>NC_044598.1:317500-917500 GCF_901933205.1 Camarhynchus parvulus
TTCCTCCTTCCCTATTTTTCTCTTTCCTCTTTCCCACCTTCCCTCCTTCCCTCTTTTCCTCCTCCTCCTCCTCCCTCCCTCCCCCTCGTCTCCGCCGCCGGTCGCTGACACTCCATGGCAGCCCATTCAAAATGCATGCGCTCCCCTTTCCGAGCGCCCCGCTCCTTTTGAACTAAAAGGATTTTCTCAGAGGCTAAGTTCAAATGTACGGCCGTTATTTATTTATCACCCCCGCTATGTATTATTCATTTATTTAAAAATGTATGGCAGCTGGGAGCCCCGTGTTTAATCACCCCACGGATGGCGAGGGCCAGGTGGGGCCGGCCCCTCGCCCCGCCGCTAACCTGGCGCGGTGGCCTCACGCCTGAGCGAGCGCGGAGCCGAGCCCGAGCGTCCCCAGGCTGGGCACGGCCTGCCGGGGCCGGGGCATGGAGCGGGTGCGGTGCCCCGGGATGGAGCGGCTGCGGTGCCCCGGGATGGAGGGGCTGCGGTGCCCCGGTGGAGCGGGTGCCCCCGGGTGGAGGGCGGGTGCCCCGGGATGGAGGGGCTGCAGTACCCCCGGTGGAACTGCGGTGCCCCCCGGGATGGAGCGGCTGCGGTGCCCCCGATGAAGCTGCAGTGCCCCCGGGATGGAGGGGCTGCGGTACCCCCGGGATGGAGGGGCTGCGGTACCCCGGTGGAACTGCGGTGCCCCCGGGATGGAGGGGCTGCGGTACCCCGGTGGAACTGCGGTGCCCCCCGGGATGGAGGGGCTGCGGTGCCCCTCGGGGGATGGAGGGGATGCCGTGCCCCAGTGAAGCTGCGGTGCCCTCCAGGATGGAAGGGATGACGTACCACCGGGATGGAGGGGCTGCGGTGCCCCAGTGAAGCTGCGGTGCCCCCAGAGGGGCCGCGGAGTTCCCCGGGATGGAGGGGCTGTGGTGCCCCCGGGATGGAGGGGATTCTGTGCCCCGGTGGGGCTGCGGTGCCCCCAGAGGGGCTGCGGTGCCCCTCGGGGGATGGAGGGGATGCCGTGCCCCAGTGAAGCTGCGGTGCCCCCGGTGGAGCTGCCGTGCCCCCAGAAGGGCTGCGGTGCCCCCGGGATGGAGAGGCTGCCGTGCCCCCCGTACATGCGGATCTGCCGTGCCCCGGTGGAGCTGCCGTGCCCCGGTGAACGGAGGAGCTGCCGTGCCCCGGTACCCGTGCCAGGCTTTTCGTCCCCTCTCCCCGCTGCTGTTTGGCCTTGGGGACACTGCCGTGCCACCGCGCTGTCCCCAACCCGATGCTGGGACAACGCAGGGAGGCTGGAAGGGGCTGGCGCTGAGCTCTGAGGAGGCGCAAAAAAAAAAAAGGCAGAAAAACGAAAAAACGAGAAAACGAGGCCGCGTTTTTCCTCCCACACACCACGCCGGGGGAGGAGGGGACGCATCCAGCCCTGCTGGCATCCCGCTGTCCCCGCAGGGCTGAAATGCCCGGCAAGGGTTAAGGATGCTGAAGGTGCCCCCGGGCCCCCCGAGGAGCCCCCGCCACCCCGTTCCGCGGCGGGACAGCCGCTAATTGAGACAGCTCGGGCCGCCGCCTCCTGCCGTCCCCCTGGGGCTGAGCTGCCTCTTCCCAGGGGGAGCACATTGTCTGCTCGGGCGGGTTGATGTAATCCCTCGGCCCGAACAATGCTTCCCCACCCCGCTCCGCTTGAAAGGGTATTAGTTGCCCAATGAGATAATTACTCCGCGGGCCACCCCAACCATCCCCTCGGTCCCCGCCGCTTCTCCCCGGAGCCGCCCGGCTCGGGCCCGGGATGGGGGGATCGGGGTGGGAGCCGCTCGGGGGGTGGTGCTGTGCAGGAACCCTAAAAACAGCAGGGAAATGGTCTGGGGAAGGGGATTTGGGGTCATGGTGGAACCTGCTGGAAGGGCTAATCCTACACAGGAACCCTAAAAAACAGCAGGGAAATGGTCTGGGGAAGGGGATTTGGGGTCATGGTGGAACCTGCTGGAAGGGCTCATCCTACACAGGAACCCTAAAAAACAGCAGGGAAATGGTCTGGGGAAGGGGATTTGGGGTCATGGTGGAACCTGCTGGAAGGGCTCATCCTACCTTAAACACCGACAGGAAAATGTTCTGGAAAAGAGAGATGTGGGGTCGGGGTGGAACTCATTCAGGGGGTCGTTCTGTGCAGGAACCCTTAAAGACTGCAGGGAAATGGTCTGGGGAAGGGGATTTGGGGTCGGGTTGGAACCTGCTGGAAGGGCTAATCCTACACAGGAACCCTAAAAATCAGCAGGGAAATGTTTTGGAAAAAAGGATTTGGGGTCAGGGTGGAACCTGCTGGAAGGGTTCATCCTGCACAGGAACCCTAAAAAGCAACAGGGAAATGTTCTGGGAAAAGGGGATTTGGGGTTGGGGTGGAACTCACTGAGGGGATCATCCCACCCTAAAAAACAGCAGGGAAATGTTCTGGAAAAGGGGATTTGGGGTCGGGTGGAACTCGGTGAGGGGCTCATCCTACACAGGAATCGGAATCCTGAAAACCTACAGGAGAATGTCCTGGAAAGGAGGGATGTGGGGTGGGGATGGAGCCACCGAGGGGCTCATCCTACACGCTGAACCCCAAAAGGCAGCAGGGGAACGTTCTGTGCTCCTGAGGTGTCACCTCCGGGCTGGGGGCTGCTGTCACCTCACAATGTCACCGGGGTGTGGCTGGGAACCCCGGGGAGCTCCTGGCGCGATGGGATTTGGGATTGTCCCGATGTTCCGACCCCACGGTGACCCCCGGGCAGGGGTCGGGGCTGGTGGCCAGATGTCCCTGCAGGGCCTGGCAGCGCACGGGGAACCCGACTGGCGGGTTGGAATCTGGGGAAACACAATGCCATGTGCTCCTGAGATATCAGCGCTCACAGGATCACAGAATCCCAAAATCCCAGAATGTCAGAATCCCAGAATTCCAGAATCCCAGAATTCCTGAATCCCAAAAATCCCAGAATCCTAGAATCACAGACTCCCAGAATTCCAGAATCCCAAAATCTCAGAATCCCAGAACCCCAGAATCCCAAAATCACAGAAGTCCGGAATCCCAGAACTGGGGAATCCCAGAATCCCTGAATCCCAGAACCCCAGAATCCCATAATCGCAGAATTTCAGAATCCCAAAATCTCTGAATCCCAGAAGTCCAGAATCCCAAATTCCCAGAATCCCAGAATTCCTGAATCCCAAAATCTCAGAATCCCAGAATTCTAGAATCCCAAAATCCCAAAATCCCAGAACCCCAGAATCCCAAATTCCCAGAATCCCAGAATCTCTGAATTCCAGAATCCCAAAATCTCAGAATCCCAGAACCCCAGACCCGAATCCCAAATTCCCAGAATCCCAGAATCCTAGAATCACAGACTCCCAGAATCCCAAAATCTCAGAATTTCAGGATCCCACAACCCCAGAATCCCAGGATTTGGAGGTGATCTTTCAGGATTTGGAGCTGACAGAGCCCCTCGTTCCATTTTTTGCAGAGCAGAGCTCCCACCTCGCCCCGATCCATCCCCATCCCTCACCAGGAACGGGAACGGAGCCTTGGGAAGATCCCAAATCCCAGAAATCCCCAGCTGGAGCAGCCCAGGGCTGGGATTTGCTGCCCTGGATATTCCTGGAATTCCCGATTTCCTGGGAAAGGCTCTTTGGGGTTCGCTCCGCCTTCCCAAAACTCGATGGGGTAAGTTTGGGATTTTCCTGCTTTTCCCTCCTTTCCTGCAGACCCAGAATTGGGATTTTCCATGTGGGATTTCCCCCAAGGATTTGGGGGATTCAGGGAGCAGCTGTGAGGCCCCATCCCGATCCTTTTCCCCTTGTTTTTGTGGGGAAAACCCCCCATTTTTTATCCCCATTTATTGACATTCCTCACGGGAAATATTCACATCCCGGAGCTGGTGGAAAACCAGATTATTCGGGATCCCCCCAAAAAAATCGACTTTTCCCCCATTTCCCTTCCAATCGACACCCCAAAATCTCCCCTCCACCACCCAAACCCATCCTGAATCCCCTCAAATGGGAATTTCCCTCCACTTCCCCCCTGCTTCTCCATCCAATCCCGATTTTCCTGGGATTTAACCCCTTCCAGCACGACTTTCCTGGGATTTAACCCCTTCCAACCCGATTTTCCTGGTATTTAACCCCTTCCAGCACGACTTTCCTGGGCTTCAACCATTTCCAGGCCGATTTTCCCGGGCTTTAACCCCTTCTAATCCCGATTTTCCTGTGATTTTACCCCTTCCAATCCCGATCTTCCCGGGGTTTAAGCCTCTCCAGCCCGATTTTCCTGGGCTTTAACCATTTCCACCCCGATCTTCCCGGGGTTTAACCCCTTCCAACCCGATTTTCCCGGGGTTTAACCCCTTCCAACCCGATTTTCCGGGCTTTCCGGGGTTCCAGCCCCATTCCCCGGCTCAGGGAAGGGGGTGGCGATGAGCAGCACCCGCAGCCGCAGCTCATCCCATCCTCGGCAATCAGCCAAGGGAAAAAGAAAATTCCGCATCCCCTCAGGTCCTCCCTCCTCCGAGTTCTTTTATTTTTCCCCCTCCACGCAACAGAGCTGTCCAAAACATTAGGAAAAACAACTTCCACCTTTCCCGGGGTGAGCCTGGCAGCCAGGGGAGGTTTTTTCTTTATTTTTTATTTCCAGCAGGATTATTTTTTTTTTCATCTCAAGCAGGATGATGGGGGGAATGAGGGAAATAATCCCGATTTTTTTCTCCCCTAAAAACCAAAAAAATGCTCAATGGGGTTGGGCGTCTGCAGGTTGGGGTGCTCCTGTGGAAATGTGGGGAGATGGGGGTGGAATTTTGCTGTGGGTTCCTCGTCCCCCCCATCCCTGGGGACACAAATCCCAAATCTGCCCTTGGGATCGGGGTCAGCTCTGTCCCACCAGCCTGGGGATGGATTTGGGAGCCCCAGTTGAAGCTGAGAGGCCTCAAAAGCCCCAAATTTTGAACATTTCCCACATTTTTCCCTCATTCCCATCCTTGAACCCTCCAAGGCCATGGTGGTGTTGGATTTGGGATCTCCAGCTGATCCTGAGGCCTTAAAAACCCCAAATCTCAAACATTTCCCTCATTTTTCCTTCATTCCCAGCTTTTAACCCTACAAGGCCACCACGGGTGCCCTCAGTAGCGGCTCGGTGCTGTGGGCAGGGCTGCCTTCATCATCCTCATCCATCCTCATCCATCCTCACTCCCCCCCCCCCCCACCCCCTCATCCTCCTACTCACCTTCATTCTCATCCACATCCTCTCCACTTAAACTTTTTTCTATCCTTCTCATCTCTCATCCATCCTCATCCTCCTCATCATCCTCATCATCCTCATCATCCTCATCACCCTCATCCTCCTCATCACCCTCATCATCCTCATCCCCTCATCATCTCATTCTATCACCCTTATTCATTATACATAATTCATCTCCTCATCATCCTCATCATCCTCCTCATCACCCTCATCACCCTCATCCTCCTCATCCCTATCCTTCTCATGCTTTTCCTCCTCTTCCTCATTATTTTCCTCTTCCTCCTCCTCCTCCTCCTCCTCTTCCTCATCCTCCCATTTCTCCTCCTCCTCCTCTTCCTCCTCTTTTTCCATCTCATCCTCCTCATTCTCCTCCTCCTCACCCTCCTCATCCTCATTCACTTTCTCCTCCTCAGCCTCCTCCTGTTTTTCTTCCTCATCCTTCCTCATCCTTCTCCTTCTCCTCCTCATCCTCCTCATCTCACCCTCCTCCTCCTGCCCCTGCTTTTCCTCCTCCTCCTCATCCTCCTCATCCTCCTCCTCCTCATCCTCCTCCTCCTCTACCCTCCGCCCTCTTATTTCCTCATCCTCCTCTTCCTCCTCATCCTTTTCCTCCTCATCCTCCTCATCATTTTCCTCCTCATCCTCCTCATCCTTCTCCTGTTTTTCCTCCTCTTCCTCCTCATCCTTTTCCTCCTCATCCTCCTCCTCCTCCTCATCCTCCTCTTCCTCCTGCTTTTCCTCCTCCCTCCTCATCCTCCCTCATCCTTTTCCTCCTCATCCTCCCGCTTTTCTTCCTCCTCCTCCTCCTCCTCCTCCTCCTGGGCAGCCCGGGCTGCTTCAGATCCTGGGACTCCATCTGCAAGGCCGGTCCCACGCCCGCCGTGGCCTTTTTATGCAAAGGGAATTAATTAGATTTGAATATGGTAATTAAGCCATCAGCCCCCCTGCCCTCCCCTCCCCAGCCTCATCACCAGTTCCTTTTTTCTTTTTCCCTCCCGCCCTTTCTTCTCAGCCCCTCTCCCTCCCTTTTGTCCCTCCAAATTTCCCAATTTTTCCTCAATTTTCCCCAATTTTCCCCCTTTCTCCCAATTTCCCCCGATTTCCTCATTTTTTCACCAAATTTCCCCCATTTTCCCACCAAATTTCCCCCATTTTCCCCCCATTTTCCCAAATTTTTCCCCAATTTTCCCCAAATTTCCCCCAATTTCCCCCTCTTTTCTGCAATTCCCCCAATTTCCCCCAATTGCCCAAATTTTCCCCAATTTCCCCCCAATTTTTCCTGATTTCCCTCGATTTCCCCCAATTTTCCCCTTTCCCCCAATTTCCCCCCATATTTCCCCAATTTACTCAAATTTCCCCCAAATTTTCCCATTTTTTCCCCAATTTTTCCCATTTTTTCCCCAATTTTTCCCATTTTTTCCCCAATTTTCCCCATTTTCGTGTTTTGAGCCTCTCTGATCCTCAAATTCCCAAAAATTCCCTTTTTTCCCCCAGCCTTGGATGGGCATTTTTTGGGATTTCTCACAGAGGTTTTTTTGGAATGGGAAAGGAAAGAATTCAGGTTTGAATGAGATTCCAACACCCCAAAAAAACCGATTTTTTTCCCACTGGAAATTTAGATTTTTAAAGGAAATTAGAGGAAAATAAATCACTTTGGGATATTTTTACGTATTTATATTTCTATTTTATGATTTTATATTTATATTTATTTCCTTCCCCCCCCCCCCAACTCCAATCTTAAAGAAAACAAAGGAAATTTGGGAAAATTCCAGAAAAGCAGAAAAGCCCCCAGGGTTTTTTTTTTTTCATGAGAGTTGCTGGGATTGCTTTGTTTGGAAATTGGAAATATTTTAAAGGAATATTGGGAAGATCTTAAAGGGATAAAATTCCAGGGAAACTTGAAAATCCAATTAAAACAAGAAATAGGCTGGAATTATAAATATATAAATATATAAATATATAAGTATATAAATATATAAATATATAAATATATAAATACATAAATATATATAAATACATACAATATATATAATAAATAAATAAAATAGAAATATAAAATATAAATATATATGTAAATAAATAACTAAATAAAATTAGAAATTATAAAATATTAAAATATATAAGTATATGAATATATAACTATATAAGTATATGAACATATAAATATACAAATAAAATACATAACTATATAAATATAAATATAAGTATAAAGTATAAATATACATATACATATACATATAAATATAACTATAACTATAACTATAACTATAACTATAACTATAAATATAACTATAAATATAAATATAAATATAAATATAAATATAAATATAAATATAAATATAAATATAAATATAAATATAAATATAAATATATTTGGGGTCATTTTGGGGTGAATTTTTGGGTGCTTTGGGGTTGAATTTTGGGCCATTTTGGGATGAATTTTGGATGGTTTTGGGGCGATTTTGGGATGAATTTTTGTGTTTCTGGACACCTGGAATTTCCCGAATAAAAAAGATCAGGAAATGCCCCCCGAATTCCCAAGGAGGGAAAATCCAGCGAGGAGAGGGGAAAAAAGGGAAAGGAGGAGAGAGGAGGAGGAGGATCCAGGAGGGAGCAAAAAATGAGCAAAAATCCTTAAAAAATGGAGAAAAAATGGGGAAAAAAAAGGATATTTTGGCGTCCCCGTGTCGCTGTTTTCCATCCAGGTGGGCAGGAGGAAAGGCCAGGCTGAAAATCTCCCATGGAGCTTTTCCAGGCAGGATTTATTTCTCCTCTTGCCACGATTTAAATTTTTTTTTCCTTTTTTATTTCCCCGCCTTCCCCACGTGGATTCCCCGCGGCAAAGGAAAACAAGCAAGGATGATTTTGTTGTTTTCTTTTTTTTTTCTTCTTTTGTCTCGGTTTTAATCCAGCCCAGCCTCCTCCTTTCCATTCATAATTTTCTTCCATAGCTGAAAAAAAAAGGGGGGGGAAAATTAATATATTTAAATTTATTTTTGAATAAATGAAAAAGGAAAAGGAAGGAAGGATGGAGGAGAGCCAAGATGATCCCAAGGGTTCCATTCCACCTCCCAATAATTCCTATGGATTTAAAAAAAAAAATTTAAAAATATAAAATAAAGGAAGCACTCAGGATTGAGAGAGAGATGTGAAACAAAAGGGGAAAAGAAAAAAAAAGGGAAATTTGGCTGTAAGGGGAAAATTTCATTTTGGAAAAATGGGGAAATTTGGCTGTAGGGCCGAAATTTCCTTTTGGAAAAATTGAGGAATTTCGGTTGTAAGGGGGAAATCTCCATATTTGGGAAAAGTGGAGAAATTTGGCTGTAAGGGGAAAATCTCATTTTGGATAAATGGGGAAATTTGGCTGTAGGGCTGAGATTTCATTTTGGAAAACCAAGGGAATTCTCCTGCAAGGCCAAAATGTCCAAATGTTGGAAAAACTGAGGAAATTCCCTTTAAGGCCAAAAATTCCCCCATTTCAGCAAACCCAGGAAATTCCCCTTGGCCAACCATCTTTATTTTTGCAACCAAATTAAACCAAGCCCAAATTCCTCCATTTTGGACAACCAAGGAAATTCTCTTTAAAGCCAAACTCTCCCCATTTCAAGAAACCAACTTTTAGGCCGAAACCTCTCCATTTTGGCAAACCCAGGAAATTCTCTTTTAAGGCCAAATTTTCCCCATTTTGGCAAACCAAGGAAATTCTCTCTAAGGCTGAACTCTCCCTATTTTGGCAAACACAGGAAATTCCCTTTAAGGCTGAATTCCCCCCATTTTGGACAACCAAGGAAATTCTACTTAAGAATTTCTTAAAACTCTCCCCATTTCAAGAAACCAACTTTTAGGCCGAATCCCCTCAATTTTGGCAAACCCGGGAAATTCCTTTTAAGGCCGAATCCTCCTCGTTCTGGCAAACCCAGGAAATTCTCTTTAAGCCCAAATTCCTCCATTTTGGACAACCCAGGGAATTCCCTTTAAGGCCAAACTCCCCCGTTTTGGGGGCAGTTCCTTTGTGGGGTCTCTTTGTTCTGTTCCCCCCTTTCCCCGAGGAGCAAATCAGCGGCGTTTGCATATTCAGAGCAGGTGGGGGCCCAGATGCAGAGCAAATTAGCCACCACCACCACCACCACCATCATCATCATCATCATCATCATCATCAAGAGCTGCTGGGGGCAGGGCTGCTAATTACAGCGCTCAGCGTGTGCACTCGGCTTTTCCTCACAATTAAGCCGAGTTCAGCTAAACTGGAGATGAGGTTGGGCCCAGCTGAGGTTCCCCAGGGGGTTTTTGGGTGCTCAGGGAGGGTCCTGGCTCATCCCTGTGGGGTTTTTGGGGGTTTTTAGGGTTTTTCCCGGGTTGGTAATTACGGCGCTCAGCGTGTGCGCTCAGCTTTGCGCCACAATTAAGCCGAGCTCAGCTAAACTGGAGAGGAGGTTGGGCCCAGACTAAGCTCTCCAGGGTGTTTTTTGGGATTTTTAGGGTTTTTTCCCAGTGGTTTGAGGTGGTCCCCAAGCGCCTTGGCCTCAACGCGTGGTTCCCGCCTGGGTTTATCCGGGATGTTTCCGGAACGTTCCGGGTCCCTCCCTGTGTCCCTGCCCTGCATGGACAGGGCACGGAGCCTCCAAAAGGAGCTCTGCTTTTCCACCTTTTCCCCAAAATCCTGCGGTTTTGGCCTCCCAGCCTATCCCATCCTGACCTGCTGTTTCCAGGGCGGCGTTGTCACCCCGGGAAGGGTGGGAGGTGACACCGGTGACACCCGGGGGGACAGCGGTGGCATTGGGGATCCGGGTGCGGGTGGCACCACTGTGGGGCCGTGCCAGGCAGCGCTTCCCTGGAGGAGCCCCCGGAATGGGAATTGGAACGGGATTGGGAATGGGATTGGCGTCGGGATGGGGATGGGATTGGGAATGGGATGGGGATTGGGTTTGGGAATGGGATTGGGGTCGGGAATGGGATGGGAATGGGAATAGGATGGGGATTGGGTTTGGGAATGGGAATGGGATTGGGTTTGGGAATGGGAACAGGGATGGGAATGGGATTGGGTTTGGGAATGGGTTTGGGAATGGGAATGGAATGGGATTGGGAATGGGAATTGAACGGGAACGGGAATGGGAAGGGAATGGGATTGGGAATGGGATTGGGTTTGGGAATGGGAATGGGAATGGACTGGGACTAGGACCAGGGGATGGAATGGGAATCGGGTGGGATTGGTAGTGGAGATGGGAATAGGAATGGGAATAGGATTGGGGTCGGGAATGGGATTGGGAACAGGGATGGGATTGGGAATGGAAAGGAACAGGAATGGGAATGGGATTGGGAATGGGAGAAGGAACGGGGTCGGGGATGGTCTGGGAAAGGGAGTGGGAATGGGATCAGAATGGGGACCAAGAAAGGGACCAGGAAAAGGACAGGGAATGGGACAGGGAAGGGGATCAGGAATGGGATCAGGAATGGGATCAGGAATGGGATCAGGAATGGGGCAGGGAAGGAGCCGGGAGGTTCCCGGTCACGGCCCCACCTGGGGAAGAGGCCAGCCCAGCCCTGGGCGCTTCCCGCCGAGGAAGAGGAGGAAAATCCAGGATTTCCTCTTGGGAAAAGCCGGGAAGTGGCTCCGGACCATCCTCCTCCTCAGTCCCGTGGGGTGTCGGGGGTCAGGAGACAAAATTCCCTCCCAGCCCAGAGGAAAATCCCAGAATCCAGTCCCAGTCCCAATCCCAATCCCAATCCCAGTTCCAGTCTTTTTTACCGGGGGAAAAAAAAACAAAAACCAAAAAGGGAAAAGGGAGATAATCCTCCCACATGTTGGTTTTAAACTGGAGGTTTTTGGGGGGAAAACGGGGGGAAAAAAAAGTGAAAAGAGGGGGAAAAAAAGGGGAAAGAGGGGAAAAAAGAAAAGGGAAAATAGGGAAATCCCTCCACCTGTTCACTTTTAAATAGCCTTTTTTTTTGCTAAAAAATGGGAAAAAAAAAACAGGATGGGAAAAAAAAATTCCCAGGATGGGGGACAAGCTCAGGGCCAGGCCGAGGAGCAGCTGGAAATCTGGAAATGCCATAAATCCCGCGGGTGTCGCGGGCACCGCCGGCCCCATAAATATCCCGGGAGGGGACAAAGCCCCCATTGAGCCCCGGCAGCTGCGCGGGACGGCCGCGGGTCAAGGGCGCCGCGGCTCCTGCCCGGGCTTTCCCCTTCCCAACTCATCAAAATCGCTTCTCGTCACCCTCAGCCCGGGGAAAAGATTCGGTCATTTGGTGATTTTGTAGTTGAAGGTTTTAGGGAGATTGGGTGGGGTGAAGGGGTGATGGAGGGGAAACTGAGGCACGGGGATTGAGCCCAAAATTCCTTTTAAAATGTATTTTATTTTATTTTATTTTATTTTATTTTATTTTATTTTATTTTATTTTATTTTATTTTATTTCTTTCATTTCATTTTATTTTTATTGTATTGTATTTTATTTTAATTTTATTTTTATTTTTTAAATTTTATTTTTATTTTCTTCTATTTTATTTTTATTTTATTCTATTTTCTTCTTGTTTTTATCATATTGTATTTTATTAAATTTTAATTTTTAATTTTTAAAATTTTATTTTTATTTTTATTTATTTTATTCTATTCTATTCTATTCTATTCTATTCTATTCTATTCTATTCTATTCTATTCTATTCTATTCTATTTTACTTATTTATTAATTTTATTATATTTTTATTGATTTTATTTAATTATTATTATATTTATTTTCTTATTCTATTGCATCTGGTTCATGCATTCATTTTATTTATTTATTTATCTATTTTAATATTTACTTCTTTACTTATTCTATTGTATTTTATTTATGTATTCCTTTTATTTATTTACTTATTTTTATTTAATTTATTTTATTTACTTATTCTATTGTATTTAATTTACGTATTAATTTTATTTATTTCTTTATCTATTTCTTTTAAATATTTATTTATTTAGCACCCGTGGGTTTTCCACTGTGGAAATTCCCTTTCTGCATCCCAAATTCCTCTCATCAATGGGATTTTTGGGGGAGTGGATTCTTGGAAAGTTTTTAGGGAATTTTGGGAATTTTCCAACCTTGGGAGCAGAGATTTGGGAGGGTCGGGATGGGCTCCAGACATTCCCAGGATGGGAGGAAGGGCGGATGGAGCCTCCTCCTCCTCCTCCTCCTCCTCCTCATTTTCCCACCTCCCCAGTCCCACGGGCTGCCGGGAAGGGTGGAATTAATCCCTATGGAAATTTATTTAAATGAATTCCCGCCTGGACACTCAAGCTGTTCCCAGCCTGGCGAGGGGGGAGGGAGTGGAACCCCCCGGCATCCCAAATTCCCAAATTCCCCAATTCTCCCCCTTTTCCTGGGCTGGAAGTGCCGAGTTCTGCCCCAAATCCACTTTTGGATTTTTGGTTTTACCCAGGGTGCGTCTCAGAGAGCGGGGACGTTCCAGTGGCTCTGGTTCTGCCCTGGAAAAATGGGATTTTTTTGGGTTGGTTTCACCCCAAAAAACCCTCGAGTCTTGGTTGTTCCATGTGGGGAATTTTGAGCATTTCCAGAAAGGAGAAATCCTGGGTTTCCTTCCCGAAATTCCTCGGTTTATTTGTTGGAATTGCTCTGAGACAGATCCAGCTTTTCCTAAACTAAACAGATCCAAATTAAACAGATCCAGACTAAACAGATCCAGCTCTTCCAAAATTAAACAGTTCCAAATTAAACAGATCCAGATTAAACAGATCCAGCTCTTTCTAAATTAAACAGATCCAGCCCTTCCTTAATTAAACAGATCCAAATTAGATGGATCCAGCTCTTCCCAGATCAAACAGATCCAAATGAAACAGATCCAGCTTTTCCTAAATTAAATAGATCCAGGTCTTCACAGATCAAATGGATCCGAATTAATCAGATCCAGATTAAACAGATCCAACTCTTCCTAAATCAAACAGATCCAAATTAAACAGATCCAGATTAAACAGATCCAACTCTTCCTAAATCAAGCAGTTCCAAATTAAACAGATCCAAATCAAACAGATCCAAATTAAACAGATCCAGTCCTTCCCAAATTAGACAGGTCCAGCTCTTCTCGTTCCTATTGGGATGGGACAGAGATTTCCTTGGGATCGTGGAGACAGAGTGAGCACCAAAATTCTGGGAATTCTGGAATTCCTGGAAATCCTGGGAATCCCTGGGGGCATCCCCAGGGCTGGAGGGGGTCAGGATCCTCCCCTGGGCCTGAATCCCAAAGATCCCAGGAATCGGGGCTGGGGGAACCAGCAGGGACCCCAAAAGCAACACGGGGGTTTGTACGTGCAGGGAGCCCTGATTAATTATCCCAGCTGATTAATTAATGAGGGAATTGGGGCTCAGGTCGTGCGGGGCTGTGTGAGGGAGAGGCTGGAATGATGTGGGATGGTGTGGGAGATGGGAATTGGGAATTGGGGATTGGGAATTGGGAACGGGAACTGGGAATTGGGAATTGGGAATTGGGAATGGGAATGGGAACTGGGAATTGGGAATTGGAAGTTGGGAACTGGGAATTGGGAATTGGGAATCGGGAGTTGGGAGTTGGGAATTGGGAACTGGGAACTGGGAATTGGGAATTGGGAATTGGGAACTGGGAATTGGGAACTGGGAATTGGGAATTGGGAATGGGAACTGGGAACTGGGAATTGGGAACTGGGAATTGGGAATTGGGAATGGGAACTGGGAACTGGGAATTGGGAACTGGGAATTGGGAATTGGGAATGGGAACTGGGAACTGGGAATTGGGAATTGGGAACTGGGAACTGGGAATTGGGAATCGGGAGTTGGGAGTTGGGACATTCCTGGGGACTGCAAGTGACATCGGGTGTGTCCATCCCTGCCCATCCCTGTCCACCCCTGTCCATCCCTAGGACACTCTCCGGGCTCTTGGCTGACCACACGGCCTGGCCAGGCCATCGGGCCCCCCTCGGGCCACCAGCAGTGACCAGGACATGAATGTGGCGCTGCTACCGCCTGTTCCCGGTGTCCCCAGGAGACCCCGCCCCGAGGAGGCGCCTGGTGAGGAATTCCTGGGAAGGGCAATTGTCACCTGTCCCCCTCCCCTCTGTCCCCAGGTGTCACCTGTCCCCCTCCCCTCTGTCCCCAGGTGTCACCTGTCCCCTTTCCTCCATCCCCAGGTTCACCTGTCCCCCTTTCCTCAGAATGGGAACAGGTTGGGGACAGGCTGGGGACAGGTGGGACGAGGTGGGGACAGGTTGGGGACAGGTTGTGGTAGGGCCAGGTTGCTCCAGCCCCGACAGGTCCCTGCTGAGCTTCATTTCAGCCCCACCATTCTTTATTTTTTCATATTTTAACCGAATTTCAAGAGAAGCCCACAGCTCCAGCAGGAGGATTTCAGAGTTTGGTGACTCCAGCCCTGTCCCCTCCACAGGCCACAGCTCTAAAATGCCACCAAACCTTTCTGGGTGACAAGAGCCGGGCCAAACCTCGCCAGGGCCACCCCCAAAATCCCCCACCCCTCTCTCCTCCAAATACTGAGCTATACATTAAATTAACGGTGGGGGGAAAAAAAATTAAAATAAATAAATAAAATCAATAAAAGCGCTAAAAGGAGGGAAAAGCCCGCACGGGAGGGGAAGCGTGGCAGTTTGTTATGCTAACCGAGGGGGGCTCCGCTCGGGGGGACGAGTCGGAGAGGTCTGAAGAGCAAGGAGTTCACAGGCCCTCTCCTTTTGTCATGCTAAAAGTGCAACACACAAAATATACACGGGCAGCTGCTCGATGGAGCGTGAAATACGAGTGATTTCTGCGGGCCCCGGGTAATGCGATGCAGCCGCGGGACAATGCCCGCCCGCCGCCTTTGTGCGCCGCGGGAAACTTGGATTTTATTTTATTTATTTATTTAATTTTTTTTTTTTGCCTTTCAGGGAGTGGGGGACACGGAGGTGGGAGCGCCCCGGTGCCAGTACGGGCAGCGCGGCCCGGCGAGGTCACCGCGGCTGAGATGGAGATGTCGCCTGCACGGGAGCGTTTTTGGGGACACTCGGGGACACTCGGGGCGCCGTGCATGGGCGGTGTCCCGCGGCGGGAGCTGCCTTTGCTGATGCTAATGGGGAGCGGTGTAAAATCAGCGCTCAAAGGCGCCTTTGTGTCCCCGGGGGTGCTCCGAGCATCCATCTTCCACCTTCCCCTGCGCGTTTTGTGGCCCCGCCGAGCTGAAAGCGGCGCCCTGGGGGCTCCGAGGCTCCGCCGGGCCCTCCGGAGGGGCCGAGTGTCAAATCTGGGGGGGATCTGGGGGGATTGGGGGGCTCAGGGCATGGAGGCAGCGAAGGTGATGGAGCAGGAGGCTTTCTTGGGGTCTGGGGTGGTTTTGGGGGGATTTGGGGGACTTTTGGCACCGCGTTCCTTCAGTGGCGAGGCTGGAGCGGGGGGCACAGCGGGGGCTGCCCTGGGGAGGGGTTTTGGGGCGCCCCGACCCTCCGGGGGATGCTCCGGGCGCGGGCGGAAGCGACATCTAGCGGGAAGCGCATCCCGTCGCCAGGGAGATCGATATCCATGGCAACCCCCGGGAACTGCCCGGGCTGGACCAGGGGCACCGCCGGGCCCGGGGGACCCGGGATGGGCCGGGATGAGCGCGCAGCCCGCCGGGGCGCCGGTCCTGGCACGGGGGTGGGGTCCTGGCAAGGGGATTTGGGTCATAAAACTGGGATTTGGGTCCTGGCGCTGGGATGGGGATCCTGGGACTGGGATGGGGGTCCTGGGACTGGGACTTGGGTCCTGGCACTGGGATGGGTTCCTGGCACTGGGATGGGGATCCTGGGACTGGGATGGGGATCCTGGGACTGGGATGGGGGTCCTGGGACTGGGACTTGGGTCATAAAACTGGGATTTGGGTCCTGGCACGGGGATGTGGGTGGTGGAACTGAGATTTCGTTTTATTCCTCATGATGCTGCTCTGCTTTGGTTGGTAATAAATCAAATTAATTTCCCCGAGTCGAGTCTGTTTTGTGTGGGTCAGCTGAGGAGAGGGAGAGCAGGAGCTACTTCGGTGGGTCCCTGGCGTTTGCCCAGGGTTAGCCCAGGGCGGGGATGAGGGAATACACGCGGACATGATTTATTACCGATATTATCGATACTATCGATTATCCCGTGTGGGCTCGGCCCCACCGGGACTCGAACCCGCGGTCCCGACTCTCCCAGGAGGCCCCACCCGCGGAACAGCGTGCCGCGCAGAGCCCGCCCCCTCCCACAGCCGCCCTGTCATTGGTCAATAACCTGCCAATCAAAAGGAATACATCCGCGGATTGGTTGATGAGAGGGGCGTGGTCGGGCGGGCTTCCTGCTGGCGCCTTTGCGCTGACCCCCGGCATGGTGGGCACGGAGCGGGATGGACCGGGGGAACCGGGGATGGACCGGGGGGGAACGGGGGATGGACCGGGGGGGAACCGGGGATGGACCGGGGGGGAACCGGGGATGGACCGGGATAAAGCGGGATGGACCGGGGGGGAACCGGGGATTGACCGGGGATGGACCGGGGGAACAGGGAATGGACCGGGAGTGGACTGGAAATGGACCGGGGGCGGACCGGGATGGCCGGGAATGGACCGGGATGGCCCGGGAGTTCCGAGCGGGTTGCATGGCCAGGCTGCCCGGGGGGATCCCCGGGTTGGGCACGGCCGGGGGGTCCCGCGGTGACCGTGGCTGAGGGGCCCCTGCCCAGCACCTTCACATCGGGGGTGTCCCAGCGAGTGTCACCCGGAGTGTCCCCAGCCGGGACAGAGCAGGGGACAGCGCCATGCCCAGCTCTGCGCCGCAGGGGCGTCCCCAGGTCCCCCCATCCCCGGTGACCCCGGGATGTCCCCAGGTCCCCCCCAGCCCCAGGGGTGACCCGGTGTCCCCGGGCAGGCGGTGATGGGGGTGCAGGTGGTGGTCACGCTGCTGGCCGCCAGCCTGATGCAGAAGATGGCCCCGCACTGCTCCTTCGCCCGCTGGCTGCTGTGCAACGGCAGGTACGGCTCTGTGCCCGTCCCCTGTGTCCCCCGTGTCCCCTGGGGACAGCCAGCCCCTGTCACCCCCCTGTCCCCGCAGCCTGTACAGGTACAAGCACCCCTCGGACGAGGAGCTCTGCGCCCTGGCCGGGAAGCAGCGCCCCAAGAGCAGGAGGGACAGGTCAGCGTCACCTGGAGGGTGGGAACGGGACACGATCGGGGTTGGGGACACGATCGGGGTTGGGGCACATTTGGGGTTGGGGACACGTTTGGGGTTGGGGACACATTCGGGGTTGGGGACACGTTTAGGGTTGGGGACACGATCGGGGTTGGGACACAGTTGGGGTTGGGACACAGTTGGGGTTGGGGACACGATCGGGGTTGGGACACATTTGGGGTTGGGACACATTCAGGGTTGGGGACACGTTTGGGGCTGGGGACACGTTTGGGGTTGGGGACATATTTGGGGTTGGGACATATTTGGGGTTGGGGACACGTTCGGGGTTGGGGACACGTTTAGGGTTGGGGATACGTTCGGGACTGGGAACACATTCGGGGTTGGGGACACGTTCGGGTTTGGGGACAGCAGGAGCCACCCCAGGGTGCCGGGGGTGACACGGGGACAGCCGGGGTGACACGGGGACAGGCAGGCGCTGCTGGGTTCCCTGCAGGAGGGCCAGCGGGGTGGCAGAGGACAAACCGCTGTCGGTGCCGCGGGACATCGAGCTGCAGCTGGACACCAGCCCCATCACGGCCGTGGACGCGCTGGGTAACGCCCGGGGATGCTGCGGGGTGTCCCCAGAGCGGTGACAGAGGTGTCCCCGGCACGGTGCCATGTCCCCAGTGCAGTGCCATGTCCCCAGTGTGGTGACAGCTGTGTCCCATGTCCCCAGCCGTGTCCCATGTCCCCAGCCCAGTGACACACGTGTCCCCGTGCAGTGCTGCGCCATTTCCTGGAGTACCAGTGCCATGTCCCCAGCCCAGTGCCACATCCCCAGAGCAGTGACAGCTGTGTCCCCAGCGCAGTGCCATGTCCCCAGCGCAGTGCCATGTCCCCAGCCCAGTGCCATGTCCCCAGCCCAGTGCCACGTCCCCAGTGCAGTGACAGCTGTGTCCCCAGCCCAGTGCCATGTCCCCAGCGCAGTGCCATGTCCCCAGTGCAGTGACAGCTGTGTCCCCAGCCGTGTCCCATGTCCCCAGCCCGGTGACACACGTGTCCCCATGCCCGCAGTGCTGCACCATTTCCTGGAGTACCAGTGCCTTGTCCCCAGCCCAGTGCCACGTCCCCAGTGCAGTGACAGCTGTGTCCCCAGCGCAGTGCCATGTCCCCAGCCCAGTGCCATGTCCCCAGTGCAGTGACAGCTGTGTCCCCAGCCGTGTCCCATGTCCCCAGCCCGGTGACACACGTGTCCCCATGCAGTGCTGCGCCATTTCCTCGAGTACCAGTGGTTCGTGGATTTCTCCGTCTACGCCGGCGCCGTCTACGCCTTCAGCGAGGGCTACCTCTGCCTGGTGAGCCCCGCCAGGGAGAGCAACCTGGGCGTGCTCTGGTGCCTGCTCACCGTCCTCTTCTCCGTGTATCCTCACCTTTGGGGGGCCAGGCAGGAAGGGGAGCCCCAGCGCTGCTTTTACCCTCCCATCTAAGGCATAAAACTGAATTTTTGGGGTTATTTATAAGGAATTCTGCAGGTGACCAACCTGGGTCTACTCACCATCTTCTTCTCCATGTATCCTCAATTCTTGGGGTCCCAGGCGGAAAGGGGAACATCATCAGCATTGTTTCCCTCCCAGCTGAGGCATAAAACTGAATTTTAGGGGTTATTTATGATGAATTCTGCAGGTGAGCAACCTGGGCCTGCTCATCATCCTCTTCTCCATGTATCCTCAATTCCTGGGGGGGTTAAGCAGAAAGGGGAGCCCCACCAGCATTGTTTCCCTCCCAGCTGAGGGACAAAACTGAATTTTAGGGGTTATTCATGAGGAATTCTGCAGGTGACCAACCTGGGTGTCCTCTGGTGCCTCTTCTCCGTGTATCCTCAATTTTTGGAGTCCCAGGCAGAAAAGGGGAACCCCAGCGCTGCTTTTACCCTCCCAGCTGAGGCATAAAACTGAATTTTTGGAGTTATTTATGAGGAATTCTGCAGGTTGGGCCTGCTCACCGTCCTCTTCTCCGTGTATCCTCCATTCCTGGGGGTCCCAGGCAGAAAGGGGAACGCCACCAGCATTTTTACCCTCCCAGCTGAGGGACAGAACTGAATTTTCGGGGTCATTTGTGACGAATTCCGCGTGTGTCCCCAGAGGAGCTGCAGGTGGCCTCGTGGCGGGGGCGGCTGTGGGGTGAGCAGAGGTTTGGGGTCCCCCGGTGTCCCCGTTTCCTTGACGCCGTGCCCGCCCGCAGCAAGGTGTTCTGCACGGTGATGCGGCACTACTTCCGCTCGGAGGAGGGCGGCGAGCGCTCCGTGTGCCTCGCGGCCGCCTTCTTCTTCCTGCTGCTCGCCATGCTGGCCCTGGTGGTGCGCGAGGAGTACCTGGAGTTCGGCCTGGAGGCCGGTGCGTGGCAGGGCCGGGGATGGGCAGGGGGCGCTGGGGACCCCGGCCAGGGGGGCACAACACGCCCAGGGGTCACTCATGGGGGTCACTCCCCACGCCCAGGGGTCACTCCTCAATTGGTCACTCCCCACTCATTGGTCACTCATGGGGGTCACTCCCCATTCCCAGGGGTCACTCCCCAATTGGTCACTCCCCATTCCCAGGGATCACTCCCCATGCCCAGGGGTCACTCCCCACTCATTGGTCACTCATGGGGGTCACTCCCCACTCTCAGGGGTCACTCCCCAATTGGTCACTCCCTGGTCACTCCCCTGGTCACTCCCTGGTCACTCTGCAGGGCTGGCCGGAGTCTCCTCTAACCTGGAGCCCTTCCTGAAGCCGCGGGGCTGGGAGTGGACGTGAGTGGGGACCAAGTGACCCTTTTTGGGGACATTTCTGGGAAGTTTGGGGCGGGAACTCACCGGGAACAGGGACAGCAATGTCACCCTGTCCCTGTCCCTGTGTCCCCAGCAATGTCACCCTGTCCCCGCTGTGTCCCCAGGCTGCCCCTGGCCAGGCTGGCCTTCAAGCTGGGGCTGGTGGCCCTGAGCTCCTTCCTGGGCGCCTGCCTGACCTTCCCAGGGCTGCGCCTGGCACAGACACACCTGGACGCGCTGAGCATGGCGGCCGGCAAACCCCTGACACAGTGAGTGGCACCTGGGGACACCTGGGGACAATGGGGACAGCTGGGGACAATGGGGACAATGGGGGACACCTGGGGACAGGGGGGCACAGACACACCTGGATGTGCTCAGCATGGCAGCCGGCAAACCCCTGACACAGTGAGTGGCACCTGGGGACACCTGGGGACAGCTGGGGACAATGGGGGACACCTGGGGACACTGGGGACAATGGGGACAGCTGGGGACAATGGGGACAATGGGGGACAGGGGGGCACAGACACACCTGGATGCGCTGAGCATGGCGGCCGGCAAACCCCTGACACAGTGAGTGACACCTGGGGGACACCTGGGGACACTGGGGACAGCAGGGGACACCTGGGGGTCAGCTCGGGACACCTGGGGACAGTGGGGGATAGTGGGGCGGGACCAGCAGGGGATACCTGAGGACAGTGGGGGACACCTGGGGACAGCAGGGGACACAGTGGGGGACACCTGGGCAGGGAGGGAGGGAGGGCTCGATGCCAGGACCCCCCAGCTCTGGGGGAGGTTGGAGTGGGAGGGGAGGGCTCTGTGGGGTCTCTGTGGGCTCTGTGGGGTCTCTATGGGCTCTGTGGGGTTTCTGTGGGGTCTCTATGGGGTTTCTGGGCTCTGTGGGGTCTCTGGGCTCTGTGGGGTCTCTGTGGGGTCTCTGGGGTCTCTGTGGGGTCTCTATGGGGTCTCTGTGGGGTCTCTGTGGGGTCTCTATGGTCTCTCTGCGGTCTCTGTGGGGTCTCTATGGGGTCTCTATGGTCTCTGTGGGGTCTCTGGGCTCTCTGGGGTCTCTCTGGGGTCTCTGGGGTCTCTCTGGGGTCTCTGTGGGATCTGTGGGGTCTCTCTGGGCTCTCTGGGGTCTCTGTGGGTCGGTGACAGTCCCCGGCAGGGTCCTGCTGCACGTGGGGTTCGTGGCCCCCGTGCTGGTGGTGCTGCTGTGGGTCCGGCCCCTGGCCCGGGATTTCCTGCTCCAGGCCCCGCTGGGCAAGCAGACGGTGCAGATGTGAGTGGCACAGCCGGGGGACATCCGCGGTGACCCCCGTGTGTGACAGTGTCCCCACAATAGCCCCTTGTGACGCCCAATGGCCCCTGTGACCCTCTGTGTCCCCCAATGTCCCCCCAATGTCCCCTGTGACCCTCAGTGACCCCTGTGACACCCAGTGTCCTCCAATATCCCCCCAATGTCCCCTGTGACACCCAATGTCCCCCAATAGCTCCTCAGGGTCCTCTGTGACCCTCCGTGTCCCCTGTCCCCTCTGGATCCGGGGTCAGTGTCCCCATCCCGGTGTCATCCCCGGTGTCCCCTGTCCCCATCCCGGTGCCATCCCCCGTGTGCCGGTGTCCGTGTCCCCTGTGGATCAGGGGTCGCTGTCCCCGTCCCGGTGCCATCCCTGGTGTCCCCTGTCCCCAGCCCGGTGCCATCCCCCGTGTCCCCTGTCCCTGTCCCCTGTGGATCAGGGGTCGCTGTCCCCGTCCCGGTGTCATCCCCGGTGTCCCCTGTCCCCATCCCGGTGCCGTGCCCCGTGTCCCTCTGTCCCGTGTCCCCTGTGGATCAGGGGTCGCTGTCCCCGTCCCGGTGCCATCCCTGGTGTCCCCTGTCCCCAGCCCGGTGCCATCCCCCGTGTGCCGGTGTCCCTGTCCCCTGTGGATCAGGGGTCGCTGTCCCCATCCCGGTGCCATGCCCGGTGCCATCCCCCGTGTGCCGGTGTCCCTGTCCCCTGTGGATCAGGGGTCGCTGTCCCCATCCCGGTGCCATGCCCGGTGCCATCCCTGGTGTCCCGGTGTCCCTGTCCCCGCAGCCTGTCGGACGCGTCCTTTGACACGCTGCGGCTCTGGGCCGTGGTGGCGCTGTCGCTGCTGCGGCTGCTGGGGACGCGCCACCACCTGCAGGCGTACCTGGCGCTGGCCGAGCGCTGGGTGCGCCGCATGCGGCGCCAGGCGGGGCGGATCCCGGCCCGCGACATCCAGCGGCAGGTCCGGGACGGGAGCGGGAGCGGAGCGGGAATGGGAGCGGGGATGGGAGTGGGGATGGGAACGGGAACGGGAACGGGGACTGGGACGGGGATGGGAACGGGAGCGGGAGCGGGGATGGGGACGGAACGGGGATGGGAATGGGATCAGGAATGGGATCGGGAACGGGGACTGGGACGGGGATGGGAACGGGAGCGGAGCGGGGATGGGGACGGGAGTGGGAATGGGAATGGGGATGGGATCGGAAATGGGAATGGGAATGGGAATGGGAATGGGGATGGGGATGGGGATGGGGATGGGGATGGGGATGGGGATGGGGATGCAAACGGGGATGGGAATAGGATTGGAGACGGGAACGGGAATGGGGATGGGAATGGGAACGGGAATGGGAGTGGGGATGCGAACAGCAATGGGAATGGGATTGGGGACAGGAACGGGAATGGGGATGGAAATGGGAATGGGAAAGGGAATGGGAACTGGAATGGGAATGGGAATGGGAGTGGGGACGGGAATGGGAACGGGGACAGGATTGGGAACGGGATCGGGACCGAGAATGGGACCGGGAACGGAATGGGGATTGGAGTCAGGGTTGGGATCAGAATTGGGATTGGTCAGGGTTGGGATGGCAATAGGGATGGGGACCAGGAGCAGGATTTGAGATTGGGATCAGCATCGGGATCAGGATTGGGATTGGGGCATGGCTCCCAGGATTCCCACTGGGGATTCCTGGAATTCCTGCTGAGCATTCCCAAATTCCCACTGGGGATTCCCGGGTTCCCGCAGATCTCGAGGATTTACTGCTACGTGTCCGTGGTGAGCCTGCAGTACCTGGGCCCCGTGATCCTCACGCTGCACTGCGCCCTGCTGCTCAAGACGCTGGGTGAGGAGGGGCTCGGGGCTCGGGGGCTCGGGGGTCGGCAGGAGGCCACCAGGACCCAAACTGTCCCCAGCTGTCACAGCCCCAGCTCAGGATGTCCCCGGTTGTGTCCCCTGGTTCTGTCTCCTGGTTTGCAGTGGGGACAAACTCAGTGCTGGGGCTGTGCCGCCAGCAGGACTGGGGCATGGGGACACGCCAGAGCTGTCCCCTGTGTCCCCCAGACCCCCAGAGCCGTCCCCTGTGTCCCTCAGACCCCCAGAGCCGTCCCCTGTGTCCCCCGACCCCAGAACTGTCCCCTGTGTCCCCAGAGCTGTCCCCTGTGTCCCCCGACCCCAGAGCTGTCCCCTGTGTCCCCAGAGCTGTCCCCTGTGTCCCCCGACCCCAGACCTGTCCCCTGTGTCCCCCAGACCCCAGACCTGTCCCCTGTGTCCCCAGAGCTGTCCCCTGTGTCCCTCAGACCCCCAGACCTGTCCCCTGTGTCCCCAGAGCTGTCCCCTGTGTCCCCCGACCCCAGAGCTGTCCCCTGTGTCCCCAGAGCTGTCCCCTGTGTCCCCAGAGCTGTCCCCTGTCCCGCAGGTCACCACTCCTGGGGGCTGTACCCCGCCGTGTCCCCAGCAGCGCCGGTGGCCCCGCCACGCCCCGAGGGTGGCGCTGGGGACCCTGGGGACGTGCAGGTGGCGGTGCAGGAGATCTCGGGGCTCCTGGGCTGCATCTTCACCCCCCCCTTGTTCCGAGGACTCTTCTCCTTCCTCACCTGGTGGGTGGCCGCCTGCCAGGTGATCACCAGCCTCTTCGGCCTCTACTTCCACCAGTACCTGGCAGCGTCCTGACTGGGGGGGACTGGGAGAGACTGGGAGAGACTGGGAGGGAACTGGGGGAGACTGGGAGGGGATTGGGAGGGAACTGGGGGAGACTGGGATGGACTGGGATGGACTGGGATGGACTGGGGGGACTGGGAGGGACTGGGAGGGACTGGGACGGACTGGGACGGACTGGGACGGACTGGGAGGAACTGGGTGCTGCCGGTCCTTTGCTGCTGCCCTGCCTGCTTGTGCCACTTTGAAGACACCTTTGGGGACATTGGTGCCACTTTGAGGACACCTTTGGGGACATCGGTGCCACCAGGACGGGTTTAGTGTCACCGCTGTGCCTGCCCCTCGTGGGGACACTCCAGTGCTGCCTTTTCCTGGAGGGCAGCGGCTCCTGGCACGCTGGGGACACGCTGGGGACATCCAGGAGTGGCACCTGGAGTGGCCAGCAGAGATTTTGGGGTTTTTTGGTGGGGTCTCTGCACCCCCGTGCTCCGTGTGACCCCAGCGGCCTGGGGGGTGGCTGCTCCGCACTAAACGAGTGACACCAGTGTCGTTGTCACCCAAAAGCTGCTCTCGGTGTCCCCCACCCCCCCAGCAGGTCCCACTGTGCTGCTTTAGGCACCACCCGGGAGGAGCAGACCTGTCCCTGTCCCTGGGGTCACCCGGGGCTGGTGGCACTGGGGTGGGGACAGGGCTGGGGTCCCTTCCCTGGGGTCACCCGGGGCTGGTGGCACTGGGAGGGGTGACAGGGTCCCTGCGAGCTGAGCTGTCCCTGGGGTCACCCAGGCTGGTGGCACTGGGGTGGGGACAGGGCTGGGGTCCTTTCCCTGTCCCTGGGGTCACCCGGGGCTGGTGACACTGTGGGGTGGGGACAGGGCTGGGGTCCCCTCCCTGTCCCTGGGGTCACCCGGGGCTGGTGGCACTGGGGTGGGGACAGGGCCCTGCGAGCCGAGCTGTCCCTGGGGCGGAGGTGCTGCAGCTGCGTGTAACGGGATTAGCAGGTCCGGGCTGCCGGGAGAAAGGGCCGGGGCTCTGATCCTGTTTGATGGCCTTGTAATGGTCTTAATTCCCTCTGCAGCGCTGGGCCGGGGTTAACTGGGCTAATCCAGCTCCTCCTCCTGCTGCTGCTGCTCTGCTCCCCGGGAATCCTCACCGCGGATGTTTGAGGGGAAAAAATAAGAAAAAAAAGAGGGAAATTCCTCGTTTTGCAAGCGAGGAATCCAAAACCCAGCCTAGTGAGAAATGGGGAGCCCAAAGCCCAGCCCAGCGGGAAATGGGGAGCCCAAAGCCCAGCCCAGAGGGAAATGGGAAGCCCAAAGCCCAGCCCCATAAGAGATGGGGAGCCCAAAGCTCAGCCCAGAGGGAAATGGGGAACCCAAAGCCCAGCCCCATAAGAGATGGGGAGCCCAAAGCTCAGCCCAGAGGGAAATGGGGAGCCCAAAGCTCAGCCCAGAGGGAAATGGGGAACCCAAAGCTCAGCCCCATAAGAGATGGGGAGCCCAAAGCCCAGCCCAGAGGGAAATGGGGAGCCCAAAGCCCAGCTCAGCCCAGTTCAGCGGGAAATGGGGAACACAAAGCCCAGCTCAGCAGGAGATTGAGAGCCCAAAGGGAAATGGGGAATCCAAAGCCCAGCTCAGTCCAGCCTAGCGGGAAATGGGGAGCCCAAAACCCGGCCCAGTGAGAGATGGGGACCCAAAACCCAGCCCAGTGGGAGATGGAGAATCCAAAGCTCAGCCCAGCCCAGCTCAGAGGGAAATGGGGAACACAAAGCCCTGCCTAGCAGGAACTGGGGAGGCCAAAGCCCAGCCCAGCCCGGCAGGTGGGGAAGGCGCCGTGCGGGGGGATTCGCGCAGGGTTTGGGGTTCCGGGGCTGTCCCCGCGGTGTCCCCGCGGTGTCCCCGCTCTGGTGGCGGTGCCGCTGCCCCGTTGTGTCCCCGCTCTGGTGCCGCTGTCCCGCCTGTCGCCTGTCGCGTTGCTAGGGCCGGTTGCGGCGGAGGCAGACACGCAGACGGAGCGTCCCGGGGGAGCTGCCCAGACGGGTGACCCTGCCCGGCGGCGACAGTGACAGATCGAGCAGCCGGCGGCGCGGACACGGCCGCGGGCACCGAGGGGCCGCTCCCGCCCCGCGGGCTCGGGGGCTGCGGCCCGGTGGGGCCGGGACGGGGTTGTGGGTTCGGGGGAGCCGGGTCGGGCCCGGGAGAGCCGGGGGGGATCCCACAGCTCGGGGGGGGCTCGATCTGTCAGGGAGGGATGTGGGGAATCCTTTTCCATCCCATTTTATCCCAAATGGGATCCCTGGCAGGGAGGGATGTGGGGAATCCATTTCCATCCCATTTTATCCCAAATGGGATCCCTGGCAGGGAGGGATGTGGGGAATCCTTTTCCATCCCATTTTATCCCAAATGGGATCCCTGGCAGGGAGGGATGTGGGGAATCCTTTTCCATCCCATTTTATCCCAAATGGGATCCCTGGCAGGGGAGGGATGTGGGGAATCCATTTCCACCCCAAATGGGATCCCTGGCAGGGAGGGATGAGAGGAGTCCATTTCCATCCCAAATGGAATCACTGGAAGGGGAGGATGGTGGGAGTCCTTTTCCGCCCCATTTCCACCCCAAATGGGATCCCTGACTGGGGGGGATGTGGTGAATCCATTTCCATTCCATTTTATCCCAAATGAGATCCCTGATAGGGAATTCTTTTCCCACCCCGTTTCCACCCCAAATGGGATCCCTGACAGGGGAGGGATGTGGGGAATCCATTTCCATCCCATTTTATCCCAAATGGGATCCCTGACAGGGAATTCTTTTCCACCCCATTTCCACCCCAAATGGGATCCCCAGCAGGGAATCCTTTCCCACCCCACTTTATCCCAAATGAGATCCCTGGCAGGGTTTGTGATGGGATTTTTGAGGGGTTTTGAGGGGTTTTTTTGGGAGGATTATGAAGGAGTTTTAAAGGGTTTTTTGGGGGGGTTATGAGGGTTCTTTTTTGAGAGTTTTTGGGGAGGTTGTGAGGAGATTTTGGGGAGAGGATGTGAGGGGTTTTTTTGGGGAGGTTATAAAGGTTTTCTTGGGGGGTTATAAAGGGTTTTGGGGGATTATAAAGGGGTTTTGGGGGGATTATAAAGGGTTTTTTGGGAGGGTTATAAAGGGTTTTTTGGGGGGGCTATAAAGGGTTATTTGGGGGGTTATAAAGGTTTTTTGGGGGGGTTATAGAGGGTTTTTTTGGGGGGTTGTGAGGGGTTTTTTGGGGGCGGTTATGAGGTTTCTTTGGGGGGGTTATAAAGGTTTTTTTGGGGGGAGGTTATAAAGGGTTATTTGAGGGGGTTATAAAGGCTTTTTTGGGGGGTTATAAAGGGTTTTCTTGGGGGGGTTATAAAGGGTTTTTTGGGTGTTTATAAAGGGTTTTTGGGGGGGGTTATAAAGGGTTTTTTGGGGGTTTATAAAGGTTTTTTTGGGGGTTATAAAGGTTTTTTGGGGGTTGTAAAGGTTTTTTGGGGGGGTTATAAAGGGTTTTTTGGGTGTTTATAAAGGGTTTTGGGGGGTTATAAAGGGGTTTTGGGGGGTTATAAAGGGTTTTTTGGGTGTTTATAAAGGGGTTTTTGGGGGGGTGTTTTGGGAGGGTTATAAAGGGTTTTTGGGGGGCTATAAAGGGTTTTTTTGGGGGGGTTATAAAGGGTTTTTTGGGTGTTTATAAAGGGTTTTTGGGGGTTATAAAGGGTTTTTGTGGGAGCGGTTATGAGGTTTTTTGGGGGGGTTGTAAAGGTTTTTTTGGAGGGGTTATAAAGGTTTTTTGGAGGGGTTATAAAGGGTTATTTGGGTGTTTATAAAGGGTTTTTGGGGGTTATAAAGGGTTTTTTTGGGGGCGGTTATGAGGTTTTTTTGGAGGGGTTGTAAAGGTTCTTTGGGGGGGTTATAAAGGGTTTTTGGGTGTTTATAAAGGGTTTTTTGGGGGTTATAAAGGGTTTTTGGGGGGGTTATAAAGGGTTTTTTGGGTGTTTATAAAGGGTTTTTTGGGTGTTTATAAAGGGTTTTTGGGGGGGTTATAAAGGGTTTTTGGGGGGGTTATAAAGGGTTTTGGGAGGGGTTATAAAGGGTTTTTTGGGTGTTTATAAAGGGTTTTTGGGGGGGTTATGAAGGTTTTTTGGGGAGTTCGGAGCGGTTTTTAGGCCGGGAGCCCCGAGCTGGGGAGGGCTCCAGGCCGTGCCTGAGCCGACAGTGCCACCTGCTGCCGCCGGGCTGGGGACGGCGACAGCGACAGCACCGGAGCTCCTTCGCTTCCTTTGGATGCTCCCGAACTCCCAGCAAAGCCCCGGCCCAAAGCAGGCAGGAGATCGGTGCGGTCAGGGGGGCAAAACCCTCAAAAACACCATAAAAAACCCCAAAAAATCCTCACAAAAACACCCCAAAAATCCTCACAAAAAACACCCCAAAAATCCTCACCAAAAACACCCCAAAAATCCTCACAAAAAAAAAAAAACAAACTCAAAAATCCTCACCAAAAAAAACCCTCAAAAATCCTCACAACCCCTTAAAAAAACTCTTTAAAAACTCCTCATAACCACCCAAAAATCCCTTAAAAACCATTCATAATCCCCCCCAAAAACTCCCTTCACAAACCCTCATAAGGCTGAAAAAACCCTCAGAAAAACCCTCACAACCCCCTGCCCCAAAAAATCTCCTCACAAACGCACATAATGCCCAAAAAACCCTCAAAAATAACTCTCAAAAAAAACCCCCCATCACAACCCCCTCAAAAATCTCCTCACAAACCCACAAAAATCGCCCAAAATCTCCTCACAACCACCAAAAAAACCCTGGAAATCCCCCCAAAACCCCTCAAAAATGCCCCAGAACGTTCCCAGCCTGAGAAGCAGAGAGAGCCCCGAAGTCAATCGTATTTTTTATTAAATATACATCCTCTCTTGGCACAAATCTTAAAATATATAAACATTATATAACAAAGTGTCTTCACTGCAATAAAATAGAATCCAGATCCAAGAAAAGCCGTCAAAATCCACACGCACACATGGATGGCGAGGGCACGGGAAAAGGCAATTAACAGTGTTTGTGCTAATTAGTTAATTAATAGATGCATAGACCACAACAGGCAGTGACCGGTGCTGGGACACCCTGCGGCTCGTGGTGATTTTGGGGGGAAATGGGGGGAAAAAATGAGGGAAAGAAAGGGGGGAAAAGGGTAAGGAAGGGGAGAGGGGGAAAGGGGGGGAAAGGAAAAAGGGCAAAAATGGGAGAAAGGGGGGGAAAATGGGGGAAAAAGGGGGAAAAGGGGGAAAGGGGGAAAGGGGAAAAGGGGGGAAAAGGGGGAAAAGGGGGAAAAGGGGAAAAAGGGGGAAAAAGGGAAAAAGGAAAAGGGGAAAAAGGGGAAAAAAGGGGGAAAAGGGGGGAAAAAGGGGAAAAAGGGGGGGAAAAGGGGGAAAAGGGGGAAAAGGGGGGGAAAGGGGAAAATGGGAGAAAAGGGGGGAAAAAGGGGAAAAAAGGGGGGAAAGGAGGGAAAAGGGGGGAAAAGGGGGAAAAGGGGAAAAGGAAAGGGGGAAAAAGAAAGGGGGGAAAGGGGAAAAGGGGAAAAAGAAAGGGGGGAAAAGAAAGGGGGGAAAGGGAAAAGAAGTGGGGAAAAAAGCAGAAAAAAAGGGGGGAAAAGGGGTGAACAAAAGGGGTGAACCAAAGGGGACAATCAGCCCCTAGAAGGTGTGAAGTGAAGATCCCAAACCAGCCCAGGAGCTCAGGAAGTTCCCCCAAACCATCCCATGGTGCCTGAAATTCCTGGAGCATCCAGGCTGTGAGGGGAAACACGTGCTTGGGCTGTTGGAAAAACGCTAAAAAGCTGCAATTTTGACGTTTTGGGTGCATTTTTTTTTTTTTTTTTTGGACCTGGTTTTCTCGAAGTGCCAGTGCGGGGCTCAAGGTGCAGGAAGAAGCAGGAGGAGGGAGAGGAAAAGGAAAAACACACACACAAAAAAAAAAAGCACAAATTTGGTGGTGACGCTTTAAGGATGCGCGAGAAAGGGGAGTGGGAAATTGAATTTGAGAGGAATAAAATGAAAAAATGGGGAATTGCAAGAAAGGAGAAAAGGAAAAAAAAAAAAAAAAAGGAAAAACTCCTGTTTTGTTTCCTTTCTCAGAGCTCTCCCTGGCCAGCACACCTCAGAAAAAATCTGGAACGTGTGTGAATCCATGCAGGGAAGAAGAGAAGGGAAGGGAACACTCTGTTTTCCCTTTTCTACATTCAAAAAAAAAAAAAAAGGAAAAAAAAAAAAGGGAAAAAAAAAGCTTTTTAAACCAACCCAAAGCAGCAACAGGCTCTGAGAAACAAAAGCACCAAAACCATCAGAGGCTGAACTCAAGGATCTGCCCCTGGACAAACACCCAGCCTGCAAAACTCGTGAGGAAATTGGCTGAAATTCCGAATTTCAATCAGGTGCAGCTGCTAATTAAAGGAGGACTTGTCAGCAGCCCCAGGCTCCCGGAATTCCTGCTTTTCCCAGCTGGGAGGGGACGAGAAGGGACAGGACATAAACACTGCTGGGAATTCCTCCCTCTGGATCAGGACTAGAGCAGGGTAAATTGGCTTCTCCATTGGAGAAAAGAAATGGGGGGTGCTGAGCAGAGCAAAGCAGAGCTGGGAGTTTTCCACCCCCAAAAACATGACACAGAATTGGTGGCCACCACCTCCCAAAAGCCCAGGGATCTTTAATTCCCGGGGAAATCGGAATTGCTGAGGATAAATCCCAGTTCCAGTCTGCCCCTTGCAGCGCTGGGAACACTCTGTGTGCCCACACTCCAGTGCCACTGCCACATCCCCTGATTCCTAAGGAAATATTTGGCATCAGGAGCAGCTCCGTGCTCCCAAGAAGTGCAAAGACAAAAAAAAGAAAGGAGAAGGCTGCTCCTGCCCCCTTGTGCAATTCCTTCCACTCCCACCCATCCCATCCAGCTACAACAGCTAAAGTACAGAACCACCCGGAAAGGACAGGTTTGAAGGTAAATCTTATCTTTTTCTTACATTATGGACTCTCTGGAAAGGGATTTTTCCCACCTTGGTTTGTGTAATCTTCCAGCAGAGGAGCCTGAAGTCTGCTCTGACCTCTGAATTTAACAGAGGGATGGATCACCCCACCAAAACAAAACAAAACAAAAAAATCTGCATTTCCCTGAAAACTGATTGGAAAGAGGAACACCGAGAGATTCTGGAACCCCAGCTGGAAGCGGTTGGCACTGCAGGGCCAACGCCGTGGCGCCCACAAGGGTTGAACTCCAAGGGGGATTTATTTTAGGGCTGAAGCAGCTGAGGGGACGAGTCAGTGAGCAGAGGGGCCAGGACCTACACAGCAGGTACCAGAAGGGACAACCAGGAGGCCCTGAGCGGGCCCAGCTTTGTTTGGGGACAGCCCAGGCTGCAGCAGGGTTTGTTCGATCACAAACATCCGGGGGGGTTTGGAGGATGGGACACCTCCTCCCTCGGTGCCTCTCTCCAGGGCAGGGCGGCACAGAAGGAAAACACAAATCAGCTGGAGCGCATCCAGTCTGGGAATGCAGGCACGGCGCTTGCTCGGCGACACCGACAGCACACAGAGGAAGACTTCCTTTGTGCAAGGGCTCAGAACTCCCCTCCTCTGCTGCCTCCAGTCTTTGGTAATCTCAGAGGGACACCACAAACGACGCAGCTCGACCCAAAAGCAAGGAAATCCACGGGGAAAGGGCAGCACTCCCAGCCAGAGGAAACATTCAGCTTTCAGAACAAGTGTAGCGTCCTGGGCCTGCTCTGCCCTGCTCTCACAGCTCGGGGAATCTGGAATTCCCTACGGACTACAGCGGGATATTGCACTTGGCAGAATGCAGGGAGCTACAAAACTGCCCCTTCCCAGATCCAGGGGTTCCTTCCCAACAGCTCCGAGCCCCCTGTGCCATCATCCACCGCCTCCATCTGCCCACGCAGAGCCAGGTGAGGAGCCAGGAGCAGCACAGGTGAGGGGGAGGCTCCACTCCTGGGGGCAGAGTCCATCAGAAGGCTGAGGCAGCTGCTTTGGAGCACTCAGCTCTGCAGGATGGGGAATTTTTCACTTAGGGAACGGTTAGGCTTCCAAATTAAAAAGGGAAAAAAAAACCAAAACAATCTGGGAACAACAGGAAGAAAAAAAACCCAACAAACGGGCGAGTTCCCAGCTGCAGGAGCACGTGGGAGGCCAGGGAAGAAAGAACTGCTCTCTCTACAGGAAGCCACTACCTCTCGAGGCCGGGGCCGTGCTGCAGCTTGCGGAGCAGGATCTGCGTCAGGTCGAAGGTGGTGAAGCTGATGCCCACGGCGATGGGGCCCTTCACCCAGTTCATGCTGAGCCCTTTGTACAGGCCCCTGACGAGTCCCTCCTCGCGGACGATGTCCTGCATGGTGAGCAGGATGGAGCTGTAGGTGTGGCCCAGCACGCCGGCCGTCTGCATGCGGCGCCGCACCACGTCCAGCGGGTACGAGGCCGACTGCCCGATGAGGCCGGCGCACGCCCCGAACAGCAGCCGCTCCGGGGGCGAGGGCTGCGCCTTCCCGCTGTGCTCTGGGGGGAAACACAGTCGGGGGTCCTTGGGATTCACTCACAATCAAAGGTTGTGCTCGTGACGGCTCGTTACCCAGGTCTGGTTTTCCCCAGGTTGCTCTCCCAAAGTTTTGCTCCCAAGGTTTTGCTCCCAAAGTTTTGCTCCCCAAGGTTTCGTTCCCCAGGTTTTGCTCCCAAAGTTTTGCTCCCCCAAGTTTTGTTCCCCAGGTTGCTTTCCTGAGGTTTTGTTCCCCAGGTTGCTCTCCCAAAGTTTTGCTCCCCAGGTTTTGTTCCCCAGGTTTTGTTCCCCAGGCTGCTCTCCCGAGGTTTTGCTCCCCATGTTTTGTTCCCAAAGTTTTGCTCCCAAAATTTTGTTCCCAAAGTTTTGCTCCCCAGGTTTTATTGCCCAAAGTTTTGCTCATCATGGTTTTGTTCCCCAGGGTGAGCTCCCAAAGTTTTGCTCCCAAAATTTTGTTCCCAAAGTTTTGTTCCCCAGGTTGCTCTCCCAAGGTTTTGTTCCCGAGGTTTTGCTCCCAAAGTTTTGCTTCCCAGGTTTTGTTCCCCAAGTTTTGTTCCCCAGCTTGAGCTCCCAAAGTTTTGTTGCCCAATTTTGCTCCCCAGGTTTTCTTCCCTAGGTTGCTCTCCCAAGCTTTTGTTCCCAAGCTTTTGTACCCCAAAAATTGAGCTCTCAAGCAAAATCTTTAGAAAGGGTCCCCAGATCACTAGAAAAGGACCCCAAAATATTAGAAATGGTCCCAAAACCAAAACCCCAAGTGATTTACTGACAGTCACAGGTACAACTCCCCAGGTTTTGCTCCCAACTTAGCGCACAACCAAGTCCTTCCCCACCTGGAAATTCCCTTTTTTCCCTGCACAATTCAGGCCCAGCTTTCCTTGTTCTCACCTGGAGCTGCTCAGACCCCTGCAGCACCCCAAACCCCGCAGCATTTCCCGGCTTTACCTGCGTGCACTTTCTTCAGCGTCTCGTAGGTGAAGAAGCTGAGGCCAGCGTAGGGGATGACGCCCAGGATGGTGGGTGTGAAGCCCCTGTACAAGGTTTTCAGCCCCTCCTCGCGGGATATCCGGATGAAGACGTGGACAATGCTGCTGTACCTGCCGTGGGGACACGGGGAGAGCAGACCTGCGCTGGTCAGGGCTCCCTGATGGATTAATTGGTAATTAATTTGGCTGCGAGCTCATTGGGCAGCTCGGAGGGGGTTTCAGCTCTCTTGGGTCTTCCTGGGTCCAGCTGGCCTCCTGAACTGGTGTCCCAGTACCCATCTCCTCCCACACCCACACCTCTGGACATTGAATTGCTGCTCAGACCCTGGGACTTTATCCCACCAAAGGCTCCCAGCAAGAATTGACCCAAAAAAGGGCAACAAAACCACGTGACCTTTAAAAAACCCCCAAAATATGTGTATGAGGCACTTACATCTCCTTGGGTGTGACAGCCATGCGGGCACGGACCATGTCCAGGGGGTAGGTGAGCATGGCGGCCGTGGTGCCAGCCAGGGAGCCGGCAATGAAGCGAGGGAAAGGCGTCAGTGCCCTGGAGTGGGGTGAGAGAGGAGAGCAAACGTCACCTGCAGATCCCACCTGGCTGCTGGGAACGGCCCTGCTCTGCCTGCTGGGCATTCCCAGCCACGCCACAGGGAAAATCCGCGGGGAGAGGAGGCTCAGGGCTTGGCCGGAGCATCCCCTCACAGCTTCCACCCCGGAGCTTCCTCCTCAAATGTTCCACCTTGGAGCATCCCCTCACAGCTTCTCTCTCGGAGCTTCCATCTTGGCGCTTCCTCCTCACAGTTTCCTTCCCCCTGGAGCTTCTCCCTCCAAGGTCCCACCTCACAGCTTCCCCTCAGGGCATCCTCTCGGAACTTCCCCCTCAGAGCTTCCTCCTCAGTTTCCTCTCAGAATTTCCACTCACAGCTTCCCCTCAGAACATCCCCCTCGGAATTTCCCCTCACAGCTTTTCCCCCGGAGCTTCCATCTCAAAGCTTCCTCACCAGAGCTTTCCCCTCAGAGCTTCCACCTTGGAACCTCCACCTCAGAGCTTCCCCCTCAGAACTTCCATCTTGGAGCTCCCCCCTCACAGCTTCGCTCTTGGAACCTTCCACCTCAGAGCTTCCATCTTGGAGCTCCCCCCTCACAGCTTCTCCCTTGGAACCTTCCACCTCAGAGCTTCCATCTTGGGAGTTTCCCCTCACAGCTTCCCCCTTGGAGTTTCCCCTCACAGCTTCCCCCTTGGAGTTTCCCCTCACAGCTTCCCCCTTGGAGTTTCCCCTCACAGCTTCCCCCTTGAAGCTTCTCCTCAGAGCTTCCTCCCTAGAACTTCCCCTCACAGCTTCCCCCTCAGAGGTTCCATCTTGGAGCTTTCCCTCACAGCTTCTCCCTTGGAACCTCCACCTCACAGCTTCCATCTTGGAGCTTCCCCTCACAGCTTCCCCCTCAGAGCTTTCCCCTCAGAACCTCCACCTCACAGCTTCCCCCTCAGAGGTTCCATCTTGGAGCTTCCCCTCACAGCTTCTCCCTTGGAACCTCCACCTCACAGCTTCCACCTTGGAGCTTCCCCTCATAGCTTCCCCCTTGGAATTTCCCCTCACAGCTTCCCCTCAGAATTTCCCCTCACAGCTTCCCCTTTGAAGCTTCTCCTCAGAGCTTTCCCCTCACAGCTTCCCCCTCAGACCTTCCATCTTGAAGCTTCCCCTCAGAGCTTTCCCCTCAGAACCTCCACCTCAGAGCCTTCCCCCTCAGAACTTCCATCTTGGAGCTCCCCCCCTCAGGACGCCGAGCCCTCCTGCCTCTTACTTTCCCTGGAATCCGTAGTAGTTGCCCAGGATCTGCTTGTACTCCTCGTGGGCGCAGAACTGGATGGCGGCGTAGGGGATCACCCGCACCATGGTGGCCGAGTTCCCTCTCCAGAGGCTCCAGAAGCCCTCGTTGAGGTAGGTGCGATAGATCAGCCTGTACGCTTCCTGAGGGGAAAAATCACCCGTGGGGAGCAGGCCGAGGGGATACGAGTGGATAAATCACCCGTGGGGAGCAGGGAGAGTGGATAAGAGTGGATAAATCACCCGTGGGGAGCAGGGAGAGTGGATAAGAGTGGATAAATCACCCGTGGGGAGCAGGGAGAGTGGATAAGAGTGGATAAATCACCCATGGGGAGCAGGCCGAGGGGATAAGAGTGGATAAATCACCTGTGGGGAGGAGAATGAGGGGATAAGAGTGGATAAATCACACGTGGGGAGCAGAATGAGGGATAAGAGTGGATAAATCACACGTGGGGAGGAGGCCGGGGGATAAGAGTGGATAAATCACCTGTGGGGAGGAGAATGAGGGGATAAGAGTGGATAAATCACACGTGGGGAGCAGCATGAGGGGATAAGAGTGGATAAATCACCCGTGGGGAGCAGAATGAGGGATAAGAGTGGATAAATCACCCATGGGGAGCAGCATGAGGGGATAAGAGTGGATAAATCACCCGTGGGGAGCAGAATGAGGGGATAAGAGTGGATAAATCACCCGTGGGGAGCAGCATGAGGGGATAAGAGTGGATAAATCATGCATGGGGAGCAGAACGAGGGGATAAGAGTGGATAAATCACCCATGGGGAGCAGCATGAGGGGATAAGAGTGGATAAATCACCCGTGGGGAGCAGAATGAGGGGATAAGAGTGGATAAATCACCCGTGGGGAGCAGAATGAGGGGCAGGGGCAGCAGGAATGCAGGCAGGGATTAATTAACCCACAGATTAACCCCTCCAATCCCCTGCCCACAGAGCTGCCATGGCCTCCCCGGCACATCCACGTGCTCTAAAACGCAGTTTGTGTGGAATAAATGGATAAATAAATAGAAATTAATCAAAGGAAAATATCAAAATTGCACTGCGCACTTGTTTTTCAGAGCATTTCCATGGCCAGATCTCGGAATCCAGCGAGGAGAGAGTGAAGCTCCATGCAAGAGCAAGGAAGGATTTTTAGATCCCAGCCTGACTCGTTTTCCCTCTCAGGGAAGGCACAATTTGCACAAAACCCCTTCCCAAACCCAAATTCATCTCCCTGGGGCCAGGCAGGAACATTTGGATCACACACAGCGCACATGGAAAAGCTGGAATGCACAGGGAAAAAGCACTCAGGAAGCCAGGAGAGGGATCAGATCCTGGATTTAATTCCCTAAAAATGCTGGAACAACTCCTGTGTGGTTGGGGAAGGGAATGAGCACTAGAAACAGTCCCAAAATCACCAGGAAAGGTCCCAAAATCACTACAAAATATCCCAAATCCCTACAAAATATCCCAAATCCCTACAAAATATCCCAAATCACTACAAAATATCCCATAAGCACAAGAAAAGGTCCTATAAACACAAAAAAAAAGGTCCCAAATCACCAGGAAAGGTCCCAAAAGCCAAAGGCCTGAGTGATGTCACATTTATTGTCACATCACAGGTACAACCCAGAGTTTGAATCCCCCAGCAATCACTGTCCTAATTAATCCTTAATTAAAAACACCATTCCCAGTCTTTCCCTTGATGTTTTCATGGAATGCTGCTGATAAATCCCCAAAAAAAGTGAAATATCAACAAAAGATTAATTAAACACTTCAGAGCAACAGCAGGCAGACGTCGCCTTACCTTGGCAGAAAATCTTTTTGAAGACACTAAAAATAAAAACAACAACAACAACAAAAAAAAAAGAAGATTAGGGCTTGCAAGACATAAAAATAAATATTGATCCATGAATCCCTAAATAAGGGATAAATAATCAGGTGCTTTGGCTAAAGGGATAAAAATAGAAGGAAAAGAATGAATGCAAGAGGAAACAGAGATTCTTTGTCTCGTAAATGCTCCCATAATTTAGCACAAAAGCCCATTTTTTTCCCCCTGCTGCATGTTAGGAAAATTCAGTTTGTGCAGAATAAATGAAAACAATTAATGGAAGAAAAAACCCATCAAAACTGCACTGCTCACTTATTTTTCAGAGCATTTCCAGCCTAATTGCAGAACCCAGTGAGGGCAGAGCGAAGCTCCACGCAAGAGCAGCTCCATCCCAGCCGAACTCAAATGAACTCCCTGATTTTTCTATTTTTTTCCCCCCCCTTTCCCTTGCACCCATCCAAAGTGACAGCACCTCCTCATCTGTGGCAGGGTTTGGGAGGCAGGATTTGTTTGGCAGGAAGGGAAAAGCCCTGGCTGGAAAGCTTTAATGAAACGTGGCTCCAATTAAGGGGCTGCCTGGCTCATCTGAGGCTCTGGGAGCCTCTCGAGTGCATCCAACAATTCCATGCAAATCCATTTTTCCCCACCGCTGCTCCTCCGTGCAATTCAATGTTTTATTTGGATTTTTTCTTTTTTATTTTTTTATTTTTTTTTAAGGAATAAAAACGACCTCGATGAACAGTGATGGTTGTCAAGGGGGTTTTGTTCCTTTAAAAAAATTATTCGAAATAATAAAATGATTGAGTTGTGGGAAATTTTTGAGTTTGGGATGGGAAAGCTCATCCACCCCTCTGCCACGGACACTCTCCCCTATCCCAAGCCCCAATCTTAACTCAAGGCATCACTTTGATGATCCAAAGATATTTTCCTTCCTCACAGACAGGGAACAAAACCCTTTAGGGCAGCAAGAACCTAAAAAAAACCCCCATGAGATCCCAAAAAATTGCTCCAATTGGAAGATTTTAATGCCATCCTGGGATGGGCTGAAGCACACAGGGATTTTTAGGAATGCCCAAATTCCAGGTGATCCCCTGGCTCAGCCCAGCTCTGTGCTCCTGATGTTTCCACCCTAAAATGACCCTGGGTGTGTGGTTTGGGTGGGAAAACCCCAAAATTCAGGTGCCAATCCCAGCCCCCCCTGATGCACATCCCAGCCATTCCAGAGCTCCTTGCTCTGCCCAGAATGAAAATCATGTGAGTAGAAATCAATTCGAAATTAAACGTCAGCCAGGGATTAGGCTGAGCCCAACTCACTTAATCCGGGACGTCACCAGGCTTAAAATTCTTGGCTTTCCCAAATGCCCACTGAATTAAAGGCCTGTGCTGTTCCCTTGGGGATAATTGGAGGAGTTGCACTGCAACAGATCCCACAATCCCCAAATCCTGCTAAACGCAGGGAAATTCTCTGTTCCACTCACAGGAATGTCATTTTCTGTGACAATTCAGGGGTGCCAGAGCACACAGACCCAGGCGTGCAGCACCCCCAGTGCCTGCTGCCTCTCATTTTGGGGAGAGCTGACACGATTTGGGCAGCCAGCCCTCAGCAGGGAACTCCCACAGCCCAATTCCTCCTTCCACACCTCCAGGGGAAGGAGCTGGGTGAGCACAAAGGGCTCAAAATTAAAAACAATTTGGGAAAAAAGCCCAGAGGAGTCACCTTGGAACATGATTTTTGTCCTGTCCAGAGGAGCCACTGCAGTTTTAGCCACAGCCCCAGCCAGAGCCCCGGACATCAGCGAGTTCAGCACTTTCTTCTTCTCCTGGTTATCCTGGCAAAAAAAAAAACCAAAAAATTGGATAGAGGGAAAAAAAAAATAAAATCAATGCCACAAGGAATAATATTTCACCTTTTGTGCAGCATTCACCCCAGGGCCAGGATTTGGGTCAGAATGTTTCACTGAGCTTCCAGCACAGTGAATTGCTGGTTGGACTGGCAGGCAGAATTCCAAGCATTCCTCCTGCATGTGTTGTTTGCTCCTTGTTATTTCTCTTTTTTTTTCCCCTCCCCACGATTTTTAGGCACGGGCAGAGGGGAAGTTTCTGGAACAGAAGCACCCCAGCCCTGTTCTCACACCATTCCCAAGCTCCTGAGGGTCAATCCAGGCAGTTTTCCCCCTCTGATGGGTGGAATGAGAGGGATTTTGCTGCTGGAATTCCTGCCACAGCTCACAGTTATAAAATCAGCATTTTTCTCCCACAGAGAACAACAACAACAACAAAAAAAAAAAGCCACAAAATCCAACCCAGTGGAGGTTGTGGAGTGAGAACAAGCCCAGGCTTGATGTGTGAACTTTTGACACTTTGTGGAGGAGAGGAGTTAACATTTTCCTTGTGTTTCCCAACCCCAAAGTTAATGTTTATGACCCAAAACCCCTGGGTCAGCTCAATTCCCCCTCCCCGGCCGTGCAAAGGTGAACTTCAGCCCCAGATCTGAGTTAAAGCCAGCAAGGCCGGGAGGAACCTCCCTTCTCCTGAGCTTCCAGGAGCAGGGAAAGCACAGAGTGGTGCAGCCTGGACTGGGAACGGTCCTGTGTGTCACTGGGAATGGTCCTGTGTGTCACTGGGAATGGTCCTGTGTGTCACTGGGAACTGTGTCCTGTCACTGGGAATGGTCCTGTGTGTCACTGGGAATGGTGTCCTGTCACTGGGAATGGTCCTGTGTGTCACTGGGAATGGTGTCCTGTGTGTCACTGGGAATGGTCCTGTGTGTCACTGGGAATGGTCCTGTGTGTCACTGGGAACTGTGTCCTGTGTGTCACTGGGAATGGTCCTGTGTGTCACTGGGAATGGTCCTGTGTGTCACTGGGAATGGTGTCCTGTGTGTCACTGGGAATGGTCCTGTGTGTCACTGGGACCTGTCCTGTGTGTCACTGGGAATGGTCCTGTGTGTCACTGGGAACGGTCCTGTGTGTCACTGGGAATGGTCCTGTGTGTCACTGGGAATGGTCCTGTGTGTCACTGGGAACTGTGTCCTGTCACTGGGAATGGTCCTGTGTGTCACTGGGAACTGTGTCCTGTGTGTCACTGGGAATGGTGTCCTGTCACTGGGAACGGTCCTGTGTGTCACTGGGAACTGTCCTGTGTGTCACTGGGAACTGTGTCCTGTCACTGGGAATGGTCCTGTGTGTCACTGGGAATGGTGTCCTGTGTGTCACTGGGAATGGTGTCCTGTCACTGGGAACTGTGTCCTGTGTCCTGTGTGTCACTGGGAATGGTCCTGTGTGTCACTGGGACCTGTCCTGTGTGTCACTGGGACCTGTCCTGTGTGTCACTGGGAATGGTCCTGTGTGTCACTGGGACCTGTCCTGTGTGTCACTGGGAACTGTGTCCTGTCACTGGGAATGGTCCCGTGTGTCACTGGGAATGGTCCAGTCTGTCACTGGGAATCGACCTGTTACTGGAAATTGTCCTGTGTGTTACTGGGAATTGTCCCGTGTGTCACTGGGACCTGTCCTGTGTGTCACAGGAGCTGGGATCTCACCTGAGATGGGCAATTCCCTCCTGGAGCTGGGATCTCACCTGAGATGGGCAATTCCCTCCTGGAGCTGGGATCTCACCTGAGATGGGGGAATTCCCTCCCTGGAGCTGGGATCTCACCTGAGAGGGGGAATTCCCTCCCTGCAGCTCCCAGCACGCCCAGCCCAGCCCCTGCTCTCACCTCTGCAGGAATTCGGGCTGGGACGGGCTCCACATCCCTCTGGAATTCCACTGGACCTTCTCTCACACCATTACCCATACCAGGCACACTGCCACGGGGCCAGCAGAGCTCCAGCTCCTAAATGCAACCCAAAAAACCAAAGGAAAAACGTCAAAAATGGGAAACACCCCGGTGATACGGCACAGGGATGGGCAGTGGCCCGCCCCCAGCTGAAATTTCCATTTCCAGCAGGAAATTCCTCTCCCATTTCCCACAAAAAGGGCATTTCCAGGATCCTTTTCCTGGTGTAAATGGATTTTTAGGGGGTGCCAGATAAAACCTGTGCCATTCATATCAACCCTTCTCACCCCGCAAAGAACTCAGCTGCAATAAAACACCAAAATATCCACAATTTCCAGGGAAAAGGGGCAGATCCTGCCCTCTCCCAACGAGCATTTTTGGCTCCTTGGGACTGCTGAACAAGGAGACACCGGAGAAGGAAAATGGAAATTTAAAACCCTCTGGAAAAACGGGAAAAAAATAGTCCCAGGAATGATTTCTGCCAGGAGCAAGGGGAGGATATTTTTGGGCAGAGAGGGATCCAGTGCCTCACACGTGCCACAAAGGCCATTGTGGATTTGATCTGCCGCCTTCCAGCACTCCCTTTCCTCCCAGGCGTGTTTGCTCCCAGGTTTTTCCTGCTCTGAGATGTTCCCCAAACCCAACCTACAAGAGGAAAGGTCAGCCTGACCTCGGCTGCAGAGCGTGGATGAAGGAATAATTCTATTTAAATGGAATAATTCGCTTTTTTTTTTTTGCTCTGACTTTCTGATATTTCTGCCTTTTCTGCTGCGGCCTGTTCAGCCTGGGGTCTCCAGGGCTGGAATTGCTGCTGTGCAGACCCTGGAGCTGCTCACACAGGGGCTCTGCAAGCACCAAATTCCCTTTTTTCTAAGCCACAGAGCCTCTCCAACAGCCCCACTTTGGAGGGTGAAACCCCCCAAGGAATGTCTGATGAGGAAATGAGAATTCCTGAATTCAGGCACTTCCCTCCCTCTGATGCCTGCAAAACCTCAGGCACAATATTTTGCTTACGTGGGGATAAAAAAACCATTTCCAGCCTCTTTTTCTCCCTTTTTTTTTTGACAATCTCAGGTACTTTATGCTTGTCAGCACCTTTCAGACGTGCTGACCTGCTTTTTCCCCCTGATAAATGAACGCCGGCCCTCATTTCCCAGGCCTGGCAGCAGATCTCAAACACAAAGCTCAGCCTTGCCTGAACCCGGCCGTGACCAATTTGGGATGAAGGAGCCTCATCCTCGCTCCAAAGTGGGGAAAACACACCTGGAGGCCTTGAATTACCCCCAAATTAACGGTGTTTGGGGTCAGGGAGGACTTTTAGGATCATCTCGTCCCACCTCAAACCTTCCATCATCTCGAGTTGTTCCAACCCAGCCTTGGGATGGGGCGGCCACGGCTCCTCTGGGAATTCCCTCACTCCCAAAATTCCCTCACCAAAATTCCTTCCCACAGCCAAAATTCCTCCCCAATTAATTATCCCACAATTAACAATGAGGATTTTTAGGATCATCTCATCCCACCACCTTGAGTTGTTCCAACTCAGCCTTGGGCGCTTCCAAGGATGGAGCGACCACAGCTCCTCTGGGAATTCCCTCACTCCCAAAATTCCTTCCCACAGCCAGAATTCCTAAAATTCCTGCCCAATTAATTATCCCAGAATTAATGATGAGGGCTTTTAGGACCATCTCATCCCACCCCACACCTTTCCACCACCTTGAGTTGTTCCAACTCAGCCTTGGGATGGGGTGGCCAAGGCTCCTCTGGGAATTCCCTCACTCCCAAAATTCCTTCACACAGCCAAAATTCCTAAAACCCCTTCCCAATTAATTATCCCACAATTAACGATGAGGACTTTTAGGATCATCTCATCCCAGCATCTCGAGTTGCTCCAACTCAGCCTTGGGCACTTCCAGGGATGAGGTGGCCATGGTTGCTCTGGGAAATTCCCCAAAATTCCTCACCCCCAAAATTCCCTCCCCAAAATTCCCTCCCCCAGCCAGAATTCCTCCCCAATTTCCCAATTCCACGTTCCCCTTTCCCTGTGTGAAGCCATTCCCCCTTTCCAGCCCCTGGAATCACCTCCCTCCCTCCGTTCTTCGTCCCTCTCAAGGCCACAGTTCGGTGCCCCCAAAGCTTCTCCTCGCTTCCCAAAACTCTGGGAAATTTGGGAAACCCCAAATCCAGGGATTCCCAAGCCCTGGGGGTGTTTTGGGAACTCAGGGAGGGATAAATGCAGATTTTAGTGGGATACAACACCCCACACGACCTGAGCAGCGCCGCTGCAAAAGTTCCCTCACCTCACCCCGAGGCAACAAAAACCCCGCGAGCATCAGGAGCAGACATCATCCACAATTATTATAATTAATTATTTCTAATTATTTCCAATTAATTCTAATTCTTTCTAATGGCCTGCAGTCATTTCCTTCCCTTCTCACTCCTCCTTATCTCTCCTTTGTTTTACACCTTTAAATTTTACGCCTTTTTGTTGTAAAATTCCCTTTTTTGGGGTTTTTTGGGGGACAAAGCGTGAAGGAAATCACAGGTGCAGATTTTATCCCCGCGCTGCCTGCAAGAAATGTAGGTCACAATATCAGATTTATCCCTGCCAAAAATAAAAATAACCCTCCTTCCCCCCCCAGCCCTCCTCAAAAATAGAAACGGCGCTGAAGGGCTTAGGAATGCAAAATGCAACTTTCCTTTCAAATATAACAAGGAAATTTGCCAGATTGAAATGGTGGGTTTATTTTTGCATCATTTACTCCCTTTTATCCTGTTTAGCCACGTTCCTTTTCCATTTTCAGTGCCCGAGCCCACAAGCACCTGTTGATGTGCTCCATTTTACACACCAGCACGCACGGGCTCCCAGTGCAAAAACAGATTTTATTCATTTATTATTTTTATTCCCTTCTGCTGGCCCCAAAGCTGGATTTCATTTATGCACTCGGGCTGCATTCTGAGGTCGGGGGATTATTCCGACCAAGAATCCACACTGGAGGCACAAAACCCAAAAATTAACTTCAAATTCGGTGTGAATTTAAAAGTTTTGGTGTCAATTTGTAGTGCCTGGGAATAATCAGAATAATGGGAATAATGACAACAATGGGAATAATCACAACAATGGGAATAATCAGAATAATGGGAATAATCACAATAATGGGAATAATCACAATAATTGCTCATTCCCACAGCCCAAAATTCCTTCACACAGCCACAGAGCGATTATTCAGATTATTCTGATTACTCCCATTATTCTGATTATTCCCAGTGATTTAGGAGCCGACAGAGGGAACCCTGGCAAGGGAACACAGAGCAATTATTCTGATTATTCCCATTATTCCAATTATTCCCATTATCCCCATTATTCTGATTATTCCCATTATTAGATTACTCCAATTATTCAGATTATTCAGATTATTTCCATTAATCCCAGGAATTTGGGAGCCAGCAGAGGGAACCCTGGCAAGGGAACACAGAGCAATTATTCAGACTATTCCCATTATTCTGATTATTCCCATTATTAGATTACTCCCATTATTCAGATTATTCCCATTATTCTGATTATTCCCATTATTAGATTACTCCCATTATTCAGATTATTCCCATTATTCTGATTATTCCCATTATTAGATTATTCCCATTATTCAGATTATTCAGATTATTCCCATTTTTCCCATTTTTCCCAGGGATTTGGGAGCCAGCAGAGGGAACTCTGGCAAGGGCACAAAGAGGGATTATTCAGATTATTCCCATTATTCCCATTATTGCCATTATCCCCATAATTCTGATTATTCCCATTATTCAGATTATTGCCATTATCCCCATTTTTCCCATTTTTCTCAGGGATTTTGGAGCCAGCAGAGGGAACTCTGGCAATGACAACCAGAGCAATTATTCAGATTATTCCCATTATTAGATTACTTCCATTATTCAGATTATTCAGATTATTCCCATTATTCCCATTATTCAGATTATTCCCATTATCCCCATTATTCAGATTATTCCCATTATTAGGTTACTCCCATTATTCAGATTATTCCCATTATTCCCATTATTGCCATTATCCCCATAATTCTGATTATTCCCATTATTCAGATTATTCAGATTATCCCCATTTTTCCCATTTTTCTCAGGGATTTTGGAGCCAGCAGAGGGAACTCTGGCAATGACAAACAGAGCAATTATTCAGATTATTCCCATTATTCCGATTATTCCCATTATTCCGATTATCCCCATTATTAGATGACTCCCATTATTCAGATTTTTCCCATTTTCCCATTTTTCCCATTTTCCCCAGGGATTTGGAGCCAGCAGAGGGAACCCAGAGCTCTGCCCTCCATCCCCCCACAGGAGCAGCCCTTATCAGCAGCAGCTTTATCTCAGCTCCTCCAAAAACAACAATTCTTCTTTTTCCAAGAAAAAAAAAACCCAACTCCAACCCCTCCCCGACCTCCAAAAATTTGGGTTTTTTTTCTTTTTTTCCCCCAAGGTAATATCCTAAAGATATGGTGAAAAAATACGATTAAATCAGGGTTTTCCCATGGGTGAATTTCAATTTTTTTTTCCAGAAAATAATCAAATTTCTGTGTTCCCACCCAAGCACAGAAATCTGCAGCATTCTGGCAAATAAATAAATAAAAATAAAACAAATTAAAAAAAAAAAAAAATTTCCCAAAGCAACACCGGAGGTCCCCAAAGGGAGAAACGCCAGCAGAAAGGGGTGTGAAAAAAATTAAATTTCAATTTGATTATTTTCTGGAAAAAAAATTTAAATTTCTATTTGATTATTTTCTGGGAAGTTTTAAACGAAATTTGATTATTTTCTGGAAAATCAGGCAGCACAATTGCTGTTATTCATAATAAACATAAAACAAAATTCATTCACAAAAAATTAAAAAAATTTTTCGATTCACTTTTTGAAGTGGAAAAAAAGGGGAAAATCAGAATAAATACATAAATTAAAAAGACTCCTGAGGGTTTTATTTTTTATTTTCCTGACAGAAACCTGTCTGACCTGCCCCAAACCCATCCCAGCTCAGGGCTCTGCTCTGAACTTTGTGCAACCTCCTGAAGCCAAATCTGTCACACCAAAACCACCTGAAACTGGGCAGGGCAGAAACCAAATCAAATCAAATCAAATTTTTAAAAATTTAAATTAAATACAAAATGAAATTTTGGGGTTGCCAAATTCCCTTGTCAGAGGATTCCTGCTGAAATCCAACCCCAACCCCTCTTTCCTCAGGTGCCAATTTGGGGAAAATAAAAATAAAAGAAATGAAAAATAAGTAAAAATATAAAGAAATAAAAATTAAAAATAAAATAAAAAAAAAATAAAATAAAAATAAAAAAAATAAAATAAAATTAAGTTAAAATAAAATAAAAATAAAATTAAAATAAAATAAAAATAAAAATAAAATAAAAATAAAATAACGATAAATTAAAATAAAATTAAGTTAAAATAAGAAAAAGTAAATTAAAATAAAATTAAGTTAAAATAAAATATTAAAAAGTAAATAAAAATAAAAATAAAAATAAAAAATAGATTAAAAATAAAATAAAAATAAAAAGAAATTAAAATAAAATTAAAAATAAATAAAAATATAAAAATAAATTAAAATAAAAATAAAATAAAAATAAAATAAAATAAAAATAAAATAAAATATAATTCAGAACTAAACAGGATATGCACAGCAGACTGGAACCCAGCCATGGTTATTAAAAATCCATAAAGGCACAGAAGAAAGGGGGGGAAATCCATTTTAAAAGGGGAAAAATCCATCAGGACACACAAAAAAGGGGGAAAAGTCCATCAAGAAACAGGGGAAAAAAAGGGGAAAAGTCCATCAAGAAACAGGGGGAAAAAAGGGGGGAAAATCCATAAAGATGCAGAAAAAATGGTGAAAAAAGTCCATAAAGATACACAAAAAGTGGGGAATAAAGTCCATAAAGGCACAGAAAAAAAAAGGGGGGAATTCCGTTTTAAAAGGGGAAAAATCCATCAGGACACAGGAAAAAAAAAGGGGAAAAGTCCATTGAGACACTGGGGAAAAAAAGGGAAAAAAGTCCATAAAGAAATACAAAAAGTGGGGGAAAAAAAGTCCATAAAGACACAGGAAAAAATGGTGAAAAAACCCATAAAGACACACAAAAAGTAGGGAAAAATCCATAAAGACACAGAAAAAAGGGGGGGAAATCTGTTTTAAAAGGGGAAAAATCCATCAGGAGACACAAGAAAAGGGGAAAGTCCATCAGGACCCCAAGCACATCCGCGGCACCGCAGGGCTTGGGTGGAATTCGCCCAGTTCCCCTCGCCACGGGCTCTGGCTGACCCTGCTGGGGCATTTCCAGCATTTCCCGGCTCTCCTTGTGCAGGGACAGCTCCAAACGGAGCCAGGAGCTCCTCGGAAGGCAGAGCGGGGAGCTGCGCAAAGTTCTCGGTGTTTTTAATTGCGAATAATCTCGTTCTCACAGCGAGCTCCCTGCCCTGCGCCGCAGCACAGAAACTTCCCCGGGCGGGAATTTCAGCTTCAGGAGATTGGAATGAACAACAACAACAACAACAAAAATAATCCTCTTTATGGTCTGGGGTGGGAGGGGGACAGAGGCGGGCACAGGGCGGGGGTGGCTGGGCAGGGAGAGGGACAGTGGGACAGACTGGGGAGGAAAAGGGACACTGGGACAGACTGGGGAGGAAAAGGGACACTGGGACAGGTTGGGAAAGTGGCAGGGCACAGAGAGGGACACTGGGACAGGGTGGGAAGGAAAAAGGACACTGGGACACAGTGGGACACACTGGGAAGGTGGCAGGGCAGGAGAAGGGACACGGGGGGTGGCAGGGCACAGAGAGGGACACTGGGGGTGGCAGGGCAGGAAAAGGGACAGTGGGACAGGTTGGGAAGGTGGCAGGGCACAAAAAGGGACAGCGGGACAGGTTGGGAAGGAAAAGGGACAGTGGGACACGCTGGGAAGATGGCAGGGCACAAAAAGGGACAGTGGGACAGGTTGGGAAGGAAAAGGGACAGTGGGACACGCTGGGAAGATGGCAGGGCACAAAAAGGGACAGTGGGACAGGTTGGGAAAGTGGCAGGGTATGGACAGGGACACTGGGACAGGTTGGGAAGAAAAAGGGACACTGGGACAGGCTGGGAAGGTGGCAGGGCACAGAGAGGGACACTGGGACAGGCTGGGAAGGTTTCCGGGCACAAAAAGGGACAGTGGGACAGGACAGGCTGGAAAGCGGCAGGGCACGGAGAGGGGATGGCAGGGCGGGAGCAGGGCAGGTTGGGGCCAGGAGAGTTGGGAAACAGGGAAAGCAGGGGCTGGGAAGGCAGGGAAACAGGCTGGGAAAAGGGCAAGGAAACAGGGAACAGGTGGGGAAAGCAGGGGGAGAGCAGGGAAAAGGAGCAGGGAAAGGAGCAAGGAAGAAGGCAGGGAAAAGGAGCAGGGGGGGAAAAGGAGCAGGAGAACAGGGAGCAAGGGGGAACAACGAGCGGGGGGAAGCGCAGCCCGCACTCAGCCCTCACAGAACCCGCCCGGAGCGCTCCGCAGCCCGGGCAGCGCGGGCCGGGCCTCCCGCGCCGTGCCGCAGCCAAGGCCGGCGCCGCTGCCCCGCAGCTCAGCCCGGCCCCGCTGTCCCGAGCGCACCGAGGCGGCCCCCGCCGCAGCCCCGCGGGCCCGGCCGGCACGGGGTGACCCCGCGGGAGGCCGCGCCAATGTCACCCGGAGCCTCGCGCCGCCGCGACGCGCGGGCCGGCCGGGCCTCGGCAGCCAGGCCGCGGCGCTGGGGCCGCGGGGCCGCGTCACTGCCCGCGGCGGGGCCGGCCCGGCCCGGCCCGGCCCGTCCCGCACTCACCGGCTCCGCTGCGCGTCCGCCCCGGCCGCGTCCGCCGCCGCCAGGCCGCCCCCGCTGCGCCGCGGGAGGCGGGGCCCGCCCCGGGGCGCGGCCAATCGGCGCGGCGGGGGGCAGAGCCTCCTCCACGGAGATTGGCTGTGCGGTAGGATTGACAGATGAGCTGGCCAATGGGATGAGGGAGGGGCGCGGCAAGAGGAGGGGCGTCGGTAGCGGCACGGGGCGGGCGGGGAGCGCTCGGTGCGGGGGCGGGGAGCGCGGCCGGCCCCGGGGGAGCGCCCGGGACACCGAGCGGCCCCGCCGGGACACCGAACGGACCCACGGCGCCCCGAACTGCCCCGTCGGGACTGCCCGGGACACCGAACAGACCCAGGGGGAGCTCAAAGAGCCCGACCGGGACCCCGGCGAGTGGCCGGCTCGAGCAGCGACAATCCCGCCCGGTTCCACCGGGCAGCAGCGGTGCGGCGAGCGGAGATGCCGCCCGTTCACAGCGGGGAGCGCCCGGGGATCGCATCCCGGAGATCCGGTGTCCTGCAGGCCCGGTGCCCCCGGCAGTGGCGGTGGGAGCTCAGCTCCAGCAGCTCTCGGTCAAAGGGGATGGAAATGAAACCCCGCGGGTTCGATTCTCCCGCAGCCTCCGGGGCTGCTCCCCGCACCCCAAACCCGCCGGGAAACAAAGCTCGGGAGCGCCAGGCTGCACCGACCCCGCTGCCCCCAGTGCTGCTCATTCTGCACCTTCTCCCCAGCTCCTGCTCCCTCTGAGAGCCCCTCCAGCCAGGCTGGGTCAGGGCAGTGCCCAAAGCCCTGCGGCCTCTCGGGGCAGTGCCCAAAGCCCTGCGGCCTCTCAGGGCAGTGCCCAAAGCCCTGCGGCCTCTCAGAGCAGTGCCCAAAGCCCTGCGGCCTCTCAGAGCAGTGCCCAAAGCCCTGCGGCCTCTCGGGGCAGTGCCCAAAGCCCCGCGGAGTCTCAGAGCAGTGCCCAAAGCCCCGCGGAGTCTCAGAGCAGTGCCCAAAGCCCCGCGGAGTCTCAGAGCAGTGCCCAAAGCCCTGCGGAGTCTCAGAGCAGTGCCCAAAGCCCTGTGGCCTCTCAGGGCAGTGCCCAAAGCCCTGCGGCCTCTCAGGGCAGTGCCCAAAGCCCTGCAGAGTCTCAGAGCAGTGCCCAAAGCCCTGCGGCCTCTCAGGGCAGTGCCCAAAGCCCTGCGGAGTCTCAGAGCAGTGCCCAAAGCCCTGCGGAGTCTCGGGGCAGTGCCCAAAGCCCTGCGGAGTCTCACTCCCCGCTCAGCTCTGACGCTTCTCCCCGCACCTCGCTCCTCCCGCCACACAAAAAAGGCCCCACACAGAGCCACGCAGCCGCGGAAGGTTTGTGTGTTTTATAAGGTCGCCGTTTTTACAGAGAGTATCACATGAAACACATCCACTCACAAAAGCGGCAGCGGCGCAGGACGAGGGCGCAGCACCGGAGCCTTGAGCTGAGACTCCAGAGCATTTCTGGCCCACAAACCCACAGCTGTGCCTCAGTCCCTGAGGGGCTCGGCCCGCTCACTGCAATGAAAGCATTCCTGGGTCCAGGGCAGTGCCAGGAGGGGACAAAGCCTGGCATTCCCAGTGGCACCAGCGCCTGCTTGGTCACGCGCTGGAACTCCCACCCCACTGCCAGTCCCTGCCCTGCTCCTCTCACTGAGGGAGAACGTGAACTTTCCTCCTGGATGCCAACAGTTCCTTTGGGTGTTATCCCAAATCCTTACTTTGCCTTTTTTTTCTTTTTTTTTTTTTTTTTTTTTTTGTTTGTTTTTTTTGGTGTTTTTTTTTTGTTTTTGTTTAAAACGTTACGCTGGCGGAAAAATCCCAAACAAAGCAGCGACACAAGAGTGGGGTCAGCAGTAAAAGAACAGGGCGACGGGACAGAGAGAGCACATTCACAAATGCTGGGCGTCCTCCTCAGGCAGCCCCCGAGCAGGGGCACAAATGGGAACCAGCAGCCAAACCGGGCAGGACAGAGCCAGCCCTGCTGTCAGCAGGGCATCAGAGCAGTGACAACAGCCCCGTGCTGCTCGCTGCGGGGAGCAGATCATCCTCAGCCATGAGATGATCCAGGCAATGATCACTACACAGAGCTGTGAATGCAGAAAGCCATTTCAGCTGCAGCTCCCCGGGTCACAGTTCCCTGCAGCCTCCCCAGGCTGGGTTTGCTCCGCCGGGCAGAACCATCCAACGCCGCCTCCCGCCAGGCTCCAGGGGCTCAGACACTCTGCACCTTTCCCTGCTGGGCTGGCAGGAGGCTTCACTGAGCCAGGCTGCCCTTCTGGCCCGTCCAGAGCTCCCGCAGCTCCACCTTGCAGCCCAGGTCCCTGAGCGCGGCCCTGGCCACGTCGTCGCAGTCGCGGTGGGCGGCGCGCGCCTCGGCGATCAGCACCTCGGCGCCCAGGGCCAGGATGGGCCCGCAGAGCTCCCGGCTGCGCGACACCAGGTTCCGGATCAGCATGCACGCCTGCTTCTGGGGACGGACAGACAGACAGACAGACAGACAGACAGGGTCACTGGGAGCCATGGGGGTCACAGCTCCTGGCTGCGCGACACCAGGTTCCGGATCAGCATGCACGCCTGCTTCTGGGGACGGACAGACAGACAGACAGACAGACAGGGTCACTGGGGGCTGCAGGGAGCCATGGGGGTCACAGCTCCCGGCTGCGCGACACCAGGTTCCTGATCAGCATGCACGCCTGCTTCTGGGGACGGACAGACAGACAGACAGACAGACAGACAGGGTCACTGGGAGCCATGGGGGTCACAGCTCCCGGCTGCGCGACACCAGGTTCCGGATCAGCATGCACGCCTGCTTCTGGGGACAGATAGACAGACAGACAGGGGTCACCAGGGGGTGCAGGGGGTCACTGGGGTTGGTAGGGAAGCCACAGGGGTCTGCAGGGAGCCATGGGGGTCTGCAGAGAACCACAGGGGTCAGTGGGGCTGGTAGGGAAGCCATGGGGTCAGTGGGATCTGTGAGGAACCACGGGGGTCAGTGGGGTTTGCAGGGAACACTAGGAGTCAGTGGGGTTGGTAGGGAAGCCATGGGGTCAGTGGGGTTGGTAGAGAAGCCATGGGGTCAGTGGGGTTGGTAGGGAAGCCCAAGGATCACTGGGCTTTGCAGGCAAGCCCAGGGCTCAGAGGATTTCTGGGGAAGCCCAGGGCTCAGAGAGCAGCCCCGCCTGCCCCAGCAGGTGCTGTGAGGGACCCACCTGCACAGCCACCTCCCGTGGGTGAGCCTTCATGGCCTGCAGGGCTGCCAGGGCCCCGCCGCCCTCCATGATGACGCTGCAGTTCTCGGGCTTGCGCAGGGCCAGCATGCACAGGGCTGCGCAGCCCTGCTCACAGATCTGCAACACACAGGGAGCACTGCCTGCTAACCTGCCCTGCAGCAAAGCACTGCCTGCTAACCTGCCCTGCAGCCAAAGCACTGCCTGCTAACCTGCCCTGCAGCCAAAGCAAAGTGGCCTTTCTTTCCTGTTATGGCACTTTTGGAGGTGTTTTTATTGTTTTGAAGTTTCTCCCGCTGCGGCGTCCTGCTGCCCTGGCCCACAAAAGCAAGGGGAGGGTTGGAATTATGATCTTAGAGATATTTCCAACCTTCATAATTATGTGTTTTGCACACCAGAGGTGTAAACCACCATCCATCTGGTCCGGGAATAAGAAAAATAAAACACTACAAGGTGGAAAACCCCTAAATTCACACAAATATTGGATACTACAGCCGAGCTCAAGGTTTATGCACTGCTTGGTTGTACATCCTGCAGCTCTGGCCCATAAAGCAAGGGGAGAGTTGGAACTATGATCTTAGAAATATTTCCAACCTTCACAATTATGTGCTTTGCACACTAGAGGTGCTGATTCGGGAATAAGAAAAATAAAACACTACAAGGTGGAAAACCCCTAAATTCACACAAATGTTGGACGCTACAGCCGAGCTCAAGGTTTATGCACTGCTCGGCTGCACATCCTGCAGCTCCAGCTGAGCTCCATGCCCACCCCTGGGGGTACCTGAGGGTTGCCCAGGTGGTGGCTGATGGCCAGCACGATGAGCTCGGTGGCCCCGGCGTCCACGATGGCGTCCTTGACGTCGTCGTTGCCGGCCACGGCGCGGATGGCGCTGAGCACCTGCTTCACCACGTCCTGCCCCGGGGGGAAACAGCGGCTCAGAAAGCAGCACGGAGAGCTGGGCAGCTCAGAAAGCAAAGCACGGCACCCCCCCGTTCCATGCAAATGGCTGTGGTAATTATCAGTTACAAAAACTCTACCCTCAGTCGCTCCCTTGCTGCACGAGGGACCTTGGAAACGTCTGCCAGACCATCAGCAAGGCTTAAACAAATCAGAGATCAACCTCTGGGACTTGAGCATCTAAATGCTTTGTTTAAAATCTCTTTTTGGTGGAAAAGCAACCATTCAGCTTTTCTGGGAGCAGGCAGAGTGTCACTGTCATATTTTCTGGAAAAATCCCCTTTGCCAGGATTTCTTCTCCTGGGAAGCTGAGAAGCCTCAGAGAAAAAAGAAACAATAATTATCTGATTTGCTTCTCCGGTGTTTTGCTGCTTTGGAATGTGGCTGGAGATTGTTTAATCCAACATGTGAATTGTTTTAACCTAATGACCAATCACGGTCAGGCTGTGTCGGACTCTGGAAGGAATTTTCATCATCATTCTTTGTAGCCTTCTGTCTGTGTAATTTAGCATAGTTTTAATATAGCATTCTTTAATATAATATAGATCATAATATCATAAAATAATAAATTAGCCTTCTAAGAACAGGGAGTCAGATTCCTTTTTTCCTCCTCCACCTGTGGCACTCAGAAAACACCACGGGCTGAGGCTCACCCATTAACGTGAACTCCACTGCTGAGGATGAGCCGTCCCCCCAGCCCACCCCCAAACACTCCCCACTGCTCACAGGGTGCTCCATGCAGTCAGCCAGCAGAGTCACCATGAAATTTAAGCCCCCCAGGTCCACGATTTCCTGGCAGAACTCATTCCTGACGGAGAGGCGAGAGAGGGTGGCACAGAGCTCGCTGAGAACGCCGGAGTTATCTGTGAAGGCTGCAGAGGGGAGAGCAGGGATGGAGCAATTACTGCACAATTAACAGGGTTTACTTTGGTTAATTACACAGGGAACAGTGCATTTCCTTTCATGTGTTAAAGCAGGGGAGATGACACCTGCTCTCTCTGTTCCTAGCCAGAGTCACAATGTCCTCTCTGGACAAGAGGGCCCTAAACCTGTCAAACACTTCCTAAACACAGAGAAAAACTGCTCTGATCATCTGACTGCTCCACAGGCTATCAGCAGCACCACAGTGGCACTTTTTGGCTCTCTCAGGGCACATTTCATGGATAGAACTAAACCCCATTTGAGTGACAAATTCTTGAATCACCTGCAAGGAGCTTCAAGTTATGACAATGAGAGAAGAAATCAGACAATGGGAGAAATCACAAGGGATTCCTGAGATAACGGGAGAAGAAATCACGAGTGATTCCTGAGAAGAAACCACAACTGATTCCAGAGACAGTGAGAAGAAACCCCAGGCGCTTCCCCATCAGGATCAACACCCCCAGGGGTCCCTTTTACCTTTTGCAGCCTCGATGAGGACTCTCAAGCCATCGTTCTCCAGCACGATCATCTTGGCGTGGTCGTGGGCGTGACCGAAGGGCACGCGGATGTCATCGTCGAACGTCATGACCCTGAGGGCCGAGGCCGCCATCCTGACCAGCTCGGCAGCGCTGCCGTGCTGCGTGATGGCCCCGGTGAGCACAGGGAGGACGCCCCCCTTGACGAAGGCCTGCCTGTTGTGCTCGTGCTTGAGGCAGGCGTGGCGCACGCAGCGGATCCCGGCCAGCGTCACCTCGGCGTCCTCGCGCCGCTCCCGCAGGCTGCGCAGCAGCAGCTCCCGCCCCGCCGCGTCCAGCAGGTCCGGCTGTCCGTCCAGCAGGGCGGCCAGCGTGCAGAGGGCCTGCAGCAGCAGCTCCCTGTCCCCCGCAGCCAGCTGGCAGGCCGAGAGCACGGCGGGGTAGGCGCCGTTGCGGCCGGCCAGGCAGCGGAAGGCGAGCTGCTCCTTGCACTGCGCCGCCAGGGACAGGAGCTGCTGGGGCAGCTGGGCCACGTCCTGCTCTGCCACGGCCCTGGCCAGGCTCTCCAGGGTCTGAGGGACACACCAAGGGTTAGTGCTGCACATGAAGGGCGCAGGAGGAACAGCAGGGTGGGTGTTCTGAGGCTGGAAATTGGGTTGGGGAAATGGGAGAGGTGGTATATGGTGACCGGGATTTGTGCACACAGCCCCTGCAGGGACAGGGGCTCGCTGTGCCCAGGGGCTGAGGGACACACCAAGGGTTAGTGCTGCACATGAAGGGCGCAGGAGGAACAGCAGGGTGGGTGTTTTGAGGCTGGAAATTGGTTTGGGGAAATGGGAGAGGTGGTTTCGCCATTTACGGTGATTGGGATTCGGGCACACAGCCCCTGCAGGGACAGGGGCTCCCACAGCTCCACTGGGCACCAGTACCAGCTGAAGTGGGCCCAACCAGCTCATCCCAGCTCTGCAAGTGTCCACAGCCAGGCTGGACACAGCTTGGAGCAGCCTGGGCAGAGTGGGGCTGATCCCCACCCTGTCCCCAGCCCAGAGCCACCTCCTGTCACCCACAGGACACCTCCCAAACCTCCCAGGGCAGCCCTGAGCACCCTCCCCACGAGGAAATCCCTCCTGATGTCCCACCTGAGCCCCCCCGGCACACCTTGAGGCTGTTCCCTCCTGTCCTGCCCCGCGAGCAGAGCCTGACCCCAGCTCACCTACACAGAGCCTTCCCTGCAAAGCACAAGGAGCTCCTGGAATGTTTTATATTTGCAGAATAAATAGGATTAACTGCCTCAAGAGCTCCCAGAGAAATGGGGCAGAGGCAGAAGTTGGCCTAGTATTTATATTATTATTATTATTATTATATAACCCTGAGAGAGAGAGCAGCAATTTGTGCTCCTACCAGCAGGATCTGATGCTTTTGCCTCTGCCCGTTCTCAGAGGCAGGAGGTCTCACAGCTTTCACAATATTGCTCAGGTCCACACCTAAAAGGGGAAATAAAACCAAGTTTAATATTGGTTCCAGGATAATTAGAGTCAAATAAACAGTATTAGTTACATTCTAGGGAAAAGCTGCCAAGGTAACCACAGAGAACAAAGATGAGCTTGTAAAGATGCTGAAATGTTCAGTTCTGACTGTAAGGTCAGATTCTGCCTGGAACAAAGCTACATGTCAGCTGAGGGGGGGCAAAAAGAAGGAATTTAATTTCACTGACCAAATTTTGCCCTCCAGCTTTCCTCTAAGCAGTCTTGCAGTCATAATTAATCCACAAAAGCAGGTCAGCATTAATGGTGTCTCTGTTCCACTTCACAAAGGCTCCTTTCCAAGGCTGCACGACCCACCTCTGCCTGCAGGACTCCTTTAAACCCTGAGGGTTTGCAAAAGAGCCCAGCCTGCAGAGTGCACGGTACCTTGGGACTCGAACTGCAGCACGGCTTCTCTCACAGCCTCCTCGGGCTCCATCTCGAACTCGGTGATGTTCTCCTGCACCGCCTCGTCGAACGTCTCCTGGGCGATCTGCTTGGAGCCCATGGCGCCGGGACGGGCTGGGTCCGCCTCCGTGTCCTGCTGCAGACAGAGGGCACAGCTCGTGTTGGTGTAAAACCTCCCTAATGCCCGGCAGAGCCCGAGCAACGGGCTGGTTCCGCGTTGTGGTGTAAAACCTCCCTAATGCCCGGCAGAGCCCGAGCAAGGCGCTGGTTCCTCCCTCAGACAAAGGCTCACAACTCTGATTAAAAGATACCCGCTCAAAGGCACGGCCGCTGTTGTATTTAATGGGGAAAGCACGGCAGGGAAGAGGGACAAGGAGACATTTCGGCAGCATTTCTGGATTTCCATGGGGTTTCAGAGCTGTCACCCTGACGGGGCTCTCGCTGCAGCACTGAGGGCACCGCGCTCGCTCACGGCCCCGGCCCTCAGCCCGCCCTGCCCCGCTTCCCCCCGGCCCCGGCGCATCCCACACCCCTCAGCGGGTCCCGCAGCTCCCAGCGACGCGGAGAGAGCCCCGAAGGGAGGCGGCGGTGCCGGGGGAGCTCCGGGGCGCACCCGCGGCCCCGCCGCCCCTCACGACCCACCTGGGCTCCCGCCGGCCGCCCCCGCCGCACAAAAGGCGAGGGCGGGACGGCCCCACTCGGCCACCGTACGGGATCTCTGCGCATGCGCCCCGGCCCCAATTCGCACCGCTCGCCCTCACGCCGAGCGAAAAAAATCGCAGGGGCGGCAACGCGCATGCGTGCCACTCCCACGCACGCGCTGTAGGCGCAGCGTGCCCGGGCGCGCCCGCAGGGCAGTGGCGGCCCCCTCAGAGCGGGAGGCCACGGGCCGCTCCCCTCGCTCCCGTCCCGCTTACCGGCCGCGCGCCCGCACCGTTAGTACCGCCCTGCGCCCGCCCGCAGGGGATGAGGCGGCTCCGCGCAGCGCAGGCGCGGCGGGAGGGGGCGGGACGCGGGGGCGTGGTTAACGCGTGAGGAGGCGTGGCCCGTGTGGCGGAAAGGCGTGGTTATACCGGTGTGGGGGCGTGGCCTAAAAGGGGCGTGACCACCCGCGGTCTCCGTGAGCCCCGGGAGCGGCGGGAGGGGCGTGGCCATCAACGGGAGGGGCGTGTCTACCGGCGGAGGGGGCGTGGCCACCGTGAGGCCCCGGTGTGGCGGGAGGAGGCGGCGGCGGCGCCGGGGCCGCCTCGGTGAGGGCGGGCCGGGCTCGGGCTCCAGCTCCGGTTCCTCCTCCCGGCGCTGCGCGGGGGGCGGCGGGGAAACGTGAGGCTCCCCTCAGGCTGCGCCTCCCCTCAGGCCGCGGCGGGAGCCCGGGCCCGCGGCAGGCCGTGCCCGGTACCGTGAGGGGAAGATGGCCTCTCGGAGGATCACCCGCGACACGTTCGAGGCCGTGGTGCAGGACAAGGTGAAGCGGTACCGGAGCGGTGCCGCGGGAGACCCCGGCCATCGTTTCCCAGGTAGGAGAGCCGGGATGGCGGGAGCTGCGCCTGCCATTTATTGATTCATTCATTCATTTATTTATTTATTTATTGGCCTGGCGCCGGTGTTTTTCCACAATCCGTTTTTATGGAAGAGGCAGGAGAACAGCTGGGCAAGGACTGGCACCGTAACGGGGATAAAAAAATGGGAATTGAGACAAAGGAATTGTCTTCAGCATGGCAGAGCGGGTCCGGTTCCAGGCGGGTCTCCAGGGCTGCAGGATGGAATTCTGGTGATGGCCGAGAAGTTAAATAAACGCAGGAGTGCCCTGGAAGCCTTTGGGTCGTTGTGCTCGGTGTTATTTTTGGGGGAAAAAAAGCTCAAAGCAGGGCATTGACCTCATGAACATAATGCAAAATGTGGCCCCCAAAAACACGTTTTACCTCCTAAATTTGGGATTGTGTTACCTCCTAAATTTGAGATGTAAAATATCCAGCAAGACACTTGGGTTGTATTCACGGGGATGGACATTCACAGGAGAGCTTTAAAATGAAGTCTGGTTATTTTTAGAGTTGTATGAACGCTGAAGAAATCATTCATATTAAACAGTTCTATTTTTTTTTTTCAAGTATTCTTTACTTTTTAAATTGAACTTCTGGGATTGGGGAACAAGGGTCTTGGATAATGAGAATTTCCTGCAATAATGAGAGAATTGTGGTTGAGTTTGTAGAAAATCCGAGTTCCTGTCCAGCTGTGGAATGGGAATTCTGGGCTGGGTGATTGGCCAAAGCTTGGACTTGCTGGTCTTGGAGGTGTTTGACAATTTATAAATTCTGGGAAAGCTGAAAGTTCAGAGTTCTGATGGTTTTTGTGCCTCAGGTAAGAGCCCAACACTTGAGACAGTGACGAGCACAGAAAAATTTGATTTGGAGGAGAACTTGAGCTCTTGAACTTAGGGATTGGAATACGGGAATGAGAATATGCTGATGTGGGTTTCCTTCAGAAATCTCCCCATTTTGACTCTTTTCCACCCTCCAATTTAATTTCTCTGCCCAGCTCCCTCCCGGCTGCCCCGGCCCCGCTACAACGAGAGCTTCCAGCACGACGGGCGCTTCCCTCACTCCAACTGCCAGCACCAGGACTGGAGCCAGGAGCCCGGGGAGGATTACCCTGGGGAAAACTACCCCGGGGAGGATTACCCTGGTGACAACTACCCCGGGGACAACTACCCCGGGGAGGATTACCCCGGGGAGAATTACCCAGGGGAGAATTACCCAGGGGAGAATTACCCCGGCCCTTCCTACCGCGCCGCCAGCCCCCCGCCCCGCAAGGAGAATTATTTCCACGGACGTTTCTCCCGCCCTGCGCCCCGGGAGCGGGAGTTTGGCCAGGATTACAGGAAATTTGGCCGTGCAGCTGCCCCCAGCAGGGAGTTTGGGCACCACCCTGCTCCCCACGGCCGGGAGTACGGGCAGCGGGACCGGGAGTACCGGGATTACGGAGCCTCAGATTGCTGGGAGGCTGGCGGGCAGCACGGAGCGGGGTTTGGCTCCCCGGAGCTTTTGGGGGATTTCAGGTCCCCTGGGCTGATGGAGGAGGAGGAGTATGGCAGCGTGGAGGATCAGGAGTACGAGGCAGAGGACGGCGAGTTCCGGGCGCCGCGCAGGGGAGGCGTGGGCAGGGCGAGGGTGCTCAGGGGGAAACGCCTCGCCAGGGGCGTGCTGAAAGCCAAGGTGTTCAAAGGAGACCTCAAAAGCCCCCTCAAGAAGTGGAGTGTGAAGAAGGCACAGCCAGGCCTGGAGCCCAAAGCTCTGGAGCAGCCTCTGGAAGTTGGTGCCCACCCCGAGCAGAGGCCGGTGCCGCTCCAGCAGCACCCCAAGCTGCCCCCGCACCCTGCGGCAGCCCAGAGAGCCGTCCTGAGGCTGCCCAAGCCCGCCCACGTCTTCAGGAACCTCAACTTCGACCTGGTGGACAAATCGGACATCTTCTCCACCTTCGGCATGGAGATCATCAAGTGGGCCGGGTTCCACGCCATCAGGAACGACGCCGAGTTCTCGCGGCTCTTCGGGGCCCTCTTCGAGCTGGAGACCGAGACCTGTGCCAAGATGCTGGCCTCCTTCAAGTGCTCCCTGAGGCCAGAGCACAGAGATTATTGCTTCTTCACCATCAAGAGCCTGCAGCACGCCGCCCTGAAAACCCCCAAGGTGGACAACGAGTTCTTGAACATGCTGCTGGACAAGGGGGCCGTGAAAACCAAGAACTGCTTCTTTGAGATCATCAAACCTTTTGATAAGTACATCATGAGGCTGCAGGACCGCCTCCTCAAGGGGGTGACCCCTCTGCTGATGGCCTGCAACGCCTACGAGCTGAGCCTCAAAACCAGCGGCCTCGGCAACCCCCGGGACATGGCCAACGCCTTCGAGACCACCGTGTCCCTGTGCAGGAAATCCCTGGCCCTGCTGGGCCAGACCTTCGCCCTGGCCTCTGTCTTCAGGCAGGAGAAAATCCTGGAGGCCGTGGGGCTGCAGGAGATGGCGCCAGCGCCCACAGCCTTCCCCAATTTCGATGACTCCACGCTCTTTGGGAGGGAGTACATCGAGAACTTGAAGGCCTGGCTGGAGAAGAGCGGGTATCCCATCCAGATGAAAAAGGCAGAGGCGGGATCCGTGGAGCAGCTCCAAACAGCCTCCCCCGAGGCCAGAGGTAACGGGGAGGGAGGTGCCCTGCAGGGCGGGCTTCATTCTGTGCTTTGGTTAGGGAGGGAGTTCCTGACTGCGGGAGTTCCAGGTGAGTCCCACTCAGGGCTGGAATTCCAGGTGAATTCAGGTGAATCCCACTCAGGGCGGTTAGTGGACCGGTTCAGGTGAGGTGGTACTAGGGCGGTAGGTGGCCCACTCGGGGATCCAGGTGAATTCCAGGTGAGTCCCACTCAGGGCTGGAATTCCAGGTGGGTCCCACTCAGGGAGGGAATTCCAGGTGAATTCCAGGTGAATCCCACTCAGGGCTGGAGCAGGGGTGGAATTCCAGTTTAGTCCCACTCAGGGCTGGAATTCCAGGTGAATCCTACTCAGGGAGGGAATTCCAGGTGAGTCCCACTCAGGGAGGGAATTCCAGGTGAATTCCAGGTGAATCCCACTCAGGGCTCGAGCAGATAGGGAATTCCAGGTAAATTGCAGTCAGAACTGGAGCAGGAATGGAATTCCAGTTTAGTCCCACTCAGGGAGGGAATTCCAGGTGAATTCCAGGTGAATCCCAGTCAGGGCTGGGACAGGCAGGGAATTCTGAGTAGATCCCAGTCAAGGTCGGGGCAGGGATGGAATTCCCAGGTAAATCCCAGTCAAGGCTGGAGCAAGAAGGGAATTCCAAGTGAATCCCACTCAGGGCTGGAATTCCAGGTGAATCCAAATTAGAGCTGGGGCAGGGAGGGAATTCCAGGTGAATCCCAATCAGGGATGGAATTCCAGGTAAATTCCAGTCAGGGCTTGGGCAGGAAAGGAATTCCAGGTGAATCCCACTCAGAGCTGGGGCAGGGAGGGAATTCCAGGTGAATTTCAATCAGGGCAGGAATTCCAGGTGAATCCCAATCAGGGATGGAATTCCAGGTGAATTTCAATCAGGGCAGGAATTCCAGGTGAATCCCAATCAGGGCAGGAATTCCAGGTAAATCTCAGTCAGGGCAGGAATTCCAGGTAAATCCAAATCAGGGATGGAATTCCAGGTAAATCTCAATCAGGGCAGGAATTCCAGGTGAATCCCAATCAGGGCAGGAATTCCAGGTGAATCCCATCAGGGAGTCTGTGGGACTCTCTGTGGTGAAATCGTGTCCTTCCTTCTCTTTCTCTCTTAAATCCGAGATTTTCACCCCAATTTCACCACCTCAAGGCAGGGAAAGCAGAACCAACCCGTAACTGCCTTAATTGCAGAGTAAATATTTGCATGTATGCAAATCAGGGGATGTCACCATCACCACTTGAATCAGATCCAGGTGCATTCCCTTGGAAATGTTCAAATCCCTCAGCTGGGCCAGTGCTTCCTCCTGCCTAAAACATTCTCCATTCATCTTGCTTTTTTTCTTAATTCATCCTGGTTTTTTTCCTAAAAACCTGGTTTTTCTGGAGCCTCAGATCCTTTCTCAGGGAGGTTTTGCAGCACTGGCACCAAATGGTTGAAAATTTGTCACCCAGCCCTTCAGAGCAGCGTTCCAATAAACTGATTTTCCACAAAAACCCCTTTTGCTGCATTAAGAAATTGCTTTTTTTAAGGATGATTCCACTCGCCTCAGATGGCTGTGGATGTGTTTTTAAACCTTTATTATTAATAAATAATAAAATTTTGCTTTTTTGGGGGGATTTATAGATATATTTATTATATATTTCTTTATTTTGGGGGAATTTTTAATGGGATTTCTTTCTCCCCACAGCCCCCCAACGAGCTGACAGGAAGGTTCTGGACACAATTGAGCAGCTGGTGAGCAGCATCGTGGCAGGAACTTTGTCTGCCAAGGACAGGAATGCCCAGAAAAACTCTCCTGAATATTGGTGGGTGTGTGGCAACTGGCTGGCAAATTTGGGTTAAATTAATTAAAACTTCAGCCCTTCACTCCATGGGAATGATCAAAGCATGTCGTAGATTTTTTAGGTTTTTTGGGGGTTTTTTGGGGGGTTTAATTTTAGGTTTTTTTAGGGTTGTTTTTTATTTATTTTTAGGGGGTTTTTAAAAAATTTTGTAGGGTTTTTTAAATTTTTATTTTTTAGGTTTTTTTAATTATTTTTTTAGGTTTTTTAAAAATGTTTGTAGGTTTTTTTTAGGGAGGAAGCATTTTCCTGGTGTTAATTATCCCTGGAAACAATCCTGGTGTTTGTGTCTTGCTTTTGATGTGTCAACAATGGCTCTTTGTGAATCCAAATCCAAAGGAATTTGCATTTTAGGAGCAAATCCAGGTGATGGAGACACCCAGCAAGGCACCAGGGTTCAGAATTGCAGGGAAAATGTTGGAAAAGGAGGGGCTGAGACTCCTCCAGGTGTGTGAGCTGATGAATTCCTGACAATTATTTCTTCCCTTGATCCCAGAAAATCCTGCTCAGTCTCATGCTGAACACCTGGAAAAATCAACAGACTGGAATGCTGAGGGGGTTTGACTTCAAAAAAAAGGAGATTTTCAGCAGATTTCTCCTTTTTCTGTGTTTCTCAGGTTCCTGTGTGATGAGGAGTACAAACATCACAGTAAAAAAAGGAGATTTTTCAGCTGATCTCTCCTTTTTCTGCGTTTCTCTGCTTCCTGTCTGATGAGGAATACAAATATCACAGGCTGAGGCTGTAAAAATTGAGATTTTGAGCTGATTTTTCCTTTTTTCCCTGTGTTTCTCAGGTTCCTGTCTTAAGAGGAGTACAAATCTTAGGCTGAGGATGTAAAAATGGAGATTTTGAGCTGATTTTTCCTTTTTTTCCTGTGTTTCTCAGGTTCCTGTCTGAGGAGGAGAGCCTGGAGTACAAATACCACAGTAAAAATGGAGATTTTGAGCTGATTTTTCCTTTTTTCCTGTGTTTCTCAGGTTCTTTTCCGACGAGGAGAGCCTGGAGTACAAATATCACAGGCTGAGGCTGTAAATATTGAGATTTTAATCAAGTTTCTCCTTTGTTTTCTGTTTCTCAGGTTCCTGTGTGACGAGAAGTACAAATCTTACAGACTGAGGCTGTAAAAATGGAGATTTTTCTGCTGATTTTTTCTATTTCTGTGTTTCTCAGGTTCCTTTCCGACGAGGAGAGCCTGGAGTACAAATACCACAGTAAAAATGAAGATTTTGAGCTGATTTTCCCTTTTTTCCTGTGTTTCTCAGGTTCCTGTCTGAGGAGGAGAGCCTGGAGTACAAATACCACAGTAAAAAATGGAGATTTTGAGCTGATTTTTCCTTTTTTCCTGTGTTTCTCAGGTTCCTTTCCGAGGGCTGGAGTACAAATATCACAGTAAAAATGGAGATTTTGAGCTGATTTTTCCTTTTTCTGTGTTTCTCAGTTCTTTTTCGCACGAGAGCCTGGAGTACAAATATCACAGGCTGAGGCTGTAAATATTGAGATTTTAATCAAGTTTCTCCTTTGTTTTCTGTTTCTCAGGTTCCTGTGTGACGAGAAGTACAAATCTTACAGACTGAGGCTGTAAAAATGGAGATTTTTCTGCTGATTTTTTCTATTTCTGTGTTTCTCAGGTTCCTTTCCGACGAGGAGAGCCTGGAGTACAAATACCACAGTAAAAATGAAGATTTTGAGCTGATTTTTCCTTTTTTCCTGTGTTTCTCAGGTTCCTGTCTGAGGAGGAGAGCCTGGAGTACAAATACCACAGTAAAAAATGGAGATTTTGAGCTGATTTTTCCTTTTTTTCCTGTGTTTCTCAGGTTCCTTTCCGACGAGGAGAGCCTGGAGTACAAATACCACAGTAAAAATTGGAGATTTTGAGCTGATTTTTCCTTTTTTCCTGTGTTTCTCAGGTTCCTTTCCGACGAGGAGAGCCTGGAGTACAAGTACTACAGGCTGAGGCTGTCGGAGGTGCAGAGGAGCAGCCTGGCAGGGGACACAGCAGCCCCAGAGTCCCTGAGGGCCATGCTCTATGCCAGGAGGGTGGCCAGCATCAAAAGGAGACTTTTCAAGAGGAAAAAAAAGCCTGGCCTTGTCCCTGCCCGTGCCAGGAAGGTGAGGAGGGCAAGCAGTGGCACGCAGACCCTGCTGTCAGCCGGCACAGGAGTGAATCAGCCAGACAGAAATCTGTCAGCCGGCACAGGAGTGAAACAGCCAGAACAAAATCTGTCAGGTGGTACAGGAGTGAAACAGCCAGACAGAAATCTGTCAGGTGGTACAGGAGTGAAACAGCCAGACAGAAATCTGTCAGCTGGCACAGGAGTGAAACAGCCAGAACAAAATCTGTCAGGTGGTACAGGAGTGAAACAGCCAGACAGAAATGTTCCAGCTGGCACAGGGATGAAACAGCCAGACAGAAATCTGTCAGCTGGCACAGAAGTGAAACACCCAGACAAAAATGTTCCAGCTGGCACAGGAGTGAAACAGCCAGAGCAAAATCTCCCAGCTGGCACAGGAATGAAACAGCCAGACAGAAACCTTACAGCTGGTACAAGGCTGGAGCCACCAGAGCAAAATGTGTCAGCTGCCACAGGAATGAAACAGCCAGAGCAAAATCTGTCAGCTGGCACAGGAATGAAACACCCTGAGCAAAACCTCCCAGCTGGGACAGGAATGAAACACCCTGAGCAAAACCTCCCAGCTGGGACAGGAATGAAACACCCTGAGCAAAACCTCCCAGCTGGCACAGGAATGAAACACCCTGAGCAAAACCTCCCAGCTGGCACAGGAATGAAGCACCCTGAGCAAAACCTCCCAGCTGGCACAGGAATGAAGCACCCTAAGCAAAACCTCCCAGCTGGCACAGGAATGAAACAGCCAAACCAAAACCTCCCAGCTGGCACAGGAATGAAACACCCAGACCAAAACCTCCCAGCTGGCACAGGGCTGGAGCAGCCAGACCAAAACGTTCCAGGTGCGCAGGTTGGCCTGGCCCAGCCTGGCCCAGGTGCCAACTGTGCCCCCCAAGGTGCCAGCAGCAGCTGCCAGGTGCCCGTGGCAGCAGAGGGAAGGGCAGAGGCCGAGGGTTTGGCAGCAGATCCTGAGCTCCTCCCAGCACTGGGATCGCAGTTTGCTGATGGTGAGTGGGGCCTTGGGGTTGGGTTTGGGGTTTTAATTACAGCAGGGGGAAACAAAATGGGGTTAGATTGGGAATTTAAATTATAGCAGGAAAAAACGAACTGACATGGGGTCAGATTGGGAATTTGAAATGATATCCAGGAAAAGCAAACAGGGATTAGATTGGGAATTTTGAATTATAGCAGGGAAAAAAGTAACTGACATGGGGTCAGATTGGGAATTTGAAATTATATCCAGGAAAAGCAAACAGGGATTAGATTGGGAATTTAAATTATAGCAGGGAAAAAATGAACTAACATGGGGTCAGATTGGGAATTTGAAATGATATCCAGGAAAAGTAAACAGGGATTAGATTGGGAATTTAAATTATAGCAGGGAAAAAATGAACTAACATGGGGTCAGATTGGGAATTTGAAATTATATCCAGGAAAAACAAACAGGGATTGGATTGGGAATTTTGAATTATAGCAGGGGAAACAAGCAGGAATTTTGGGATTGTTAAATTGTGTCCAGGAAAACAAACGGGTTGGATTGGGAATTTAAATTATAGCATGGGAAAAAAAGTAATAACATGGGGTTGGATTGGGAATTTTGAATTATAGCAGGGGAAAACAAACAGGAATTTTGGGAATATTAAATTGTGTCCAGGAAAAACTAACATGGGGTTGGTTAGATTGGGAATTTTGAATTATATCCAGGAAAACCAAACAGGGGTTTGATTTGGGAATGTTAAATTGTGTCCAGAACTCCAAACTTCTGCAAATTCACAAAAAGAATTCCTGTTAGAAACCCCAAATATAATTTCTTTTATATTGTATTTATGCAGTTGTCAGCTGCACTGATTTGGTGTTAGAATTGAAATTTGAAATTATAGCAGAAAAAAAAAAAAAAAACTAAAGAGGGGTTAGATTTGGAATTTTTAATGATAAGAGAAAAAAAAACCTAACACGGAGTTAGAGCTGGGATTTTAAATTACAGCAGGAAAAACCAACAGGGGTTAGATTGGGAATTTTAAAATTCTATCCAGGAATCCACAAAAAGGAAATTCCTGCTGGAATCCCCAGAGCCCATTTCTGGGATCCTTTTCTCACCAGAACATTTTGCTCCTTTGCAGTGGATGCCAAAACCATGGAAACTGCAGAGAAGCTGGCCAGGTTTGTGGCTCAGGTAGGGCCGGAGATTGAGCAGTTCAGCATTGACAACAGTGCAGATAACCCCGAGCTCTGGTGAGTCCCAGCTCCTCCCTCCCCTCCCGTTCCTGCTCAAATCCCTGCAGCTGGGGATTTAGGAGCGCAGGATTTTGGGGCAATTCTCCGGCACCTGCGTTAATGGTGAATATCTGAAATAGCTCAGAAAAAAAAAAATATTTCTGCATAAATATATTGATTTCTGATCATCAGCTTGAGTTATCTTTGAGCCTAATCACCAACCTGAACCCTGAAACTGGGAATTTCCAAGATGATTCCAATGAATTAATTTGACTTTCATTTCCTTGGATTTTTGACCTTATTTCTGTGGATTTTTGATCTTATTTCCCCTGGACTTTTGACCTTAGTTTCCTTGAATTTTGACCTTATATCCCCTGGCTTTTTGGCCTTGTTTCCCTTGGATTTTGACCTTATTACCCCTGGACTTTTGACCTTAATTTCCTTGCATTTTTGACCATATTACCCCTGGACTTTGACCATATTTCCCTGCATTTTTACCCTTATTTCCCCTGCATATTTGACCTTGTTTTCCCTGAATTTTTCACCTTATTACTCCGCGATTTTTTACCATATCTTCCCTGGCTTTTTGATATTGTTTCTCTGGCTTTTTGACCTTATTCCCCCTGCATTTTTGACTTTATTTCCTTGCATTTTTCCCCTTATCCCCCACTCATTTTTCACCTTTTCCCCCCCTCATTTTCCCCCTTTTTCCCCCCTCATTTTCCCCTTTTCCACCCCTCATTTTCCCCCTTTTTCCCCCCTCATTTTCCCCCCTTTTCCACCCCTCATTTTCCCCCCTTTTCCACCCCTCATTTTTCCCCTTTTCTCCCCTCATTTTCCCCTTTTCCACCCCTCATTTTCCCCCTTTTCCCCCCCTCATTTTCCCCCTTTTCCCCCTCATTTTCCCCTTTTCCCCCCCTCATTTTCCCCATTTTCCCCCCTCATTTTCCCCCTTCCCCCCCCCATTTTCCCCCTTTTCCCCCCTCATTTTCCCCCCTGCATTTTTCCCTTCCCCCCCCTTATTTTTCCCCTTTTCCCCCTCATTTCCCCTCTTTTTCCCCCCTCATTTTCCCCCCTTTCTCCCCCCTCATTTTCCCCCTTTTTCCCCCCTCATTTTCCCCCTTTTCCCCCCCTCATTTTCCCCCCTCATTTTCCCCTTTTCCACCCCTCATTTTCCCCCTTTTTCCCCCCTCATTTTTCCCCTTTTCCCCCCTCATTTTCATTGCTCACCTCCCCTTTCCTCACCCCAGGTTCCTGCAGGACCAAACCAGCCCTGCCTTCAAATTCTACCGCATGAAAGTTCTGGAGCTGTGTCCCTCCATCACCTTCAGCCCCGAGGCTGCAGAAGCTGCCAGAGCTGCAGGGACAGCCCTGGACACCGAGGAGGATGAGGAGGAAGAGGAGGAAGAAGAAGAAGAAGAAGAGGAAGAAGAAGAAGAAGCTGAGTTTGAACCCTCCCAAGCTGATGAGGAGGATGAGGATGATGAGGAGGCCGTGGCAGCAGGTAGAAGGGTGACAAAGCTAGAGGAAGATGTGGTGTCCCTGGCAGGAGAGGAGGTGTCAGGAGGTGACGTGCAGCTCTCCAGCCCCTCTGACGGCGCTGTCCCAACTCTGTCGACACAGGCACCCCCCGGCCCGGGCCCCGGCGCGCGCTTCCCCCGCAAACGGGTCAGCTCCAAGTCGCTGAGGGTGGGCCTGATCCCGGCCCCCAAAAGGATCTGCCTCATCCAGGAGCCCAAAGGTCAGTGGGCACTAAAAGGGTTAAATTTCATAGTAAAATAAATGAGGATTTGGGCAAAAATCCCCATTCTTTAGGTGTTGTTGCTTTCAAACGGGTCAGCTCCAAGTCGCTGAGGGTGGGCCTGATCCCGGCCCCCAAAAGGATCTGCCTCATCCAGGAGCCCAAAGGTCAGTGGGCACTGAAAGGGTTAAATTCTCTATGGAATTTGGGCAAAAATCCCCATTTTTTGGGTGTATTGTCACTTAAGAATTCACATTTCTTCAATGCAAAGTTCAGCTCCAAGTTGCTGAGGGCGGGCCTGATCCCAGCCCCCAAAAGGATCTGCCTTATCCAGGAGCCCAAAGGTGGGTTGGCAGTGAAATGGTTAAATTTTATAGTAAAATAGGGGAGGATTTGGGAAAAAAATCCTGATTTTTTAGTTGTTGTTGCTTAAAAAACCATGATTTCTCCAATACGAAATTCAGCTCCAAGTCCCTGAGGGTGGGCCTGATCCCGGCCCCCAAAAGGATCTGCCTCATCCAGGTGCCCAAAGGTGGGTTGGCAGTGAAATGGTTAAATTTTATACAGAAATAAAAGAGGATTTGGGAAAAATCCCCATTTTTAGGTGTTTTGCTGCTGCAGATTGCTTTAAAAAATGACATTTCTTTAATGCAAGCGGATCAGCTCCAAGTTGCTGAGGGTGGGCCTGATCCCGGCCCTCAAAAAAATCTGCCTCATCCAGGAGCCCAAAGATCAGTGGGCAGTGGAATAGTTCACTTTTATATTAAAAAATAAGAGAATTTAGGAAAATATCCCCATTTTTAGGTGTTGTCACGTTAAAAATGACATTTCTTTAATGCAAAGTTCAGCAGCAAGTCCCTGAGGGTGGGCATGGTCCTGGTTCCCGAATGCATAGGCCTCATCCAGGAGCCCAAAGGTCAGTGGGCAGTGAAATGGTTAAATTTTATACAGAAATAAAAGAGGATTTGGGCAAAAATCCCCATTTTTAGGTGTTTTTCTGCTGCAGATTGCTTTAAAAAATGGCATTTCTTTAATGCAAGCGGGTCAGCTCCAGGTCTCTGAGGGTGGGCCTGATCCCGGCCCTCAAAAGGATCTGCCTCATCCAGGAGCCCAAAGATCAGTGGGCAGTGGAATAGTTCACTTTTATATTAAAATATAAGAGAATTTAGGAAAAGATCCCCATTTTTTAGGTGTTTTGCTGCTGCAGATTGCTTTAAAAAATGGCATTTCTTTAATGCAAGTGGGTCAGCTCCAAGTCGCTGAGGGTGGGCCTGATCCCAGCCCTCAAAAGGATCTGCCTCATCCAGGAGCCCAAAGGTGGGTTGGCACTGAAAGGGTTAAATTTTATTGTAAAATAAATAGGATTTGGGCAAAAATCCCCATTTTTTGGGTGTATTGTCACATAAAAATTCACATTTCTTCAATGCAAAGTTCAGCTCCAGGTTGCTGAGGGTGGGCCTGGTCCCGGCCCTCAAAAGGAACTGCCTGATCCAGGAGCCCAGAGGTCGGTGGGCACTGAAATGGTTAAATTGTATACTGAAATAAATGAGGATTTGAGCAAAAATCTCCATTTTTAGGTGTATTGTCACTTAAAAATTGCATTTTTCATACAAAAATGAGCACAAAATTCACTTTAAGTCTTCATCAAAGTGGCAAAGGAGAAGCTGAAGAGAAAAACCCAAAGGTCAGTGGGCATCAAAATATTTCAGAAGAGAATTTGGGCAAAAATCTGCATTTTTTAGGTGTTTTGTCACTAAAAAATTGTATTTTTTGATACAAAAATGAGCACAAAATACACTTTAAAAGGCGAGGCTGAAGAAATCATTTGTTATAGGCCAATATATTTTTATTAAATTGAGAATATATTGAATTTTTTCATTAATTCTGGTCTTTTTTATTGCTCTAATTTTTCTTATTGCTTCTGTTTTAGGTCCAGGCTTGAAATGGAATTTTTTGGAGGATTTTTAGCTGTGGTTTGGAGGAAAAAATTGGTTTTTTTACTAAAATAATTTGAATTTCCAACTGAATTTTGTGGTTTTTTTGCCTTGCAGTGCATGAACCTGTCAGGATTGCTTATGACAGACCCCGGGGCTGCCCTGTCACAAAGAAAAAAAAGGTAAAAAATTCACATTTCTGCCACCAAATCCAACCAAAAATGAGAAATGGTTTGGGAAGAAACAAATCTGGAAAGAAGGAAAATAATTTTTAAAAATTTATTTTAAAATTCCTTTTAAAGAAGGAAATTACTGTGAGAAAATTCCTTTAAAAATTCCTTTAAAAAATGGGAAAACTCCTTTTAAAAAACTACTTTAAAAGAACTAAATTCCTTTTTGGAAATTCCTTTTAAAAACTTCTTGAAAATAAGGAAATTCCTTTATAAATCTCCTTTAAAAGAAAGAAATTACTTTAAAAAATCCTTTAAGAACTCTTTGAAAAGAAGGGAATTCCTTTGAAAATTCCTTTTAAAAAATCCTTTAAAAATTAAGGAAAATTCCTTTTAAAAAATCATTTGAAAATTTCTTTAAACGAACGAAAATTCCTTGAAAATCTCATTGAAAAGAAGGAATTGCCTTTAAAAAAAATCCAATTTACACTGGTCCGGATGGGAATTTCACCCGAATAAATTTTGAATTTTTTCACCCATTTCACTCGAATAAATTTTGAGTTTTTTCACCCATTTCACCCGAATAAATTTTAATAATTTTTTCCTGTTTTTCCCATATTTTTTGTAGAAGCCCAGGGCGCTGGAGGTGCCCCAGGAACGTGGGGTTCCAGATGTTGGCAGGAAATTCCTTTTAAAAAATCCTTTAAAAATTCCTTTAAATGAAGGAAACTCTTTTAAGAAAACTACATTAAAATTTTCTTTAAAACAAGGAAATTCCTTTAAGAAATGCCTTTAAATGAATGAAAATTCCTTTAAAATCTCATTTAAAAGAATGAAATCCCATTGAAAAAAATTCAATTTACACCGGTCCGGATGGGAATTTCACCCGAATAAATTTTGAAATTTTTTCACCCATTTCACCCGAATGAATTTGAATAATTTTTTCCTGTTTTTCCCATATTTTCTGTAGAAGCCCAGGGTGCTGGAGGTGCCCCAGAAGAGGCTGAGCCCCAGGAACGTGGGGTTCCAGATGCTGCAGAGGATGGGCTGGCAGGAGGGGCACGGGCTGGGCACGCGCGGCCGCGGCATCCGGGAGCCCCTGCACCTGTAAGGGGGGAAATGGGGTTTGGATGGGGGATTTATGGGGAAAACATGGGGTTTGGATGGGGGATTTATAGGGGAAAAAATGGGGTTTGGATGGGGGATTTATGGGGGAAAAATGGGGTTTGAATGGGGGATTTATAGGGGAAAAAATGGGGTTTTGAATGGGGGATTTATAGGGGAAAAAATGGGGTTTGGATGGGGAAAAATGGGGTTTGAATGGGGGATTTATGGGGGAAAAAATGGGGTTTGAATGGGGAAAAAATGGGGTTTGAATGGGGGATTTATAGGGGAAAAATGGGGTTTGGATGGGGATTTATGGGGAAAAAATGGGGTTTGAATGGGGAAAAATGGGGTTTGGATGGGGAAAATGGGGTTTGAATGGGGGATTTATGGGGGGAAAAATGGGGTTTGGATGGGGGATTTATGGGGGAAAAAATGGGGTTTGAATGGGGAAAAATGGGGTTTGGATGGGGGATTTATAGGGGAAAAATGGGGTTTGGATGGGGGATTTATAGGGGAAAAAATGGGGTTTGGATGGGGAAAAATGGGGTTTGAATGGGGGATTTATAGGGGAAAAAATGGGGTTTGGATGGGGGATTTATGGGGAAAAAATGGGGTTTGAATGGGGGAAAAATGGGGTTTGGATGGGGGATTTATAGGGGGAAAAATGGGGTTTGGATGGGGGATTTATGGGGGAAAAATGGGGTTTGGATGGGGGATTTATAGGGGGAAAAATGGGGTTTGGATGGGGGATTTATAGGGGAAAAATGGGGTTTGGATGGGGGGAAAAATGGGGTTTGAATGGGGGATTTATAGGGGAAACAATGGGGTTTGGATGGGGGGAAAAATGGGGTTTGGATGGGGGATTTATAGGGGAAAAAAGGGGTTTGAATGGGGGAAAAATGGGGTTTGGATGGGGGATTTATGGGGGAAAAAATGGGGTTTGAATGGGGAAAAATGGGGTTTGGATGGGGGATTTATAGGGGAAAAAATGGGGTTTGAATGGGGGATTTATGGGGGAAAAAATGGGGTTTGAATGGGGGAAAAATGGGGTTTGGATGGGGGATTTATGGGGGAAAAATGGGGTTTGGATGGGGGATTTATAGGGGAAAAAATGGGGTTTGGATGGGGGAAAATGGGGTTTTAATGGGGGATTTATGGGGGGAAAAAAAGGGTTTGAATGGGGGATTTATGGGGGGAAAAATGGGGTTTGGATGGGGGATTTATGGGGGAAAAAATGGGGTTTGGATGGGGGATTTATAGGGGAAAAATGGGGTTTGGATGGGGAAAAATGGGGTTTGAATGGGGGATTTATAGGGGAAAAAATGGGGTTTGAATGGGGGATTTATGGGGGGAAAAATGGGGTTTAAATGGGGGATTTATGGGGGGAAAAATGGGGTTTGGATGGGGGATTTATAGGTGGAAAATGAGGTTTTGATGGGGGAAAAAATGGGGTTTTGATGGGGGATTTATAGGGGAAAAAAAGGATTTTAATGGGGAAAAATGGGGTTTGAATGGGGGATTTATGGGGGGAAAATGGGGTTTGAATGGGGGATTTATAGGGGAAAAAAAAGGGGTTTTAGTGGTGGATTTATAGGGGAAAAAATGGGGTTTGGATGGGGTTTTAATGGGGGGGAAATGGGGTTTGAATGGGGGATTTATAGGGGAAAAAATGGGGTTATAAGGGGGAAAATAGGGGGATAAATTGGGGGATTTATGGGAGAAAATAGGGGGAGGTTTAATGGGGAAATAGGAGATTTTAATGGGGAAAAATAAGAGTTTTAGTGTGGGAAATTTTGAGGTTTTAATAGGGGAAAATAAAGGGTTTAAATGGGGGGAAATAGAGGTTTTTGTATGGGAAATAAGGGTTTTTAATAGGGGAAATTCATTATTTTAATGAGGGAATTAAGAGTGTTTAATAGGGGAAAATCCCTAAATTCCCATAAAATTCCCTTTTATCCAGAATTCTTTGCCATTTCCTGCTCCCTCCTCAAATCCTCTGGGCTTTAACTCCTGAAATCCCAAAATAAAGATATTTCCACCAGAAAACCAAACCTAAACTTAAAACTTACTCCACAATTCCCTCTCCCACCTGATTTGGGTTTTTTTTTTCCCCACAAAATCCCATTTTTTTTCAACTGGGAATTCCCCTTCTAATGGGAATTGGTGGGAGAAAATCAAAATAATTCAGAATAATTCAAAATAAAATTCAGAATAATTCAAAATAATTCAAATTAATTGGCTGCACCAGGCACCGAATGATGCAAAATTGATTGGAAAAATCGGATTTTTTTGGTTCTAATTGTGAAATTTTCTTCCCCAGGGGTGCAACCTCAGCTGGGGAGGGTTTGGGAGTGGCAGGGGAAGAAAACCAAGAAGATGCTTTTGACATTTTCCGCCAGAGGATGATCCAGATGTACAGACAGAAAAGGGCAAACAAATAGGTGAGTGCCAAAGCAGCCCAAAAATTCAATTCCACCCCCAAATTCTTCCTTTTCCTGCAATTCTGGGGCAGGTTTGGTGGGTTCTGAGCGTCCTGAGTGACCCCAACATTTTCATTTCTGGAGGTTTTTTGTTTTGAGATTCTGGAGGTGCTGAGAGACCCCAAAATCTTCATTTGTTGAAGTTTTTCGGATTTCTGAGAATCTCTTCTTCTCTTTTTTCCCCTCTTTTCCCTCCTTTTTTTTTCTCTTTATTTCTCTTTTTCCCTCTCTTTTCCCCTCCCTTTTTCCCTCCTTTTTTCCTCTTTTCTCTCCTTTTTTTTTCTTTTTCCCTCTCTTTTTTCCCTCTCTTTTCCCTCCCCTTTCTCTCCATTTTTTCTGTTTTCCCTCCTTTTTTCTCTCCTTTTTTCTTCTTTTTTTCTTTTTTTTCCCTCTTTTTTTTCCCTCCTTTTTTTTTCTCCTTTTTTTCCTCTTTTCCCCTCTCTTTTTCCCTCCCTTTTCTCTCCTTTTTTTTTCCTTTTCCCTCCTTTTTTTCTCTTTATTTCTCTTTTTCCATCTTTTTTCCCCTCTCCTTTTCCCTCCCTTTTCTCTCATTTATTTCTCTTTTCTCTCCTTTTTTCCCTCTTTTTTTCCTTTTTTCCCTCCCTTTTCTCTCCTTTTTTCCCCTCTCCTTTTTTTTTTTTTTTTTTTTCCTTTTCCCTCCTTTTTTTCTCTTTTTTCTCCTTTTCCCTCCCTTTTCCCTCCCTTTTTCCTCTTTTCTCTCATTTTTTTTCTCTTTATTTCTGCTTTGTCCCATTTCCCTTTTTCCCCTTTTCCTCTCTGTTTCTCTCATTCCAGCTCCAGCTCTCTTCCATGAAGACCCCAGGGCCCCTCCCCTCCCTCCCGCGCTCTCTCTGCTGCGTTCGCTCGGATTTGCCCTGGGATCCCAAAATTCACAGTTTCCACCCCAAATTCTGCATCTTCCATCCCCAAATCTCAGATTTTCCACCCCAAATTCGGGATTTTCCACCCCAAATCTCAGATTTTCCCTGGAATTCCACCCCAAATTCCAGATTTTCCACCCCAAATTCCAGATTTTCCATCCCAAATTTCAGATTTTTCCCTGGAATTCCATCCCAAATTCGGGATTTTCCACCCCAAATTTCAGATTTTTCCCTGGAATTCCATCCCAAGTTCCAGATTTTCCATCCCAAATTTTGGATTTTCCCTGCAATTCCATCCCAAACTCTCCGTTTTCCCTGAAATTCCATCGCCAATTTTGGATTTTCCACTCCAAACTCTGGAGTTCCCCTGGGATCCACCCCAAGTTCGGGATCTTCCACTCCAAATTCTGGAGTTCCCCTGGAATTCCACCCAAACTTTGGATTTTCCCTGGAATTCCCTCCCAAATTCCGGATTTTCCCTCCCAAATTCCGGATTTTCCCTCCCAAATTTTGGATTTTCCCTGGAATTCCCTCCCAAATTCCGGATTTTCCTCCCCAAATTCGATTTCCCTGGAATTCCCTCCCAAATTCCGGATTTTCCCTCCCAAATTCCGGATTTTCCCTCCCAAATTTTGGATTTTCCCTCCCAAATTCTGGATTTTCCCTGGAATTCCCTCCCAAATTCCGGATTTTCCCTCCCAAATTCTGGATTTTCCCTCCCAAATTTTGGATTTTCCTCCCTCCCAAATTTTGGATTTCCCCTCCCAAATTCCGGATTTTCCCTCCCAAATTTCGGATTTTCCCTCCCAAATTTTGGATTTTCCCTCCCAAATTCCAGATTTTCCCTGGAATCCCACCCCAGATTCCCTCCTTTCCCTGCAGTTTCCATCCCAAGAGAGGGAAAATGAGGATTTTCCCCCCATTTTGGTGTCAGTTTCCCTTTGGTGGAATAAATGTAGAGCTGGACCATTCCTGCTGCCTGTGCTGCTGAATTTGGATTTTTGTTGTGGCTTTGGCCCTTTGGAGGAGATACGCATTTTTATTTTCATCGAATCCATTTGGTTTTTGCTGGAATTTGGAATTCCTCTGGGGTGCAGAGCAGGATTTTTGGGGTCAAAATCCATTTTTGGGATGGGATTCCTCACCAAAAACTGGAATTATTTCCCAAAAATCAATCTACAAATTTTTGGTTTTTTCCTCTTGACCTCCCACTCTATTTCCAACTTTTATTTTACCCAAATAAAACCCTCAAAAAAATCCAAATATTCTCCTTTTGGCTTCTTCCTACCCTAATTAAAACAACATTTTAAATTAAATTAAATTTTGAATCCTGCATATCTCAGAGCTGAGTGGCCAAGCACAACCCAAGGTGGGTTTGAGCAATAAAACACCTGGAAAATCAGAATATGCTGAAACCACCACGGGGTTTTTCTGGGGAAAAAAAATCCAATTTTGGGCTTTTTTTGGTGACCAATTTTGGCCTTTTTGGTGACCAGTTTTGGGGTTTTTGGTGACCAGTTTTGGGGTTTTTGTTCAGTTTGGGGCTGGGACTGTTGGAGTTCTCTGTGCCAATAAAGTTCTGGTGTTGGAATTTTGGTGTTCGGGATTTTGGTGTTTGTTTGAGATTTGGGGTTTTGGGATGTTTGGGATTTGGGATTTTGGTATTGGGGTTTGGGGACTTGGGGTTTGGGGATTTGGGGGTTTTGGGGTTTAGGGATTGGAATTTTGGGGGTGGAATTTTGGTGTTTGGGATTTTGGTGTTTGTTTGAGATTTGGGAGTTTGGGGTTTGGGATGTTTGGGATTTGGGATTTTGGTATTGGGGTTTGGAATTTGGGGTTTGGGATTTTGGGATTTCTTGTGGTTCTGTGGGGTCAGGGAGGAGTTGGGGTGGGAGGGACCTCAAAGCCCATCTGGGGACACTTTGGGGGACAGCCTGGGGACACTTTCTGCCGTCCCAGGTGGCTCCAGCCGTGTCCCTGCCTGGTGTCCCTGTCCTGTCCCTGTCCCTTTCCTGTCCCCATCCCTGTCTCCATTCCGTCCCCTCTGTCCTGTCCCTGTCCCCTCCCCAGCAGTGACAAAGTCACTCCCTGTGGCCCCTGTCCCCTCTGTCCCTGTGGCCCCTGTCCCCTCTGTCCCCTGTCCCTGTCCCCTCTGGCCCATCCCCATCCCTGTCCCCTCTGTCCCTGTCCCTGTCTCTGTCCCTGTCCCCATCCCCATCCCTGTCCTTTTCCTGTCCCCTCTCTCTCTGTCCCTGTCCCTCTGTCCCATCCCCGTCCCTCTCCTGTCCCCATCCTGTCCCCTCTGTCTGTGCTGCAGCCCCTGTCCCTGTCCCTCTCCTGTCCCTGTCCCCATCCCTGTCCCCTCTCTCCCTGTCTGTGTCCCCTCTGTCCCTGTCCCCTGTCCCCGTCCCTGTCCTGTGTCCCTGTCCCCATCCCTGTCCCCTCTCCCTGTCTGTGTCCCCCTGTCCCTGTCCCCTGTCCCCGTCCCTGTCCTGTGTCCCTGTCCCCATCCCTGTCCCCTCTCTCCCTGTCTGTGTCCCCTCTGTCTCTGTCCCTGTCCCTGTCCCCTCTGTCCCCCCAAGTAGGGCAGACCCTCCTGCCCCCCCTTGCTCAGAGCTCTCATTAATGACCTGCCCCAATTAAGCCGGGCTAATTGCCTGGGCTGGGCTGGAACTGGGGGAGGAGCTGCAGCAAACGGGGCTGGAGGCTCAGCCCGCCAGAAATTCGGAATATTGCTCTGAAATTGCAAATATTGCCTCTGAAATTCGAATATTGCCTCTGAAATTGCAAATATTGCCTCTGAAATTCGGAATGTTGTCTCTGAAATTCCAAATATTGCTCTGAAATTCCAAATGTTGCCTCTCAAATTCCAAATGTTGCCTCTCAAATTCCAAATATTGCCTCTGAAATTCCAAATGCTGCCTCTGACATTCCAAACATTTCATGTCAAACTGCCGGTTTGGCAGCAATTACTGATCAAAAATACAAATATCCTCATTAGCAGCGTCGTTAACACAAATTCAGCGTGGATGCATTCGTGTGTTCAACATTAACAGACACAGCGATATTTTGTATTAACAGGATTGATCAAGAACTCCTCAAAACCTGGTGGAATTAAAGGTTTTGTAACTTGCAGACCGTCCCAGGGTAACAGCGGGATCGCAGCGGCCCCAGGGGCACCGGGAGCCTTTAATGAGCTGCTTTAAACAGAACGTTCAAGGGGAATTTGGGTCTTTTCAGTGCTCAAGGATGAATTTCTGTCCTTGGGAACAGGAAAGTGGCTCAGGGGCCGCTCTGCAGGGGAATTCTGAGCAGGTGTGGGGGGAAAAAGAGGAATTTTGGGGTTAAAAGCAGCAGATTTGGGGGTTTTTGGAGTTTTGTGCTCTAGGAGGAGATGGGGATCCCTGCAGGAAGGTGAATTTCAGTGGTTTACATTGAAATGCTCGGATTTTTTAAATTTAAATACTAAAATAATACTAAATGCTATTTCTGTTCAATGTTGGCAGTGTTTAACTCAGGCGAAGCGAGAGAGGGGGAGAGGAAATCCAGCATCGAGTGGGGATTTTCTGTGGGGTTTTAAACAAACACAGAGTGGGAGGGGACAGGGAGGGGGACAGGGCTGGGGACAAGGGAGAGGGCCAGGGACACGGATGGGGACAGGGGACAAGGGACACGGATGGGGACAGGGGACAAGGGGCAGGGATGGGGACAGGGATGGGGAGACGAACAAGGGACAAGGACGGGGATGGGGACAGCAGATGGGGACAAGGACAGGGATGGGGACAGGGGTGACACCTGGCACAGGGAAAACAGCGCAGGACGGGGAGGAGAGGAAAGGCTGAGTGTGAGCAGGGGGGGTTATCACACTGGGTTATCACATCTGTGTTATCACACCCTGTTATCACACTGGGTTATCACACCCTGTTATCACACTGAGGTTATCATATCTGTGTTATCACACCTGTGTTATCACATCCGTATTATCACACCTGGGTTATCACACTGGGTTATCACACTGGGTTATCACACCTGGGTTATCACACCTGGGTTATCACACCTGTGTTATCACACTGGGTTATCACACTGGGTTATCACACCTGGGTTATCACACCTGGGTTATCACACCTGTGTTATCACACTGGGTTATCACACCCGGGTTATCACACTGGGTTATCACACCCGGGTTATCACACTGGGTTATCACACCTGGGTTATCACACCTGGGTTATCACACCTTGGTTATCACACCTGTGTTATCACACTGGGTTATCACACTGGGTTATCATATCTGTGTTATCACACCTGGGTTATCACACCCGGGTTATCTCACTCAGGTTATCCCACCAGGGGTGAGGGCGTTTGGGGGCACAGAGGGGATTTGGGGCACAGGGGGCTCCGGGGCACGGAGAACCCCAGGGATGCGAGCTCAGAGCTCCTGTCCCCGGTGGCCCCGAGCCCCTGTCCCGGCAGGTGGTGCTGCCGCCGCCGCGGATAAAGTCGGGAGAAGAAAAGCGGCCAAACGTGAGCGGGATGGGGCGGCGGGAGCGGGGAGGGACCGGGTAGGGAGCGGCAGGGAACGGGAGGAACCGGGCAGGGACCGGGCAGGAGCGGACCGGGAGAGGGCAGCGAAGAGCTCGGGCCGGCCGGGCTCGGGGGCAAGGCTCGGTGCGGGGGGAGGAACGGCTCGGAGCGGCACCGGCTCCATCCAGCCGCTCCCTGCCGGGCTGGAACGGAACGAGGGAGCCGCGGAGCAGCGGGCGGAGAAGCGCCGGGGCCGCTCCCGGTGCCACTCCCGGGGCCACTCCCGATCCTGGAGCCCCTCCCGGTGCCACTCCCGGTGCCGCTCCCTTTGCCGATCCCGGTGCCGGTGCTGATCCCGGAGCCCCTCCCGGAGCCCCTCCCGGTGCCGATCCCGGTGCCGGCTCCCGGTGCCGCTCCCGGTGCCGCGGAGCAGCAGCAGCTGCAGCAGCTGCAACGCTTCAAAGTGAAATTCCGGAGGAAATTTAAAGAGCATCCGGATCCGGAGAAAGACAGAAAGAAAGAGGAAGGGGAGAAGGAGGAGGAAGAGGAGGAAGAGGAGGCGGCGGCGGCGGGAGAGGAGCGGTGCCGGCGGCGATGGGGTGAGAGCCGCGGCCGCTGCTCTTGCCCTGCTTTTGTTATTCCTTTTGTTATTTCGTTATTCGTCGCTTCTGAGGCAGCGGGGACAGCAACTCGAGGGTTAAATCGCTTTTTTTTTTCCGCGCTGCCAGCTGGAAAGTTTCGCCTCGCCTTTTATTTTTGGGGCAGGGAAGCGGGGAAGGGCGAGTTGCTGCAAGTTCTCGAAATTAATTCCTGTGGAAGGGAAAGCTCCGGGATCTGCGGAACCCAAACCGGGAGGGCTGGAGCGGGGCTGTGCCCGAAAACTTTCCCGGAGTTCAAAATTCGGGATTTTTTGCGGCTCTGGATGCAGGAAAATGGATCCCGGTTGTGTTTGAGGGGTGGGAGCTGCTGGAAACTGCCCTGGGTTCACCGGGAGGGAAATTCTGCTGCGGGGGATTGGGATTTGGGATTTGGGAGTTTGAGATTTTGGTGTTTGGAATTTTGAGGTTTGGGATTTTGGGGTTTGGAATTTCAGTGTTGGAATTTTGAGGTTTGGGATTTGGGATTCGGCATTTTGGGGTTTGGGATTTCGGGATTTTGGGCTTTGAGATTTTGTTGTTTATTTTGAGGTTTGGGATTTTGGGGTTTGGGATTTCGGTATTGGAATTTTGAGGTTTGGGATTTTGGGGTTTGGGATTTCGTTGTTTGGAATTTTGAGGTTTGGGATTTCGGGATTTTGGGATTTGGGATTTCGGGATTTTGGGGTTTGGGATTTTGGGGTTTGAAATTCTGCTGCGGGGATGTGGTGCTGGGGTTGGGTGGATTTCAGTGGATTTTTGGTTAATTTTGGCGGATTTTGCCGAGGGACAGGAGCTCGGGCTGGGCTTTCATTGATGGCCCAGTTCTCTTTTCGGACCCGACGTTGTTGGAGTTTCTCGTGCAGCCGAGTCTGGAGGAATCCTGGCAGATCATTCCCTCCCAGCCTGGGGTTTGGGATAAATCACATTCCTGGGGGCTCCTTTTCCTTTTTTTAAAACATTTTTTTTAAATTTACCCTTCTCCTTTAAAAAAATTTTTCTGTTTTCCTTTTTAAAAAATTTCCCTTTTAATTTTTTAAAATTTTCTATTTTCCTTTTTTAAATTTTCCCTTTCCTTTTTTTTTTTTTAAATTTCCATAATTCTGAAATTCCATCAGAATTTCCATAACTCTGGCTACAAAGGAGATTTAAAAATCACCTTCAGGGAGCTGATTTTAGTTAAATTATTTTTAAAGCAATATATTAATATATTAAATCTCCATTTCTCTAATTCTCATTTTCCCATTTCTCTAATTCTCATTTTCCCATTTCTCTAATTCTCATTTTCCCATTTCTCTAATTCTCATTTTCTCATTGCTGGGTGGTTTTGTTTTTTTTCTGGGACGTTTCAAGAATTCCTGAGCTCCAGCCTGGCTCCGATTTTTTAAATTTTAATTGCTAAATGAAATTTTAAATTTTTGAAATTTTAAATTTTTTATCATTTTAATTCCGTGGTAGCGGTAGCAGTGTTTGTGTCCCAGAGCAGGAGAAGGAATGGGACACCCGGAGGCTCTGAAATTCCAGAAAAATCCATTTTTGGGGGGTTTTAAGGCTCCTGTGTGTGTGTGTGACCTTGCTGGGGCTGTCCCTGATCGGGAGCAGCTGCCCCGGGGATCTCCTGGGAATGGGGGAGAGCCGGATCCTGTTCCTGGAGCTGCTCCTCCCCAAGGTCACAGCCTGGGAACCCTCCTGGGGGGGGAAAAATCCTGATTTGGAACCCGAACCTTGCACCCAAAGCCCAAATCCTGCTTTGGAACCCGAACCTTGCACCCAAAGCCCAAATCCTGCTTTGGAACCCGAACCTTGCACCCAAAGCCCAAATCCTGCTTTGGAACACCCAACCAAACCCCAAATCCTGCTTTGGAACCCAAACTTTGTCCCCAAAGCCCCAAATCCTGCTTTGGAACCCAAACCTTGTCCCCAAAGCCCCAAATCCTGCTTTGGAACCCGAACCTTGCACCCCAAACCCCAAATCCTGATTTGGAACCAGAACCTTGCACCCAAAACCCCCAAACCTTTTGGACCCGAACCTTGCCCCAAACCCCAAATTATTTGGACCCAAACCCCAAATGCTTTGGAACCCGAACTTTGCACCCCAAAGCCCCAAATCCTGCTTTGGAACCCGAACCTTGCACCCCAAACCCCAAATCCTGCTTTGGAACCCGAACCTTGCACCCCAAAACCCCAAATCCTGCTTTGGAACCCAAACCTTGCACCCCAAACCCCAAATCCTGCTTTGGAACCCGAACCTTGCACCCAAAACCCCAAATCTTGATTTGGAACCTGAACCTTGCACCCAAACCCCAAATCCTGATTTGGAACCCAAACTTTGTCCCCAAACCCCCAAATCCTGATTTGGAACACGAACCTTGCACCCAAAGCCCCAAATCCTGATTTGGAACCCAAACTTTGTCCCCAAAGCCCCAAATCCTGATTTGGAACCCGAAACTTGCACCCCAAACCCCAAATCCTGCTTTGGAACCCAAATCTTGTACCCAAAGCCCCAAATCCTGATTTGGAACCCAAACCCCCAAATCCTGATTTGGAACCCGAACCCCAAATCCTGCTTTGGAACCCAAACCTTGCACCCAAAGCCCAAATCCTGCTTTGGAACCCCCCCAAATCCTGCTTTAGAACCCAAACCTTGCACCCCAAACCCCAAATCCTGCTTTGGAACCCAAACCTTGCACCCCAGAGCCCCAAACCCATCTTCCAAACTTTGTCCCCAAAGCCCTAAATCCTATTTTGGAATCCAGACTTTGTCCCCACAGCCCCAAATCCATCTTCCCAAAGCTCTAAATCCATCTTTGGAATGCAAACCTCGTCCCCAAAGCGCTTCTGCGGTTCAGCATCCAGGAGCCCCCTGGGCTAAACATCCAACTTCCAAATGTGTCCCCGAATCGTGGAAATCCTGTTGAATTGTGAAATATTCTGTTATGGTACCCCGGAGCCCCAAATGTATTTCTCAAAGCTCTAATATCCATGGGTTGAATTGTGAAATATTCTGGGTTAATGGAATACCCTGGGTTGAAATGTGGATATCCTGTTTTGGATATCCTGGGTATGGATATCTGATTGTTGTGGATATCCTGGGCTGTGGAATATCCTGAATTGAAATGTGGAATATCCTGAATTGTGGGATATCCTGATTGAATTGTGAAATATTCTGGGTTGTGGAGTATCCTGAATTGAAATGTGGAATATCCTGAATTTGGATATGGGCTGTGGAATATCCTGGGTTGTGGAATATCCTGGGTTGAATTGTGGAATATCCTGGGTTGAATTGTGAAATATTCTGGGTTGTGGAGTATCCTGACTTGAAATGTGGAATACCCTGAATTGTGGGATATCCTGGGCTTTGGAATATCCTGAATTGAGTTATGGAATATCCTGGGCTGTGGAATATCCTGAATGGGATCAGCCAAGCCCAGCTCCAGGCCCGGGACCAGGGCAGGGATCAGGGTCGGGGGTTCTCCTGCACCCCCAGAGGCTCTGCAGGGGCTGGAATTTGGGGGGAAGGCAGAGGGAAGGGGCTGGGGCTGAATTTATCAGCAGCACTGACAGCCAGACAGCCAGCCAGACAGATAGACAGCCAGACAGACAGATAGACAGGCAGACAGACAGATAGACAGGCAGCCAGCAGCTCCCGAGGCTGCTGAGGGGAGATAAAAGGAGAGCAGACAGACAGCCCTGGAGGAGGAGCAGGGCTGGGCTCCCAGCCCCTCTCTGTGCCCCAGTTCTGCCTTGGGCTGCTGGGCTCAGCCTGAGCGGCGCTGGGCTCTGCCCCGGCCCGGCCCGGCCTGGGGAGTGCTGGGGGATTCTTTCCCTCTGGGATTGCTGGGGGGATTCTTTCCCTCGGGAATTGCTGGGGGGATTCTTTCCCTCGGGGATTGCTGGGGGATTCTTTCCCTCGGGGATTGCTGGGGGGATTCTTTCCCTCGGGGAATTGCTGGGGGATTCTTTCCCTCGGGGATTGCTGGGGGATTCTTTCCCTCGGGGATTGCTGGGGGATTCTTTCCCTCTGGGAGTGCTGGGGGGATTCTTTCCCTCGGGAAGTGCTGGGGGATTCTTTCCCTCGGGGATTGCTGGGGGATTCTTTCCCTCGGGGAGTGCTGGGGGGGATTCTTTCCCTCGGGGATTGCTGGGGGATTCTTTCCCTCGGGGATTGCTGGGGAATTCTTTCCCTCGGGATTGGGGGGTTTTGGGATTTGCTGGGGCTGGGATTCTTTCCCTCTGGGATTGCTGGGGGATTCTTTCCCTCTGGGATTGCTGGGGGGATTCTTTCCCTCTGGGAGTGCTGGGGGATTCTTTCCCTCTGGGATTGCTGGGGGATTCTTTCCCTCGGGGTTGCTGGGGGATTCTTTCCCTCGGGGATTGCTGGGGGATTTTTTCCCTCGGGGATTGCTGGGGGGTTTTCTCTCCTCGTGGATTCCTGGGGGATTCTCCCTCCTCAGGGATTGCTGGGGATTTTCCCTCGGGGAGGGGAGGGAGAGCCTGGCTCAGCCCCAGGCTGGGCTCCCAGCTGACTCAGCATGGCCACAGGCCAGGGCTGGGCTCGTTCCTGTCCTGCTCACACTCATTTATTCCTGTCCTGTTTTCATTCCTGTCCTGCTCACACTCATTTATTCCTGTCCTGCTCACACTCATTCCTGTCCTGTTCTCATTCCTGTCCTGCTCACACTCATTTATTCCTGTCCTGCTCACACTCATTTATTCCTGTCCTGTTCTCATTCCTGTCCTGTTCTCATTCCTGTCCTGTTCTCACTCATTCCTGTCCTGTTCTCATTCCTGTCCTGTTCTCACTCATTCCTGTCCTGCTCACACTCATTCCTGTCCTGTTCTCACTCATTCCTGTCCTGTTCTCATTCCTGTCCTGCTCACACTCATTTATTCCTGTCCTGCTCACACTCATTTATTCCTGTCCTGTTCCCATCCCTGTCCCCCTCACCCGTCCCTGTCCTGCACACCCCGCTCAGGGAGAGGCCCCTGAGGGTGGCAGAGCAGAGCCCGGGCCAGGACACTCCAGGACAGCGGGGACAGCAAGGACAGCCCGTGTGACAGCCACGGCAGGACATGTGTGTGACACTGTGACAGGACAGGACAGCCCGAGTGACAGCCACGGCAGGACATGTGTGTGACACTGTGACAGGACAGGACAGCCCGAGTGACAGCCACGGCAGGACATGTGTGTGACACTGTGACAGGACAGGTTGTGTGACACTGTGGCAGGACAGCCCGTGTGACGCTGTGACAGGACAGCCTGTGTGACACTGTGGCAGGGCTGTACAGCCCGTGTGACACTGTGACAGGACAGCCCGTGTGACACTGTGACAGGCTGTACAGCCCGTGTGACACTGTGGCAGGACAGCCTGTGTGACACTGTGACAGGACAGCCCGTGTGACACTGTGGCAGGGCTGGCTCCTGTCCCTGCCAGCCCCTGGCACCTGCCGTGCCCGCTGCTCCCCCAGCACAGCCTGGTGCCAGTGCTGGCCCTGCTCGGTGCCATCGGTGCCATCGGTGCCATCTGTCCCTCCTGGCACGGGGCTGCCGTGCCCTGGCCCTGTGTCACCGTGTCCCCAGCTCTCCTCACCCTGCCCTGCCCAGAGCCACAACTGAGGGCGCAGATCACAAATCACAGATAACAAATCACAGATCACAGATCACAGATCACAGATAACAAATCACAGATAACAAATCACAGATAACAAATCACAGATAAGTAATCACAAATCACAGATAACAGATACCAAATCACAGATCACAAATAAGAAATCACAGATAACAGATCACAGATAACAAATCACAGGTCACAGATAAGTAATCACAGATCACAGATCGCAAACAAATCACAGATAAGAAATCACAAATAAGAAATCACAGATAACAAACATTCATTGGGACCTTCTCTGGATCCCTGGATCCTTCCCCGACATCATCCACTAAATTCAGGGATGCTTTTAAAGGATATCCACTAAATTCAGGGATGCTTTTAAAGGATACTCACTAAATTCAGGGATGCTTTTAAAGGATACCCACTAAATTCAGGGGTGCTTTTAAAGGATACTCACTAAATTCAGGGATGCTTTTAAAGGATACTCACTAAATTCAGGGATGCTTTTAAAGGATATCCACTAAATTCAGGGGTGCTTTTAAAGGATACCCACTAAAAGAATGGATGCTTTTAATGGATATCCAGTAAAAGGGGTGATTCTTTTAATGGATATTCACTAAATTAAGGGGTGTTTTTAAAGGATATTCACTAAATGAAGTGGTTCTTTTAAAGGATATTCCCTAAATTTAGGGGTGCTTTTAAGGATATTCTCTAACTGAAGGTGTTCTTTCAGTGGATATCCGCTAAAAGAAGTTGCAGCAACTCACAGCTCCTCACTTCCCTACCCTTAAAATAAAATGCAAGGCTGAACATTCCAGCACAGAACGTGTTAAAAACGCAGCATTTAACCCCTTCCCGCAGTGCAAATCCCCTCGTTCAGCGCAAATCCACCGGGACAAGTAATTTTTCAGCTCCCTGGGCTGTTGAATTCTGCCCTTCCCCCTGTGCTGGGAGCAGGGAAGGCCCTGGATCCCTTCCAGCGCCGCCAGATCTGTGTCCTGCCAGGCTTTGCTTCGCTCCTCCTCAGTGATCTGCCAAGGCCGGCCCGGGGGAGCGAGTGGTTTTATTCACACCTTGATTTATTCACCCTTCGGTCCCTGAGCCCTGAGCAGGGGAAGGGGAGTCGGCATTTCAGGGAGGGGGAACCCCCGAGCTGCTTCGGAAAGCTTGGTGGTGTTTGGGGAGCAGCTCCTGGGGCAGCTCAGCTCTGGTGTCACCCCCTGGGTGTCCCTCTGTCCTGTCCCTCTGTCCTGTCCCGCTGTCCTGTCCCGCTGTCCTCACCTGGCCCTTCTGCTGTGTTGTCCTGTCCCTCTGTCCTCACCTGGCCCTTCTGCTGGTTCAGGCTGGAGGTGATGGGAAGGGGCTGGGGTGGGATTCCCAGAGCGGCCGAGGCTGCCCCTGGACCCCTGGAGGTGCCCAAGGTTGGGGAAGGGAAACTCCAGAGAAAGCCTGGAGCTGATCCCAGAGCCTGGAAGGGCTCCAGGAGAGCTGGAGGGGGATTTGGGATGGAGGGACAGGGACACAGGGACAGGGACACAGGGACAGGACATGGATACAGCCCTATGGAGGGACAGGGACCCAGGGAATGGGGTCTGGATGGACAGGGACACAGGGACAGGGACACAGGGATGGGGTCTGGATGGACAGGGACACAGGGACAGGATAGACAGGGACACAGGGAATGGGGTCTGGATGGACAGGGACACAGGGACAGGATGAACAGGGACACAGGGACAGGGACACAGGGACAGGACCTGGATACAGCCCTATGGAGGGACAGGGACACAGGGACACAGGGACAGGATGGACAGGGACACAGGGAATGGGGTCTGGATGGACAGGGACACAGGGACAGGATGAACAGGGACAGGGACACAGGGATGGGGTCTGGATGGACAAGGACACAGGGACAGGGCTCCAGGATGGACAGGGACACAGGGACAGAGATCCTGGATGGACAGGGGCACAGGGATTGGGTCTGGAGGGACAGGGACATGGGACAGGGCTCCAGGACGGACAGGAGCCCAGGAACAGCTGCTGTGCCCGAGGAATGATCTCCCAGGAGGGTTTTCCATCAGGCAGCAGCACCACGTGGGCTTGGCTGGAAGCCCTGGAGCCTCCCAGGCCCCTGTGGCCCCTTCCCTGCTGCCAGGGGGGTTTGCTGCAGTTGCTCAGCTCACCCAGATACGCCCCACAACAGGGGAATAAACCTTGTTCAGCCATGAGGAGTCGCTGCGAACGAGCAGCTCTGTGAATTCTGGGGGTGCCTGGTTGTGCGGGGAGTAACAAATCACAAATAACGTTTGGGTTTTTTCCCTTGCCAGGGAATGAATCCCTGTGGAGGCAGCGCTGGGAAGGAGCCCCAGAGCAGCTGAGAGAGCCCTGAGGAGGAGCTGCTGGAGGAGGGGACACCCCACTAACCGCACGAGCCTCCTGCCCCTACTAACAAATGTCAACAACCCGGTAAAGTCCTGCCTCGCTCCTTTCCAAAACCAGCCCAGGGTTTGGGGCTTTAGGCGCAGAAATATCCATTTTTCCCCTGTGCCAAAGATAGGTCGTGATCCACGTGAAAACAGAGCCTGGGGAATTGGAATCTCACTCCAGAAATGCAGGCTGAGAGGAGGAGAAACCTGAGCCAGGGCTGGCAATGGGCTGGGAGGGGGAAGGAAATCAAATATTCCCTGCTGAGCTCTGGGGCTGGCCCTGGAGGGCTCCAGGGGTGTTGGGATTGATGGGACAGGCTGCTTGGAGTGGGCAGGGAGCAGCACACAGCAGGAATGTGCCTGTGCCTGTGCCTGGCAGCTGCCAGGGGGGCAAATCCCAAAAAACTCCCCTGGGTTTGGGTTCTGAGCCCTGGGTTCAGCCAGAGCCAGAGGAGCCCTGGAGCAGCTGGGCTGTTTTATCATGGAAAACACTCCTGAAATTTTCCTTTCCTTTCTTTCCCTTTCCCTTTCCCTTTCCCTTTCCCTTTCCTTTCCCTTTCCTTTCCCTTTCCCTTTCCCTTTCCCTTTCCCTTTCCCTTTCCTTTCCTTTCCTTTCCTCTTTCCTTTCCCTGGAACACCCTGGGGGCAGCATCCTGAACATTCCAACCCCAAATCCTTGACCTTAGGGGCAGCCTCCTGGGATATTCCAGCCCCAAACCTCACTGGGCTGGGGGCAGAGCCCTGCTCAGCACCTGGGACATTCCTGGCCCCAAACCCCGCTGGGCTGGGGGCTCCCTGAGCAGCTGCACTTCTGGGGGTGCAGAGTTTCCTTCCATGGCCGGGGGACCCACTTTGATCCTGGGACGTGCAGGATGTGCTTCCCTGGCGTGAGTCGGGGCAGGAAGAGCTGTGCTGGGGGCAGGGAGCTCTGTGTGCTCAATTCCTGCGTCTGTCTGTCCGTCTGCCTGTCCATGCATGAGCAATTCCTCCATCCATCCATCCATCCATCCATCCATCCATCCATCCATCCATCCATGAGTAGCACGCTCTGCAGAACCACGTCTGTAAACAACAGTTGTAGCCCCACATTTCCCTTCACAGAGAAAACCAAGGCACGATTCCTCCCAAGAATATTCCTGGGTTCCACGTTCTCTGAACCTCAGAGAAAGAAAACACAATTCTGATCTCATTTTCTGTGCCTGTGCCAAAGCAGAATGCAATGTGGGGATTGTTCACCCACAGTGATGGTGTTTGGGTTCCTTGGCCTGTCAGGAAATATCCCCACATTGCTCTGCACAGAGGAAAGCAAGGCACAGCTCTTCCCAAGAATATTTCTGGGTTCCACATCCTCTGAACCTCAGAGAATGATCAAAACAATTCTTATCACTTGCTGTGCCTGTGTTTGTGCGAAAGTAGAATGCAATGTGGGGATTGTTGGTGGTTTGGCTCCTTGGCCTGTCAGGGCCAGGTGTGCAGCCCCACATTTCACAGAGAAAAGCAAGGCACAATTCTTCCCACGAATATTCTGATCTCATTTTCCGTGCCTGTTTTTGTGCCACAGCAGAATGCAATGTGGGGATTGCTCGCCCACAGGGATGGGTTTGGCTCCCTGGCCTGTCAGGCCCAGGTCTGTGTGTGTGTGTGTGTGTCAGGACTGCCAGGACAGTCACGAGATTCTGGGCAGGGTGCGCAGGGTTCAGTGCTGGGCAGATTCCGTTTAGATGCAATGCGATGCAGTGTAATGTAGTATAATAAATAATTAATTAGCCTTCTGATAAGATGGAGTCAGGCGCATCACTCCTCCCTATCACGGGGATTGCCCTGTTTCGATAAAGAGTTACAGAAAGAGAGGTAACAATTGTTGGAATTCTTTCCTCTGAGTTTCCCACAGCTGCCCGGGGTTTTCCTGGGAGGACCATGGTTCAGGGGATCTGTAATGATTGCACAATCCCCTCTGTGTCCCTGGAGGGGCTGGCTGGCACTGGCAGCAGCAGCAGGGGCGGCCAGGACAGAGGGGAGGGAGCGAGGCAGGAAATCGCTGCGCTTCCCCCTTCCCTCAGCTTCCCTCACGCCGAGTCGCCGAGACCAAAAATCACAGACCGCTCTGAAACGTGTGACCGCGCTGCGCGAGGCATTTTGCCTTCTATCCATTTCCCAAAATAATACATTTGCATCACCCCAGCCCCTCCCGTCCCTGCTCTGCGTTAAAATGAGGTTATCAGTCCTTCACACGTGGGCAGGTCTTCTCTCTAATTGGGTCAGTGGTCTCTAACTGGGTCAGGGATGAAGTCAGGAAGGTCTTCCTCAGGTCTCTGTGGCCCTCTGGCACCATCCAAGCCCCCCTGCTTTGTGATGGATTAACAGAGTCCAGGTGCTGGGCATAGTTCTGCTGGTTCCAATGATTTAATGCTTCACTTGCTCCACTTCCTTCTGCAAATGAGCTCACAATGTAACAATTAGCTTTAGATTGTTATTTCTACAACAGATTTAAGCATCTAATAATCGCTAACCTATCACTGGTGTGTCTAAACTTTAATGGGAATTGGTTCTGACCCTCAGCTGAAATCTTAACCCTATAAAATCATGATTCAACAGCCCTGGTACATCTAACTTCAGTGGGAATCGGTTCTGACCTGAAATACTGACCCTATAAAATCAGGATTCCAATATGAATTGGTTCTGACCCTCAGCTGAAATCCTGACCCTATAAAATCAGGATTCAAAGTCGTGTTCTTCTGCTGGTTTATCTAACTTCCACGGGAATTGGTTCTGACCTGAAATCCTGACCCTATAAAATCAGGATTCCAATATGAATTGGTTCTGACCCTCAGCTCAAATCCTAACCCTATAAAATCACAGTTAACAGCCCTGTTCTACAATAATGCTTTCAATTTAAGCATCTGATAATCACTAACCTATCATTGGAGTATCTAACTTCAACATGAATTGCTTCTGACCTGAAATCCCAACCCTATAAAATAATTATTCTAATATGAATTGGCTCTGACTCTCAGCTGAAATTTTAACCCTATAAAATCAGGATTCAAATCCCCGTTCTCCTGCTGGTGTTTCTAACTTCAATGTGAATTGGTTCTGACCTGAAATCCTAACCCTATAAAATCAGGATTTCAATATGAATTGGCTCTGATGCCCAGCTGAAATCCTGATCCTATAAAATCATGATTCCAATATGAATTGGCTCTGGCCCTCAGCTGAAATTTTAACCCTACAAAGTCATGATTCCAATATGAATTAGTTCTGACCCTCAGCTGAAATCCTGACCCTATGAAATCAGGATTCAAAGCCCTGTTCTCCTGCTGGTGTATCTAATTTCAATGTGAATTGGTTCTGACCTGAAATCCTAACCCTATAAAATCAGGATTTCAATATGAATTGGCTCTGACCCTCAGCTGAAATTTTAACCCTATAAAATCATGATTCAAAGTCCTTTTCTCCTGTTGGTGTATCTAACTTCAATATGAATTGGCTCTGACCCTCAGCTGAAATTTTAACCCTATAAAATCATGATTCCATATGAATTGGCTCTGACCCTCAGCTGAAATTTTAACCCTATAAAATCATGGTTCCAATATTAATTAGTTCTGACCCCCAGCTGAAATCCTGCCCCTATAAAATCAGGATTCCAATATGAATTGGCTCTGACCCCCAGCTGAAATTTTAACCCTATAAATCATGATTCCATATGAATTGGGTCTGACCCCCAGCTGAAATCCTGACCCTATAAAACCACGATTAACAGCCCTGTTCTCCATCCCTGCAGGGAGCAGCCCATCTTCAGCACCAGGGCCCACGTGTTCCAGATCGACCCAGCCACCAAGAGGAACTGGATCCCAGCCAGCAAACACGCCCTGACCGTCTCCTACTTCTACGATGCCACCCGCAGCGTCTACAGGATCATCAGCGTGGGGGGCACCAAGGTGGGCGCTGCCCAGCAGCTGTGCCCCCTAAAAACCAGCTGTGTCCCCTAAAAAATGGCCGTGTCCTTAAAATAGCAGCTGTGTCCCTAAAACCGGCTGTGCTCCTAAAAAATGGCTGTGTCCCTAAAACACAGCTGTGTCCCTAAAAAAGCAGCTGATTCTCTGATTGGTTCCCCAATTCCCTGTTTGATTCCCTGATTCCCTGGTTCCCTGATTGATCCCCTGACTCCCATATCAATTCCCTGATTGATCCCCTGACTGATCCCTTGATCAATTCCCTGATTGATCCCTTGACTCCTTGAGTGGTCCCCTGACTGATTCCCTGATCAAGTCCCTGACTGATCCCCTGACTGATCCCCTGATCAATTCCCTGACTGATCCCCTGACTCCCTGACTGATTCCCTGATTGATCCCATGACTCCCATATCAATTCCCTGACTGATCCCCTGACTCCTCGAGTAATCCCCCGACTGATTCCCTGATCAATTCCCTGACTGATTCCCTGACTGATTCCCTGATTGATCCCCTGACTCCCTGCTCAATTCCCTGATTGATTCCCTGATTGACCCCCTGACTCCTTGAGTGATCCCCTGATCAATTCCCTGATCAAGTCCCTGATTGATTCCCTGATTGATTCCCTGATTGATTCCCTGATTGATCCCCTGATTGATCCCCTGATTCCCTGCTCGATTCCCTGACCAATGATTCCCCGATCAATCCCCTGATCAATCCCCTGATCAGTTCCCTGATCAACGCCCCGCTGTCCCCTGCCCAGGCCATCATCAACAGCACCATCACCCCCAACATGACGTTCACCAAGACCTCGCAGAAGTTCGGGCAGTGGGCTGACAGCAGGGCCAACACCGTCTACGGGCTGGGCTTCGCCTCCGAGCAGCACCTGAGCCAGGTGAGCCCAGGAACCTGGGGAGACCTGGGGAACCTGGGGAGACCTGGGGAACCTGGGGAACCTGTGCCAGGTGAGCTCAGGAACCTGGGGAGACCTGGGGAACCTGTGCCAGGTGGGCCCAGGGACCTGGAAACCTGGGAAAACCTGTGCCAGGTGAGCTCAGGAACCTGGGGAGACCTGGGGAACCTGTGCCAGGTGAGCCCAGGAACTTGGGGAACCTGGGGAACCTGTGCCAGGTGAGCCCAGGAACTTGGGGAACCTGGGGAACCTGTGCCAGGTGAGCTCAGGGACCCCCCTGGAAAAACCCCTCCAGAAGATCCCCAGGCACCTGCCGAGGTGCTGTTCTCACCGGGCTGGAATGGAATTCGAGGTGCCAAGGTTCCACAAACAGCTTTGGAGTTGTGTTTGCAGAGGGGTTTGGGTACCACGAATGGAGCTGGGGCTGCTTCTGTGCTGAACCCACGGCCCCGAGTGCCAAACTCTATTAAATCCCTGAATTTTGGTGTTGGACAGAAATTCAGGAGTGTTTTAAACGAGGCTGCGGGCAGAGCATCATTATATATTTATTTAAATATAATTTCTATTACCTTACCCTGCTGGCCCCCAGCCCCGGGGTGACTCTTCCCTTCCCCTGCAGTTTGCAGAGAAGTTCCAGGAGGTGAAGGAGGCAGCTCGTGTGGCCAGGGAGAAATGCCAGGACAAAACTGAGCTCACCAACCCTGCCCTGAGCATCCCTTCCCACCAGGTGAGGCTGGGGAATGGGGAGAAAAGGGGAGGAAAAGGGGAAAACGCTCCCCGTGCTGCTGCCCTGCTGTCCCTCTGTCACCTGCACAGCCCCCTCCAGCACTGACCCCGCGCAGCCAGGCTGGGTTGGTGGCCCCAGGGCCAGCCCAGAGGGTGGTGACCCTGCTGGAGGTGCCCACCTGTCCCTGTCCTTGCTCCAGGTGCTGCCCAGCCCCATCATCACCTGTCCCTGTCCTTCCTCCCAGCCCCACCATCATCACCTGTCCTTCCTCCCAGCCCCACCTGTCCCTGTCCTTCCTCCCAGCTCCATCATCATCACCTGTCCTTCCTCCCAGCCCCACCTGTCCCTGTCCTTCCTCCCAGCTCCATCGTCACCTTTCCCTGTCCTTCCTCCCAGCTCCATCACCACCTGTCCCTGTCCTTCCTCCCAGCCCCACCATCATCACCTGTCCTTCCTCCCAGCCCCATCATCACCTGTCCCTGTCCTTCCTCCCAGCCCCATCACCACCTGTCCTTGCCCCCAGGTGCTGCCCAGCCCCATCATCAGCTCCAACGGGCCCGGGGAGGACAAGCTGTTCCGCAGCCAGAGCGCGGATGTGGAGATCAGCACCGAGAAGGAGAGGCTGAAGAAGATGCTCTCCGAGGGGTGAGGCTGCTCTGAGCCCCGAGCTCTCCCCTCTGGCAGGGCTGGGCGCTCGGTTTTGTCATCTCAGATAATTCTGATCCGTTCTGCACTTTTCATTCTCTGTGTGCTGCTCAAAGCCTTGGCTGGATTCACAGAATCAATCACAGATTCAATCTCAGAATCCCAGAATCAATCACAGAGAATCACAGAGAAATATTTTCCTAAAAAAAAATCCATTCTCTTTTCCCAGCAGGGAGTGGTTCCAGGTGGGAAATCTGCTCAGGCAGGTGGGGAGGAGGATGCTCAGTGCCTGCAGGGCCCTGGGCTGGTGCCAGCCATGCCCAGACCAGGATCCTGTGACCCCAGGAGATGTTCACACTTCTGTTTGTGTTAATTCCCCTGGCGACTCCAGCACAGCCCCGGCTGCTTCCTCTCTTTGTCTCTCCAAAAGACTTTGGGGCTGGATTCTGCCCTGTGGCTCCTGCCGAGCTCCCAGCTGAACACTTGGAGAATTTTTAAATCAAAAGCAAGGAGTCCTGGGCTTTATTCAAAGCCAACTCTGCTCTAATGTGGATTTTTGGAACCGGATTCACAATCTGCAGTTCACAGGAGCCCCTTTAGAGTACCCAGACCTCCCCATCCCATCAATCCCAGAGTGGTTTGTGCAGGCCCAAAAGCCAAATATTAAAGGGAAAAATAATGGAGGGGGGCATTCAGAACTGGTGGAAACCCAGGGCACAGGGAATATTTCTCTGGGGTGCCCTGACCCCCAGGGCAGCACTGACTCTGACCCTCATCCATGGAGAAAGTTTCCCAGACTTCAAGACAGACTGGAATCCGCATCAAAAGCGTGAAATGGATTATAGATAGTGGTGTAGGTGTGTCACTGGGTGAGAAATTGAGGTTTTGGGATTTTTGGTGTGTTGTGGATGGAAGGGAGATGGAGGGCACAGGGTGTCATGCTGGGTTTCTTCTTCATGCTGCTTCTCCATGGGTTTGGATGGCATTTTGTAATCGGGCAGAAAAGTCCCCATTGCATCTCTGTGGGATCAGTTATTGGGTGAAAAGGGAAAATAATCCGGGTGTCAGCTCTTAATTAGATAGTTCAGCCTTGAAAGCCCTGGTAACAAGAGACCGTTGGCCATTTGAAAGAAGCGATGGGCGTTTTCCACAGTAAATACCTGCACAGAGCCGTACCTCACGCACGTTTCCCGCCCTGTCCCCAGCTCGGTGAGCGAGGTGCAGTGGGAGGCCGAGTTCTTCAGCCTGCAGGACAACAACTCCAAGCTGGTGGCGGCGCTGCACGAGGCCAACGCCAGCGTGGAGCAGTGGAAGAAGGAGCTGGCGGCGTACCAGGAGGAGACGGAGGCGCTGCGCCAGCGGGTGAGCGCGGCAGGGACGGGGACACGGCTCAGGGAGCGGGGATTGGCATGGCTGAGGGACAGCACCCTCCCTCCCTTGGGAGGGACAGCATCCCGCTCTGGGATTCCCTTGGCATTCCCTCAGGGTTCCCTGGGGTTGATTCCCAGCACCCATCCCTCAGGATTCCCTTGGAATTCCCTCAGAATTACCTCAGGATTCCTGGGGCTGATTCCCAACATCCCTCCCTCAGGATTCCCTTGGGATCCCCTGGGGTTGATTCCCAGCACCCATCCCTCAGGATTCCGTGGTGGTGTTATTCCCAACGTCCCTCCCTCAGAATTACCTCAGGATTCCCTGGGGCTGATTCCCAACATCCCTCCCTCAGGATTCCCTTGGGATCCCCAATATCCACCCCTCAGGATTCCCTCAGGATTCCCTGGTGTTATTCCCAATATCCCTCCCTCTTGGATTCCCTCAAGATTCTCTCAGGATTTCATGAGGATTCCCAACATCCACTCCTCAGGATTCTCTCGGGATTCCCTCAGGGTTCCCTGGTGTTATTCCCCATATCCCTTCCTCAGGATTCCCTCAGGATTTCATGAGGATTCCCAACATCCACGCCTCAGGATTCCCTCAGGATTCCCTCAGGCTTCCCTGGTGTTATTCCCAATATCCCTCCCTCAGGATTCCCTCAAGATTCTCTGGTGTTATTCCCAATATCCCTTCCTCAGGATTCTCTCAGGATTCCCTCAGGATTCTCTCAGGATTCCCTGGTGTTATTCCCAACATCCCTCCCTCAGGATTCCCTCAGGATTCCCTGATGTTATTCCCAACATCCACCCCTCAGGATTCTCTCGGGATTCCCTCAGGATTCTCTCAGGATTTCATGAGGATTCCCAACATCCACCCCCCAAGATTCCCTGGTGTTATTCCCAACATCCCTCCCTCAGGATTCCCTCAGGATCCCCGGGCCTTGGCAGAAGGAGCCATAACTCAGTGAGACACCTCCACCCTTGTCCCTAAACCAGCATTCTGGCGGGTTCTGGCGCCCGCCCTGGCCCTGACGCTGCAGGACCGGCTCCCGGCCCGGGTGAGCTCCCTGGAGCTGCGCGCAGGGCTCAGAGCAGCCCCAGCAAGAGCAGAACCATTTCAAACATGAATCCTGCTCATGAATAATCCAAGGCGCCGAGCTGCGTTTCCCAGGGGAGTTCTCCTGGGCAAAGCCTTCCAGCTCAGCTCTGCAGCAGCTCCAGAGCTTCTGGAGATCTCCAAATGGAGCTGGAGGGGCTCAGGGGCTGGGTGTGAGCCAGCCCAGCCATGCTGGAGTGCACAACCCCTGCAGAAAGCACAGGCACAATCTCTAAAGTTGGTTTTGGTTTTTTGTTTTTGAGCACAAAATGGTTTTTTTTAACCACAAAATGGGCGCAATCCCATTTTGGAATTGTTTTCCTCCCAGCACCAAGCAGGAGCTGCCAGGTGAAAGCCAGGTGGGTTTGCAGGGAGGCCAGAGCATGGCAGTGAATTATTGATGGATCAGGGAATTCCTGAGGGAATGATTTCACCCTGCAGTGAATTATTGAGGGATCAGGGAATTCCTGAGGGGATGGTTTCACCTCACAGTGAATTATTGAGGGATCAGGGAATTCCTGAGGGAATGATTTCACCCTGCAGTGAATTATTGAGGGGTCAGGGAATTCCTGAGGGAATGGTTTCACATTCCAGTGAATTATTGAGGGATCAGGGAATTTGAGGGAATGGTTTCACCCTGCAGTGAATTATTGAGAGATCAGGATTCCTGAGGGAATTTTCACCTCACAGTGAATTACTGAGGGTAGGCTGAGGGAATGGTTCACCACAGTGTGGGTCAGGATTCCTGAGGGATGGTTTCACCTCACAGTGAATTATTGAGGGATCAGGGAATTCCTGAGGGGATGGTTTCACCTCACAGTGAATTATTGATGGATCAGGGAATTCCTGAGGGAATGATTTCACCTCACAGTGAATTATTGAGGGATCAGGGAATTCCTGAGGGAATGGTTTCACCTCACAGTGAATTATTGATGGATCAGGGAATTCCTGAGGGAATGATTTCACCCTGCAGTGAATTATTGAGGGATCAGGGAATTCCTGAGGGAATGGTTTCACCTCACAGTGAATTACTGAGGGATCAGGGAATTCCTGAGGGAATGATTTCACCCTGCAGTGAATTACTGAGGGATCAGGGAATTCCTGAGGGAATGGTTTCACCCTCACAGTGAATTATTGAGGGATCAGGGAATTCCTGAGGGAATGGTTTCACCCTGCAGTGAATTATTGGGGGATCAGGGAATTCCTGAGGGGATGGTTTCACCCTGCAGGTGGCAGAGCTGGAGGCTCAGGGCACCCCGGATTCCTCCAGTGACAACAACAAGGAGGAGCTGAGCCAGAGCCTGGAGGAGCTGGAGCTGCTGCTCAAGGCCAAGGATGAGGTGAGGCTGGCAGCCCCCAAAACCTGTGTGACCCCAAAACCTGTCAGGCCCCCCCAAAACCTGCCAGATACCCCAAATGTGTCAGAACCCCCAGCTATCAGAGCTCTGAGGGACAGGGATGTGCTGGGGTGGAGAGGCTCAGGATCTTGGCAGCTCAGAATTCCCAGAATCACAGAATTCACAGAATTCACAGAATCACCGAATTCACAGAATCACAGAATTCCCAGAATTCACAGAATTCACAGAACTCACAGAATTCCACAGAATTCCCAGAATCACGGAATTCACAGAATCACAGAATCACAGAATTCACAGGATCACAGAATTCACAGAACTCACAGAATTCACAGAAATCACAGAATCACCAGGTTGGAAGAGACCTCCAATAGTAAAATACTCATATTTCACACTAACACGCATAATAGTCACTTCAGTATTTGCAAAAATATTAGCAAAAAGCCAATCATAAACACTAGCATAACACGTATAATATTCACTTTAATATTTTCAAAAAGCCAATAACAAAACACATATTTTTCACGCTAACACATATAATATTCACTTTAATATTTGCAAAAGGCCAATAACAAAACACACATTTTTCATGCTAACACATATAATATTCACTTTAATATTTGCAAAAAGCCAACCATAAAACCCACATTTTTCCCCAGGAGATCCAGCTGCTGAAGAGCCAGAGGTGCGGCCGCTGGGAGGCTGAGGGTGAGCGCGAGGAGACGCTGCAGAAGCTGCAGGTAAAGCTGGAGGTGGCACCTGAGCTGCAGGTAAAGCTGGAGGTGGCACCTGAGCTGCGGGTAAAGCTGGAGGTGGCACCTGAGCTGTAGGTAAAGCTGGAGGTGGCACCTGAGCTGCAGGTAAAGGTGGAGGTGGCACCTTGGGGACACCCTTGCTTTGCCCAGGCTGTGATGGAGCCAATCCCAGCAGGCTGGGAAGGATCCAGGGTGGGATCCTGGGTGGGATCCTGGGTGGGATCCCCACCTGGGGAGGCTCCAGTGCCCATCCCACCAGGCTGGAGAGGATCCAGTGCCCAGCCTCCACACACGAGGGATCCAGGGCCAGTCCCACCAGGCTGGAGGGGATCCAGGGCCAGTCCCACCAGGTGGAGAGCATTCAGAGCCAGTCCCACCAACCTGGGCAGGCTGGCCAAGAAGGACCCAGAGCAGCTCCAGGGCCAATCCCACCAGGCTGGGGAGGATCCAGAACCAACCCCACCAACCTGGAGAAGATCCAGAGCAGCTCCAGTGCCACCCACAACACGCAACAACCAGGGAGCCAGGCCCAGCATGGAGGCCCAGAGCGCGGGCCAGCCGCAGGCCGGGGATCCCTGAGGGCACAGCTGCCCTCGCACAGCCTCGCCCCGCGGGCAGGGCTGGGCACAGAGCTCCCCCCCGGTGACCCAGGGCAGGGGCGCCGCTCAGGAAGGGCCCTGGGGTGGCACTCTGGGCCGCGAGCAGTCCGTCAGTCCGTCTGTCTGTCTGTCCCTGCAGGAGCTGGAGGCCCGGAACGCGGAGCTGGAGCAGCGGCTGCAGCTGGCGGAGCAGAGCCTGGCAGAGAGCCTGGCGCAGAGGGACAGGGCGCACCGCGAGGTCACCAGGGTGGCCGAGATCATGGATGTGAAGATCTTCGAGCTCAGCGAGCTCAGGCAGGGCCTGGCCAAGCTGGTGGAGAGCAACTGAGCAGCAGCAGCAGCAGCAGAGAGCCCTGGAGAGGGGCACCTCAGCTGGGGCTGGGCACCACCCACAGGTCCTGGGGGCACCGAGGGGTCTTCTGGGCACCAAGAGCTCCTTTGGGCACCTCAGCTGGGGCTGGGCACCACTCAGAGATCCTGAGGGCACCGAGAGCTCCTCTGGGCACCTCAGCTGGGGCTGGGCACCATCCACAGGTTCTGAGGGCACCACCCAGAGATCCTGAGGGCACCAACAGCTCCTGCGGGCACTGAGGGCTTCTGTGGGCACCACCAAGAGATCCTCTGGGCACTGAGGGATCCCGTTGGCACCAAGAGCTCCTGTGGGCACCACCAAGAGCTCCTGTGGGCACTGAGAGATCCTTTGGACACCAAGAGAGCTCCTGTGGGCACCAAGAGATTCTTTGGACACCGAGATGTCCTGTGGGCACCACCGCGATCTCCTTGTGGGCACGCAGCAGCCTCAGCCCTGTCCGGGCAGGATTTGCCACCCACCAGCAGCTGCGTGGCCAGAGCGGGCACCAGGCCGGGCACTCCCTGCCCAGGGAGCCCCAGAGCAGGGCACAGAGCTCCTGCACCTCTCAAGGGACCTCCTGAACCCCCAAATCCTCTCCAGGGAGCACCTGAGCTCCCAAATCCTCTCCAGGAGCACCTGAACCTCTCCAGGGAGCTCCTGAACCCCCAAATCTTCTCCAGGGAGCACCCTGAACCCCTGAACCTTTGCCAGGAGAACCTGAACCCCTAAATCCTCTCCAAGGAGTACCTAAAGGTCCCCTCCAGGGAGAACCTGAGCTCCCAAATCTCCTCCAGGGAGCACCTCAAGCCCCAAACCTTCGCCAGGGAGAACCTGAGCCCCCAAATCCTCTTCAGGGAGCACCTGAACCCCCGAGACCTTCGCCAGGGAGCACCTGAACCCCCAAATCCTCTCCAAGGAGCACCCAAAGTCCTCAAATCCTCTCCAGGGAGAACCTGAGCTCCCAAATCTCCTCCAGGGAGCACCTCAAGCCCCAAACCCTCTCCAGGGAGAACCTGAGCTCCCAAATCCTCTTCAGGGAGAACCTGAACCCCCAAATCCTCTCCAGGGAGCACCTGAACCCCCAGATCTTCTCCAAGGAGTACCCAAAGTCCTCAAATCCTCTCCAGGGAGCTCCTGGACCCCTGAACCTTCTCCAGGAGCACCTGAACCTCCAAATCCTCTCCAGGGAGCTCCTGAACCCCCCAATTCTCTCCAGGGAGCCCCTGAGCCCCAGCCCAGCTCTCTGGCCCTGCCCAGAGGTGCCAGCTGTGCCCAGAGGTGCCAGCTGTGCCCACGCCACCCCTCTGCCCCCCAGGTTTTTACATTTTCTAAGGAGAAGGGCCCGAGCCCTTCGGGGGTTGATTTTTCTGTAGTTATTTTTTTTTTTAGGAACCGTTTGCCTTCTGCAGCTCCTGGAGCCGGGCACAGCCAGGACTGAGCCTCCTCTTCCTCTTCCTCCCTGCTGGGCGTTCCCAGCTCCCCCGGGGGAGCAGAGAGGGAGGAAAATTCTGGAAAATTCTGGATTTCCCCAGAGGAAATTCTGCAGTTTCACAGCTTGGATGAGCTGAACACGGAGGATTTGAGGACTGCTGGAAATTTGGGGCTGGGCACGGGGAATTTGGGGCACCAAGCTGCTGGGTTGGCACCTCTGAGGTTGATTGAAATTAAATGGAGCAAATCTCAGCTGCTTTTGGGGTTTTGTTTCTTTTTTCGGTTCTTTTAAGCAGCCCCCAGGGATGCCCTGGGGTGTGTGGGAAGGAGATGGCACAGTCTGGAAGTTTCTGGAAAATTCTGGATTTCCCCAGAGGAAATTCTGCATTTCACAGCCTGGATGAGCTGGACACGGAGGATTTGAGGACTTGGGGCTGAGCACGGGGAATTTGGGACAAGGGACATCCCTGAGGGCACCAAGCTGCTGGGTTGGCACCTCTGAGGTTGATTGAAATTAAATGGAGCAAATCTCAGCTGCTTTTGGGGTTTTGTTTCTTTTTTTTTTGGTCCTTTTTATATTGGGAAGAAGCCCCCAGGGATGCCCTGCAGTGTGTGGGACAGGGACAGGGCCCAGCTGGGAGTTGTCCCAGAAATTTGGGAATTACCCCAGAAATTTGGGATTAATCTCAGAAATTTGGGAGTACCACAGAAATTTGGGATTAATCTCAGAAGTTTGGGAATTACCCCAGAAATTTGGGAATTACCCCAGAAATTTGGGATGAATCTCAGAAATTTGGGAGTACCACAGAAATTTGGGATTAATCTCAGATGTTTCAGAGTTATCCCAGAAATCTGGGAGTACCCCAGAAAGCTGGGATTAATCTCAGAAATTTGGGAGTTACCCCAGAAATTTGGGATTAATCTCAGAAGTTTGGGAATTACCACAGAAATTTGGGATTTATCTCAGAAATTTGGGAGTAATCTCAGAAGTTTGGGAATTACCCCAGAAATTTGGGATTAATCTCAGAAGTTTGGGAGTACCCCAGAAATTTGGGATGAATCTCAGAAGTTTGGGAATTACCCCAGAAATTTGGGATTAATCTCAGAAGTTTGGGAATTACCCCAGAAATTTGGGATGAATCTCAGAAGTTTGGGACTCACCCCAGATGTTTCCCAGCCTCTGGAATTGAGCGAGGCCTGAGGGAGGCCCTGGCTGTGCTTTACCCCAACTTCCTCTCTTTTATTTTAAGCATCATTCCTCTTGCTGCCTCATTTCTTTTATTTCAATGCTTTATTTGGTTATTTTGTCCGAAAGTTTCAAAACCTTTCTTTGTGTCTGTTTTGGACACAGCAGATCCAATCAGCATTTGCTGATTCCATTGCAAATTGACACAAAACCCACACGAAACTGACACAAAACCCACACACAAAAATGCACAAGATTGACACAAAAATGCACAAGATTGACACAAAATCACAAAACCAGCAGGTTTGGGGCCGTCCCTGAGGATTTTGGTGCCAATTCCAGCCATTTCCAGAGGATTTTATTGATTTTTTGGTTGCGTTTCAGAGCAGGGGCACCAACACCTCCCCTCTGCAGCCCTGATTAATTCCTTAATTAACCTGATCATCCTGATTGATTCCTTATCTTTGTGCTTCCAAAGGGGAAAATCTTGTGCTGCAGAGGTGACAAAGCTGCATTTTTGTGTCTGCCAGCAGCATTTTTGTGCGTTCTTGTGCGTTTTTATGCATTATTTTTGTGCCTGGCAGCAGCTCCATCCCAGCACCCTCCTGGCTGAGGCCTCACAAATGAGGATTTTAATTATTCACAGCCCAGCCAGAGCGCTAATGACGGGGAAATTAATCACACGGGAGAGCGGGATGAGCAAGGAAAAGCTCCTGGAGATTCCCCCCGAGCACAAAAGGGGAATCCAAGGAGAACCTGGAGCTGCTTCCAGAGGTGCCAGGGGTTCCAAAGGAGCTGGAGAGGATTTGGGATGGGATTCCTGGGAATGGATCTGGGAATCCCAGGGCACAGGGAATGATTTGGGATTTGGGATGGGAATTCCAGGGCACAGGGAATGGATTTGGGATCAGGGATGGGATCCCAGGACCCAGGGAATGGATTTGGGATGGAATTCCAGGGAATGGATCTGGGAATTCCAGGACCCACGGAATGATTTGGGATTTGGGAATTCCAGGGCACAGGGAATGGATTTGGGATTTGGGATGGAATTCCAGGATACAGGGGATGGATTTGGGATCAGGGATGGAATTCCAGGGCACAGGGAATGGATTTGGGATGGAATTCCAGGGAATGGATCTGGGAATTCCAGGACCCACTGAATGATTTGGGATTTGGGAATTCCAGGGCACAGGGAATGGATTTGGGATTTGGGATGGGATCCCAGGACCCAGGGAATGGATTTGGGATTTGGGATGGGAATTCCAGGGCACAGGGAATGGATTTGGGATCAGGGATGGAATTCCAGGGCACATGGAAAGGATTTCGGATGGGATCCCAGGACCCAGGGAATGGATTTGGGATGGAATTCCAGGGAATGGATTTGGGAATTCCAGGGCACAGGGAATGGATTTGGGATTTGGGATGGAATTCCAGGATACAGGGGATGGATTTGGGATCAGGGATGGAATTCCAGGGCACAGGGAATGGATTTGGGATGGAATTCCAGACCCCAGGGAATGGATTTGGGATAGAATTCCAGGGCACAGGGAATGGATTTGGGATGGAATTCCAGGGAATGGATCTGGGAATTCCAGGACCCACTGAATGATTTGGGATTTGGGACAGAATTCCAGGGCACAGGGAATGGATTTGGGATGATGGATGGATGGAGGGACCCAGGGAATGGATTTGGGATCAGGGATGGAATTCCAGGGCACAGGGGATGGATTTGAACTGGGAAGGGGAATCTGGGTGGGATTCCCAGAGGAGCTGAGGCTGCCCCTGGATCCCTGGGATGTCCAAGGCCTGGGTGGGACTGGATGAGCCCTGAGCTCCTCCCAGCCCAATCCCAATCCCAAGGGTTCAGGGATTCTTCCCTCTTTCCCAGCACTGACATTTTTCCCCACATTCAAGAGTTCAGTCCCAATTTTCCCAAAGCAGCAGCAGCAGCAATTCCAGGGCACTCCGGGCCAGGCCCAGCCGCGTCACTGCTCCTCCTGCTCCTCCTTCTCCTTCTCCATCTTCCTCTTCCTCCTCTCCATCCTCCTGTGCAGCTTCCTGCGGAGCTGCAGCTGCCTCCTCCGGTGCAGGCTCTGCTGCAGCTTCTGGCGGCACTCCCTGTTCCTGCTCCGCAGCCGGGACAGCTCCGCCTTCCTGCGGGCCTCCTGCTCCGGGTCCTGAGGGACACACAGCGCCGCTGGGGACACCGGGGACACGCCGGGGATGGGGACACACCCGGGGACTGGGGACACACCCGGGACACACAGCGCCGCTGGGGACACCGGGGACACCGGGGACACACCCGGGACACACAGCGCCGCTGGGGACACCGGGGACACACCGGGGACTGGGGACACACCCGGGACTGGGGACACTGGGGACACCGGGGACACAGCCGGGACTGGGGACACCGGGGACACAGCCGGGACTGGGGACACACCCGGGACTGGGGACACACAGCGCCGCTGGGGACACCGGGGACACACCCGGGACTGGGGACACCGGGGACACGCCGGGGACACCGGGGACACTGGGGACACCGGGGACACGCCCGGGACTGGGGACACCGGGGACACGCCGGGGACACCGGGGACACACCCAGGACACACACTGCCACTGGGGACACCGGGGACGCGCCGGGGACACACCGGGGACACACCCGGGACTGGGGACACCAGGGACACACCGGGACACCGGGGACACACCCAGGACACACAGCACCGCTGGGGACACCGGGGACACACCCGGGACACACCGGGGACACACCGGGGACTGGGGACACACCCGGGACTGGGGACACCAGGGGCTAAGACATTGGGGACAGGACACTGGGGACAGGCTCAGGACATTGGGGACAGCACTCTGAGGACATTGGGAACAGGACACCAGGGACACATCGAGGACACTGGGGACAGGGACAGCACACTGGGGACAGGCTCAGGATGTTGGGGACAGGGACAGGACACCCAGGACAGGCCGAGGACACTGGGGACAGAATGGGGACATGCCCAGGACACGCCCAGCACATTGGGGACACACCCAGGACACGCCCAGGGCATTGGGGACACGCCCAGGACACTGGGGACATGCCCAGGGCATTGGGGACACGCCCAGGGCATTGGGGACACGTCCAGGGCACTGGGGACATGCCCAGGGCATTGGGGACACGTCCAGGGCATTGGGGACACGTCCAGGACATTGGGGACACGCCCAGGGCATTGGGGACACGCCCAGGACATTGGGGACACGCCCAGGACATTGGGGACACGCCCAGAACAACCCTTTGCCCTTTCCCCGGTGCCCACTGGGACTGAGGAGGCCCCAAAATTCGGCCCCTTCTCCGTTTTCCCCAGAGCCTTTTCAACATCCTAATAGTAAATCGATTCAATCTCGTAACATCTAATGTATTAAATATTTCATCTTTTTAACACTATACTATTTAATCTTGTAATACAACAATATTAAATATTTCTTTTAGGGTTATTTTATATAAACCTTGCCCACCCAGGAGGGAGGGAAGGGAAGGGAAGGAAGGGGAGGGAAGGGGAGGGAAGGAAAAGGAAAAGGAAAAGGGAAAAGGAAAAGGAAAAGGAAAAGGAAAAGGAAAAGGAAAAGGAAAAAGGAAAGGAAAAGGAAAAGGAAGGAAAAGGAAAAGGAAAAGGAAAAGAGAAAGGAAAAGGAAAGGAAAAGGAAAGGAAAAGGAAAGGAAAAGGAAAGGAAGGAGGTGTTGTCCTTCCCTTTCCCACATTTCCCCAGCTCATCAAGCAGCAGCTCTCACCTTCCCTTCCAGGATCATCTGCTTCCTCTTATTGATTTCCTTCTTCTCGTCGAAATCCATCCCCTCCAGCTCCTGGCACAAAGGGAAGAGCAGCAGAGCCACACAGCTCAGCCCTGAGCAGCAAAACCCCCGGAAAACGGTGACAAGCCCCAAAGCCACGGGGAGAGGCCCAAGGGCAGGCTCCCCCCGCGCCACTCACGATCTCACACTCCCTCCTGGTGACGTTCACTTGGGTCAGGATGTCCAGCACCAGCTGCTCCTCCACAGAGAACTCGGGCAGCTGCAGCTCTGGGGGGACACGAGGGTGACAAATCCCGAGGGTGACAAACCCCAAAAGTGACAAACCCCAAAGGTGACAAACCCCAAGGGTGACAAACCCCACAGAGAACGTGGGGCCGCTGCTTTTGGGGGGGGACGCAGGGTGACAAACCCCAGAGGTGACAAACCCCAAAAGTGACAAACCCCAAAAGGTGACAAACCCCAAGGGTGACAAACCCCAAAGGTGACAAACCCCAGAGGTGACAAACCCCAAAAACTCTTGTTTTTTTTTGTGAGGGGGGGCGCTGCCGTTTTTGGGGGATACAGTGACAAACCCCAAAGGTGACAAACCCCAAAAGTGACAAACCCCAAAGGTGACAAACCCCAAAGGTGACAAACCCCACAGAGAACTGACAATGCAGCCCGGGCACGAGGGTGACAAACCCGACAAACCCCAGAGGTGACAAACCCCAAAGGTGACAAACCCCAAGGGTGACAAACCCCAGAGGTGACAAACCCCAAGGGAACCTGAACCTGAAATGTGGAATAGGGAATCTGAGCCTGAAACATGGAAACCAGAGGGTGACAAACCCCAGATTGGAATAGGGACCTGAAAACCCCGAGGACAAACCCCAGAGGTGGCAAACCCCAGAGTGAAACCCGAGAAGTAACCCCAGAATGTGATCCTAAATGTGGAATAGGGAACGGAGCCTGAAGGACAGGGATGTGAAGATTGGAATAGGGATCCTGAAATGTGGAATAGGAAATGGGGATCCTGAAGATGGGATCAGGGAATGTGAAGATGGGATCAGGGAATCTGAAGATGGGATTTCAGGGAATCTGAACGCTGTTTTTGAGGAAGCAGCTGCTTTCATCGAGAACAGCCCCACACGAATTCTGCTGCACCAAAAGCAGCAGGGACACGAGCAGGGTCCTGAGCGAGCCAGCCAGGGACCCCAGAGCAGGGGTGGGGAAGGGAAGGGAAGGGGAAGGGAAGGAAGGGAAAGGGAAAGGGAAGGGGAAAGGGAAAGGGAAAGGGAAAGGGAAGGAAAGGGAAAGGGAAAAGGGAAAGGGAAAAGGAAAAGGGAAAGGGAAAGGGAAAGGGGAAGGAAAGGGAAGGGGAAGGGGAAGGGAAAGGGAAGAGAAAGAGGAAGAAGAAAGGGAAAGGGAGGGGAAGGGAAGAGGAAGAGGAAGGGGAAGGGAAGAGGAAGAGGAAGGGGAAGAGGAAAGGGAAGGGAAGAGAAAGAGGAAGGGAAGGGGTAGGGAAGGAAGGGAAGGGGAAGGGCCCAGCCGCACTCACTGATCTCCTCCTCGATGGCGTGCACCAGGTGGATGTCGTACTGCGTCACCAGGGTGATGGCCATGCCCTTCCTCCCTGAAAGGGTTCAAACCAGGCATGGGGCACGCCTGGCAGGAGCCAGGGCGCTGCCAAGCCCTCCGTGCCCACGCTGGGAGAGCTCTGCTGGCTCTGCAAATCCCATCCACGAGCCCGCTGCAGCCAGCAGGGGCGTGAGATCCGCCCGCACACACCCAGGGCGCGATCCCAGTGATCCCAGGGGTGCCTTAAAGGAGGGAAAAGGAGGATTTGGGGAATTACACACAGAAATGGGAAGTGTCCCTGCCTGTCCCACCCCAGGAATTGGCCCAGGAGCACTCTGAGATAGTGGGAGGTGTTATAAAAGAGGAGAAAAACGAGGATTTTGGGAATTACGCACAGAAATGGGAGTTGTCCCTGAACTGTCCCACTTTTCCCACCCCAGGAACTGTCCCAGGTTATTCTGGAGCCCCCGAGTTAGTGGGAGGTGTTATAAAAGAGGGAAAAATGAGGATTTTGGGAATTACACACAGAAATGGGAGCTGTCCCTGCCTGTCCCACTTTTCCCACCCCTGGGGTTGTCCCAGGCCATGCTGGGCAGTCCCTGCCTGTCCCAGCTCCGTCCTGCTGCCCCCTGAGCATTGCCCTGCTGTTCCCCTCCCTGTCAGGGGCGCTGGGGGTGCCCTGGGACCCCCTGTCCCCCTCCCCGGGGCTGGCCCCCTGACCTGCCCGCGCCGTGCGTCCCACGCGGTGGATGTAGATCTTGGGCAGCCCTGGCGTGTTGTGGTTGATGACAACCTGCACTGCTGGGATGTCCAAACCTCTGCAATTCGGGGGGAAAAGCACAGCCAGGTGAGGGAAAACGGCTGAAATAGCACGGAATGGTCAAATGGCGCGTGGTTTGGGGTGGGAGGGACATCAGCACATGTTCAGTGCCTGCTTGGCCTGGGGAGGGAGCCAGGGGTCTGTTCAATGCCTGCCTCCTCCAAAAGCCCCAGAATCCCATGGATAAAGTTCAATTGGCTGATGGGAGGAGAAATTCCTTCCTCGTGACAATTCCCCAATTTCTTCCTCACAGAGCTCAGCAATTCCCCAATTCCTCCCTCACAGAGCTCAGCAATTCCTCAGCTCCTCAGAGCTCAGTAATTCCCCAATTCAACAATTCCCCAACTTCTCCCTCAGGGCTCAATAATTCCCCAACTCAGAGCTCAATTCCCCAACTCAACAATTCTCTAATTCCTCCCTCACAGAGCTCAGCAATTCCTCAGCTCCTCAGGGCTCAATAATTCCCCACTCAACAATTCCCCAATTCCTCCCTCAGAGCTCCACAACTCCCCAGCTCCTCAGAGCTCAATAATTCCTCAACTCCTCCCAGCTCATCAACTTTCCAACTCCTCAGAGCTCAAAAATTCCTCAACTCAGAGCTCAATAATTCCCCAATTCAACAATTCCCCAGCTCCTCAGGGTTCATCAATTCCCTGTTCCCTTGGAGCTGCTCCCTGGCAGCCCCAGGAGCCCCCAACCCTCCCCAGGCTCCAAAGCCCGGCTCAGACCGGCTGGGAAGAGCCTGTCCCACCCAGATCTGGGGGATTTGAGGGTCTGACCTGGCTAAACTGAGCCTAAATGGGTTCTGGAGAACAAACCCAGGTGGGAAGAGCCTGTCCCAGTCTGACCTGGCTAAACTCAGCCTAAATGGGTTCTGGAGAACAAACCCAGGTGGGAAGAGCCTGTCCCACCCAAATCTGGGGATTTGAGGGTCTGACCTGGCTAAACTCAGCCTAAATGGGTTCTGGTGAGCAAACCCAGGTGGGAAGAGGCTGTCCCACCCAGACCTGGGGGATTTGAGGGTCTGACCTGGCTAAACTGAGCCTGAGTGAACAAACCCAGGCGGGAGAGCTTTGGTTTTACCTGGCAGCCACATCGGTGGCAATGAGGATCTTGAAGATGCTGGACTTGAACTTGGCCAAAGCTGCAAATCTCTGTTTCTGGGAGGGGAAAATCCCAGGTGAGGGCTGGGAGAAAACCCCAGCTGGGAGCAGCAGCCCCTGGCAGGGCCCTGCAGGCCTCACCTGCTTCATCATGGAGTGCAGGGCCACTGAGGGGAAGCTGAACTTCCTCAGCATCATGTTCAGCACCTGGCAGTCCCTGCAGGGGAGGGAAAACACCAGAAAAACGCTCAGGGTGCAGCAGGGGAATGGAGCAGGACGGAGCTGGGACAATCCCTGGGGTGGGAGAAGTGGGACAGGCAGGGACAGCTCCCATTTCTGTGTTTAATTCCCAAAACCCTCATTTTTCCCTTCCTTTAAGATGCTTCCCACCGTGCCAGGGTGCTCCAGAAAAACCTGGGACAATTCCTGGGGTGGGAAAACCGTGCCAGGGTTGAGTGCCAGGGAGGAGGAAAAGAGGGAGGAGGAAGGAAAAGGAGGAGGAGGAAAAGGAGGAAGAAAGAAGGAGGAGGAAAAGGAGGAAGAAAGTAGGAGGAGGAAAAGGAGGAAGAAAGGAAGATGAGGAAAAAAGGAGGAGGAAGAAAAAGGAAGAGGCAAAAAGGAGGAGAAAAAGGAGGAGGAGGAAAAAAGGAGGAGAAGGAAGAAAAGGAGGAAGAAAAAGGAAGAGGAAAAAAGGAGGAGAAAAAGGAGGAGGAAGAGAGGAGGAGAAAAAGGGAGAGGAAAAGGAGGAGGAGGAGGAGGAAAAAAGGAGGAGGAAAAAAGGAGGAGGAAAAGGAGGAGGAGGAAAAAAGGAGGAAGAAGAAAAAATGAGAAGGAGGAAGAAAGGAGGAGGAAAAGGAAGAGGAGGAAAGGAGGAGGAGGAAAAAAGGAGGGAAGGGAGGACAAGGGGAGGAGGAAAGGAGCAGGAAAAGGAGCAGGGCTCTCACTTGCAGGTCTTGGTGAAGATGATGATGGCCCAGTCGTCGTGCTGGTCCTGGAAGCTCTGCACCAGGTGCACCAGGTAGGCGTCCTTGAGCGCCTCGGGCACCAGCAGGTACCTCTGCTCCAGCCCCTGCACGGTCCTCACCCTGCAGGGACAGGCACAGCAATCCTGGGCCGGGATCACCCACAGCACGCCCAGGCCTGCCCCGCTCCCCGGCCAGGAGGGAATTCCTGCTGCTGCCCCGCCTGGGGCTGCTCCCGCCTGTCCTGGTGTCCCTGCCAGGCTGTCCCCTCCTGCTGGCGACGGGGGGCCTTGGCAATGTCCCCCTGGTGCTGCTTTTCTACGGGCCGAGCCCCTTCCCGGCTCCCTCAGAAATTCTCCATTCCCTTCCCAGCTCCCTCAGGGATTCCCAACTCCCACAAGAGTTCTGCAATCCCATTCTCATCTGTCTCAAAAATTCTCCAGCCCCTTCCTGGCTCCCTCAAAAATTCCCCAGACCCTTCCCATCTCTCTCAGGAATTCTCCATTCCCTTCCCATCTCCCTCAGGAATTTCCAACTCATACAAGAGTTCTCCAATCCCATTCTCATCTGTCTCAAAAATTTCCCAGCCCTTTCCCAGCCCCCTCAGGAACTCTCCAGCCCTTTCCCATCTCTCTCAGGAACTCTCCAGCCCCTTCCTAGAAATTTCCCAGCCCTTTCCCAGCTTCCCAAGGAATTCTCCATTCCCTTCCCGGCTCCCTCAGGAATTTCCAACTCCCACAAGAGTTCTCCAATCCCATTCTCACATCTGTCTCAAAAATTTCCCAGCCCTTTCCCAGCTCCCTCAGGGATTCTCCAGCCCCTTCCCAGGAATTCTCCAGCTCCTTCCCATCTCCCTCAGGAATTTCCAACTCATACAAGAGTTCTCCAATCCATTTCTCATCTGTCTCAAAAATTCTCTATTCCCTTCCCAGCTCCCTCAGGAATTCTCCAGGCCTTTCCCATCTCTCCCAGGAATTCTCCAGTCCCTTCCTAGAAATTTTCCAGCCCCTTCCCAGGAATTCTCCAGCTCCTTCCCAGCTCCCTCAGGAATTCCCAACTCCCACAAGAGTTCTGCAATCCCATTCTCATCTGTCTCAAAAATTCTCCTGCCCCTTCCCATCTCCTCCCTCAGGAACTCTCCAGCCCCTTCCTAGAAATTCTCACTTTCCCATCTCCCTCATTTCCACTCCCACAATCTCAATCATCTCTCTTCTCAAAAATTCTCCAGCCGCTTCCCATCTCCCTCAGGAATTTCCAACTCCCACAAGAGTTCTGCAATCCCTTTCTCATCTGTCTCAAAAATTTCCCATCTCCCTCAGGAATTCTCCAGCCCTTTCCCATTTCCCTCAGGAATTCCCATTTCCCTCAGGAATCCCCAGCCCCCTCAGGAATCCCCAGCCCCCTCAGGAATCCCCAGCCCCCTCAGGAATTCCCATTTCCCTCAGGAATCCCCAGCCCCCTCAGGAATCCCCAGCCCCTGTCCCAGGACCCCTGCACCCCCTCCTCCTGGCCCCCCAAGCCCTGGCGGCGCCCCAGCAGCGCCAGCGCAGGGAGGAGCAGGAGCAGCCGGCGCAGCCCGAGGCGATTGAGGAGCCCGGGCACTCACGGGGCCGGGGCCTCCCAGCAGAAGGGGCTGTTGGCGGCCAGGGCCCGCAGCTGGCACAGGGTGCCCGTCAGCGTGGCGCTGAACAGCAGCGTCTGGCGGCGGGCGGGCACGGCCGCCAGGATCAGCTCCAGGTCGGCGCTGAAATCGGCGCTGCCCTGCTCCAGCAGGCGGTCAGCCTCGTCCAGAACCTGGGCACGGAGCCCTCAGCGGCTGGGAACCCACGGGGAAACCCCAGGGAGATCCACCGGGGAAACCACGGGGAAACCCACAGGGAGATCCACCGGGGAAACCACGGGAAACCCACAGGGAAACCATGGGGAGATCCACCAGGGAAACCCACCAGGGAACCCACAGGGAAACCATGGGGAAACCCACAGGGAAATCACAGGGAAACCATGGGGAGATCCACCAGGGAAACCACGGGGAAACCCCAGGGAGATCCACCAGGGAAACCACGGGGAAACCCCAGGGAGATCCACCGGGGAAACCACGGGGAAACCACGGGGAAACCACGGGCAAACCCACAGGGAAACCCACAGGGAAACCCACAGGGAAACCACGGGGAAACCATGGGGAGATCCACCAGGGAAACCACGGGGAAACCCACCAGGGAAACCACAGGGAAACCACGGGGAGATCCACCACGGAAACCCACCAGGGAACCCACGGGGAAACCACGGGGAGCCAGGAGATCCACCAGGGAACCCCAGGGGGATCCACCATGGAACCCACCAGGATTCCAGAGAACACCCCAGGATTCCAGGGAAACCCACAGGGAATCCAGGGAATGTGCCCAGAGATGGAGGAAACACCACAGGGGCCCTGGGAATGCTCCCAAGGATGGAGAGAACCCCTCAGGATCCCCAGGAATGCTCCCAAGGATGGAGAGAACCCAGGGGGATTCCCCAGGGAATCCACCCGGGGAACCCAGCAGGGAAACCCCAGAAATTCTCCCAGGGAACCCCTCAGGATTCCCAGGAATGCCCAGAGATGGAGGGAACCCCTCAGGATTCCAGAAACCCACCCAGAGAACCCCTCAGGATCCCCAGGAATTCTCCCAAGGATGGAGGGAACCCCTCAGGATTCCCAGGAATGCCCAGAGACGGAGGGAACCCCTCAGGATTCCCAGGAATGCCCAGAGACGGAGGGAACCCCGCAGGATTCCCCAGGGAACCCACCCAGGGACCGCCAGTGATTGCCAGGAATCCCGCCCAAGGGACGGGGGGAACCCCGGGGAATCCCCCCCAGGACCCCCGGGGCTGGACCTGGGGCTCACCAGGAACTGGACCTTGCTGAGGCTGAAGGTGCTGGAGCTGCGCAGGTGGTCAGCGAGGCGCCCGGGGGTGGCCACGACCACGTGCGGCCTGCGGGCCAGGGCCAGCGCCTGCGACACCATGTCTGGGACAGACAGACGGACAGACAGATGGGGGTCAGGGACTGCGACACCGTGTCTGGGACAGACAGACGGACAGACAGGGGTCAGGGCCTGCGGGCCAGGGCCAGCGCCTGCGACACCATGTCTGGGACAGACAGACGGACAGACAGGGGTCAGGGCCTGCGACACCGTGTCTGGGACAGACAGACGGACAGACAGGGGTCAGGGCCTGCGGGCCAGGGCCAGCGCCTGCGACACCATGTCTGGGACAGACAGACGGACAGACAGGGGTCAGGGCCTGCGGGCCAGGGCCAGCGCCTGCGACACCGTGTCTGGGACGGACAGACGGACAGACAGGGGTCAGGGACTGGGACACCGTGTCTGGGACAGACAGACGGACAGACAGATGGGGGTCAGGGACTGGGACACCGTGTCTGGGACAGACAGACAGACAGACAGGTCAGGGCCAGGGCTTGCGCCACCATGTCTGGGACAGACACACACACAGACAGACACACAGACAGACACACACACACACACACACAGACACACACTGACACACACAGACACACACAGACACACACACACAGACAGACAGACAGACACACAGACAGACACACACACAGACACACACACACAGACAGACAGACACACACACACACACAGACACACACACACACAGACACACACACACACAGACAGACAGACACACACACACAGACAGACACACACACACACACACACAGACACACACACACACACACACACACACAGACAGACACACACACACACACACAGACACAGACACACACACACACACACACACACACACACACAGACAGACACACACACACACACACACACACACACACACACACAGACACACAGACAGACACACACACACACAGACAGACACACACACACACACACACACACAGACAGACACACACACACACACACACAGACAGACACACAGACAGACAGACACGACACACACACACAGACAGGGCACACACACACACACAGACAGGGCACACACACACAGCACACAGCAACACAGCCCCACACACACACACACACACACACACAAAACACACACACACAACACACAGACAGACAGACAGACAGAACAACACAACAAACAAAAAAAAAAAACACAACAACAAGCAGCACACCACAACACACCCCCCCCACCCCACCCTGAGCCCCAGCGGTTTGCCCAGCACGCGGAACTGCTCGGCGATCTGGTACGCCAGCTCCCTCCGGGGGGCAGGGATGGATCGGCCATCGGGCACGGGGGCCAGGGGCTCCTTGGGGCTCCCCCAGCTCCTTGGGGCTCCCCGGGGCTCCCCCAGCTCCTTGGGGCTCCCCCAGCTCCTTGGGGCTCCCCGGGGCTCCCCCAGCTTCTTGGGGCTCCCCGGGGCTCCCCCAGCTCCTTGGGGCTCCCCATGGTTCCCCCAGGGTTCCCCAGAGCCCCCCGGGCTCCCCATGGTTCCCCCAGAGCTCCCCCAAATTCTCCCCAGTTCCCCCCAAGCTCCCCCCAGCACCCCGGGGCTCCCCCCAGGACTGCCCCCGGTTACCCCAGGGCTCCCCCAGAGCTCCCAGTCCCCCAGAGCCCCCCAAGACTCTCCCCGGTCCCCCCAGGGCTCCCCCAAGTTCTCCCCAGTTCCCCCCAGCACCCCGGGGCTCCCCCCGGTTCCCCTGGAGCCCCCCAGAACTCTCCCCAGTCCCCCCCAGTTCTCCCCCAAAGCTCCCCAGGGCTCTCCATGGCTCTCTCAGCTCCTTGGGGCTCCCCCGGTTCCCCCAGGGCTCCCCCCAAGTTCTCCCCAAGCTCCCCCCAGCACCCCGGGGCTCCCCCCGGTCCCCCCCAGTTCTCCCCCCGAGCCCCCGGGGCTCTCCCCAGGTCTCCCCGGTTCCCCACGCGGTGCCGGTACCGGGTGGGGGTGAGCACGAGGCAGAAGATGCCGTACGGGTCCTGGGCCAGCACGTGCAGCACGGGCAGCACGAACGCCGCCGTCTTCCCGCTGCCCGTCTGGGCACAGCCCAGGCAGTCCCGGCCTGCGGGGAACCCCCGGCGGCGTCAGCGGCAACGGGAACGGGAACGGGGAACCGAACGGAACGGGAACGGGGAACGGGGAACGGGAACAGGGAACGGGAATGGGGAACGGGAATGGGAACGGGGAACGGGAATGGGAACGGGAATGGGAAACGGGAATGGGGAACGGGAATGGGAATGGGGAACGGGGAACGGGAATGGGAACGGGGAACGGGAACGGGGAACCGGGAACGGGGAACGGGACCGGGAACCGGGAACGGGACCGGGAACGGGGAACGGGAATGGGAACGGGGAAAGGGAATGGGGAAAGGGAATGGGAACCGGGAACAGGAACGGGAACCGGGAACGGGGAACCGGGAATGGGAACGGGAATGGGGAACGGGAGGGGAACCAGGGAACGGGGAAAGGGAACGGGAATGGGAAACGGGAACGGGAATGGGAAACGGGGAACCGGGAACGGGAACGGGGAACCGGGAACAGGAAACGGGAATGGGAAACGGGGAAAGGGAATGGGAACGGGAACGGGGAACCGGGAACAGGAAACGGGAACAGGAAACGGGAACAGGAAACGGGAGGGGAACCGGGGAACGGGGAAAGGGAACGTGGAACGGGAACGGGAATGGGGAACGGGAATGGGGAACGGGAATGGGAATGGGAACCGGGAACGGGAATGGGAAACGGGAATGGGAACGGGGAACGGGAATGGGAACGGGGAACGGGGAAAGGGAGGGGGAAAGGGGTACGGGACCGAAGAACGGGGAATGGGAACGGGAGGGATAACGGGAACGGGGAACAAGACCGGGAACGGGAGCGGGGAAAGAGAACGAGAGCGGGGAAATGGGAACAGGGAACGGGACCAGGAACGGAAACGGGAACAGGGAGGGGAACGGCCGGACCGGGACCGGGAAAGGGGCACGGGAAAGAGAACGGCCGGGCCCGAAGGAGGGATGGGGACCGTGAGGGGCCGCCCCGGGGCCGTTCCCGGCCGCCGCCCCCATTGCCGCGGCGCTCACCCTGCAGCACGGCCGGGATGCAGGCGGCCTGCACGGGCGTGGGCCGGAGCAGCCCCACCTGCCGGGCCTGCTCCGCCAGCCACGGCGCCAGCCCGAGCGCACGGAACTCCGCCATGGCCGCGCCCCGCCACCGCCGCGCGTCCTGATGGCGTCACCGCCGCGCGCGCCGCTCATTGGCCGGCCCGCTCCGACCCCGCCCACGCCCGCCGCCGCGCGCCCCGATGGCGTCACAGCTATGCTCGCCGCTCATTGGCCAGCTCGCTCTGATCCGCCCCAATGGCGTCACCGCTGTGCTCGCCGCTCATTGGCCAGCTCGCTCTGACTCCGCCCCAATGGCGTCACAGCCTTTCGCGCCGCTCATTGACCGTCTCGCCCTGACCCCGCCTACACATCGCTTTTTTGATTACGTATACCGCTCCTCGCGTTGCTATTGGCGGTTCCCATGGAGACGGCGGCTCCCGGCAGCCCGCGCGGCGCGGGCGCTTCCGGGTTCGTGTCTGAGGGCGATGGCGGCCGGGACGGGCGCGGCGCCGGCCGGGGAGGCGGACGAGCTCTTCGACCTCCGCAACAACTTCTACATCGGAGCCTTCCAGGCCGCCATCAACGAGGCCCAGCGCGTCAAGGTCCGCACCCGCCGCGGCTCCCGGGGCTGGGCGGGGCTGCGCTGTGGGGCGGGTTTGTGTGGGGCGGGTTCCATGGGGCGGTGGGTGTGGGGCTGTTCGTGCGGGGCTCTTCTGGGCTCCCCACAGCCCTGAGGATTCCCCGTTTTCCCCCCAGCCCAGCAGCCCCCAGCAGGAGACCGAGCGGGACGTGTTCCTGTTCCGAGCCTACATCGCCCAGGTAAAGCCCTGGGATTCCCAAATCCCAAATCCCAAATCCCTGGTCCTGGGATTCCCAAATCCCAAATCCCTGGTCCTGGGATTCCCAAATCCATTCCATGGTCCTGGGATTCCCCAAATCCCAAATCCCTGGTCCTGGGATTCCCAAATCCCAAATCCCAAATCCCTGGTCCTGGGATTCCCAAATCCCAAATCCCTGGTCCTGGGATTCCCAAATCCATTCCATGGTCGTGGAATTCCCAAATCCCAAATCCATTCCCTGGGTTCTGTCCCTGCAGATCCCTGAGAGTTCTGCTCAAACCCCAACCTCCCTTCTCTCCCTTTCTTCCTGCCCTTCCTGCTCCTTTTCATTTTCCTTCTTTTCCTTCTCTTCCTGCTTCTTTTTTTTTTATTTTCCTGCCCTTCCTTCTTTTGCTTCTTTTTCTGCTCTCCTTTTCTTTCCCTTTTTCCTTTCTTTTTCCTTTTTTCCTTTCTTTCCCTTTTTTCTTTTCTTTCTCTCTTTTTCCTATCTTTATTTTTTCCTTCCTTTCCCTTTTCCCCTTCCCCTTCCCCTTTTTTTCCTTCCCTTTTTCCCCCCTTTCCCCCCCTTTTCCCCCCATTTCCCCCCCTTTTTCCCCTTTCCCCCCCTTCTTTCCCTCATTTTCCCCCTTTTTCCCCCCTTTTTCCCCCCATTTTCCCCCCTTTTCCCCCCCTTTCTCCCCCTTTTCTCCCCCCATTTTCCCCCTTTTTTCCACTTTTTTTTTCCCCTTCTTTCCCCCCTTTTTTCCCCCATTTCCCCCCCATTTTTCCCCCATTCATTCCCCCCATTTCCCCCCATTTTCCCCCATTTTTCCCCTTTTTTTCCGCTTTTTTTTCCCCCTTCTTTCCCCCTTTTTCCCCCCATTCCCCCCCATTCATTCCCCCCATTTCCCCCCCATTTTCCCCCATTTCCCCCCCATTTTCCCCCTTTTTCCCCATTTTTTTTTTCTGTTTTTTCCCTTCTTTCCCCATTTCCCCCATTTCCCCCATTTTTCCCCCCCATTCCCCCCATTCATCCCCCCCATTCCCCCCATTCATCCCCCCATTCATTCCCCCCATTTCCCCCATTCATCCCCCCCATTTCCCCCATTCATTCCCCCTATTCCCCCATTCCCCCCCATGCCCCGTGTGTGTGTGTGTGTGTGTGTGTGTGTGTGTGTTGCAGAGGAAGCTGGCCGTGGTTCTGGACGAGCTGCAGGGCAGCCCCAGCCCCGCGCTGCAGTCCGTGCGCCTGCTCGCTCACTTCCTGGCCAGCGACAGCCAGAGCCACAGGTGAGGGGTCCTGGGCTCCTGGGGCCATTCCTGGGGGGCAGCAAAGGCACAGCCCCCGCAGCTGGGGGGCTTTGGGGCTGGGGAGGGGGCTGCATACCCTGGGATCCCTTCCAGCCACAGCTTCGCCTCTTTGCTCCTCTTTTTCCCCCCATTTCCCCCCCACACCTTTTCTCCTCCCTTTCTCCCAGTTTTCCCCCATTTTATCCCATTTCTCCCCCTTTTTCTCCCCTTTTTTCTCCCCCTTTTCTCCCCTTTTTCTCCCCCTTTTTTCCCATTTTCTCCCCTTTTTCTCCACCTTTTCCTCCCCATTTTCTCCTGTTTCTCCCCCATTTCCCCCCCATTTTCGCCCCCTTTTTTCTCCTGTTTCCCCTCATTTTCTCCCAATTTTCCCCCATTTTCTTCCCCATTTTATCCCATTTCCCCCCTTTTTCTTCTCCTTTTCTCCCCATTTTCTCCTGTTTCTCCCCCATTTCCCTCCCATTTCCCCTTCATTTCCCCCCCATTTTCACCCCCTTTTTTCTCCTGTTTCCCTTCATTTTCTCCCAATTTTCCCCCATTTTCTTCCCCATTTTATCCCATTCCTCCCCCATTTCTCCCCATTTTCTCCCCATTTCCCCCCCATTTTCTCTCCATTTCCCCCATTTTCCCCCCATTTTCCCCATTTTCCCCCAATTTCTTCCCCATTTTATCCCATTCCCCCATTTTCTCCCCATTTTCCCCCCCATTTCCCCCCAAACCCACCCCATTTCCCCCTTTGTTTCCCCGCTCAGGGACTCCATCGTGGCAGAGCTGGACAAGAAGATGGCCAAGAGCGTGGACGTGGCCAACAGCACCTTCCTGCTGATGGCAGCGTCCATCTACTGCCACCAGCAGGACCCCGACGCTGCCCTGAGGGCCCTGCACCAGGGGGACAGCCTGGAATGGTCAGGGAACCCCAAAAACCCAGGGGGACAGCCTGGAATGGTCAGGGAACCCCAAAAACCCAGGGGGACAGCCTGGAATGGTCAGGGCACCCAAAAATGGGGATCAGCACCAGGGGGACAGCCTGGAATGGTCAGGAAACCCCAAAAATGGGGGCACATCCTCTGGGAGCAGCTCCAGGGCTCAGAGTTTGGGTCGGGAGGGACCCTCAGGGCCATCCCAGGTGGGTTTGGGGTCAGGAGGGACCCTCGGGGCCATCCCAGGTGGGTTTGGGGTCAGGAGGGACCCTCGGGGCCATCCCAGGTGGGTCAGTCCTGTGCTCCTGTCCCTGCAGCTTGGCCATGATGATCCAGATCCTGCTGAAGCTCGACAGGCTCGACCTGGCCAGGTGGGATTGGGCCTTCCCTTTTCCCTCTTCCCTTTTTCCTTTTTCCTTTCCCTCTTCCCTTTTTCCTTTCCCTCTTCCCTTTTCCCTTTCCCTCTTCCCTTTTCCCTTTTCTCTCTTCCCTTTTCCCTCTTCCCTTTTCCCTTTTCCCTTTTCCCTTTCCCTTTCCTTTTTTCCTTTCCCTTTTCCCTCTTCCCTTTTCCCTTTTCCCTTTTCCCTTTTCCCTTTTCCTTTCCCCTTTCCCCTTTCCCCTTTTCCCTTTCTATTGTCCTTCCCCTTTTTCCTTCCTCTTCCCCTTTTTCCTTCCTCTTCCCCTTTTTCCTTCCTCTTCCCCTTTTTCCTTCCTCTTTCCCATTTTCCTTTGTCTTTTCCATTTTTCCTTCTCCTTTTCCTTCCCCTTTTCCTTTCCCATTTCCAGGGATCAAACCAGGCCTCTCCTGGTGAAATAAACCCCAGAAAACTCGAGTGGAAAACCCCCCCAGTTCGTTTGGGTTTTGTGCTGAAATCCCTTTTCCTTTGTGGTTTCCTGCAGGAAGGAGCTGAAGAAGATGCAGGAGCAGGATGAGGATGCCACCCTGACCCAGCTGGCCACAGCCTGGGTCAACCTGGCCTTGGTGGGTACCCCCAGGGGGAGGCAAACATGCCCAAAACATGCCCAAAACATGCCCAAAACATGCCCAAAACATCCCCAAAACATGCCCAAAACATGCCCAAAACATGCCCAAAACATCCCCAAAATATCCCCAACACATGCCCAAAACATGCCCAAAACATGCCCAAAACATCCCCAAAACATGCCCAAAACATGCCCAAAACATGCCCAAAACATCCCCAAACATTCCCAAAATATCCCCAAACAAACATCCCCAAAACATCCCCAAAATATCCCCAAAGCATCCCCAAAATATCCCCAAAACAAACATCTCCAAAATATCCCCAAACATCCCCAAAACAGCCCCAGAACAAACATCCCCAGAGCAAACATCTCCAAAACCTCCCCAAAACATCCCCAAGACAAACATCCCCAAAACAAACATCCCCCCCAAAAAAATCCCCAAAACATCCCCAGAACATCCCCAAAACATCCCCAAAACAAACATCCCCAAAACAAACAAACATCCCCAAAACATCCCCAAAATATCCCCAAACATCCCCAAAACATCCCCAAAACAAACATCCCCAAAACATCCCCAGAACAAACATTCCCAAAATATCCCAAAGCATCCCAAAGCATCCCCAAAACATCCCCAGAACATCCCCAGAACAAACATCCCCAAAACTTCCCCAAAACATCCCCAAAACATGTGTCCAGGGTCACACAGCCCGGGTTCCCCATAAATAAATTCAAATTCCTGGGGTCCAGGGTCACACAGCCTGGGTTCCCCATAAATAAATTCAAATTCCTGGGGTCCAGGGTCACACAGCCTGGGTTCCCATTAAATCAACTCCTAATCAGGAATTCCCAGCCCGGGGATGACCCCAAAGATGAAAATGGGGAATTCCTGTGACCCCAAGGATGGAGATCAGGAATTCCCAGCCTGGAGATGACCCCAAAGGTGGAAATGAGAATTTCCCAGCCCAGAAGTGACCCCTGGCTGTAAATCAGGAATTCCCATGACCCTGAGGATGTAAATCAGATTTTCCCAGCCCAGGGGTGACCCCAATGGTGTAAATCAAAATTCCCCGTCCCAGAAGTGACCCCAAGGCTGTAAATCAGAATTCCCCAGCCCAGGGGTGACCTCTGGCTGTAAATGAGGAATTCCCAGCCCAGAGGTGACCCCAAGGTTGGAAATCAGGAATTCCCATCACCCCAAAGATGTAAACCAGAATTCCCCAGCCCAGGGGTGACCCCAAGGGTGTAAATCAGAGTTCCCCAGCCCAGAAGTGACCCCAATGATGTAAATGAGAATTCTCCATCCCAGAAGTGACCCTGAGGCTGTAAATCAAAATTCCCCAGCCCAGGGATGACCCCAAGGCTGTAAATCAGAATTTCCCAGCCCAGGGATGACCTCTGGCTGTAAATGGGGAATTCCCAGCCCAGGGATGACCCCAATGATGTAAATCAGGAATTCCCATCACCCCAAAGATGTAAACCAGAGTTCCCCATCCCTGGGGTGACCCTGTGTGTGTGTGTGCCCCGTTGCAGGGTGGGCAGAAGCTGCAGGATGCCCAGGGGTGACCCCAATGATGGAAATCAGGAATTCCCACCACCCCAAAGATGTAAATGAGAATTCCCCATCCCAGAAGTGGCACCAAGGATGTAAATCAGGATTCCCCAGCCCAGGGATGACCCCAATGATGGAAATGAGGAATTCCCATCACCCCAAGGCTGTAAATCAGATTTTCCCAGCCCAGGGATGACCCCAAAGATGTAAATCAGAATTCCCCATCCCAGAAGTGACACCAAGGATGTAAATCAGAATTCCCCATCCTAGAAGTGATCCCTGTCTGTATAATCAGGATTCCCCATCCCAAGGATGACCCCAAGGATGGAAATCAGGAATTCCCATCACCCCAAAGATGTAAATCAGAATTTCCCAGCCCAGAAGTGACCCCAATGGTGTAAATCAAAATTCCCTGTCCCAGAAGTGACCCCAAGGCTGTAAATCAGAATTCCCCAGCCCAGAAGTGACCTCTGGCTGTAAATGGGGAATTCCCAGCCCAGGGGTGACCCCAATGATGGAAATCAGGAATTCCCATCAACCCAAAGATGTAAACCAGAGTTCCCCATCCCAGAAGTGACTCCAAAGATGTAAATCAGGATTCCCCAGCCCAGGGATGACTCCAAAGATGTAAATGAGAATTCCCCACCCCAGAGCTGACCCTGTGTGCCCCGTTGCAGGGCGGGGAGAAGCTGCAGGACGCGTTCTACACGTTCCAGGAGCTGGCGGACAGGTACAGCCCCTCGCTGCTGCTGCTCAACGGGCAGGCGGCCGCCGCCATGGCCCAGGGCCGCTGGGACGAGGCCGAGGGGCTGCTGCAGGAGGCTCTGGACAAGGTACGGCCCCACGGGGTGTGCTTGGGGACAGGGACAGCCCCACGGGGTGAGGGACAGCCCCATGGGGACAGGGACAGGGACAGCCCCATGGGGTGTGCCTGGGGACAGGGACAGCCCACGGGGTGTGCTTGGGGACAGGGACAGCCCCACATTCCCAGGAGTTTTCCTGCTCAAATCCACAGCAGTGACAATTTCTGGATCCACCTCGCTCTGCTTGGCCTTGCAGAGCGGTTTTTTTTTTTTTTTTTTTTTTTTTTTTTTTTATTTTATTTTACTTTATTTTATTTAATTTTTATTTTATTTTATTTTACTTTATTTTATTTTTATTTTATTTTATTTTATTTTACTTTATTTTATTTTACTTTATTTTATTTTATTTTACTTTCTTTTATTTATGTTATTTTATTTTATTTTATTTTATTTGTATTTTATTTTATGTTATTTTATTTTATTTTACTTTTATTTTATTTTACTTTATTTTATTTTACTTTATTTTATTTTATTTTACTTTATTTTATTTAATTTTTTTTATTTTATTTTACTTTATTTTATTTTTATTTTATTTTATTTTATTTTACTTTATTTTATTTTACTTTATTTTATTTATTTTATTTTATTACTTTATTTTATTTTATTTCATTTTATTACTTTATTTTATTTTATTTTATTACTTTATTTTATTTTCATTTTATTACTTTATTTTATTTATTTTATTTTATTTTATTACTTTATTTTATTTTTATTTAATTTTAATTTTGTTTTTATTTTAATTTTTATTTTAATTTATTTTTATTTTTTATTTTTATTTTTTATTTTTATTTTTATTTTTATTTATTAATTTTTTTCTTAATTTTTATTTTTTTATTTTTATTTTCATTTATTCCATTCCCCCTCCACAATCCCATCCCCAGAGTTCCCAAATCCCTGTGTGGGATCCCCCAGCCCCTTTTCCTGCACTAATGCCGTGTTTGCAGGACAGTGGGCACCCTGAGACCCTGCTGAACCTGGTGGTGCTGTCCCAGCACCTGGGCAAGGCCCCCGAGGTGAGAGCCTGGGGAAATGGGGCATTTGGGGGAAAATGGGGCATTTGGGGAAAATGGGGCATTTGGGGAAAATGGGGCATTTGGGGGAAATGGGGAATTTGGGGGAAAATGGGGCATTTGGGGGAAAATGGGGCATTTGGGGAAAATGGGGCATTTGGGGAAAATGGGGCATTTGGGGGAAAATGGGGAATTTGGGGGAAAATGGGGAATTTGGGGGAAAATGGGGGAATTCTGGGGGGAAATGGGGAATTCTGGGGGGAAATGGGAATTTGGGGAAAATGGGGCATTTGGGGGAAATGGGGAATTTGGGGGAAATGGGGAATTTGGGGGAAATGGGGCATTTGGGGGAAATGGGGCATTTGGGGGAAAATGGGGCATTTGGGGGAAATGGGGCATTTGGGGGAAATGGGGCATTTGGGGGAAATGGGGAATTTGGGGGAAATGGGAATTTGGGGAAAAATGGGGCATTTGGGGGAAATGGGGAATTTGGGGGAAATGGGGCATTTGGGGGAAAATGGGGCATTTGGGGGAAATGGGGAATTTGGGGGAAATGGGGCATTTGGGGGAAATGGGGCATTTGGGGGAAATGGGAATTTGGGGGAAAAATGGGGCATTTGGGGGAAAATGGGGCATTTGGGGGAAATGGGGCATTTTGGGGGTAAATTGGGTAATTTTGGGGGGTAAATGGGATTATTTTGGGAATAAATTGGGTCATTTTGGGGGTAAATGGGGTAATTTTGGGGGTAAATTGGGTAATTTGGGGAATAAACTGTGTAATTTTGGGGGTAAATGGGGTAATTTGGGGGGTAAATGGGATTATTTTGGGAATAATTTTGGGGATAAATGGGATTATTTTGGCACCAATTTGGGGATAAATGGGGTCGTTTTGGGAATAAATTGGGTCATTTGGGGGATAAATGGGATTATTTTGGGAATAATTTGGGGGATAAATGGGATCATTTGCTGATCATTTTGGGAATAAATGGGATTCTTTTGGCACCAATTTGGGGATAAATGGGATTATTTGGGGATGAGTGGGATCATTTTGGGGATAAATGGGATTGTTTTGGAGACAAATGGGATTATTTTGGAATAATTTTGGGAATAAATGGGATCAGGATCATTTTGGGAATAATTTTGGGAATAAGTGGGGTCATTTTGGGAATAAATGGGATTATTTTGGGGATAAATGGGATCATTTTGGGAATAAATGGGATCATTTTGGGATCATTTTGGGGATAAATGGGATCATTTTGGGAATAAATGGGATTATTTTGGGAATAATTTTGGGGTTAAATGGGATCATTTTGGGAATAAATGGGATCAGGATCATTTTGGGATAAATGGGATCATTTTGGGAATAAATGGGATCAGGATCATTTTGGGATAAATGGGATTATTTTGGGAATAAATGGGATTATTTTGGGATCATTTTGGGGTTAAATGGGATCATTTTGGGATAAATGGGATCATTTTGGGGGTGGGCAGCTGACAGCCCCAGGGAACTGTTTGGGATTTGGGGGATTTGGCTTTTCCCATGGAATTTGATGTTCCTTAAGGTCCCTTCCAACCCAAACCACCCCAAAATTCCAGAATTCCACATTATGGAGAAAAAAACCTGGTCAGAAAAAAAAAACCAAACATTGGAAGTTCCAAGTTCAGCTCTTTCCTGATTTTTAATTCTTTTTTAAACTTGGAACCACCACAGAAAGTGGATTTTGAAAGTTTTATATTTTTTATTTCAAGTGTGTGCATGGGTCCTACTGGTTTGAACTGGCACAGTGAGAAAATCAGGATTTTAGGTGTAAAAAAAAAACCCAAAAAAACCACATTTGAGGTGGGATTTGTTCCATTCTGCCATCCCAAAATTGAATTTTTTTTTGTGTCCCCTCCAGGTCACCAATCGTTACCTGTCCCAGCTGAAGGATGCTCACAAAAACCATCCCTTCATCCAGGAGTACCAGGCCAAGGTAAGGGATGGCAGAAAAAACAGAAATAAAAATAGAAAAATAATCAAATAAATTGAATTTTTTCCTCCCATTCTGATGGAGCCAGGGGGAAATAAATCCCATGGAGGGGGGAGACAGCTCGGTTCAGTTTTTCATTTTGGGAATCCCAAGGTTGGAAGAAAAACTCTGAGATGTGGATTTTTAATCCAGGTGGAAATTTGTGCTCAAAACAGGAAAAAAAAAATGGGAGAGGGAATTTGGGGAGAGGGAAAAGGAGCAAATGACAAAAAATGGGATTTGTTGTTAATTTAGGGTGAATTGGAACGAAATAAATTGGAATTTATTTCGTTTTTTAGGGAACTGGTTGTGGTGGGTTCAGCTAGAGGAGAGGTAATAAATGTAAATTGGAGGGGGATTGATTGGTAATGATTCATTAATGGTTAATTAATGATTCATTAATTCGTTTATTTTTGGTTGTGGTTGCAGGAGAACGACTTTGACCGCCTGGCCCTGCAGTATGCACCCAGTGCCTGAGCCTGGGACCCCAAAAATCCCCTTTGGGACCCAAAAAATCCATCTGGGACCCAAAAAATCTCCTCTGGAACCTAAAAAATCCCTTCTGGAACCCAGAAATTCCCCCTGGAACCCAAAAAATCCATCTGGAACCCAGAAGATCCCCTCTGGGACCCAAAAAATCAGCTTTGGAACACAAAAAATCCATCTAGAACCCAAAAAAATCCCCCCTGGGACCCAAAAAATCCATTTGGGATCCAAAAAATCCTCTCTGGAACCCCAAAAAACCCTTCTGGAACCCCCAAAAATCCCTTCTGGAACCCAGAAATTCCCTCTGGGATCAAAAAAATTCCCCCTGTGACCCAAAAAAATCCCCTTTGGGACCCAAAAAATCCCTCTGGAACCCAAAAAATCCATCTGGAACCCAAAAAATCCCTTCTGGAACCCAGAAATTCCCTCTGGAATAAAAAATTTCCCTCTGTGACCCAAAAAATCCCCTCTGGAACCCAAAAAATCCCTTCTGGAACCCAAAAAAATCCCCTCTGGAACCCAAAAAATCCCTTCTGGAACCCAAAAAATCCTCTCTGGAACCCAAAAAATCCCCCCTGGGACCCAAAAAATCCATCTGGAACCCCAAAGAAACCCTTCTGGGACCCAAAAAATCCCTTCTGGAACCCAGAAATTCCCTCTGGAATAAAAAAATTCCCCCTGGAACCCAAAAAATCCCCCTGGAGCCCAGGAAATCCTCTCTGATTCCTTTGGGGTAAAAATCCCTGGCGAGAGAGAAAACCCCAAACTAATAAAGAAATAAAAATAAATAAAAAAATTAAAAATCTTTTCTCCTGTAATAGGCTGAGTCTGGTGTTCATCCTGCAGTGTCCTTGTCGCCAAGCCCTGCTGGGTCCAACCTGGATTTTTTTAGGATTTTTTAGGAATTTTTGGATTTTTTTTATTTTTAGGATTTCTGCCCCCCTCCCCATGAGAATTTCCCCCAATCCCTGCCAGATCCAACCTGGATTTTTTAGGATTTTTTAAGGATTTTTTAGAATTTTTTTAGGATTTATTAAGGATTTTTTAGATTTTTTAGAATTTTTAGATTTTTTAGGATTTTTATAGGATTTTTTAGGATTTTTAAAGATTTTTTTAGGATTTTTTAAGGATTTTATTTAGGATTTTTTAAGGAATTTTTAGATTTTTTAGATTTTTTTAGATTTTTAAAGATTTTTTAGATTTTTTAGATTTTTTGTTTTTAAAGGATTTTTTTAGGTTTTTAGAATTTTAGGATTTTTTTTATTTTTAGGATTTCTGGCCCCCCTCCCCATGAGAATTTTCCCCAATCCCACCCAGATCCAACCTGGATTTTTTAGGATTTTTTAAGGATTTTTTTAGGATTTTTTTAGGATTTTTTAAGGATTTTTAAGGGATTTTTTTAGGATTTTTTTAGAATTTTTTAGGATTTTTTTAGGACTTTTTTTATGATTTTTTTAGGATTTTTTAGGATTTTTTAAGGATTTTTTTAGGATTTTTTAAGGATTTTTAAAAGATTTTTTTATTTTTTAGGATTTATGGCCCCCTCCCCTTGAGAATTTCCCCCAATCCCTCCCAGATCCAACCTGGATTTTTTAGGATTTTTTAAGGATTTTTTTAGAATTTTTTTAGGATTTTTTAAGGATTTTTAAAGGATTTTTTTAGGATTTTTAAAGGATTTTTTTTAGGATTTTTTAGGATTTTTAAAGGATTTTTTTAGGATTTTTTAGGGTTTTTTAGGAATTTTAGGATTTTTTTATTTTTTAGGATTTATGGCCCCTCCCCTTGAGAATTTCCCCCAATCCCAGCCAGATCCAACCTGGATTTTTTTAGGATTTTTTTAGGATTTTTTAGGAATTTTAGGATTTTTTTTTTAATTTTTTAGGATTTATGGCCCCCTCCCCATGGGAATTTCCCCTTATCCAAACCAGATCCAACCTGGATTTTTTTAGGATTTTTTAAGGATTTTTTTAGGATTTTTTTAAGGATTTTTTAAGGATTTTTTAGGATTTTTAAAGGAATTTTTAAGGATTTTTTTAGGATTTTTTTAGGATTTTTTAGGATTTTTAAAGGATTTTTTTAGGATTTTTTAAAGGATTTTTAAAGGATTTTTTTAGGAATTTTTAAGGATTTTTAAAGGATTTTTTTAGGATTTTTAAAGGATTTTTTTAGGATTTTTTAAAGGATTTTTTAAGGATTTTTTTAGGATTTTTTTAAGGATTTTTTTAGGATTTTTTTAGGAATTTTTAAGGATTTTTAAAGGATTTTTTTAGGATTTTTAAAGGATTTTTTTAGGATTTTTTAAAGGATTTTTTAAGGATTTTTTTAGGAATTTTTAAGGATTTTTTAGGATTTTTTTAGGATTTTTTTAGGATTTTTTAGGATTTTTTTAGGATTTTTTGGGGATTTTTTTAGGATTTTTTAGGAACTTTAGGATTGTTTTTATTTTTTAGGATTCCTGCCCCCTCCCCACGGGAATGTCCCCAGTTTTGGTTTCCCGGTGGCGCTGAAGGGTCCCTTTGTGCCCGCCTGGCTCGGGCTGCGGTGTCCCCTCAGTGTCCCCTCAGTGTCCCCTCAATGTCCCCTCAATGTCCCCTCAGTGTCCCCTCAGTGTCCCCTCAGTGTCCCCTCAATGTCCCCTCAATGTCCCCTCAATGTCCCCTCAATGTCCCCTCAGTGTCCCCTCAGTGTCCCCTCAGTGTCCCTTCAGTGTCCCTTCAGTGTCCCCTCAATGTCCCTGCGGTGTCCCCTCAGTGTCCCCTCAATGTCCCCTCAGTGTCCCCTCAATGTCCCCTCAGTGTCCCCTCAATGTCCCTTTGTGCTGCTCTGAAAGGGCCCAGTGTGCTCAGGAACCCCAGCGGGGACACCGGGGACACCGGGGACATTGTTTGATTCCAGATCTGCAGCGTTTTATTTTATATGTGTATCGTTTTGTTTTACATTTACATCCTTTTTATTTCCTATTTACATCCTTTTTATTTTCAATTTTTATCATTTTTATTTTCCATTTACATCCTTTTTGTTTTCCATTTACACCATTTTTATTTTCAATTTACACCATTTTTATTTCCTATTTACATCATTTTTATTTTCTATTTTATTTTCTATTCTGTTTTTCCAGACTCATCTTCAAGGTGAATTTCATTATTCCAGGCCCATCTTAAAGCTGAATTTTATTTTTCCAGACCCATTTTCAGGGTGAATTTTATTATTAATCTTTAAGGTGAATTTCATTATTCCAGGCCCATCTTTAAAGTTGAATTTTGTTTTGCCAGACCCATTTTCAGGGTGAATTTCATTATTCCAGGCCCATCTTAAAGATAAATTTTATTTTTCCAGACTTGTCTTCAAGGTGAATTTTATTTTTCCAGACCCATTTTCAGGGTGAGTTTTATTTTTCATCTTCAAGGTGAATTTCATTATTCCAGGCCCATCTTTAAGGTGAATTTTATTTTTCCAGACCCATTTTCAAGGTGAATTTTATTTTCCCAGACCCATTTTCAGGGTGAATTTCATTTTCCCAGACCCTTGAGCTGCAGCAGTGCCCCAAACTGAGCCGTGGGGAAATTCAGGGCACACCCGGAGGGTGAGGAGGGAAAAGCTCCGAGGTTTCCTCCCAGGGAAGGATAAAAAACACCCGGAGAAATGAATTTATTTTCTTTGTACATCCAACAAAACAGCGCTGCGGGGAGAGAGCTCCGGCGGGGATTCTCAGCACGCAGCTCCGTGCTCCTGAACCCCAAAATTCTCATTTAAACCCCAAAATTCTCATTTAAACCCCCAAAATTCACATTTAAATTCCTCAAAATTCTCATTTAAACCCCAAAATTCACATTTAACCCCCCAAAATTCACATTTAAATCCCCAAAATTCACTTTTAAACCCCCAAAATTCACATTTAAATCCCCAAAATTCACATTTAAACCCCAAAATTCTCATTTAAACCCCCAAAATTCACATTGAAACCCCCAAAATTCACATTTTAATTCCCCAAATTCACACTTGACCCCCCCAAAATTCACACCTGAATCCTCTACGTTGGCACCCGAGCACCCAAAGTGGCACCTGAGACCCCAAATTCGCACTTCAATCTCCCTCAGCTGCCACCGGAGACCCCCAAAGTGGCCCCCACGTCCCCGCAGTGGCAGCTCCGTGCTGTGCCATGCCCATATCCATGCCATGCCGTGCCATCCCTGTGCCATCCCCATTGCCGTGCCATGCCGTGCCATCTCTCTGCCATCTCTATGCCGTCTCCGTGCCATGCTGTGCCATCTCTGTGCCATCTTTGTGCCATATCCATGCCATGCTGTGCCATCTCCATGCCATCTCTCTGCCATCCCAATTGCCATGCCGTGCTATCTGCCATCTCTATGCCGTCTCCGTGCCATGCTGTGCCATCTCTGTGCCATCTCTGTGCCATCTCTGTGCCATATCCATGCCATCACCGTGCCATCTCCATGCCATCTCTGTGCCATATCCATGCCATGCTGTGCCATCTCCGTGCCATCGTCGTGCATCGTCACCGTGCCATCTCTCTGCCATCCCCATTGCCTTGCGGTGCCATCTCTCTGCCATCTCAATGCCGTCCATGCCATGCTGTGCCATCTCTGTGCCATTGCCTTGCCTTGCCGTGCCATCTCTGTGCCATCCCTGTGCCATCATCCGTGCCATCACTGTGCCATCCCCATGCCATGCCATGCTGTGCCAACTCTGTGCCATCTCTGTGCCATCCCCATTGCCATGCCGTGCCATCTCTCTGCCATATCCATGCCATGCCGTGCATCTCTGTGCCATCCCCATCTCCGTGCCATCCCTGTGCCATATCCGTGCCATTTCCGTGCCATCCCGTGCCCCTCCCAGCGGGCACAGCGCTCCCCCCGTTGCCCTCACCCCCGGTACCGAAATTCTCATTTATTTCCCCTCTGCCCTCCCCGTCCCGCGGCTCCTCCCGCGCGTTCCTCCCTCTGCTGTCCCCGCGGGGGCCGGGCCGGGCCGTGCCGTGCCAGGGGGCGGCTCCAGCCCGGTGCGGGCGCGGGGGGAGCGCGGTGCCCGCCCCGCCGGAGCCTGCGCGGGGCCGCGGCCGTGCCAGCTCCGCGATGCCGCCTCCGGAGCCCATGCCCGGCTACGGGGAGCTGCTGCGCCGGGGCTACGGCAGCCTGGCGGCGGCGGCGCGGGGCTGCGGGGACTGCGGCTGGGAGCTGGCGCTGCGCACCTGGGCCGAGAACGCGCACCTGGGCTGGGCCGAGGTGCTGCTGTGCGGGATCTGCGCGCTGGGCTGGACCGCGCTGCGCCGCGCCTGCTCCCGCCGCCTCTTTCGGGTCAGTGCCGGGCTCCGGGAACCGGGGAACCGGGCTGGGAGCGGGGGAACCGGGCTGGGAGCGGGGGGAACCGGGGTGGGAGCGATGGAACTGGGAGCGGGGGAACCGGGCTGGGAGCGGTGGAACCGGACTGGGAGCGGGGGAACCGGGCTGGGAGCGATGGAACCGGGCTGGGAACCGGGCTGGGAGCGGGGGAACCGGGCCGGGAGCGGGGGAACCGGGCCGGGAGCGATGGAACCGGGCTGGGAGCAATGGAACCGGGCTAGGAGCGAGGCTACGGGGTTGGGAGCGATGGAACCGGACTGGGAGTGATGGAACCGGGCTGGGAGCGATGGAACCGGGCTGGGAGCGATGGAACCGGGCTGGGAGCGGGGGGAACGCCGGGGGCAGCGCCCGCACCCGTTGCGGGATTTGGGGATGCGTTTGTGGGGTCGGGGCTGCGCCCCGAGAGCCGCATCCCCGAGCGCGGAGCATCCCGAGGTTGCGGGAGAGCCCCCCCGCCCCCTCCCCGCCGCCTTCCGCCGCCTCCCCCCGCCGCCGCTGCAGCTCCCGCAAGGCTGAGCGCGTTTTCTTCCAGGTTATTCGCAGGTTGTTCCGCGCCTTCCTCCGGCGCTGCAGCCCTGAGGATCTGACCGGGAGAGCCCCCCCTGCTCCGCTTCCCCCTGCCCCACACCCCCCGGATCCATCCCCGCATCCCCTCGAGGTTGAGGTCATTTCTTCCCGGTTATTCCCGGTTTTTTGTGCCTGCAGGATTTCAGCATCCCGGTGCACCGGGAGAGCTCCCCCTGCTCGGTTTCCCCCTCCGCCATTCCCCCCCCGGATCCATCCCCTCAAGGTTGAGGTTATTTCTTCCCGGTTATTCCCGTGCTGTTCCGCGCCCTTCCCCGGGAGGATCTGAGCACCCCGGTGCACCGGGAGAGCCCCCCTGCTCCGTTTCCCCCTCCCCGAACCATCCCCGCATCCCCTCGAGGCTGAGGTCATTTATTCCCGGTTATTCCCGGTTTTTCGTGCCTTTCCCGGGGCTGCATCCTGCAGGATTTGAGCATCCCGGTGCCCCCCCCGCTCCATTTCCCCCTCCGCGTTTCCATCCCTGCCCCCACAAGGCTGAGGCGTTTTTCTTCCCGGTTATTCCCGGTTTTTTCCGTCCTTCCGTGCCTTTCCCGGGGCTGCATCCTGCAGGATCCGAGCACCGGCAGCAGAGCCCCCCCTGCTCCTTTTTCCCCTTATTCCCCCCGCGTTTCCATGCCCACAAGGCTGAGGTCATTTCTTCCCGGTTATTCCCGGTTTTTTGTGCCTTTCCCGGCGCTGCATCCCGAAGGATTTGAGCTCCCCCTGCTCCTCCTCCCCCGCCGCTGTTCCCATCCCCGCATCCCCAGAAGGTCACGGATTTTTCCTTCCCGGCTCGTCCCTTGCCCGGGGGGAAGAAGGGGTGACACGGAAAGGACACGGAAGGGACACGGGGGGGACACGGAAGGGACACGGGGGGGACACGGAGGGGACACAGAGGGGACACATTCCTGCCGTTTTTGGAGCAGATCTCCGTGCCCTGCTCGCTGCTGCAGCGCTGCCGTCACCCGGCCCCGGAGCGCTTCCCCTGCTGTCCCTGCTGTCCCCTTTGTCCCCTGTCCCCTCACTGTCCCCTCACTGTCCCTCACTGTCTCACTCTGTCCCCCACTGTCCCCTCTCACTGTCCCCTCTCACTGTCCCCTCACTGTCCCCTCTCCCCCTCACTGTCCCCTCTCTGTCCCCTCTCTGTCCCCCCCTCACTGTCCCCTCTCTCTGTCCCCCCACTGTCCCTCTCTGTCCCCTCTCTGTCCCCTCTCTGTCCCCCCACTGTCCCCTCCGTCCCTGTGCTCCGGTTCCTCGGGTTGTGCTGCCGGCTCTGCCCCGGCCTCCAGCACGGAGAGAATTTGGAGGGGGAATTTGGAGGCAATTTGGAGGATTTGGGGTTGGGGACAGTTTTGTGTCCCCCCCTGGGCCTGGCCGCCCTTCCCTGGCTCAGCTGGGTGCTCTGGGGGTCCCTCGAGGGCTCCCGGGGGCTCCCGGCCTCGGGCGAGCTCCAGCCGAGCCCTCCGGGGCTGGGGACGAGGACTGGGAGGGGAATTTGTGCCAGGCCGATTCCCCCATCCCCTGTCTGTCCATGATGCACTGAGGGGACCAAAGATGAGAATTGTGAGGGGAAATTTGTGCTGTGAGTTTGTGCCAGGCCAATTCCCCATCCCCTGTCTGTCCATGTGCGTTGAAGGGACCGAAGATGAGAATTGTGCTGGGAATTTGTGCCAGGCCGGATTTCCCCCAGGCCCTGTCTGTCCACGATGCATTGAAGGGGCTGGGGGTGAGGAAAATGCTGAGAATTTTTGCCAGACTGGATGCCCCTGGCAGGTCCTGGAAGGTCCTGGCAGCCCCAGGCAGGTCCTGGCAGGTACAGGCAGACCCTGGCAGGTACAGGCAGGTACAGGCAGACCCAGGCAGGTACAGGCAGGTCCTGGCAGGTCCTGGCAGCCCCAGGCAGGTCCTGGCAGGTACAGGCAGACCCAGGCAGGTACAGGCAGGTACAGGCAGACCCTGGTAGCCCCTGGCAGGTCCTGGAAGGTACAAGCAGGTACAGGCAGACCCTAGCAGCTCATGGCAGGTACAGGCAGGTCCTGGCAGCCCCTGGCAGACCCTGGCAGGTCCTGGTAGGTACAGGCAGGTACAGGGAGCCCCTGACAGCCCCTGGCGGGTCCTGGCAGCCCATAGCAGCCCCTGGCAGCCCCTGGCAGGTCCTGGCAGGTCCTGGCAGGTCCTGGCAGCCCCGAGGTGCCGTTCCCCTGGGGAAATGGGTCACGTCTGTAACTGCAGAAGGGCCAGGGGGGCCGGGGGGTTCCTGTGGCTCCAGCTGCCTGCGCCTGATGCTGATGAGATGCTGAGCAGGGCTCTGGTGGCATCAGCTTTCCCCCGGCAGCCGGGAGGGACAGCTCGGGCTGCAGGGCTGTATTTTAAAAGGATTGGAAAATTTCCTGGCGGGAATCGCTGAGGGCAGGGGTGGGAAGTGTGGATTTTCTGTAAAAGGTGCCAGGTTGGGGTCTCAGAGCCCCTGGCAGGGCAGGGCTGGGTCAGGATGGGCCAAGGACAGAAAAAGGAGATGTGTGAGCGCAGGGATCCCTCCCCTGAACAGGATTTGGCTTCTTGGGACATCCGTCCTCACCTGGAGGCTGAAATGAATAATCCTGATCCTCACCCTAACCCTAATCCTAACCCTAACCCTAATCCTAACCCTAAACCTAACAGAAATCCTAACTCTAACCCTAACCCAAAACCTAACCCTAATCCTGATCCTAAACCTAACCCTAATCCAAATCCTAACCCTACCCCAACCCTAATCCTAAACCTAACAGAAATCCTAACTCTAACCCTAATCCTAACCCTAACCCAAAGCCTAACCCTGATCCTGATCCTAACCCTAAACCTAATCCTAAACCTAAAACTAACTCTAAACCTGACCCTGATCTGCTGGTGTCCAGGTTTTTAGGACATCCCTGTGTCCTCTGCAGGGAAAAATGCTGGAAAATGTGCTCAGGGCAGCGGGGCTGGAGGGGAGAGATCCAGAGCAGCCCCAGGGGGATGTGGGAGCGGGAAATTCGGGATGCTGGAAATCCAGAGGCTGGAAATTTGGGATTCTGGTAATTGAGGATGCTGGAAATCCAGATGCTGGAAATTCGGGATGCTGGAAATTCAGATTTCTGGAAATCCAGGATGCTGGAAATTGAGGATGCTGGAAATTTAGATGCTGGAATTCAGAATTCTGGAAATTCAAGGAATCCAGGGGTCTGGAAATCCAGGGTTCTGGAAATCCAGGATGCTGGAAATTCAGGATTCTGGAAATCCAGATTTCTGGAAAATTAGAATGCTGGAAATTCGGGATGCTGGAAATTCAGAATTCTGGAAATTCAGGATTCTGGAAATGCAGAATTCTGGAAATTCAGAATTCTGGAAAATCAGAATGCTGGAAATTCGGGATTCTGGAAATGCAGGGTTCTGGAAATTCAGGATTCTGGAAATTCAGGATTCTGCAAATCCAGGATGCTGGAAATCCAGGGTTCCTGGCGTCCTTTCCCCCCGCAGCCCTGCAGCAGCTCATTTCCCCGCCGTGGCGGGGGGGTGTCCCCAGGCTGTCCCCAGCCCCGTGCGGGGGCAGAGCGCACCGAGCCGGGCCAGGCTCTGCCCTTCCCTCCGCCGAGCGCACGGCGGGGGCTGCAGCGGGAGAGGAACCGCAACAAAGGCGCCTTTGTGCCCCGCGGCCGCTCTGCTGCGCCAGCGCCGCTCCTCCTTCCCCGGGACGCGGAGCCCGCGCCGGGACATCGCTCCCGGTGCCGTCAAATCACTCCCGGTGCCGTCAAATCGCTCCCGGTGCCACCAAATCGCTCCCGGTGCCACCAAATCCTCCCGGTGCCACCAAATCGCTCCCGGTGCCGCCAAATCCCTCCCGGTGCCGTCAAATCCGCTCCCGGTGCCACCAAATCGCTCCCGGTGCCACCAAATCCCTCCCGGTGCCACCAAATCGCTCCCGGTGCCGCCAAATCGCTCCCGGTGCCGTCAAATCCCTCCCGGTGCCATCAAATCGCTCCCGGTGCAGTCAAATCGCTCCCGCTGCCAAGCTGGGTGGGAAAATCGCCTTTTCCCACCCGTGCAGATGGGGAGTGCCGGCCAGAGCTCGCCACGGGGTGGGGAAACTGAGGCACGGAGCTGCTGCGGGGGCGGGGAGAGGAGAGCTGGGGTGGGTGACACTGCCCCGGTGTCCCCAGGGTGCTCTGGCCTCACGGATCAGGGACTTTTTCCTGGTTTTTCCTCATTTTTCCTGGTTTTTCCTGGTTTTTCCTCATTTTCCCGGTTTTTCCTCATTTTTCCTGGGTTTTCCTGGGTTTCCCTGGTTTTTCCTGGTTTTCCTGGTTTTTCCTCATTTTTTCCTGGCTTTTCCTGGTTTTTCCTCATTTTTCCTGTTTTTTTTCCCTGGTTTTTCCTGGTTTTCCTGGTTTTTCCTGGGTTTTTTTCCTGGGTTTTCCTTTTTGGGGCTGCCAGGCCGGCACCGGGTGGGATTTTGGGGAGGAACGGTTCCATTTGGGGCAGAATTCCCGAAAGAATTCCCAAAGAATTCCCAAAGAACAAAGAAGCCGCGGCTGTCCCGCCCCTGGCAGTGCCCGGGGGGGTTTGCTGCACCCTGGGGGGTGGGAGGTGCCGGGTTTGGGGTCCCAAATCCCTTCAGGGACCCTTTGGGAGCCCCCAGGGCTGCGGTGGCTGAGCCGGGAGCAGAGGGACAGAGGGACAGAGCAGGACAGGGGGACAGAGAGAACAGAGCAGGACAGGGGGACAGAGGGACAGAGGGGGCAGAGAGGACAGGGGGACAGGGGGACAGAGGGACAGAGAGGACAGAGAGGACAGGGGGACAGGGGGACAGAGGGACAGAGAGGACAGAGGGACAGAAGGGACAGAGGGGATAGAGGGGACAGAGGGGACAGAGGGGGACAGAGCAGGACAGAGGGACAGAGGGGACAGGGGGACAGAGGGGACAGAGGGGACAGAGGGGGACAGAAGGACAGAAGGGACAGAGAGGACAGAGCAGGACAGAGGACACCGAGGGCCCCGAGCCCCCTGGGGCACCCCAGCCCTGGCAGGGGGAAGGGGCCGCAGGGCTCGGGAGCTGCCCTGGCTCATCCTCCCCGCTGGCACTGCCAGTTCCGGGGCTGCTCCGTGCCAGCCGCTCCTTTGTGTCGCCGGGGAACGTTCTGTGCCCCGGCCAGCCCTGGCACCGGCCCTGGCACCACTGGGCTCCTTCCAGCCCTGGCACCGGATGCCCCTTCCCCCTGCCCGGCTCTCCCAGCTCCTGCTGCTGGGACTAAGGACGGATTTAGGGTCCCGGGGTGTGGGTCTGATTGGGTCTTTTAGGGATCCAGGATAGGGTCCTGGTAGGGATCTCGTTGGGGGTCGTTCTGGTGTTCTTTGGGTCTCAGTTGGGATCCCAGCGGGATCCCGGCCGTGCTGGATCGGCAAAGGAGCCGCCGCGTTCTCTGCTCCCCGCGGGTGTTCCCGACCCCGGGGCAGCCCCAGCCCCTTCCCCCGCCCTGCCGGGCCCCGCGGAGGAGGAGGAGGAGGAGGAGGAGGAGGAGGCGGGAGGGGAGGCTCTGCCCTGCCAGCAGAGCCCCGTGACATCCCCGCCCGGAGCCCCGGGCTCCTCCAGCCCCAGCCAGATCCCGGCGCGGCTCCGTCGCCCGTAGCAACAGGCATCCCTGCGCCGTCACCATGGCAACGGCAGCCGGGTGATGGGAGGACATCCCCCACCCCACCCCCACCCCACCTCGGGGCAGAGCTGGGTCCGTGGGCAGCCCCGGGGACACCCCCGTGTCCCCCATGTCCCCCTGTCCCTCTGTCCCTCTGTCCCCTGTCCCCTGTCCCCCTGTCCCCCTGTCCCCCTGTCCCTCTGTCCCCCTGTCCCTCTGTCCCCCTGTCCCCCCTGTCCCCCTGTCCCTCTGTCCCTCTGTCCCCTGTCCCTCTGTCCCCCTGTCCCCCTGTCCCCCTGTCCCCTCTGTCCCTCTGTCCCCCTGTCCCTCTGTCCCTCTGTCCCCCTGTCCCTCTGTCCCTCTGTCCCTCTGTCCCTCTGTCCCCCTGTCCCTCTGTCCCTCTGTCCCCTCTGTCCCCTGTCCCCCTGTCCCCTCTGTCCCTCTGTCCCTCTGTCCCCCCTGTCCCTCTGTCCCTCTGTCCCCCTGTCCCTCTGTCCCCCTGTCCCCCTGTCCCCTGTCCCCATGTCCCTCTGTCCCTCTGTCCCCCTGTCCCCCTGTCCCTCTGTCCCTCTGTCCCCCTGTCCCCCTGTCCGGGGTCAGCAGGGCTTTGAGGCCAAGTACGGATCCCAAATCCACCCTGGGTTAGAGGATCCCTGCCCCACAGACCCCACAGACCCCACAGATCCCTGTGGTCCCCTCCACCCCAAACCCCTGTGGGGTGAGCGTGGCTTTGAGGATCCCAAATCCCCTGGGCTGCCCCGTGTCCCTGCCGTGTGGGCGCCCCAGGGACCAAAGCTTTTTGTGCATTTTTGATTCCCCCTGCTCCTCTTCTCCCCCTGGAAAAGGCCTCAGCAGCAGGGGACGTGCCCAGAAACCCCAGAGCTTTTGGGATTGGAGCCCAGAAACCCCAGAGCTTTTGGGATTGGGATTGGAGCCCAGAAACCCCAGAACTTTTGGGATTGGAGCCCAGAAACCCCAGAGCTTTTGGGATTGGAGCCCCTGGAGAAGGGGCCAAGCACCAGGGACAGCTGGGGCCTTAATTTAGGAGCCGAAAGTGCTGAGCCGGGCAGGGTCCTGTTACCCTGCAGAGTTTTGTTTTCACCTGGGGCTCACCCGGAGCAGTTCTGGGGGGGATTTGGGATTTCTCAGGGAGCCCGGTGCTGTCACTGCCCTGATGGGAGGCGGGAATGGGGTCTGGAAGGGCTGAGCTGCCAGCAGGGGCTGGAAACCCTCCCTGGGACAGGGAAAATCTCCTCTGGGACACAAAAAATTCCCCCCCGACACACAAAACCCTCCCTGGGGCACAGGGGAGGGCAGTGCCCCTGATCCCTTTATTCCCAAAAACCCAGGGTTGTGCCAAGCTGGATCAGTTTATTTCCAAAAACCTTGAGACTGTGACTTGCTGGATCAGTTTATTCCCCCAAAAAATGAGGCTGGGTCCATTTATTTCCCCCAAAAAATGAGGCTGGGTCCATTTATTCCCCCCAAAAAAATGAGGCTGGGTCCATTTATTTCCCAAAAAATGAGGCTGGGTGCATTTATTTCCCAAAAAATGAGGTTGTTCTGTGTTTCCCTGTCACTCCCAGCCCGTCCCTGTCCCCCTGGGCAGCCAGGACAGGAATTTCAGGAATTTCCTTGGGCTGCCCTGGGGAGCTTTGGGGAGGGAAATCGCGGCTGGAAAAGGCGCTGGGGACGCGGGGAGGGCTGGCACAGCCGCTGGTGGCACCTGGTGGCAGCGCCAGCGTGCCCAGGGCTGTGCCCAGCGCTGTGCCCGGCCCTTCCCCGCCCGTCCGTTTCCCTTTTTCCCGGGAGCCGCCCGGGTGATGCTGTTAGAGCTTCTCCTCCGGGGCTTTGCTGCCGTTTATTGGGGTTTTCTGCATTCCCGGCTGCACCCTGCCAGAGCCAGCCGTGCCCGGGGCGCCGCGGGGAGGAGCGGGATGCGCCGGGGATGCTCGGGGGAGGAGGAGGATGCTCAGGAGATGCTCCGGGGAGGAGGAGGATGCTCAGGAGATGCTCAGGGGATGCTCCGGGGATGCTCAGGGGATGCTCCGGGGATGCTCGGGGATGCTCAGGGGATGCTCGGGGGATGCTCGGGGATGCTCCGGGGATGCTCGGGGGATGCTCAGGGGATGCTCAGGGGATGCTCAGGGGATGCTCCGGGGATGCTCCGGGGAGATGCTCAGGGATGCTCCGGGGATGCTCGGGGGATGCTCCGGGGATGCTCGGGGATGCTCAGGAGATGCTCGGGGGATGCTCCGGGGATGCTCAGGGATGCTCAGGGATGCTCGGGGGATGCTCGGGGGATGCTCAGGGGATGCTCTGGGGATGCTCGGGGGATGCTCCGGGGATGCTCAGGGGATGCTCTGGGGATGCTCGGGGATGCTCAGGGGATGCTCCGGGGATGCTCGGGGATGCTCCGGGGATGCTCGGGGGATGCTCCGGGGATGCTCCAGGGATGCTCGGGGATGCTCAGGGGATGCTCCGGGGATGCTCGGGGATGCCCCAGGCTCCCCTCGCGCTGCTCCAGAGGGCTCTCCCCCATCCCCATTTCCCCTCCGCGCTCATTCCTGCGGGCAGAGCGCGGCTCTGGCACCCTGGCGCCGCCCCGGGCGCTGCCGAGCCCCCGGAGGAGGCTGTGCTGATGAAATTCCCCTTTTCCCCGCAGCCCTTAGGGGAGTGGTGCCAGCTGCAGCCCAAGGATGCTGCCAAGATGCCCGAGAGTGCCTGGAAGTTGTTTTTCTACTCGGTGTCGTGGTCCTACGGCGCCTACCTGCTCTTCGGCACCGACTACCCCTTCTTCCACGACCCCCCCTCCGTCTTCTACGGTGAGGGCGGCACAGCCACCCCGAAATTCCCTTTTTTTATCCCTTTTTGTGTCCTGCTCTGGGTGCACAAAGGCCACAGGGCGTGTCTGGGTGTCCCTTTCTTTTGGGGGCTGCTGGAGGGGCTGAGTGAATCAGGAACCAATGAAATAAATCATGGGCAATTAAATAACGGGCGATTAAATCATGGAATGGGCTGGGCTGGGAAGGATCCTGAAGATCAGCTCATGGCCATGGGCAGGGGCAGCAAGTCAGGGTTTAAAAATCTCCCCATTGCAACCCCTGCACCAAATCAGGGTTAAAAATCTCCTCATTCCCCCCACTGCTGTGGACAGACACACAAACCCAAAGCCACACATATAAATCATTTATAAACCCGTTGTGATTGATAGCAATTTGCAAAAACTAACCAATAATAGCATAGATTATTATTTAATAATAATGTAGGTTATTTTTATTTCCTATAACAATACATATTATTCTTTTATAATACTATATAATTACATATGTTATTTTTATTTCCTATAATAATACATATTATTCTTTTATAATGCTATATAATTATATAGGTTATTTTATTTTTATTTCTATTTTTGATAATATAGATTATTTTATCTATAATAATACAAATTATTCTTTTATAATAATCTATAATAATCGATATTATTTTTATTTTCTGTAATAATATAGATTACTTTTTATTTTCTATCATGATATAGATTATTATTATTACATAGATTATATTAATTTTTCTATAATAATATAGATGCTTGTCATTATTATTGTTATATTTTTATTTTTATTTTTATTTTTATTTTTATTTTTATTTTTATCTTTATTTTTACTCTTAGAAACACAAACCAACTCAGGGTGGTTCCAGGCTGGCAGCAGAGCACTATTATTATTATTACAATGATGATGATGATGACGATGATTTATTTTTATTTTTATTTTTATTTTTATTTTTATTTTTATTTTTATTTTTATTTTTTATTTTTTTTTTATTTTTATTTTTATTTTTATTTTTATTTTTATTTTTATTTTTATTTTTTATTTTTATTTTTTTTTTATTTTTATTTCTATTTTTATTTTTATTTTTATTTTTATTTTTATTTTTATTTTTATTTTTATTTTTAATTTTTTATTTTTATTTTTATTTCTATTTTTATTTTATTTTTTATTTTTATTTTTTGTTTTATTTTTATTTTATTTTTATTTTTATTTTTATTTTTATCTTTATTTTTTATTTCTATTTCTATTTCTATTTCTATTTTTACTCCTACAAACACAAACCAACTCAGGGCGGTTCCAGGCTGGCAGCAGAACACTATTATTATTATTATTATTATTACAATGATGACGACGATGATTATTTCGAGTGTTTTAATTTTTCACCCATAACAACCAAAAAGGAATTATTTTGATTTCCATTCCCATATTTTTTCCCCTCTCCCAAACCCGATGGGCGGTGGCAGGCTGGCAGCGGGGCATGGAGGTGCCCGGGGACATCGCCCTGGCGTACCTGCTGCAGGGCAGCTTCTACGGGCACTCCCTCTACGCCACGGCCTACATGGACACGTGGCGCAAGGACTCGCTGGTGATGCTGCTGCACCACGTGGTCACCCTCACCCTGCTGGCCTCCTCCTACGCCTTCAGGTGAAATTTCCCCATTTCCCCCCATTTTCCCCCATTTTCCCCCATTTCCCCCGTTTTCCCCCTGTTTTTCCCCATTTTCCCCATTTTCCCCCATTTTTCCCCATTTTTCCCCATTTTCCCCCATTTTTCCCCATTTCCCCCGTTTTCCCCCTGTTTTTCCCCATTTTTCCCCATTTTCCCCCCATTTTTCCCCATTTTCCCCCATTTTCCCCCACTTTTCCCCATTTTTCCCCATTTTCCCCATTTTTCCCCATTTTCCCCATTTTCCCCATTTTCCCCATTTTCCCCATTTTCCCCATTTTCCCCATTTTCCCCCATTTTCCCCCCGTTTTCCCCATTTTTCCCCATTTTCCCCATTTTCCCCATTTTTCCCCATTTTCCCCATTTTTCCCCATTTTTCCCCATTTTCCCCATTTTTCCCCATTTTCCCCATTTTCCCCATTTTTCCCCATTTTTCCCCATTTTCCCCATTTTTCCCCATTTTCCCCCCGTTTTCCCCCATTTTTCCCCATTTTTCCCCATTTTTCCCCATTTTTCCCCATTTCCCCATTTTCCTGTTTTTCTCCATTCTCCCCATTTCCCCGTGGTTTTCCCTATTTCCCCATTTCCCCATTTTTCCCCATTTCCCCATGGTTTTCCCATTTCTCTGTGGTTTTTCCCATGTCCCCATGGTTTTTCCCCATTTCCCTGCAGTTTTTCCCCATTTGCCCCCTTTCATTTCCCCATTTCCCCATGGTTTTTCCCCATTTACCCCTTTTTCCCCATTTTCCGATTTCCCTGCAGTTTTTCCCCATTTGTCCCCATTTCCCTGTGGTTTTCCCCATTTCCCGATTTTCCCCATTGTTTTCCCCAATTCCCCACAGATTTCCCCCATTTTCGCCGTCGTTTCCCCCAGGTACCACAACGTGGGTGTCCTGGTGCTGTTCCTGCACGATGTCAATGACGTGCAGCTCGAGTTCACCAAGCTCAACGTGTACTTCAAGCACCGCGGCGGCGCCTTCCACCGCCTCAACGACCTCCTGGCCAACGCCGGCTGCCTGGCCTTCAGCGTCAGCTGGTGGGTCTGGGATGGACCCCTGATCCTAAACACAACCCTCCTGGGTGGGTTTGGGTCCCTGATCCTAAACCCTGCTGAGTCTGGTTCCCTGATCCTAAACCCTGCTGGGTCTGGGGCCCTGATCCTAAATCCAACCTGGCAGCCAATGCCGGCTGCCTGGCCTTCAGCGTCAGCTGGTGGGTTTGGGATGGACCCCTGACCCTAAATCCTGCTGGGTCTGGGTCCCTGATCCTAAATCCTCCTGGGTCTGGGGCCCTGATCCTAAATCCTGCTGGGTCTGGGTCCTGATCCTAAATCCTGCTGGGTCTGGATCCCTGATTTTAATCCCTGCTGGGTCTGGATCCCTAATCCTAAACCCTGCTGGGTTTGTTTCCCTGATCCTAAACCCTGCTAGGTCTGGATCCCTGATCCTAAACCCTGCTGGGTCTGGATCCCTGATTTTAATCCCTGCTGTGTTTGGATCCCTGATCCTAAATCCTGCTGGGTCTGGGGCCCTGATCCTAAATCCAACCTGGCAGCCAACGCCGGCTGCCTGGCCTTCAGCGTCAGCTGGTGGGTTTGGGTCCTGATCCTAAACCCTGCTGGGTCTGGATCCCTGATTTTAATCCCTGCTGGGTCTGGATCCCTAATCCTAAATCCTGCTGGGTTTGGTTCCCTGATCCTAAACCCTGCTGGGTCTGGATCCCTAATCCTAAACCCTGCTGGGTCTGGATCCCTGATCCTAAACCCTGCTGGGTTTGGAGCCCTGATCCTAAACAATGCTGGGTCTGGATCCCTGATCCTAAACTCTCCTGGGTCTGGATCCCTGATCCTAAACCCTGCTGGATTTGTGTCCCTGATCCTAATCCCAACCTCGTGGGTCTGCTCTGGGTCCGTGATCCCAATCCTGACCCTCCCTGCTGGGTTTGGGGCCCCTGATCCCGAACCCAACCCTCTGTGCTGGATTTGTGCCCCCAATCCCAAACCCGACCTTCCCTGGTGGGTCTGGCTCCCCTGATCCTAATCCTGACCTGGTGGGTCTGTGTCTCCATCCCAAACCCACCTTCCCTGCTGGATTTGTGTCCCTGATCCCAAACCTGACCCTCCCTGGTGTGTCCATGTCACTCCTGACCCTCCCCTGATCCCAGTCCTGACCTCTTTGGAGGATTTTTGTCCCCCTGATCCCAATCCTGGTGCTCTCTATTGTGCCCCATGGCCCCAGTCCCCTCTCCCCTCCCGGTTTTTGGGATCCCCCATCATCTCCTGGGGCCGAGCTCCTGCTGGGCTCGGAATCCCTCTGTAGTGCGGGGTGTGAGTGCCTGTGAAATTCCTGGGACACCGCTGGTGACACTGCTGTGACACTGCTGTGACACTGCTGTGACACTGCTGGTGACACTGCTGGGACACTGCTTCGACAAATGACCCGGCAGGGGGGGACGAGGAGGAGGAGGAGGACGAAAAGGGAGGCAGAGCTGTCCTAAATTCCAGCTAATCCTGGAAAACAAAGAGGTGGAGGAGGGATGGATGGATGGATGGATGGATGGATGGATGGATGGATGGATGGATGGATGGATGGATGGATGGATGGATGGATGGATGGATGGATGGATGGATGGATGGATGGATGGATGGATGGATGGATGGATGGATGGATGGATGGATGGATGGATGAACAGGCTGTGCTGGCTCTGTCCCTTTCCCAGAGCAGGAATTGGGACCCAGGGAGCAGCAGGCTGTACTGTCCCTGTCCCTGCCAGGAGCACACTGACCCCACACTGTCCCTGTCCCTGCCAGGAGCACACTGACCCCACAGTGTCCCTGTCCCTGCCAGGAGCACACTGACCCCACACTGTCCCTGTCCCTGCCAGGAGCACACTGACCCCACACTGTCCCTGCCAGGAGCACACTGACCCCACACTGTCCCTGCCAGGAGCACACTGACCCTACACTGTCCCCGTCCCTGCAGGTTCTGGTTCCGTCTCTACTGGTTCCCCCTCAAGGTGCTCTACGCCACCTGCCACTCCAGCCTCCAGTCCGTGCCCAACATCCCCTTCTACTTCTTCTTCAACGCCCTGCTGCTCGTGCTCACCCTGATGAACATCTACTGGTTCCTGGTGGGTGATCCGGGGCAGCTGCCGCCCCACGGGGACAAACTGGGGCTGGGGACAGCAGGGACATGTCCCCTGTCCCTGGGGCCAGCCCTGTCCTCGCTGCTGCTGCGGGGTGGCAGCGATGGGGGAGGTTTGGGGGGTCAGGCTGGGGGGGCTCCCTTCGGAATTCAGAGTGTCTGACACCCCCGGGGGGAGTGATAACAGCACGGAGAGAGGTGGGAACGGTCTGGGGATGTTCCGAAGGGGATTTGGAGAGGTGTGAATGTTCTGGGAATGTTCCTGCATCCCAGAAATGGGATTTGGAGAGGTGTGAATGTTCTGGGAATGTTCCTGCATCCGAGAAAGGGGATTTGGAGAGGTGTGAATGTTCTGGGAATGTTCCTGCATCCCAGAAAGGGGATTTGAGAGAGGTGGGAACAGTCTGGGGATGTTCCTGCCTGCCCCAGGCTGCGGGAGGGGTGGACAGCGGAGATCCGTGGGGCAGAGCAGGGCAGGGAGCCGCTGATCCCATCACCCCTGGGATGAAACCCGGAATTGTCCCTGGAGTCCTGCTCCATGGAGTCCCAAACCCCATCCCGGGGCTGTGACCATCCTGGGGGAGCTGCCCTGCCCGAAATGGGCTGGGGGCAGCAGGGAAAGGTCCCCCCCGGGCTGGGGCCGTGCCTGAGGGTCGCTGTCCCCCTCCTGTCCCCCTCCTGTCCCCAGTACATCGTGCTGTTCGTGGCCAAGGTGCTGCTGGGGCAGATGCAGGAGGTGAACGATGTCCGTGAGTACGACCTGGAGGAGAGCAGGAAACCCGGCAAGGAGCCCGGGATCCAACTGCCGCGGGCTCTGAAGGAAGGGTACGTGCAATGCCAGACTGGTTTGGGTCAGAAAACCCTAAAGCACCTCCAGCTCCACACCTGGGACATCCCCATGAGCCCGGGCTCTGGTTTTGGGCATCCCCAGCGATCCAGGGGCAGCCACAGCTGCTCTGGGAATTCCATCCCATTCCCAGCCGGGAATCCCTGCCCAATATCCCACCCAAATCTCCCTTTTCCCAGTTTAAATCCACTCCCTGTGTCCTGTCCCTCCAGGCCTTGTCCCCAGTCCCTCCGCAGCTCCCCTGGAGCCCCTTCAGGCCCTGCCAGGGCTCTGAGCTCTCCCTGGAGCTTTTCCCTGGGGCTGGAGCCACCAAAGCGCACAAATCTGGGGGCAGGAGTGACCCTGGCAGGGAAATGAGGGAGGGATTTGCTGTGTTCAGGGGTTGGAGCCACCAAAGTGCACAAATGTGGGGGCAGGAGTGGCACCAGCAGGGCACTGAGGGAGGGATTTGTTGTGAACAGGGGCTGGAGCCCCCGAAGCGCACAGATCTGGGGGCAGGGCACTGAGGGGGCTCTGTGTGCTCAGGGCTGACCCCGGGCTCTGCTCTCCCCCAGGCTGCACCTCAAGAACGGCCTCGTCAAGGACAAGAGGTTGTGAGGGCGGCGCGGCCGCAGGGCTGGCACTGCCCAGGAACCCTGCCAAGGACAGGCCCGAGGAGAACTGTCCCCCTGCCCCCCTGCCAGCCCTGGGGAGGACAGGCCACGGCCAGGACAGGGCCCCTCGGGGCTGGGCTGTGCCCTGGCCCTGTCCCCTGCACCTGCGGGCTCCCAGTTTGGCCCAGTTTGGCCGGGACACTGGTGGCTGTGCTGGCCAGGTGGGACCTGGGGCTGCCTTTGTGTCCCCGGTGTTGCTCCACGTCCCCAGCCCCGCTGTGACACCCCCGGACCCTCCCTCTGAGCCCTCCCAGCTGCTCCAGCCTGGGCAGCAGAGCTCCTGTCCTGCCCTGGGAAGGACCCCTGAGGCCAGCTGTGCTCCAGCTGTGCCCCAGGCCCCAGCTGTGCCCCAGCTGTGCCCCAGGCCCTGCAGAGGTGACCTTGCAGGAGCCGCTGTCCCCTGCAGCTGCCACTGCCTGGGAATGCACCTCAGGGGCTCCAGCCCAGCCCTCGGGAGAGGCCCAGGGGCTTCAATTTGCTTGGGGAAAAAATCCCCGTGTGGGTCTTGGAGAGGCTTAGAAAGGGTCCTGCAGGTCCCTGCTGGGGCATTCCCCCCAGGACTGCCCCCTTGCTGGAGGGGAACAGAGAATTCCTGCTCTCAGGGTTGGGATTTGGGGAAGAACAGAGAATTCCTGCTGCCAGGGCTGGGATTTCGAGAGAACCGAGAATTCCTGCTGCCAGGGCTGGGATTTGGGGGAGAACAGAGAATTTCTGCTGTCAGGGCTGGGATTTTGGGAAGAACAGAGAATTCCTGCTCCCAGGGTGTCAGAGGAGCCTCCCAGTGCTGGAATTCCTGGTTTTCTGTGGGGTTTGCAGGGCAGGAAGGGAACTGAACCCCCGGGATGGGCCGGAGCAGGGCTGGGGTGACCTTGGGGGGATAAAACTGAATTTCCCAGGGCTGGCATTGAGCTGGGTGGCTCCGGCTGGCTCTGGGGGCTGTGACATCGAGGTGGCGGTGGCAGCTCTGCTGTGATGGCCAGGAAGGGACTGGGGGACCTGGGGGTGCCTGGGGGGCAGGACCCGGTGCTGGGTGGGGACTGGGGGCTTTGGGGCCGGTGGTTTTAGGGCCGGTGGTTTTTGGGGCCGTGCGAAGCAGGACTTTGGTGGTTTGATGTGCTGGAGGTCGATGGCTTTAAGAGAGAAGCGTTGGACGCCGTGATTGAGTTAAAAAAGGGGAAATTTTTTGGGGAGGAACAACCGGCTGCGCCCGGCTCCAGGCAGCGCTTTTGGGAGCAGCGCTGGATTTCCATCCTCATCCTGAGCCCACATTGAGTTAAAAAAGGAATTTTTGGGAGGAATAGCCAGATCCAGGTCTGCCCCCAGCTCTGGGCAGGGTTTTTAGGAACAACGCTGGATTCCATCCTCATTCTGAGCCCACATTGAGTTAAAAAGGGAATTTTTTGGAGGAAGAGCCAGCGCCAGGTCTGCCCCCAGCCCCGGGCAGGGTTTTTAGGAACAACGCTGGATTTCCATCCTCATCCCGACCCCACGGACCGCGCTGGAGCCGCAGCGGGCGCTCCGGAGCTGCGGGAGAGCCGGCGGAGCCCTGAAAGGGTTAAGGGGTGCCGGAGCCGCAGGGATCCCACCCAGAGCCGGGATCCCGCGGCGCTGATTGAGCTCCGAGCCCATCAAAGGCTCCGCTCGCGGCCGCAGCCCCCGGCGCCGCTCTTTGTGAGCACAGCAGCGATGTGGATGTGGCTCCTCCGCGGCCTCGCCTGGGCTCTGCTCAGCCCCGCGCTGGCCCCGGAGCCGGGCCCGCAGGAAAATTCCCTGCTCAGATCGCTGGGGCTGAGCGCCAAGCCCAGCCCCAAGAGCCCCGCGCCCGTGCCGCCCGTGCTCTGGAGGATCTTCCACAAGAGGAGGACGCTGCCCCGGCCGGAGGCAGAGCTGGAGCCCTGTAGGGTGGAGGAGCTCAACGTCCCCGGCAGCATCGTCCGAGTCTTCGCCGACCAAGGTACAGCCACGGCCACGCCGCGCTTGGGCTCCCCCGGGCTCCGCTCCTTCCTTCCCCGTGTCCCGAGGCCGGAGCTGGATTCCAGGGGAAATCCCTGCGGGATGGAGTCCTGTGGATGCTGCCGGTGATGGTTGATGGGTTTGGAACCCCGAGATGGGCGGTGAGGGGGGCAGCTGGGCCTGGCTCGGTCCTGGAGCCCCCTAAATCCCTCCCGAGGCGCTGCTTTGATCCCAGTCCCGATCCCAGGGATGGGATGCTCGACCCCCGGGCTGTGTCCCCCCTCCTCATTGTCCCAGCGCCTCCGGCTGACCCCGGGGCACATCTGGCTGACCCCGGAGCACATCTGGCTGACCCTGGGGCACATCTGGCTGCCCTGAGCCGTTCGCACTCCCCTGGGGACTGTCTGATTGGTGTCCCTGAGGGCTCAAAGCATCCCAGAGCTCTTTTCTCTCGTGGCCCCAGTCTGGCTCCGGCTGGCTAAACCCAAATTCGCTGCTGTTCTCTCTCTTTTCCCCGATCCTGCCCAGCCCTGGGGTTCCCCATCCCTGGAGCTGATCCTGCTCACCCCGAGGGTTCCAGGAGCTGATCCTGCTCATCCCAAGGTTTTCCCATCCCTGGACCCGATCCTGCTCATCCCAAGGTTTTCCCATCCCCGGAGCTGATCCTGCTCATCCCAAGGGTCCCCCCATCCCTGGAGCCGATCCTGCTCATCCCAAGGTTTTCCCATCCCTGGAGCTGATCCTGCTCAGCCTAAGGGTTTCCCATCTCAGGAGCCGATCCTGCTCATCCCAAGGGTTCCCCCAGCCCATCCCTGGAGCCGATCCAGCCCAGCCCCGCGTCCAGCCGCCCCCAGCGCTGTTTCTCCTTCCTCGCCAGGCCGCTTCCTGCCCGCGGGGCCGCCCCAGGGCCGGCTGTGCCTGCGGAAGCTCCTGCTCTTCAACCTCTCCGCGCTCGAGGAGGGCGAGCGCCCGACCATGGCCCAGCTGGAGCTGCGCTTCCAGCACAACTCCTACCACGGCCCGAGCCCGGGGCAGGTTCTGGAGCTGCGGCTGCACCGCGCATCCCGCCGGGGTTCGCCGCAGCCCGGCCGGGCCCCGCTGCTGGAGCGCTCGCTGGTCCAGCTGCGCAAATCGCTCCTGTTCGACCTGAGCGCGGCGCTGAGGGCCGGGGCGGTGCCGGGCAGGGATTATTTGGCTTTGGTGCTGGAGATGTCGGTGAGCGGCGGCCCCGGGAGCCCGCGGAGCCCCTGCGGCGGCTCCGACGCCTTCGCGGCCGCCTCGCTGCTGCTGGTGACGCTGGGCCGGCAGTGCCGGGCCGGCCGCGGCAGGAGGAGCGCGCCGAGCCCCGCGGCGAGCGCCAGCCCGCTGTGCAAGCCCCGCCGGCTGTACATCAGCTTCAGCGACGTGGGCTGGGAGAACTGGATCATCGCCCCCCAGGGCTACCTGGCCAACTACTGCGGCGGGGAGTGCCCGTTCCCGCTGGCGGCCGAGCTGAACAGCACCAACCACGCGGTGCTGCAGACCATGGTGCACTCGCTGGACCCGCAGGGCACCCCGCAGCCCTGCTGCGTGCCCGTGCGCCTCTCGCCCATCTCCATCCTCTACTACGACAACAGCGACAACGTGGTGCTGCGGCACTACGAGGACATGGTGGTGGACGAGTGCGGCTGCAGGTAGCGGGGTGTGCGAGGGAACGATGGACAAACGAGGGGGGGGGAAATTCCTTTTTATTCCCGCTGGGAAATCCCCGCTGTGCCCGGGGGCTGTGCTGGGGTCAGGCTGCGCTGAGGGCGGTGCTGGTTTAGGATTAGTTGGGATGGGGGGGTGGGATTATGACCAAGGCTGGTGCTGGGTCCCTTCTCCTCAGGGGATGCTGGCACCGGGCTGTGAATCCCAAATTTCCCCCCTTGTTCGTGCCAGGCACCCCCAGGGCTGCAGGTTTCGGGGTTTTTGGCTGAACTCTGCAGATTTCTCAGGGCATAAATGATTTTTCTGGGTGAAAAGGGGCTGGGGGTTCCCTGGGCTGTGGGAACCCAGGGACAGGGATGATGCGGTGACCAAATCCCTTCCCAGGGGAGGCAGAGCCAGGCAGCAGCTTCCTCTGTGCTGTGGTTGGTGATGGGGTGGTTCGGGGACAGGGCTCGTCTTGGGTGGCCAAATGCAGTGGAGGTTTTGCCTAAAAAAATGAATGTTTTCCCCAAAAAAAAAAAAAAAAAAAAAAAAGATTTTACCTAAAAATTTGAGATTTCGCTTAAAAAAAGTGACATTTTGCCTAAAAAAAAGGGAGCTTTTATCTAAAAAGAGGAGATTTTACCTAAGAAGCGGTGCGAGGGGCAGGATCCTGCAGGAACGCGGCTGAGGAATGCAGGGGCTGTGCTGGGCTCTGCGGCTCTCTCCCCTCCCAGCCCGTGGGTCAGGATTCATTTACCTCATTTGTAAACCCACGAGCCCAGGCTGTCCCCTGAGTGTCCCCGGGCGGCAGCCGAGCCTCAGGCAAGGGCAGGGCTCAGAGCTCTGCACATTTTGGCTTTCCCGGGTTGTTTTTGGTGCAGCTGTCGGGTTTTGTGCCGCCCGGCAGCCCCAGCCCCTCTGTGGTGTCACCGAGGGGCAGCAGGGACCCCAGCTTGGGCCATTTCCCATCCCTGAGCTGAGCTTTGGAGCCCTGGGTGTGAAACCACCAGAGCCAGGATTTTGGGGCAAATCCCAGTTAGACTTGAATTTTTTCTCTTTATTTTGAACTGTGAAGCCGTAGTGCAGCTTTTGGGTTTTTTTTTTTTTTTTTTTGCTGTTTTCTCCTTGAGCTCTGATGGTTTTCCCACCTCCTCCCTCCCCAGGGGAAGCACTGAGGGTTTAACCACTGGGGGGGGGGGGCTTGGGTTGGGTTTTTTTTGTTTTTTGGGTTTTTTTGTTGTTTTCACACCCAAAACTGGAGCTGAAGACCCAGCCTGGAGCAGCTTGAGCTGAATTCCCATTCCCAAATCCTGGTGTTCCCCACCCAGCCCCGCTCTGCTCCATTTCAGTGTTTAAAGGGCTTAGCTCCAGCCAGCAGGAGCCATTTAATTCTGATTTGAGACGGGCAGAGGAAGAAAACCTTGAAGTGTTCCTGGGTTTGTGCCACCCTGGGGCTCCCCCAGGCCTGAGTCTGTGCCCGGGGTGGTGCCAAGGCCAGGCCTGACCCCCCCAGACCCAGCCTGGCAGGGCAAAGCCATTTCTGTGTTTCCTGCAGGGCAGGGGGAGCTTCCCCCAAATCCTGGGGCTGGAGGAGAGCGGGGGCCCTTCCCAGTATTCCCAGTTCCCCCAGTTGAGCCGCTCACCCCCTCTGCTATGCACACCCCCACTTTTGTACTAGTCTTGTGTTTAAAAAAAGTAATAAACTTGAAGTTTATACAATCAGACTAAAGCTTTAATGAACTTTGCATGGTTTCCTCATTGAAACTTAGGGGGCCACCTTGAATGCAAGAGCTGTTTATTCTTTTTTTTTTTTTTTATTGATGACAAACAGGTTTTAAAACAAAACTGAGACAAAAAAAAATTAATTAATTAAAAAAAAAAAAAAAAGAGTTTTAACACCGTGCTAGCACTGATGTCTGGATTTGTAAAACTCAAAAAGAGTTCGAACTGCTACAAAGGAAAAAACCAGCACGAAGCAGAGGCAAGCATTCCCAGCAGTGAAATAAAGGGTGAGGGCAGAGGAGGGGGCTACAATACTCATGGAAAGCTTTGCACAGAGGGGTTCAGCTTAAACCTACCCGAAAATCTACGCCACTACGCTGCCTACCAAGGAAAAAAAAATTAAAAAGCCCTTCGGCAATGTTAATAAATAAAACAAGTCCATCTCACGAGGAAGGAAGGTGGCCTGTGTCTCCATTCTTTCACTGTTGTAGAATCTAAACTCTGGAGGCTTTGGATGAGAAAAGAATGGGTTTTGTGAGTTGAGATTTTTGTGGTTTTTGCAGTTTCTGCAGCTCCCCCCCGGGGCTGGGGGAGCAAATCCCCCCCGGGCTGGGGGTGCTCCACACCAGGGCTGCTCTGGGGCAAACCCAGCAAATCCAGGGCAGGATCTGCAGGAAGGACAGGAATGGAAGGGTTCCCCCCTCCCCGGGTACAAAAGGGGCTCTGAGCTGTTTAAGTACATTCAGATGAGAGGTATTTTGAGTTTCCCCCCCCCAAAAAAAGGACTAGAAACGCTTGGAGCCCTTTGAGTGTAAAGCTTAACTCAGGCTGAGAACAGCCAGGCTCTGATCAATCTCTGCTGCTGCCCAGTTGGGAGGTAGAGGCTCCTCTAACTCAGGATCTGCTAACAACGGGGCCGGAGGAATCAATTCCCTCTGTGCTGCTCCTAAAAAAGGTTCTGACAGAAATGGAAAGCTCCCAAGTGCTCCCCTGTGAGTGTTTCAGACATGGCTACACCTCAGAGTGTGGATGGCTTCTCCTCCCAGCCCTGCTCCCAGCTGGGCTCACAACTCTGCTCCGCGAAGCAAAGCTTGAACAAACTTTCCTCCCCCTGAAAATCCGCTCCGACTCCTCGCTCTGTCCTCTCCTGCCTCCGCCACCCAAGGAGCCACCCCAAAGCCTGACCCGTCCTCCCAAATTAAACCCAGCTCTGTCTCTCAGAGGCCACCACCTTCCACCACCTGCCTGCTTTGTCCGTTTGTCCATCCCGCTCCTGCAATGGCGTGGAGCCTTCCCTTCCGTCCCAAATAATCCCCAATTTCCACTGCTCCTCCCCCGAGGCTGCGGGGACCAAAGCAGGCCTGGCTGCACCTTCCCTCCAGGGCCGAAGGGCACAGGAACCCGTCCCCTTTCAAGCATAAAGTTCATCTTACAGAAAGGCTGTTTTTCACAGAGTAGAGTCCAGACAGTTGCCAATTAAAGCATACAGAAAACACTTTGAAACCCTCCTGCTCGAGCACGCAGGCTCCTCTCACTCTAAACCTATCCCATGTAGGAAGAAGAGGCTGATTGCTGCAACTTGAAATCACACTGAAAGTTCTCAAGGATGGTGCTCTAATTTTTGTTTGAAACATATTTTTTTTAAGATTTTTTTTTTTGTAATATAAGCTTCTCAGAACAAGGATCTAAATCTCCCAGGTCCACCACTAAGAATTCAGAGACAAAACTTCTTAAAAAATTCAGTGCTCTTTTTGAAAGAATCTCTTTAAAACCACCTCGTTCAGAATGTGGGCGACACGATGACAACAAATTTCAGAGCCAGTGTTGGACAACAAAACCTGCACCTCAGAGTTGAGCAGCAGCTGGATTTCTGCTTGGCTGGCTCTCACCCAGGCAGGGACTTTCTCTCTTTTTTTTTATCCCCCCCCTTTCTCTCAGATACTCTGCTTCTAAAATGTAAACAGTTCCTGCTAAAATATTCTCAGTACCCTCACAAAAAAAACGAGCCCAACTCTGAGATGAGGGTTTTCCCCTCCCCATCTGCTCTGAAAGGTTAATAATGCCCTGCTCGCCAAGAGAAGTATGGAATGAAGTGAAACCTGCTTTGTTTAAGGCCCTTCTCCGGAGCTGGGGGGACTCAGCTGAGCGCTCTGCTGGGTGAGTTCCTTCCTCAGGGCTCTCTCTCCTCTCTCAGGCTCCGTGGCTCAGTGAGCTCCAGCAGTGGCTCTCTCCTCTCTCGCGCGCTCCTCTCTCTTCTCTCTCTCCTCCTCTCCGTTGGTTGGTTTCTTTCTTTCTCCTGTTGCTCTCACACAGTGGTGCTTCAGTTTTAGCAGTGGAAAACAGGTATCCATTTTATTTTATTTTTTTTATTACCCAGAATAAAATGCTGATGAACTAAGCTCCACACAAGCTTAGCTCTTCTTCCTCAACCTGGGGGCACAAGGAGAGCTCAGTTAGGGGAGTCCTGCTCACCCAGTCAGGCTTAAACCAGGGAGGGGACAGCTAAACCAGGGAGGGGACAGCTTAAACCAGGGAGGGGACAGCTTAAACCAGGGAGGGGACAGCTTAAATTAGAGGAGGGGACGGCTAAACCAGGGAGGGGACAGCTAAACCAGGGAGGGGACAGTTTAAATCAGGGAGGGGACAGCTTAAATCAGGGAGGGGACAGCTAAACCAGGGAGGGGACAGTTTAAATCAGGGAGGGGACAGCTAAACCAGGGAGGGGACAGTTTAAATCAGGGAGGGGACAGCTTAAACCAGGGAGGGGACAGCTAAACCAGGGAGGGGACAGTTTAAACCAGGGAGGGGACAGCTTAAACCAGGGAGGGGACAGCTTAAACCAGGGGAGGGGACAGCTAAACCAGGGAGGGGACAGCTTAAACCAGGGGAGAAGGGGACAGCTTAAACCAGGGAGGGGACAGCTTAAACCAGGGAGGGGACAGCTAAACCAGGGCACCAGGAGGTTACAGGGAGGTAAGGAGGGAGCGTTACAGGGAGGGGGCTAAGGAACAGAGGGACAGCTAAACCAGGGAGGGGACAGCTAACCAGGAGAGTTTAAATCAGGGAGGGACAGCTTAAATCAGGGAGGGACAGCTAAACCAGGGAGGGCTAACCAGGGAGGGGACAGCTAAACCAGGGAGGGGACAGCTTAAATCAGGGGGACAGTTAAATCAGGGTATAGGACAGTTTAAATCAGGGGATGGGGACAGTTTACATCAGGTATAGGACAGTTTAAATCAGGGAACGGGGACAGTTGGGCTCAGGGGAGGGGACAGGGGTCCTTACACTCTAATACTGTGACAGTCCCGTCACTCCACCATGTTGATAAGCTCGTTCCCCCTGGTAAGTTGAGTCCTGTGACAGCGCCACGTCAATCTGGGATTTAAACTCATCACCAAGGTAACTGTCCTGCAAGGGGAGAGGCGAGGGGAGCCTCAGCATCAGTGTCCAGCTCAAGTGCAAGGCAGAACCAGGTTAATCACAAAGCTGAGAGCGTTTGGGTTTTTTAAATCTGCTTTTTTTTTGTGCAGAATTTCCCTAAATTAAAGGGGTTTTGAGCTGTTTATCAGCTGAAGCAACATTTCCCTTCCATGCCCCCCCCAGTGCAGGCTGTAAACGCTGCAGCTGAGTCACTGAGAGCAGTTTCAGTTTCGTTTCCCTCAGCAGGGAGGAGGTGCAGGCACAAATCACCAACACAAACCCCAGGAAAAGCTCCCGATATCCCCAAAATCCACGCTCACCTGGGATAATTCCGGCTGGGAGAGCCCAGGCTGACTCATCTGGGAGGGCTGGCTCATGGAGATGTAGCCCTGGGTCAGGGGGCCCTGCGAGAAGGGCTGGGACACCACGTCCTGGCTGGCCTGGCTGTTGGGCAGGTTGGACTGGCTCGTGCCAGGAATCCCAAAGCGGTTTTTCTGCCGCCCGCCACGGCCCGCCTTCCCTTTGGGAGCCCCACGGCCTGGAACAGACCCACGCAGGCAGCAGTGAGAAGGCTGACAGGTACAAACACCTCCCCCAGGTGCCCCCCGGGCTGGTTTAACCCCTCACCTGCAGCGGGGCCGTTGGCCTGGCCGAAGTAGCCCGGGGGCGGCATGGGCGGCATGACGAGGTTGAAGGGGATGGGAATGTTCATGGCAGTGACGTGGCTGGGGCCAGCACTGATCATCCCAATCTGGTCGTGGGTCTGGAAGTACATGTTGGATGGACGGCCTGGGGAGAGGAGAGCACAGGCACACTGCAGGGATTGTCCCAGGAGCAATCCCCAGCCTGCAGCAGGAGCGACAAGGACGAGCCCCCCGGCAGAGGCAGCAGCGTCTCTGCCTCGCTGCTGATTCCACACCTGGACATCCCATAAATCCACCTAGCACAGGCTCGTCCCACAGCTCCTCCTCACAGCACCACCTGAGATCCCTGAAATGCCGCTCACGCTCCTTTTCCCCTCATTTTGCACCTGCTCTGCGCATGTCAGGCTGGGATTCTATTCACAGCAAAATCCAGGCTCAACACTTTCAGCCCTCAAATTCATCTCAAACATTTCAGCCCTCAAATCTACCCCAAATATTTTCAGTTGTTAAACTAAATCCCGAACATTTCAGCCCTCAAATTCATCCCAAATATTTTCAGTTGTTAAATTAAATCCCAAACATTTCAGCCCTCAAATTCATCCCAAACATTTCAGCCCTCAAATTCATCCCAAACATTTCAGCCCTCAAATTCATCTCAAATATTTCAGCCCTCAAATTCATCCCAAACATTTCAGCCCTCAAATCTACCCCAAATATTTTCAGTTGTTATACTAAATCCCAAACATTTCAGCCCTCAAATTTAACCCAAACATTTTCAGTTGTTATACTAAATCCCAAACATTTCAGCCCTCAAATTCATCCCAAACATTTTCAGTTGTTAAATTAAATCCCGAACATTTCAGCCCTCAAATTCATCCCAAACATTTTCAGTTGTTAAATTAAATCCCGAACATTTCAGCCCTCAAATTCATCCCAAACATTTTCAGTTGTTAAATTAAATCCTGAACATTTTCAGTCCTCGATTTCATCCTGAACATTTTGATTCCTTAAATCCATCCTGAATATTTTCAGTCCTTAAATTCATTCCATTTTCAGCCCTTAAACTCATCCCAAACATTTCAGCCTCCAATTCATGGCAGACACTTCAGTCTCCAATTTACCCCAAATATTTCAGCCCCAACTTCATCCCAAACATTTTCAGCACTCAAATTTATCCCAAACATTTTTAAATTCATTCCATTTTCAGCCCTTAAACTCATCCCAAACATTTTCAGCCTTCAAATTCCATCAATTCCGGTTCTCAAATTCCATTTCTGTTAGTTTGAAGTTTAAATCTTTGACAAATTCCAAATTTGCACAAGTTTAAAAGCTCTTAAGAAGTTTCAAAGTTTGAAGTGTGTAAGATGTGACCCCCTCAGGGGCTGGTTAGGGGAAAAAGAAACCCCTAAAAAGGGAATTTTGGGAATTTCCTTTACCTTGGCTGCTGCGGTCGTAGACAGAGCCAGGGATGATGGCCTCGCGTGCATCATACATGGCAGTGGTCATGAAACGGGCACCCTGCAGGGATTTTGGCAATTAGACATTCATCCTCATTTTATTTTCCCCCAGAAAACCTTGCACAGCAACCTCAGTGGAAGCTATTTTGGGTAAAAATCCACAAAACTCCACAGATCGAGCAAATGTTGTGGAAATTAATTCTAACACATAGAAAAGCTTTAATTATTATTTCAGCCACATCCTGAACACCAAAAGTAAGATTTTCCAGCAGCCTGTCCCAAGCTGTGAGACATTTGATGAGTTTTTAGTCTATTCTGAGGCCCTGGCAATTCCCTTGCTCCATTCACTGTCCCGTGGGGGCTGCCAAGCTCCCCCAATAATAATTTATATAAAACCTGCAGCTTGAGGGTTACAAGTGAGTTTTCCCTTTCTACACAAACCAGCTCCTTCATTTCATTCACCTCAAGCTTTACCCCCAGTAAAATCCTGCAATTAAAGAGAAATAAATGATGAAGTTTGCTCAGCCCAGGGACAGCAGCAGCTGCTTCCCCCTGCAGTCACGCTGCACCAAACGGCAGCAAAAATGGAAACCTGTGGGGGTGTGAGGCTGTGTGGGTGGCTCATTCCACCCGTTTAGGATTAATTAAGGCATCAGGGGCTAATTGGCTGCTGTCAGGAGCCCGGGGTCACTCACAGGGTTGATGGTGTTGACGAGCTTGCGGGGTTTGCTGAACTGCATCAGGCTCTCGCGCAGGTTGTTCAGGGGCCCCTCCACCAGCACCTTCTGCTCCTTGTAGTAATTCAGCAGGTGATTCCAGAGGGGCTGCTTGGACAGGGCCTTGGGGTTCCCCACAATGATCACCCCGTACCTGGGAACGCACAGGAACCACAATTCACTGGGGATTTGTTAAAAGGATGTTGGACAGAGCAGCCCCTGGGCTCCTCTCTCTGGGAGCTGCAGGAGGAGCCTGATGCAGCTGGAACTGCTCACAGCAGCCATTCCAGATGTGGCTCAACAGCTGGAAGGAGACTGCAGCAGCACCAAGTTCCTCCTCCAGGCTCGCTCTGTGTCCCAGTGTGGGTTTTGGGGCTTGGGAACAGCAGGGAAGCCAAGGAGCACCGTGCTGGGCTCCGCCTCAGCCTCTCTGGAATCAAAGGCATCAAAAAAAAGCCAAATGGGCACAAAATGGTTGTGGAAGTGATAAAGCAGCAGATGAAGGGAAGGGATCAGTGCTGAAAATGGGAAGGACATGGTGACTTCCCAGATGGTGACAGGGGCTGAGATGAAAATGGCACAGAGTGGTTTGGGTTGGAGAGACCTTAAATCTCATCCAGTGCCACCCCTGCCATGGCAGGGACCCCTTCCAGCTGCTCCAGCCTGGCCTTGGGCACTGCTGCTGCTCTGGGAATCCCAGCCCAACCCCTCCCCACCCTCAGAGGGAAGAATTCCTTCCCCATATCCCCCCAGGGCTGCCCTCAGGGAAGCCATTCCCCGTGTGTGTCCTCACCTGGCTCGGGTCAGGGCCACGTTCAGCCGCCTGGGGTCGTTGAGGAAGCCGATGCCCTGGTGCTCGTTGGCCCTCACACACGACAGGATGATGAAATCCTTCTCCCTGCCCTGGAAGGCGTCCACACTGGCAATTTCCACTTCCTGCAACACGGGAAAACACCTCAGGCACTGCCAAAGGGCCTGGCCGGCACCGAGCCTTCCATCAGCTGAGAAAAATGTTGTTTTTGGAGGGAGGAGTGATTTGGTAATTCCTCTGGGCACTGAGCAGCTGCCCCAGAGGGGAACAGGGAGTCTCAGTCCAGGAGAAATTCCTTTCATGTTCAGCTTTATGGCTCTCCTGTTTCCCCACAACTGTGCAAAGCAGCTCTTTGCTTGTGGATGTTGCCAAAAAGTTCTGACTGTTCCGAAATGCTGGAGGATGAGAGGTCCAAATTAGCCCTGGGAAACCTCAGTGAGAGGGACACATCATTCCTGGCACAGGGAAAAATCTTTCCACCAAGTTTCCCTGCAGCGAAAACACTGCTCAAGTTCTCAATCTTGCAAAACAAGATCATATTAAACACAGAATTGTCCTGTTTGTAGCAGCTCATTTTTCTGTTTGGTGGAGGAGTTCCACTGGTGGCAGGATGTGTTCCCAAGCAAATAAATTGTGTGGCCACCAGGATTTATTTGCTTGGTCTCCTGCACGTCCCTTGGCACGGAGGGCTGACGAAGGCACAAGGTTTTCCACAGTGACCTCTCCCTTCTGCGTCTCACAGGATTTGTTACAAGCTCTTTCCACACAGATTTTAGCAGGCCTTCCTCCTTTCCCTGTTCCCATGGGTAACTCCTAACTCTTCTCCTTGATTTTAACCAAAACCAACTCAAAAATCGATCGATATTAACCAAAACCAACTCAAAAATTCAAAAATCGATCTATATTAACCAAAATCAACTCAAAAATCAATCGACATTAACAAACTCAAAAACTCAAAAATCAATCTATTTTAACCAAAACCAACTCAAAAATTCAAAAATCAATAGATATTAACCAAAACCAACTCAAAAATTGATTGATATTAACCAAAACCAACTCAAAAATTCAAAAATCAACTGACATTAACCAAAACCAACTCAAAAATGGATCACTATTAACCAAAACCAACTCAAAAAACGATTGATATTAACCAAAACCAACTCAAAAATTCAAAAATCGATCAATATTAACCAACTCAAAAACTCAAAAATCAATTGTAACCAAAACCAACTCAAAAATCGATCGCTATTAACCAAAACCAACTCAAAAATTCAAAAATCGACCGATATTAACCAACTCAAAAACTCAAAAATCAATTGTAACCAAAACCAACTCAAAAATCGATCGCTATTAACCAAAACCAACTCAAAAACTCAAAAATCGATCTATTTTAACCAAAACCAACTCAAAAAACAATCAATATTAACCAAAACCAACTCAAAAATCAATCTATATCAACCAAAACCAACTCAAAAATTCCCAAGGCTGAGCCTGAAGATGGAATAAACATGAAAACCACTGAGGATTTCCCAGTCGGTGCCCTCTGGGCTGTGCAGCCCAGTACCTGGTAGAGCTTGGTGTGCAGGGAGCCGCTGAACTGCATGTACTGCACCAGGTAGGAGCGCTGGCCCTCGTAGGGCGTGATGATGCCGATCTGGTCAGGCTTGGCCCCAGCCTTGAGCAGCTTCGTGGTGATCTTCTCCACGTTGGCAGCCTCGGTCCTGCACAGGCACATGGGGTCAGACAAAGAGGGTCAGGCCAGCAGGGCTCAGTTTTTAGCAAGTTAATGGGGTTTAAAAGGCTCCCACGTGAGGGTGCTTCAATGGAAAGATCGATTTTGCTCGAGCACTGCAATTAATTCAGCTCCAGCTCCTCACTCTGGACATGCACAGAGGAACTGGGGCCAAAACCAACATCCCAAAGGGCTCAGAACCACACAGATTTCACCTCCACCTCCTCAGGGCTGCACAACAAACAGCAAAACCTCAATTGCAAATGGGATTTCTTGCTGGAGTTAAATGTACACGCGGAACTTTTACAATCAGCATCGTTCCAAACATCCCCCAGATCCTTCAGCTGCTTTATCTTAAAGCTTTAAATATAGAATGTTTTGAATGTCAATGCCCCCTGTCAGCCAAGCATTGTGCTGTTTGTTTGTGCACAATCTGCTCCACTGTATCCAGTCTTGCACATGCTGCTCAGGAAACAGACTGAGATTAAAAATATCTCAGCTGATATTTTGTTCACAATTTGGGCTGGTTTCCCTGCCAGGCACGTGAACTATCATGACCCAAGAGGAGCAGATTTTACATTTATTTGTTGAAAAAGAAGGTTGAATGTGCAGAAAAATGGGATAGGATAAAAAAAACTTGCATTTCCATCCCTTTTGAAGTAAATCTGAGATTCAGAATTATGCTTGAGGAGTTATTGGAATTCAAAATGTGACTTGATCAGCAATTCCTGCACATCAGGCATTTGATCATGGCCTGCTCCTTCTTCGCCGCCCCCCACTAGGCGCGGCTCTCCCCGCCCCTGCTGGGGGGGAAAAGCAAAAGCAACGCCGCCGGCCCCCGCGCGGGCGGGGTACCTCCCGCTGTGTCTCTCTTTTTTAAGACCATTTTTAAAAAAAAATTTTTTTTAGGTTTTTCCAACCCCCCCCACCCCTTCCCCCCCCGGCACCAGCAACCAGCAGGGCTGACCCCAAATGAACATGAGGAGCCACCAGCCCTGCCCTGCAGTTCAGACCCCAGAGCCGAGCTCACCTGTTCAGGTAAGAGGTGCCCGAGCTGGCAATCTCCTCCTGGCCCTGGGTCACGTAGAAGAACATGGGTTTGTCAGGCTGGGGCCACTGGAAATCAAAGCCTTTCTTCACCCTGTCAGCTGAGGAGCACAGCAACAGGGAGCAGAACGAATCAGCAACACCACTTGGCAATTTCCATATCAAAGAGCCTCAAAATGAAGCGTGATGCAAAATTTTTTTATTAAAAAACCAAACCCAGATGAGAGAATGCCTGCTTTGATCCCTGCTCAAGATTTGCAGCTCTCCCCAAAGGCTCAGAAACCTTTAGTGTCACTCTCTTTTCAGGTGATCTTTTAATATAAAATCCTATTTACTCTCCAGGTTGTTCCAACAGCACCAACACCTTCCAGGCCATGGAAACAGAAACTAGCAGGGCTGACCCTAGATGAAGAGGGCTGACCCTAAATGAAGAGGGCTGACCCCAAATGAACAGGACTGAGCTTAAATGAACAGGGCTGAGCCCAAATGAACAGAGCTGATCCCAAATGAACAGGGTTAACCTTAAATGAACAGAGCTGATCCCAAATGAACGGGACTAACCCCAAATGAACGGGACTAACCCTAAATGAACAGGGCTGACCCTAAAATGAACAGGGCTATCACAAAATAAACAGGACTAACTCCGAATGAACAGGACTAATCCCAAATGAACAGGACTAACCCCAAATGAACAGAGCTGATCCCAAATGAACAGGGCTATCACAAAATGAACAGGGCTAACCCCAAATGAACAGGGCTAACCCCAAATGAACAGGACTAACCCCAAATGAACAGGACTAACCCCAAATGAACAGGGCTAACCCCAAATGAATGGGACTAACCCCAAATGAGCAGGGCTATCACAAAATGCAGCCAGCCAGGTGTGTATGATGGAAAGGGAAATGTGGTGTGCCTGCACCGGCAATGTGGCTGCTCAGTGCTGCTCCCTGCTGCGCTCCCACAGCCAGTCCCTCTGCGCTGCCCTGCCCGTGCTGCTGCTGAGGCTGCAGCTGCCCCAGCCCCCCTTACCTGCAGTGACGCCGTTCTGCAGGGATCCCTCGTAGAAGATGTTGGAGGGGAAGGCGCTGAGCGCGGGGTGCATGCGGTACTGCACCTGCAGCCGGATGGGCCGGATGCCCAGCACCACCAGCCTCTCAAACAGCGACTGCGACAGCCCAGCCTTGGCTGCCTTCTTGCACATCACCACAGGCCCCAGCTGGCAGTGGTCACCCACCAGGATCAGCTGTGGGGAGAGTTTGGGGAGAGCTCAGTTTGGTGGCTGGAGGTTGTTTGGAGTAACAGAAATATCCTATAAAAATGGGGGATTGTGATTTGGGGTGGGAGGATCTTAAATCCCACCCTGTGCCACCCCTGGGGCACTTCCCACCATCCCCAGGTGGCTCCAGCCTGGCCTGGGGCACTGCCAGGGATCCAGGGGTGGCCACAGCTGCTCTGGGAATTCCATCCCATCCCTCCCCACCCTCCCAGCCAGGAATCCCTGCCCAATATCCCACCCAAATCTCCCTTTTCCCAGTTTAAATCCACTCCCTGTGTCCTGTCCCTCCAGGCCTTGTCCCCAGTCCCTCTGCAGCTCCCCTGGAGCCCCTTCAGGCCCTGGAAGGGGTTTTAAGATCTCCCTGGAGCTTCTCCAACCTGGCCTTGGACTATCCCAGGGACGAGGTAGCCACAGCTTCTCTGGGAATTCCATCCCAGCCCCTCCCCTCCCTCCCAGAAATTATTTCCCCTAAATATAAAACCCAAACCCACTCTCTGTCAGTTTAAACCATTCCCTGACATATTAGGAATTAATCATTCCAACTTGTGATAGGCTTCAGCTCTCCCCAAAGGCTCAGAAACCTTTAGTGTCATTCTCTTCTCAGATGATAATTTTAATATAAAACCTTGGTAACTCTCCAGGTTGTTCCAACAGCACCAACACCTTCCAGGCCATGGAAACAGAAACTAGCAGGGCTGACCCTAGATGAACAGGGCTGAGCCCAAAATGAACAGGGCTGAGCCCAAAATGAACAGGGCTGAGCCCAAATGAACAGGGCTGACCCAAAATGAACAGGGCTAACCCCAAATGAACAGGGCTGACCCAAAATGAACAGGGCTAACCCCAAATGAACAGGGCTGAGCCCAAATGAACAGGGCTGAGCCTAAAATGAACAGGGCTGAGCCTAAAATGAACAGGGCTGACCCAAAATGAACAGGGCTGAGCCCAAATGAACAGGGCTGAGCCCAAAATGAACAGGGCTGAGCCTAAAATGAACAGGGCTGAGCCTAAAATGAACAGGGCTGAGCCTAAAATGAACAGGGCTGACCCAAAATGAACAGGGCTAACCCCAAATGAACAGGGCTGAGCCCAAATGAACAGGGCTAACCCCAAATGAACAGGGCTGAGCCCAAATGAACAGGGATGAGCCCAAATGAACAGGGATGAGCCCAAATGAAGCCAGGCACGTTTATGTTCCAGAAAAGGAAGAATGCTGTGTGCCTGGCCTGGGAATGTGGCTGCTCAGTGCTGCTCCCTGCTGTTCCCAAACTGTTTTTGGGGTACCCAGGGCTTTACCTGCTTTGCCCCCAGCACCACGGGCACCATGCACTCGGGCTCGGTGGCCTGCGTGCTCTCGTCGATGAGGATGGAGCGGAACTGCATCTTGGCCAGCCTGGGGTCCCCAGCTCCCACACACGTGCAGCAGATCACATCAGCGTTCTGGGACAGCGGGGACAGCGTCAGCACCGCGACGGGGGCACCGCGACGGGGGCACCGCGACGGGGGCACCGCGACGGGGGCACCGCGACGGGGCAGCACGGATTTGGGGTAGCAGTGGGGATTTGGGGTGACAGCCAGGATTTGGGGGAGTAGCTCCAGAGACTTGTGGGGAGCAGTCCCAGGGATTTGGGGTAGTGGCCATGGGGATTCAGGAGGGCAAGCCCCGGGGATTTTGGGGATCAGCCCCGGGGATTCAGGGGACAGCCCCAGAGATTTTTGGGGAGCAGCCCCAGGGATTTTTGGGGAGCAGCCCCAGGGATTCAGGGGACAGCCCCAGAGATTTTTGGGGAACAGCCCCAGGGATTTTTGGGGAGCAGCCCCAGGGATTCAGGGGACAGCCCCAGGGATTTCTGGGGATCAGCCCCAGGGATTTTTGGGGAGCAGCCCCAGGGATTTTTGGGGAGCAGCCCCAGGGATTCAGGGGACAGCCCCAGAGATTTTTGGGGAACAGCCCCAGGGATTTTTGGGGAGCAGCCCCAGGGATTCAGGGGACAGCCCCAGGGATTTTTGGGGATCAGCCCCAGGGATTTTTGGGGAGCAGCCCCAGGCCCTCACCATGAGCAGCTCCCGCTCCGCCGTGCGTTTCAGCGCCCGGTAACGCTTCTCATCAGCAGAGGAAAGTTCTCCAGTCTCATCCTTGAGCTGCTGCAGCTTCTGAAGCTCTGGCATGCTGAAAAAAAACCCAGGAATTTTGCTTTGCAGCCCAACCAACTTTGCAGGATTGCAGTGCAAGTGATTTGTAACTAAAACCAAATAAACCCACCAAGCAAACAGCGGTGCTGCGGTGACAACACCCCTCAGCTGTGCCCACCACAAACACCAAAAATGGAGTTTTTTCCCTCGTTCCTCACCTGTCCATGTTCCTGATCTGGTTGTGCAGGGCCAGGAAGGACACGGGGGAGTCGATGGCCTCGCGGCTCTTGGCACACAGACGAACCACCTTGAGGCCAGTCTGGTGGATCTTCTCCGTCAGCTGATCCACAGCGATGTTGCTGGGGGCACACACCAGCACAGGCCTGGCAAAATCAGCCAAAAATCAGCCAAAAATCTCAATAATAAACTGGACTTGCAATAAAATATAAGCAGGAACACATCACTAAAAACATGCTGGGGAAGGGTATTTTGTGCAACGAGCCCAAGTCTCCCCAGACAATACAGTTCAAGGACACAAATTATTTTTGCTTTTTAAATCAAGGTGATTCTTTGCATGAATCAAGCTCATGCATAAAGGCTCAGCGAGAGCAGCTCTCACCCATTGCCCTGCCTGGCCAGGTGATACACGATGGTGGCTGATGTCACTGTTTTCCCAGTGCCAGGGGGACCCTGGATAAGGCTCAGAGGACGCTGCAGGACAGTCTTGACAGCATAAACCTAAGAAAAAAAATAAGATTTATTGTTATTTAACATTCCTGGCACAGGATTTAAGTTGTTTAACCTCTATTTATAAATCCTTTCTGTCATCCTGGGCAGAGAGAGGAGATGAGGTTACCTGAGAGTGGTTGAGATCAGGGAGTCCCTGGGCTGTGAAGCGTTTTGGCAGCTGGCATTTGATGATGACATCTTCCACCTCATGGCCCAGCAGTTTGTGGTAAATGTACCCAGACACCGAGGTCTCGTCCACTGCAAACGTTTTCAGAGCACTCTGCATCCTGAAATGAAGGAAAAGCAGGAAAATGATTCCTAAAGATCAGTGTGAAGCAGCCCCAGGTGTCCTACAGCAGACACAAATGGGAAAGAGAACAGCCAACACTCATTAACAGAATTTAAATCACAGAAACACAGAATTAAAATCACAGAAATTACACCCTGAGAACTCAGATTTTGCTTTTTCCCCATGTGACCATTACAAGGTATTCCCAGAAAAACGTGGAGAGGAACAGCAGCTTTGGGGACACAATCTGGGACAGTAATGTCCCAGTAAATCTGGGACAGAATTTAGGTGCAAGATTTGAAGAAAATTTGCAGCCATCATGAATAAAATAATAGGATAAGAGGAGATAATAGTAATAGGATACATTACTAATAGGAAATTCTAATAATAGGATAAGAAGCCAACTCCTGTCTTACCAAACACAGACTTGGCTGAAGCCTGTGGGCTCCACAGCCAAATTTTGATATTTTAACAGTTTAAAACAATTTCAGGAAGCTCAACTATAAAACTGTTTTTCTTCTTCTGTTTCAAGTATAATTAAACCTAAGGTTGATTTCTCCCTTTGATGTCTTTGCAACAAACCCTTCAAAGTGAGAACAACTGGCCATTTTGTGCCATTAATTCCATTTCTGAGCCAGGCACCAGGTGCTCACCACACACGGAGATCTCTGATGGGTGCTGCCAAACCACGACAAAGTTTTTTGGTTGAAAAGCACTCAGTGAAGGCAAAGAACAGAACTCTGCAGCGAGTGCATGCAGTGCCTGCCGAGCTGTGAGGTGCTGCCTCCATACCTGTCAAAGGAAGTGGATTTCCACACAAAATCCACCTGGAAGTTGTGGGTGACCTCCACGGGAGCTCCCACGCTGCTCCTCAGCTCGATGGCGATCTCATCACCATAATCTGTAGAACCTCGTTAAGTAGTAATTTCGAGCAAAAATTTGAATTTTATTCTCCCCAATTCTGGTGATTTTCTTCAGCAGATCCCCCCCACCCACCCACCCCGAATTTTTAATTAGCAGAGAATTACTTTGGGAGATAATTAATGGCTTGTTACCGACTCCAGCTTTGGCCAGCCCTGCCGAGGCTCTCCAAGTAAAGGATACTATCAGGAACTTTGATCACATGCCCAATTCCTTTCCACAGGGGGGCCAGGTCTCCCTTGTACCTCAGGCAGATCTCATCTCCCTGCATGAGGCGCATGTCTGCAAAGAAAGGGGGGAAAAAAAGCTCTGAACAACCACAAAACCCTTCCAGAACCTCCCCAGGCCAGCCCCCAGAGTGCTCCCAACTCTGGTTTTATTCAGAAAGTACAAAAAAACCCTGACAAAGAGACAGCCCAAGTGTCCTCACCTGAATCAGTCTTTGGCAAAGTGAAATAAGCAATTCTCTTCTTGTTCAAGCCCAGGTCCCACCTGACTGTGATGTTATCTTGGGTCTGAGGGTAAGAAAAAGAGCAACCATTATTTTCTTGAAGAATTGTTTGCCAACCACCACAGTCCTGTGCTTCCAAACAGTGCAGAAATGACAAAACTTTCTGTTCCAATGTCACAAAAATCTGTGCTCATTCCTGTGGCCGAGTTCACAGCACCTGCAGAGGGTGAATTCTGTTCTGAGAGCTAATGATGAGAAACAAAGTCCTGCTCACCAGCTGCGGAATTCTCCCCCTCTTCAAACACCCAGGAAATGTTTCCAGGAGCTCTCAGAACTCCCATTTCCCTGCCAGGGAGCTGCAGCTTCTGAGGGTAACAAACAGCTGCACCTCTGGGACACAAGGTGGTTTTTGGAAAGGAAAACTTGAACACAGCAAAGGTGAGAAGTTCCCAAGTGTTTTAAGCTCCTAAAACCCTTCACTGTGAGGATTCTCCTCTCCCTGATCTCACAGCGCCATCACTGCTGATACTGCTGCTACACCACAGCAATTCAAACATTTATTTATTTATTGCACTCAAGGTTTTGTGCTGTGATTCCATGTTTGACCCCAGCACTGTGAGGAATCCCTCAAAAGGGAAATTTCACACATTTTACCTGAGATTCCTTGAGTTTCTTGTCATAATCTGCCTCAAGCTTGACCAGAGGACCAAATATATTTTGGTATTGATAAGCATCTTCATATCTAAGCAGGACATGCTGGGGTTCCTCATCAACACCAGGTTTTTCCAAGTCCTCGAGGGTTGCAGATGGATTTTCCTGGAAATAAAAGCAGAGATGTTTTGTTTCACAGTGTGAAGTATAAAAATGGACAGCAGGACTGGTAAAACTGTGTTTTACTGATACAGGGAGTGATATCAAGGTGGAACCACCCTTAAAGCTACACCAGGGCATTACAAATCATACTAAACACAGTTTAAATTTTAAAGGATGCACAAAAATCCTCTCAAAACCCCCATAACTGAATGAGCAACACTTCCCTTCTCTGCTGGGCACCACTTAAAGCAGAACTATTTGAAAGTCTTGATATGAGCAAGGAAAGTTGTTTTTCAGCTTGGTGAAGCTTTCAACAATTCCCTGAATGCTCTGAGCACTGCAGGATTTAAACCTTGGGTGATTTCTTCCTCCCAGAGCTCCTAAAACTCTTGTCCGTCCCTTGAAAACGCCAGAACTGGTGAAACAAACCCCTGGAAGTCCAGGCTGTACCTTCCAGAGCTCCTCCAGCTTGTTGATCTGCTGGGCGGTGATCTGGCGGGCGCGGAGCTGCTCCTGCTCCGAGGGGATCTTCACCAGCCACGAGAGGAAGCAGCGGTCCTGGATCAGGGGCTGCCACTGCGAGCTGTCCCAGTTGATGTCCTTCAAGCTGCTCTGGCTGGCACAGGGCTGCCTGCAGGACCAAACACAGCCAGGAGTCGTGACATCGCACCAGAGCGAGGGACAGTCTGGTGTGGGCTGGTGTGCTCCTGAAACTGCTCAAAAACCAGGGAAAACCCAAGCAAAAACAACCCCAGTCTGCTGGGAAAATTCACTTCTTCTTTCAGTATTGTGAGAAGTGTTGCTTGGGTGTTTCCAGGACTGAAAATGCATTTAAAATATTAAATATGACACCTTTGGAGGTGGGTATAATCCATGAGGACTGTGCACACACAGACCAGAAAAAGAGGTTATTTCCCAAACAGAACTTCCTCCACAGAAATACAATTTCTACCAGCAACCACACAGTGACAGCACCCAATTAAAACACACACAATGATACATTTTCAGTTCTGACTTAGCCTGTCAGAACAATTTCTGATTTATTGTGGCCTCAAATGACTCTGTGAGCTGAGAGAAAAACACCCTGAGTGAGAGTCACTGTTCCACGGCTCCAGAGTCACTTCCTGAACGGAGCTGTGCCTCTTCCAAAGCTCAAAACAGAGGGAAAAAACACCTTTCTTCCATTAAGGAATGCAGAATTTAGGAAAAAAATACTTTTCTACAGCACTAAGATGTTTGCCCAACACAACAGAACTCCCTTTGCTCATTATCCACCTGCACCCCTAAACTCTGTGCCTGAAGGAAAAAGGGTGGCAAACCAGAAAATAAAATATATTTTGGGCTAAAATGCAAGCAAGGGCTGTTTTTTGTAAAAGCAGCAGAGGCCTGTCTGACCTGCAGAGCAGAACCACCACGGAGTCAGCCTTGGCTGGGATGAAGCCCAGCAGGAAGACGTTGCGGCAGCCGCAGTTGTAGCACTCCAGGACGGTCTCTCCCAGGGGCCCGTCCTTGTGCAGGGTCACCTCCTTGCACTTGGCTCTCACCAGGTGGTTCACAATGTGGCTGCAAGCAAACAGCACAGGTTACAGCTCAATTTACAGCTCACATTGACAGCGGTTTCACACCAGAAACGCGTTTGTTGGCAATTAGTAACGCACAAATAAATCTGTTTAGCGCGGCGCACATTGGGAGGATGTGGCTCTTTCCATCCAGCACTTGCTCGCGCATTGGGCGAGGATGTTGGCTGCCTCTTTCCATCCATGCAGGGAACATTGCTCAGTGCATGGGTGCTCTGAGAGTTAAAAGAAGAAGAAATGGGTACAAAGTTGTGTCTGCCTCTTTCCATCCATGTTTGGAACATTTCTCAGTGCATGGGTGCTCTGAGAGTGAAAAGAAGAACAAATTACAAAGTTGTGTCTTTTAATTTTGAACATTTTCAGTACAGGTTTAAAGTAAAAAAAGAAGAAGAAAAAATGGGTACAAAGTTGTGTCCTGGCCTTTCCATTAATGGATGAGAATATTTGTCCTCTTTATGTTTGCATGGGTGCTCTAAGAGTAAAAGAAGAAAGAAATGGGTAAAAAAAGAAGAAAAATGGGTACAAAGTTGTGTTTCTTTTTAAAGAATAGAAAAGAAGAAATGGGTACAAAGTAAAAAGAAGAAGAAATGGGTACAAAGTTGTGTTTGCCTCTTTCCATCCATGCTGGGAATATTTCTCAGGGCATGGGTGCTCTGAGAGTGAGAAGAAGAGGAAATGGGTACAGAGTTGAATTTTTTGTTTCATGGTTCCATCCTTTACCTGCCAGAGGTGTTTCCACGGCCGTTGCAGAACCATTTCTTGCTGGTGTTGCAGTAAACCACACAGGCAGGGTCGTGGATCCCACAGTAGCTGCAATTGCAAAGGGAAAAGCAGCAAGTGATTGGTTATTGCTGAGAGGAAAATCCAAATCCAAGCTCTAGCTGGATTTACAGGGCACAAAAAAAAGGGGAAGTGGAAACTGGGGAACATCAGTGCTGGGAGAAGCATCAAACAGGAGCCAAATTCCTGTTGTGAGTCACGAATTAAATATTTCAATATTCAATCAATATTTTTAATGTTAATTTTAAATATATGAATATTTAATATTCCCATCACTGGGCTGGCTGAACCTGGGGTTTATCCCCCAGGGAGCTCTGAGCTGGCCAGAAGTGGATGTGGCTGCTCCAAATCTGCTCAGGAGCCCCAGGAGCACACAGGGAGCTGTTCCCAAATCTGCTCAGGAGCCCCAGGAGCACACAGGGAGCTGTTCCCAAATCTGCTCAGGAGCTCCAGGAGCAGCACAGGGAGCTGTTCCCAAATCTGCTCAGGAGCCTCAGGAGCAGCACAGGGAGCTGTTCCTAAATCTGCTCAGGAGCTGTTCCCAAATCTGCTCAGGAGCCCCAGGAAGCTGTTCCCAAATCCCCTCTCCCCGGTGCCCTCTGGCAGCCCCACCTGCAGGCGTGCACAGGCAGATCCTTGGTGTAGTAGGTGTCCTCCTCATCCTCCTCGAAGTTGAGCTCTGCCAGGAGCTGGCTGGTCTTGGCCACGTTCTCATCCACAGCTCCGTTCTGCAGGATCCCATCGGGACCGTTCACCTGGCATTGGGGTGCACAGCCAAAATGAACCCCAGAATCTCTGAACCCCCACAGAAAACGCTGCCAGGAGCATTAAATACCCACCCATTACACAGGGATACCCCTTACCAGGATCTGCTCCATTTTTTCCAGGATTATTTCAACTCCAACTGATAAGTTGGAATAAAGTTTCCAGGAGGAGATTGCTTTCCTGCAGATTGTATTTTTCCATACAATCCCACAATCAATACCTGCTCCATCAGCTCCTGGTTCACAGGATTATTTGAACTCCAACTGATAAGCAGGAAAACAGGGAGATTGCTTTTCTGCAGTTACATTTTTCCACAGCCTTACATAACAAAATTCCATTTCAACAATTCCAGCAGCTGTTTTCTCACCCTTCTTTTTACCCCAGGGATCTACCTGGGAACAGGAATTTCCCCCACCTATTCCTGTACCCACCATGGACTGCCAGAACCACAGAATTCTGCAACATTTGGTGCTGTCTCAGCAACTTTCCCACCCCCAGCCTTTCTCCTGATCAAAATAACTCCATTTTTGGGCACTTTTAGCACCAGGAGGTGTGGATGTCACGCTGGGATTTTGGCATGGCCACTGCAGGTGCTGCCCCTTGGTGTCCTGGTTTAATTTCTCCAGCCCTGAGGGGCTTTAGCACCTCAATACTGAGTTGGGAAAGACCCCAAAATTTGGTTTATTCTCTGCCTTCTTTAGCCAAGTTCCCACCAAAAGCTGAACAGGGATAAGTTTACTTAATCCATGTTAATTTTGAGTGGGAAATGTTGGAAAGGGGCCACCAAAGTGACTGGAATATTCCCAACACATCTGAGGGGAGGGCCGGGGTAATTTCCCTATCAAAGGGATAATTAACACCCCCAATGTTTGTAAGGTTAAATATTGATTTATAAATTTTAACCAGCCAAACAGGACAAAAATCACTCAAGGCCTTTGTCTCTGAATACAATATCTGAACAACTTGGATTTAATGCAATTTCTCTGGGAGGTGCAACAATTCTGACAGAAAGCTGAGAACACAAAACCTTTTGTAAAAGACATCAAAAAATAAATTAAAAAGTTGCCCTCTTCAAGCTGTAATGAAGCAAACTCAGCTTATTTCTCATTTAAGAGATCCACATTAAAAATTTAACAGCCAATTGCAAGAGTTAAAGTCCAAAGCCAACTTCCCACTTGCCCTGAGCCATCAGGACCTGCCCTCAAAGCCACCAGCTCTGTTTCCAGCCCTGCAAATGAAATGAGGAGCATTTAAATAAAATAAAATGAAATAAATAAATGGGCTGCCTTTTATTGGTGTTCTCTCCAAGCTCTGCCTTTTAGTAGGAACAATCAGCCCAAAGGAACTGAAAGTGCAAAAGGGAAGATGGAAAAAGGAATCAAAGCCCACAGAAGGAGCAGCAGCAGCAGCACAACCCCATCAGTGGGGTGAGGGCAAATCCCACCAGCTCGCTGTGGAACAGACTCTGCACAGGTGTCAGCACATAAATATCCACTTCACATCTCCATTTCTTCAAATATACCCACTTCAAATCTCCATTTCCAACTGACAGAGCCATTTCAGAAAAGATAAACAAGGCCTGGTCTGGCCCAGGTGGGATTCAAAGCGTGGAGTTGATCTGAACTCCTTCCAAGCATTCCCAGGTATTTCTACCCCACAATGTATTATTTTAAGGTTGGTTGATTTTAATACACTTTTTGGGTGCTCATACAAAACTGCCTTCCTGTTTTTTAAACAAAGCAGCAAAGTTTGGGCTCAGTTTGGGATTTTTTAAGGCAGAAGTGTCAAGGGCAGGAGCGGCTGTGCTGTCCCAGCCCTCGGGGAGGCGGCAGTGATGTCACCTGAGCTGGGAAGTGCAGCCCCAGCCCTTGGCAGGCTGTGCAGGAGGAAGTGATTGCTGCACACCCTCCTGTGATGTCAGCCCTGCATTAAAAACCTGGCACGGGCAGCGCTGGTGGCAGGGGGGCCGCTGCTCTGCTCCAAAAATTGTTGGCTGCAACTCCTGGCACGGCGAGTTTGGCAGCTCCGGGCCCAGCTCTGAGGTGCCACAGAACTACTCCCAAAAACTGCCGGGGCTGCCTCGCTCCTCTGCTGGCCTCAAAACCTTCCCTGGGACACAAAACAGGCCAGGACAGAGCTGAGGGACAGGAACTAGCGGGGGACAGGGAGCTGGGGCTGCTCCATCCTTGGGAATGTCCCAGGATGGCCTGGAGGGGGCTTGGAGCAGCCCGGGACAGTGGGAGGTGTCCCTGGGATTGGGATGGGATTGGGGTGAGATGGGATTGAGATGGGATTGGGATGGGATTGGGATGGGAGTGGGATGGGATTGGGATGGGATTGGGATGGGATTGGGATGGGATTGGGATGGGATTTAAGGCCCTTCCAACCACCCTGATCCCACAAGGAGCTGACAAGATGGTGCTCACCAGGATTGCAGCCCCTGAGGGATCCAGGAGAGCTGCAGAGGGGCTGGGGACAAGGGATGGGGGGACAGACAGGACACAGGGAGTGGCTCCCAGTGCCAGAGGGCAGGGCTGGGTGGGATGTTGGGAATCAGGGATTGTTCCCTGCGGGATTCAAGGCCAGGCTGCAGGAGGGAAGCTCCAGGGAAACCCTGGAGCCACTTCCAGAGCCTAAAGGGGCTCCAGGAGAGCTGGAGAGGGATTTGGGACAAAGACTAGAATCCCAACACAGAGAATGGATTTAAACTGGGAAAAGGGAGATTTGGGTGGGACACTGGGCAGGAATTCCTGGCTGGGAGCGAGGGGAGGGGCTGGGATGGAATTCCCAGAGCAGCTGTGGCCACCCCTGGATCGCTGGCAGTGCCCAAGGCCAGGCTGGACAGGGCTTGGAGCACCTGGCACAGTGGAAGGTGTCCCTGCCTCTGGGACTTTAAGGATTTAAGTTTTCCATCCCAAATCAGGCCGGGATTGGGGGATCCTGCTGCCTGTGGGTCCCAGATCAGGAAAACAGAACATTCCCAGCCCCCAGAGCCACCCAGGCCAGGAGCAGAGCCCAGGGGAGCACACACAGCCCCAGGTGAGCACACACAGCCCCAGGGGAGCACACACAGCCCCAGGGGAGCACACAGAGCCCAGGGGAGCACACACAGAGCCCAGGGGAGCACACAGAGCCCAGGGGAGCACACAGAGCCCCAGGGGAGCACACACAGAGCCCAGGGGAGCACACACAGAGCCCCAGGGGAGCACACACAGAGCCCAGGGGGCACACAGAGCCCAGGGGAGCACACAGAGCCCAGGGGAGCACACAGAGCCCCAGGGGAGCACACAAGAGCCCAGGGGAGCACACACAGCCCCAGGGGAGCACACACAGCCCAGGGGAGCACACACAGCCCCAGGGGGCACACACAGCCCCAGGGGAGCACACACAGCCCCAGGGGAGCACACACAGAGCCCAGGGGAGCACACACAGCCCCAGGGGAGCACACAGCCCCAGGGGAGCACACACAGCCCAGGGGAGCACACACAGCCCCAGGGGAGCACACAGAGCCCCAGGGGAGCACACACAGCCCCAGGGGAGCACACAGCCCCAGGGGAGCACACACAGCCCAGGGGAGCACACACAGCCCCAGGGGAGCACACACAGAGCCCCAGGGGAGCACACACAGCCCCAGGGGAGCACACCTGCAGCTTCCTCACCCAGCTCTGCTTTCAGGTGCTGCATTCAAGCTGCAACAAGAGCTGCAACTGCACCTGAACTCCAGCAGGTTTTGTGCTAGCACAGTCCTGCAGCGAGGCTTCAGCACCACCCCGCTGCTGGATTGTCACAGGGAATCCCCCAAACGCCACATGTTGGGGTGGGCTGGCAAAGGCAGCTGCTGCTGTTTGTGCATTTCCCTTCGAGGGCGATTGGCTTTCCCTTTCCCGAGGAGGAAGTTGGGAAAGCCTCGCCCCTGGGAGGGAGCGGCGCTTCCAGATGGGACCTGAGCAACAAGGACTCGTCTGGCCCGGACAACACGGCCTTTGTTAGCCCTGCAAATTAAACCCGGCCTGCCTAGGCCAGAGCGCCAGCCTAGGAGCTGCCCCAGCCCCGCTGAGCTCACCCTGACACCGAGGGTCCAGCAGGGGAAAGGGAGGCAGGAGGGAGAACTCCAGGGATGGTTTGGGGTGGGAAGGGACCCTAAAACAGTAACCCCGGAGGCAGGTGCTCCTTGGACACTGCAGAGAACCCCAGGGTGTTTTGGGGTGGGAAGGGACCCTAAACCACCTCCCGTGATCCCAGGGTGCTCCTTGGACACTTCAGGGATCCAGGGGCAGCCACAGCTGCTCTGAGGATTTTAAATTCCCCTTCAAACACTTCAGAAAATCGATTCTTATGTTTAATTAATTCTAGGAAACAATGGAAATAGAATTTTCTGTAGAAAATGTTCGTGCTCTACTCCTACTTTTGGCAATTGACCGTTAATCAATTGTAGCACTATTAAACTGTTAATTAAATATACTGGGAAAGGGCATTCTTTTAAACTAAATACATCAGATTTTCCTAAAACATGAGGTGCCCTGCATTGCTCAACTCATCTTTTTAAAAAGACCCCAGAAACAGCAGAGCAGAAGTTTCCACCTCCAATATTCCTCAGCCCCAAATAAATTTTTTTATTTAATTAGCTTTAATTATAATCACAGGGCTAATATTTCATTAAGCAAATCCTGATCAATTGGAGAAGTCATTATTTAAGATGCCAAAAAGAACAACAAACTTCAATTATCTAGTGAGGGCAGCAAAAATTTTGCCCAGAACCTTATAAAAAACCCAGATTTTGTGATTTTATCAGCCCTGAGCCTGTTGAGAGGGGCAGGTCTGAGCAGATCCTGGGCTTTGTTTTACTCCACTCCACCTCTGAGAGTCCCTCCCCAAAAATGACATTTCTAACGTCAAAATGAGCACCAGGATGACCACAAAAGTTTGCAGAAACTCAAAACCACCCTGATTAAAAAAAAAAAACAACATAAAATCCATTTCTTTTCGCCAGGAGACAAAACCAGTACCTGAAGGTGCTCTCCAGAGCTTTTATTTTTTTTTTTTTTTTTACTTTGACTTCAAAGGTTTTCCAAACATGTTTAGACAAAAAAAAAAGGCCAATTAATAATCCTCTTGCCTGGACTTTCAGCTTATGAGGCTGATTTTGGGGTGGTTTTTCTTCTCCTTGGCCACAAATTCCCTACTGGGAGCTCTGGAGTGATCACAACCCATTAAATGTTTCAAATTACATGTGATTAAAATTCTCTTTTAATGTATAGTCACCGAGATTTTACTGCTGGTAGAAAATAACTCTGATCTCTCACTGGCCAAACTGGATCAATTCTACCAAATCCAAAAGGTGCAAAGGAACAGAAAATAACCCAACAGCTCTGAGCTCTCTGACTCACAAACACAGCGACCTGAGCACATCCCTGCTGTCACCGAGCACTTTCAGGCATAAAAAATTGATTTAATTTGTGCCGGGATAACCCCCAGGACAGGAGAAATCCCCCCTCGGCGCTGCCCTGCTCCCCTCACAGACCCAGCTGGGGCAGCTTTTGCAAATAAAAGGACAAAAACCAGGTCCAGGATGGTTTGGTTGGGGATAAAAACTCACCCAGAGCTCTCAGCTCCTGTCTAAACTCATCCCTTAACACGTGGGTGATGTACAAGCATTTCATGGTTAATAATGGGATTTCTGTGAGGAACCTGAATATTCCATGATCTTCAAGCTGCAGGAAAGTGTGGCTTTTTTAAAAATACGGGAGAGTTCTTTGGTGTTTTTGTTGTTTACTACGGGCACACTGAGATTGTTATCTTCATTTGCAGCACTTCTTGGGAGCTGTAATCCTAATTCCTCCCCTGCCTACGAGCTGTGAATTGCTAAATAAATACAATTTCATTCTCTTTTAGGTGCCAGCCATCAACTGTAATAATAAAAAACCCCAAAACTAAAACCTGTTTTTAAGCCACGAGGAGCCAGAGCTCAGAACTCGTCTCAGGCCTGGCCCTGCCACACAACCCCCAAACAAACCAGCCCAACAACCGTGCAGCAAAGAAATAAAAAATTAAAATTTAGAGTCATAACAAGAAGAAATTAAAGCGTATTTTAAAGAGAGGAAGTAAAAAAAGCCGAATTTCCTCAGCGCCCAACTTCCGATAACCAAACACACCCAAAACCCGCGTTTGTTTTAAGGAGAAAGAACCCGAACTGACACCCAGCCCCGGTGGTTTTTCCTCCTCCCTATCGCAACGACACAACTATCGCGACTCGGCCGCGAGTTTCCTCCCCGAACAACCCGCTCCGATTCCGCCTCCCGGGGCTCCTCCACACGCGGCTGCCGCTCCCCGCCCGCCCCGGCGGGGCCCGAGCGCCCAACCCCGCCCGCCCCTTCCGGAGCCCCCCGGCCCGGGCCGCCCCCCGGCCCCTCACCTGCGCTTCCAGCGGGCCCGGAGCTCCCTGCCCCGCGCCGGGGGGCCCCTGGCCCTGCGCCGGCCCCGCCTGGCCGGGCCCGGGCGGGGTCTGGGTCTGGCTGGGAAGGGTGAAGTCGGTGAACTCGAACTCGGAGCCCTGCGTGTCGGCGCCGAGCAGTTCGGCCTCCTCGGTGTCCAGGAAGGTGAGGGTCTGCGAGCTGGGGCCGTACGCCTCCACGCTCATGGCGGCGGCGTTTCCTCAGGCCGGGAGCCTTCGTTCTCCTACCCCCCCAGCCCGGGCCTCCCCCTCAGCGAGCCCGGGCGGCCGCGCTACGCGAGCGGCGGGATCCGCCGCGCGCACCAGGCCGCGCGCCCCCCCCACACACAAAAACGAACCCGCCGCCGCCGCCGCCGCCGCGCTCAGCCGCTCCGCCGGGCGGCCCCGGAGCCAACGGGCGGGAGAAGGGAGAGGAGCGGGGCCGCGTCCGTGTGTCCGGCCGGGTCCGAGCGTCCGTCCGGCCGCGGCCGCCGCGCGCCCAGGCCCGTGAGCGGTGACGCGGAGCGCGCGCGGGGACGCGCCGACGGCAGCGCGCGCGCGCGGGAGGGGACGGGGGGCCGGGGGGGGGGGTGACGCACACGCAGCACGTACGGTGGGGGGGGGGGCACGGCGCGGCCGCCAGGGGGCGCGCTGCCCCCCCCGCAGCCCTCACGGGGGAGGGCGGAGCTTGGATCTGAGTGATGGGTGAGGCGGCCAATGGGTTGTTGAGATGAGGGGGAGGGAGGGGGAGTGAGCGCCCCGCCCTCCCAGTGCACGCTGGGGGAAGGGGCGGGGTTTGGTGCTGAGTGATGGGTGTGGCGGCCAATGGGCCATCGAGATAAGGGCTAAGAGGGGGCTGGGGTGTGTCCAGAGCCGCCTGGCGGGGGGGGGGTGTCCTCCCACACACATGGGGGCGGGTTTGAATCTGAGTGACAGGCGTAGCAGCCAGTGAGGGTGGGAGTGCGCGGTCCACCCACGTTGGTGGGCGGGGCTTAGTTCTGAGTGACGGCCTTGGCAGCCAATGGGTGCTTGAGATTACGTGTGGGGTGTGCCTGGCTCTGAGTGACGGCCCTGGCAGCCAATGGGACACCGAGATGAGGGGCGGGGGCTGAGGTTGTGGAGAGATCACTGAGGGGATGTGGTGGCCCTGGGCGCTTGTGAGGGGCTGAGGTGGTGGACAGGTCACTCTGAGGTGGCACTGGACACTCCTGAGGGGCTGAGGTCCTGGACAGGTCACTCTGAGGGGATGTGGTGGCACTGGACCCTCGTGAGGGGATGGGGAGGCCGAGGTGGGTGACCCTGTGGTGACAGTGGGATCCCCTGTGCCCACCATGAGCTGCCAGCTCTGCTTGTTCCTGTTGGAACTGACTCCCTGCTGGGGGTTAAGTGGGAATTAAGGATTGGGAATTTTGGGAATTTCTCCTCCAGTAATTCCTGTCACACCTGCAGTAGCCCTGAGTGGAAGCTGAGCTGCTTTGGGCCTGCTGGACTGAGGATTCTCTGAGGTCAGAGAAGGGAGCACCACATTTCTACCTTTAAATACAAAAACCTTTGGATTTACCCTCATTCCATTTGATCAGCACTCAATAAATCCCTTTTAAAAGAAATCTTCTGTGTGTTGGGAAAGGCTGGGTATTCAGTTCCATGTTGAGATGCAAATATGTATCTTCTCTTATAAATAACTTGGATTTTATATTCTTGCTTTTGGTGCAGGATAAAGCCCGGCCTGAATCAACGTGTTCCAGATCTGCAGCTGCTGGGCTGAAAAGATGGAGACTGGAAAACATCATTGTCCTGGGAGCATTGTGCAGCAAAAAGAGGGGAAAAAACGAATCCAGAGAATCCACTTCTGCAGAGAGACTGAATTCATCTCGTTTTTGAGTAGAATAAACTCTTCAGACCAAAGAGTAACGGGGAGAAAGCGTGAAATAACATTCGAGGATGAAAGTGGAACCAGAGTGGGGTGGAATGAAAAAACAGTGCAAAGCCAGGTGGCTGCTCGCTGCAAACACTTTTATTTATTAACAAACACAACACACTCCAAACATTTGGCTGCTTGACAGAATCCTCAGAAGTCTTGGCGAGGGATCGAAGTTCCGCTGCTCCGCCTGTCCCTGCCCAGCTCAGGAATAACGGTGCGAGCGTGGAGAGTCCCTGCGGTGCCAGCAGAGGGGATGTGTCCCCTCACGGTGGCGTTGGGGACACCGTGGTGCTGCTGTCTGAGGTGCTGAAGCTGCAGATCCCCCAGCACGGCCTGCCTGAGCTGGAGAAGGAGCTGGGAACCCAAACTGGAGGTCGGAATTCTCCCGATACCAACCCAGAGCACGGACGTGTGAATTTTGGGATCGTTCTGCTCCGTTGCAATGCTGGAAGCTCTGGGGGCCACTTGGAAGCCTTTCAGGATAAACTGAACGCCCAGGAAGGCTGCAGAGCTCCCAGGCTGTGTTTTTTGGGGTGTTTTGTGCAAGTTTTCTCCCTCAAATCCGGGCTGCTGCAGAGGAGAGGTGTGATGGTGGTTGCCACAAGGGTTTTTGGGGTGATGGAAGAGACGTAGATCTGACTCCATGATCAGAAGGCTTGATTTATTATTTTATGAGATATACATATACTATACTATACTAAAAGGAAAAGAGAGTTTCCAGAAGCTGCTAAGCTAAGCTAAGAAAAGTAAAGAATGAATAACAAACCAGCTCTCTCGGACTGTGTCTGAGAGATCTCAGTTCTGGATTGGCCATTAATTATAAACACCCAGTCTGGGCCAAGCCAGACAGACCTGTTGCATTCCACAGCAGCAGATAACCTGTTGTTTATGCCTTGTTGCTGAACTTCTCAGCTCCAGCAGGAAAAATCCTGAAAGAGGATTTTTCATGGAAGAAATGTCTGTGACAGAGAGGCTGTGACTCACTGGGCTTGAGTGCTGTGCAGCCAGTGTGGAATTTAAACAGGCAAAAACTGGCACAATTCCCTGCAAACAGTGCTGAGCTCCCCATCTCCCCGCACATCAGAAGCTGGAATTCACCAGAAGAGAAGAAACAGGAATGAATTAATATTTTAATATTTTAACAGGCATTTTCTGCTCGCAGGAGGTGCCAGCGTGCAGGCGATTATCCCCAGGTGCTGATGAGGAGTGACAAACCCGAGCAGCTGGAGGTGCTGGGGAGAAATGCCAGCCCTGGGAAGGAGCTGAGGCCTTTCCCTGGAGCTGATTTGAATTCCAAAGCAGCCCAGCAGCTCTGGGATTCGCTGGCATCGGGGCAGGGATGGGATTGGTCTCCAGGAATTCCCAGCCATGGAGATAAGGCTGCTGACGTGAGGGGGGCACAGCCAATGGAGCCCAGGCTGGCCGAAACGGGGGGAAAACGGGATATTTTTATGCTGGGATGGATAAAAACGGGATATTTTTATCCTGGGATGGATAAAAACGGGATATTTTTATGCTGGGATGGATAAAAACGGGGTTAGGGCGAGGTGAGGGTGGAGCAGGGATCAGGTGGGCAGGGAGGAGCTCGAGGGAAGCTCCCACCCCGAGCCATAAAAGCGCCCAGGGTGTTCGTTAAGCACAATAAATAATAAATGAAGCCAATTAATCGCTTCATTTCCCCCCTACTCTGGTCATATTTTTTAATTTAGTGCTCAGGGGGTTTAAAACTCACAGAATTCCAGGATGGTTTGGGGTGGAAGGACCTTAAATCCCATCCATTCCCATGGCAGGGACACCTCCACTATCCCAGGTTGTTCCAGTGCCATCCAGGTGTCCTCAGGCACTTCCAGGGATGGGGAATCCACACCAATCTCTCCCAGTGTCTTTCATAATAAAGAATTTCATCCAAATTCTCCATTTTCTGTCTCTGTTTTGTTGCCTTTTTCTTTCCTTTTCCTTTAAAATTATTCCTGAATGAAAATGCCTTAAAATTTTACTTATTTCACCTTCATTGCCTTTTTCTTTCCTTTTCCCTTAAAATTATTCCTGAATGAAAATGCCTTAAAATTTTACTTATTTCACCTTCATGGCCTTTTTCTTTCCTTTTTTCCTTAAAACTAATCCTAAATGAAAATACTTTAAAATTTTACTTATTTATGAATACCAATAAATAAAAGAACCAACCAATAAATTGAATACCAATAAGTGAAAGAACAACCAAAAATATTCTGGTTTTTAAAAAAATATAAGTATTCTCAATGCTGACAAAATTCCATTTTTTTTTTAAGGGTTAAATCCATAGGGAAAAAATTGGGAATGAGTTTTTCCAGTGCAGCTGGGCCATTTCTCCTGAGCTACCACGAGAGGGACACAGAAGGAAAGCAAAAGGAGCTGGGAAAGGAAGAATCCAAGGAACAGCTCGAGGTGGGATCACAGCAACACATTTCCCTTTTGTCTGGGAATCACAGCATTCCTACAGCTCCCATAAAACCCTAAAAAAATCCTTAAAATCCTAAATTCATCCCCTAAAATCCTAAAAAATCTTCACAGATAACGGGCTAAGAAATGTGAATAGTTAAAATGTTTTTTGTTTTTTTTTTTCCCCAGTTTTTCCTCATTTTCCCTCAGCTTTTTCCCTTTAGAATGTCAGGACAGGGAGAGGTTGGGCTGGCTGGGATTTTGTTCCATCCTGAGCTCCTGGAGCAACAAATCCCCCAGGATTTTGTGGGTTTGGGGAGGTATTTTTGTTTATTCCCAGTGAATTTATGTTTGTGGAGGTATTTCTGTTTATTCCCAGGGAATTTTCACTCATTACCAGCTGATGATGCAAATGCCAGGAAATCCCAAATCCCATAAAATTCCTGCATGGAGCAAAGGCCCCATGAAACCCCCTGAAGTAAATATTGAATATTTCGTGGGCTCTTGTGGAATTCAAAATCCCAGGCCTGAAATGCCCTGGCTTGGAATTAATGCAGAGTGGATTTTTAGGGATCTGCAGTTGATTCATCCTTAATGTCAGCAAAGCCCTGGCTGGGCAGGCTGGGATTGGGATAAAAATGCTGAGAAAAAGGAAAATGGGAGGAAAAAAAAAATCCTGATTTAAAAAAAAATTATAACTTTATGGACTTCAGTCTTACATTTCTGGGACAGCATTTTAATATCACATTAAAAGGCCCATTGAGTGCTGGGACACTGAGTGGTCATTTTAATATATTTACATATTTGTATAGTTTTATATTTATATAACCATTTACATTTTATATGTATATTATATATTGTATTTATATATTTTATATATTTCTATTACAATTTTATTTTGTTGTATATTCCTAATTGATATTTACTTTTATTATTTCATATATTTATTTTTGTATTTTTACCAAGCCCTTTAATGCCCAGAATGTTTTCACAAGCTAAGAACATCTCCAAAAAGTGTTATTAAATAAATGTCAGAATTTCTTTAATTTGCCAGAAATTTTAGTGCCACAGGAAATGCAAATCCAGCTCTGATTTCAGTGGAGAAAATTCACAGAAAAGGGTTTTTCCTCATGTTTTTTTGTGCTTTTATCCCTCAGCAAATTGTGATAAATCTGATTAATTTTGATTTACCTGCAGGTTTAAATGGGGATAAATATTCCCAGAACAAGCCACGGGGATGTAACTCCATGAAGGAAAAGGAGGAGAAGATTTTGGGCAAAATCCAGGGATTTTGAATGAAGAAAGTTCTCGGAAATGAATGGTGAGTGACATTAAAAGATAGCAGATAATAGAAGATAACAGGTAATAAAAGATAAATAATAAAAGATAACAGCAGGAGATGAAAAGGAAGTGAAACTTGGTGCTCTAAACTAGCTCCAAATGGATACTAAAAATAAATAAATAAACTCCAATAAATTAGGGTTAAATATTAAAATAAGAATTAAAAGTAGGAAAGTTGAAATCCTCCCCTCCAAAATTGTGTTAAAACTTTCTTTCCTTGAAAAGAGCTGAAACAACAGGACAGGACCTGGATTCAAGGAATTAATGCAGGGGAAAAAAGAACTTGTGCCTTTTGTAGGTTCAGAATCACCATGGGGAGTTAAAACTCACTAAGAAAAAAAGCCAAGAGTTCCTGAAATTCAAGGAAAAACTGCTGGAATTCCTGAATTTATTCAAGGAGAACTTTGGGAGGATCTGTTCCTTATTAAAGCTGCCTCTGGGAAGGAGCAGAGTTGTTAAAAATCCTCAATTTCCAGAGGGGCATCCACAGCTCTGGGGGAAAACAAAAATAATAATTAAAAAAAAAGGGATTTCTCCAAAGCAGATGTTGTTGGAGCTGAGCTTAAAAACAAAATGTGGAGCTCCAAAATGTCCCTGTTTGTTGGGATTGCTGGCGGCTTTCCTGGGCAGATGCAGGGGATTGTGGAGTAATGGAAAATCCAGACTTCCCACAGGGCTGTGGGGCTGCTGATCCTCCCCAAAACCAGAGGAAAATGGGGGATTTCCAGGTTATCCCATGGGAATTTGGGAACGTGGGCAGGTTTGGGTTTCTCCTCGGATTTTGTGTGATGCGGGTTTTTCATTCTGGGGGCAAGGCAGAACACTCAGGGTTAAACCTGAGGTTGGGGTTGTATCGTCAAAGAAAAAAAAAAATCACTTCAAAATCAGGAATTTTGGAGTCCCACCCTGGCTTTTGGTGTAATGGAGTAACATATTTACATTCTCTGCATAGAAAATAAATCCTCCCAAGGAAATCCTTCTTTCCTGCTGTGGAAAAATCTTAATTTGGCTCTTAATGATGAAATAATGCAAAGAGTCAATGGTTGGGGTTTGGCTGAGTGTCCCAATGTGTCCAAGCTGTGTTTGGCCACACCAGGACTTCAGGAGGGCTCCAGGACCAAACACCCTCACCCAAAAATGCCTGAAACAGGAAAATTTCATTTTCTGGCCTCCATCCCTGAAGAATTTTCCTTTTCAGTCCCTTCTGATGTTAAATTTGCCCAGCTTGGCCCTTATCTTTACCTTGCAAATACTCCCAAGTTTGGAAAACAAGGAGTGTAAAGTCAATTATGCTCCTGCAGCTATAGGAAAAAACTGGTGATATTCCATCAAATTTAAGTTTCCTTTTCTTTTTTTTTTTTTTTTTTTTCTGAATAAAAATCAAACAGAATGGAGGCGACCCAGAAGTGTTGGGTGTTGGTGGAGGGCCTTGCAAGGAGCTGTGTTTGTGGTGTCTGGGGGGACGGTTTGAGGAAGGGCAAGGAATGTTTTCCTTGCAGAATTCTGCGGATTTCGGGAGGAACCCAGCCAGGGCTGCCCTCAGGCCATGAATGCTCCCAGTGTAGTTTTGTGAGGCCTTCCCAGAAGTCAGGAGCTCCTTGGAAATGGCCCCAGGAAAGCCATCAAACAGCCTGGGACGAGATCAAGGGGGCTGTGGGCTCCCAGATTGTCCCACACTCCCGGAGGGGAACATTCCCATTGCACCATGGCACCAACAGCTTGGAACAGAGAAAACAGAGACACCCTTGGACTCTGGCTGTGCCCCTGCGTGCTGGGAGGGCTTCCCCTCATCCTGCCCATGTTCAGGGCTCTTCCTGCTGCTCCTTTTCCCTTTTCCCTCATCCTTCCAATGTTCAGGGCTCTTCCTGCTGCTCCTTTTCCCTTTTCCCTCATCCTTCCAATGTTCAGGGCTCTTCCTGCTGCTCCTTTTCCCTTTTCCCTCATCCTTCCAATGTTCAGGGCTCTTCCTGCTGCTCCTTTTCCCTTTTCCCCTCATCCTCCTGGTGTTCAGGGCTCTTCCAGCTGCTCCCTTTGCCAGGGATGATCCCTTTTCCCTTTTTCTCCTTTTCCACGTGGGCAACAAGGCTGGTGAGGGACCCAAACACCATCACTGTGGGTAAACAATCTCCACATTGCATTCTGCTTTGGCACAAACACAGGCACAGAAAATGAGATCAGAATATTCCTGGGAAGAATTGTGCCTTGGTTTTCTCTGTGAAATGTGGGGCTGCACACCTGGCCCTGACAGGCCAAGGAACCAAACACCAACAATCCCCACGTTGCATTCTACTTTTGCACAAACACAGGCACAGCAAATGAGATAAGAATTGTGTTTTTCATTTCTCTGAGGTTCAGAGAATGTGGAACCCAGAAATATTCTTGGGGAAGAATTGTGCCTTGCTTTCCTCTGTGCAGAGCAATGTGGGGATATTTCCTGACAGGCCAAGGAACCAAACACCATCACTGTGGGGAAACAATCCCCACATTGCATTCTGCTTTGGCACAGGCACAGGCAGGGAAAATGAAATAAGAATTGTGTTTCCTTTCTCTGAGGTTCAGAGGATGTGGAACCCAGAAATATTCTTGGGGAGAGCTGTGCCTTGCTTTCCTCTGTGCAGAGCAATGTGGGGCTATTTCCTGACAGACAAACACCATCACTGTGGGGAAACCATCTCCATGTTGCATTCTGCTTTGGCACAAACACAGGCACAGAAAATGGTAAGAATTGCATTTTTCCTTTCTCTGAGGTTCAGAGGATCTGGAACCCAGAAATATTCTTGGGGAGAGCTGTGCCTTGCTTTGCTCTGTGCAGAGCAATGTGGCGGCACAGGCCAGGCAGGATCGTGATGGAAACACCTCAGCCCCTCCTGGCCCCAGCCCAGCCTCCTCCAGAGCCAGCAGAGCCTCCTGCCTGCTGCAAGGGCTGCGTGAGGAGGCAGAGCTCCCATTGGGAAGGGCAGCCAGCTGGACAGGGAATAATCGCTGGGAAAAACCATGGAAATTCAGAGATAAAGACTTTTTCCATGCTGCTCCCTCCAGGATCACCAGCAGAGCTGGGGTTCACGTTCCAGAGGCTGCCACAGGTGCTGTGGTGGAAGTGGAGCCCGGTGGGACTGCTGGATTCTGAGCAGGGCCTGTGGCAGCACAGCACAGCCATGGAGGAGGCTGGAAACTCTGAACTGGGGCTGTTTTTGCTAAAAACGGCACCGCTGGCCCTGATTTATGAGCAAACAGAAGTTTGCAAACGGCCTCGGGAGCCTGGCCCAGAAATCCATGAGCCTGATGTCATGTGGAGAGGGCCCAGAACACAGAATCATTTTTATGGAGTTGTTAGCAAGTGTTATTAAAAAATTGAAATGTTCAATTGGATTTTTTTTTTTTCTTGGCTATAGGATGAGGGCAGAGTAAATGTCCTGGAATGGATGGGGACAAGACATCCCAGTTTTAGGCCACCCTTCCTGGCTCCAGATGAGAGCATGGCTTTGCTGGAAGAGGGGATTGCAAAAGGGAATGTGAGGGAGGTCTGGAGCAGTAATTTTAAACAGCACTTCAGCCATGATGTCATTTCAGCTGAAAAATAATGTTCAAGTTTGGGCAAGCAGAGCCCGGGGCCAGCAGCCAGGGTGGGGAGGAACTGCAGCAAAATGGAAAGTCCAAAAAGTGGAAGGTCATGGTGGAAAACCAAATCAGAATAACCTCAAAAAAAGGTGGATGAAAACCCTGGAATTTTCTGTGAGTGTGAGGATTCCAAGGAAATGGAGGGGAGGAAGATGTTCAAACCCTGGACAGGGCTTTCACTGCTCTGTCTGGAAGTCAGAAGCCAAATCCTGGAGCACAGGAGCAGCCTGAAGGATTGTTGTGACCCCAGACTGAGATCCCAGAGTGATCCCAGATCTTCTCCTGGGATTTAACCCAAATCCAGCCAAAAGCTGCATCCACTTCCCCTGGAGGCAGCTCCCAAGGAATTTACCCAACATTCCAAGAAAATCTCCGCGGTGGGATCATTGCTTTCCGTGGGGTTTTAAATGAAATCTCACTAATCCAGCCTTAGAAAGCTGAGCCTTGCTCAGCCTTGGATAAAGCCTCGCACATTTTGTCCTTTCTTCGTTCCCCGTTCCACCACAAACCTCATTTGGGGAAAAAAAAAAAAACCAAAAAAAAAAACCAACAAAGCAAGCAAAGGAAGGGGCACCTGCAGCTGGAAATGACAGAAAGCTCCTGTTTTAGGAGGAGATTTAGCACTTGGAGCTCCCCAGGAACAAGTTCTGTTCCCGCTGTGCCGGGAGCCAGCAATGAGCTCAGGCTGCGAGATCAGATTTTGCTGAGTCTACAGGGCTGGACTCATTCTTTCCTCTTTTCCAGAAGTCCCCCTCTCCAAGCCATGCCTGGATATTTGATTTCCTCGGGAAATCTCGGCCCTCTCCGCGGCTTCTGCTGCGTTTTGTGTCCGGGACACTCAGCCCTGCCAAGCACGAACGTTGCTTCTGTCGCTCCCGTTTCTCCACCTGAGGCTTTGTGGGGTTCCTGGAACCGGGCGCGTTTTCCTGGAAGGAGCGCGGAATGGTTTGTGCAGAAAGCACAGGGAGGCTGCTGGAATTTAGGGGAGAGCTGGGCGTTTTTTCTCTTGACGAGCACCCAACGTCGAGGGGATGCTCAGCAAGAACCTGACCCAGTGGCGGCCAAAAGGAGTTGGAAATTCCTGGAGGGAACACCGCAAAAAAAACCCGCGCGGGTTGACGCGGATTCCATCTGGAATTCAAATTAAAGCGATTTGGGGCCGCCGCCATGTGAAAAGCACCGATCACTTGTTTTCAAAATTTTAAAAGTTTAATAGGAATAAAAAATGCAATACAATTAGTTACAATGGTTATAAAATAGTAATACAATTAGAGTAATAATAATTTAGATGAGCTAGGTGAGGACAATATGAGGCAATAAAGACAAAGAGTTATGGATGTCCGGGTACCTTTGTCCGGGCAGCACGGGCCTGGGAAAAAGGACAGCCTTTAACAAAGGAACACTCGTAAAATTAAAAATAATAGCCTGTTGCATATTCATGCACCTCATACATGATGCATAAATTCCATTCAAACGCAGGATTTCTGTCTGGTCATCATCAGCTCCTTCTTGCTAATACTCATGGTGCCAGAGAGGCGAGAAGGAATTCGTTTCTTGTGATAAGAGGGCAATAAATTCTTTTTTCTGAGAGATTCAGGTGTCCTGCGGCTGCTACTTCGCTGCGAGTTTTCTCCTTTGAACAAAGTGTTTTGCATGGCATAGTTTCTATTTCAACAATTTCTTTATCACCAAAAACTATACAGTACTTGAGAGGATTAATACAGCATTACTCGCTAACACAGCACGTATAATATTCATTTTAATATTTGCGAAAAGCCAATCATGAAATACACGTATTTCTCACAACCATCAGTGCGCCCTTGCAATTTTGGGGTGGGAAGAGCGGTTCGGGTGAAGCCGGGGCTGGTTCTGGATCTCTGCTCAGCCCGTGATCCTGGCAATGGTTATGGACAAACCGCAGCTTTGCCCTCGAGGCTGTTTTTGAGCTCCGGGTGGGGTGAGGAGAAGGCACTGCCAGCCCTCTCCAGAGCCAGTTCGTTCCTGGGGCATTTCTGGGGCTGAGGTTTTCTGGAAAACTCCAGAGGTTTGCGTCAGTCTCCATCCTGCTTCTTTCTGGAGAGCCTCCCGCCCCTTGTGAGCCTGCACACGCCGTTTTTCCATTCCTCTGGAAGTGACCAATAAACCCCAAAACAAGCCCGGGGCCTGGATGATGCTGGATTTTCCTCTGAGCTCACCGAGGATGTCCGAAGCAGCACCATCTGCACATGGGGCCGGGAATCTGTAATGTCTCAAAGCTGAGCAAAACAAAACGCGTGGGAGACGAGAGATGGGTGATGAGGGGAGCTGAGGGGGTGGCAGCCAGGACAAAAAAAAATGGATTTGAGAGCCAGGGGTTGTCCCAAAAGCCATGAGGGGGTGAAATGAGCATTTCCACGAGAGCACGAGTTGGTTCGAGCCTCCTTAATGAATGATTTTGATTTACATTTGTTAATTACCTGCAGGAGGGAGCTGCAGCTCCCGACGGAGAAGGTTTTCTCCTGCGTGGAAGTGTTTCCCACTGCTCCCTAACTGCTGCGGGGTTTTATTGCTGGAATTCCCTCTCTTTCCCGTTGGGAAATTCATCTTTTTTATTGGAGGAAATCTTTCTTTGGAGAGGGGGCAAAGGACAGGGTGAGGAACTGACCCGCCCTGGGCTTGTCCCTCTCTGCTCGGGAATCCTCCCGCGCTCAGGATTTTGGGAGCAGCTCCCAAAGGAACCAAAAGCGGATTTTGGGGCAGGAAACTTCCTTCAGGTGTGCTGGGGGTGAAATGTCAGCTGAAAGGGGCACGGGGCAAAAAAGGATCGAGACAAAGCTCGGCTCCAGCACCCCCCAGAAGAGGAAGAATTTGATAATAAATCCATTTTCTTATTCAAGATTCTCATTTTGCGAGCCCGCTTCAAAGATCAACGTGGAGAATCTGCTGTTTTCTTTTCTTTGTGTTCTTCCCAAATCTCCCCATCCCACAGCAGAAACCCCACCTCTCCTGCAGGGTGCTCATTGTGACTCAGAAAGGTTTTCTCCCCCATTTTCCTAGACAAGAAAAAGCCCTTTTTCCTCACACAAGTGTTAAATGACTCCTATTAAAACCGAATTTAAGTGAATTTAATCTCTTCCTGAGATGAGACAGAGAATATTGCATTCAATAATCAATTTATTTCCCCCCCGTTTTCTCTGTCCCGCTCAGTCTTTCCAGCTGGGAGAAAGGGAATTAACACACAGCGATCGATCCCTTTCTTCCTCTCCTTACAACTTAAATCTCATTTCCAGCAGGGAAAAGGTTTCTGTCTCCTGCCAAGAGCCGGCTGCAAAATCATCTGTACGGAGCACAATCTTTGATCGCTGGTGTCCTGAAAAGACCTGATTGCTGGGTTTGCCTTTTTCCAGCTGTTAAATTATCCCAGATATCTTCCCGCTGCATTTGTTGAGGGTTTTTTTTAATGCAAAAAGGGAAAATTGAGAGAAAAAACCCAGCCCCTGTTGCAGTTAGTGAGAGGAAGAGGCAAGAAAAGTGGTGTTAATTTTGAATTAGTGAATCAAAGGTTGGTTTTTGCTGTGTATTCAGGAGATTTTTGGGCAGGTTTCCTTCAGCAAAGCCCTGGCATGGAAAATCTCTGGAGTTCCCTTGGGATGCCCATGGGAAGGGCAGCTCGAGTCCACAACTCCTGGGAAATTCCCAACTCCCATCTTCCCATCCCTCTGGGGCAGGACAGGCTGAGAATTCCCTTTTTCCCTGGTTCCCAAAATCCAGGGGATTTCACCACAGAAATCAGTGGGATGCATCATTTGGGACCCCGACTCCCAAAATCCAGGGGATTTCACCAAGAAATCAGTGGGATGCATCATTTGGCACCCCTGGTTCCCAAAATCCAGGAGCTTTCACCAAGAAATCAGTGGGATGCATCATTTGGGACCCCAACTCCCAAAATCCAGGGGATTTCACCAAGAAATCAGTGGGATGCATCATTTGGCACCTCGACTCCCAAAATCCAGGAGATTTCACCAAGAAATCAGTGGGATGCATCATTTGGCACCCCTGGTTCCCAAAATCCAGGAGATTTCGCCACAGAAATCAGTGGGATGCATCATTTGGCACCCCTGGTTCCCAAAATCCAGGAGTTTTCACCACAGAAATCAGTGGGATGCATCATTTGGCACCCCTGGCTCCCAAAATCCAGGGGATTTCACCACAGAAATCAGTGGGATGCATCATTTGGCACCCCTGGTTCCCAAAATCCAGGAGTTTTCACCACAGAAATCAGTGAGATGCATCATTTGGGAGCCCCAACTCCCAAAATCCAGGAGCTTTCACCACAGAAATCAGTGGGATGCATCATTTGGCACCCCTGGCTCCCAAAATCCAGGGGATTTCACCACAGAAATCAGTGGGATGCATCATTTGGCACCCCTGGTTCCCAAAATCCAGGAGTTTTCACCACAGAAATCAGTGAGATGCATCATTTGGGAGCCCCAACTCCCAAAATCCAGGAGCTTTCACCACAGAAATCAGTGGGATGCATCATTTGGCACCCCTGGTTCCCAAAATCCAGGGGATTTCACCAAGAAATCAGTGGGATGCATCATTTGGCACCCCTGGTTCCCAAAATCCAGGGGATTTCACCACAGAAATCAGTGGGATGCATCATTTGGCACCCCTGGCTCCCAAAATCCAGGGGATTTCACCACAGAAACAGTGGGTGCACATGGGACCCCGGCTCCCAAAATCCAGGGGATTTCACCACAGAAATCAGTGGGATGCATCATTTGGCACCTCGACTCCCAAATTCCAGGAGATTTCACCAAGAAATCAGTGGGATGCATCATTTGGAACCCCTGGCTCCCAAAATCCAGCAGCTTTCGTCACAGAAATCAGTGGGATGCATCATTTGGGACCCTGACTCCCAAAATCTGGGAGATTTCACCAAGAAATCAGTGGGATGCATCATTTGGAACCCCTGACTCCCAAAATCCAGGCGTTTTCACCACAGAAATCATGATATATTGGACCCCAACTCAGGATTCACCCCCGAACGACCGGACGACAAGGCCCACAGTACGGTTCACCAACGTTCACCCCAGTACAACCAAAAAAGGGATACCAGACAAAACAGCGGTCAAAAGGGATTTCACCAAGAAATCAGTGGGATGCATCATTTAGGGGAAAAGGAAAAGCCAGGCTGCTTCAAACAGCTTTTGGTTTCAAGTTTTGCCATCCCAGAGGGTTTTGGGAACACGGAGCAGTAAATGTGTGTTATTGTCATTATGGCTCTGGGAAGTGTTTTGCAGGAGAAAATCCTGCAAAAAAAAAAAGAAAACTAAAAAAGGGGAGATCGCAGCCAAAGGACTTTTAGTGGGAAAAGCTGAAGACTCTGAGCACGAAAGTCCCAACAATTCCCAGCAAGCAGAGATGGCTTCGCTCTCTCATCACTTTGCATCTCTCTCAGACAAAACATCCCCCAGCCTCCCCCCATTTTCCAGCGCAATTCCAGGGAATTATTCCCGGATTCGCTGGCGTGTCTGGGCTCCCGCTGGCTGCTGGAGGAAGAGCAGCTCGTTGTTACAAACGATCTTAATCCGGAGCTCCAAACCTTTTATTGTCCCCGCTAGAGAAGGCCGTGAATCGTGCAGGAAAAAATGTGAGCGGTTTCCTGCGGGGTTCAGAGCCCTCCTGGGGCTGGGATTGCGCCATGGACGGGCCGGGAATCGGGAATCGGGAATCGCTCCTGGGGGATCGCTCCAGCCATGGATGGGGAATTGCTCATGGGGAATTGCTCGTGGGGAATTGCTCCCAGCCATGGATGGGGAATCGCTCCTGGGGAATCACTCGTGGGGAATCGCTCGTGGGGAATCGCTCGTGGGGAATCGCTCCAGCCATGGATGGGGAATTGCTTGTGGGGAATTGCTCCCAGCCATGGATGGGGAATCACTCATGGGGAATCGCTCATGGGGAATCACTCATGGGGAATCGCTCCAGCCATGGATGGGGAATTGCTCCTGGGGAATCGCTCCTGGGGAATTGCTCCCAGCCATGGATGGGGAATTGCTCCCAGCCATGGATGTGTCAGGAATCACTCCCAGCCATGGATGGGGAATCTCTCCCGGCCATGGATGTGTCAGGAATCACTCCCAGCCATGGATGGGGAATCACTCCCAGCCATGGATGTGTCAGGAATCACTCCCAGCCATGGATGTGTCAGGGAATCACTCCCGGCCATGGCAGTGCCTGGGAAGTGGGGAATTGCTCCCAGCCATGGACGGGACGGGGGAATCGGGAATCGCTCCCAGCCATGGATATGCAGGGGAATTGCGGAATCACTCCCCGCCATGGATGTGCCAGGAATCGCTCCCAGCCGTGGCAGTGCTGGGGGATTGGGGAATCGCTCCCAGCCATGGATGGGCCAGGGGAATTGGGAATCACTCCCAGCCATGGATGGGGAATCGCTCCCAGCCATGGCAGTGCTGGCGGATTGGGGAATCACTCCCAGCCATGGATGGGGAATCACTCCCGGCCATGGATGTGCCAGGAATCTCTCCCAGCCATGGATGGGGAATCACTCCCGGCCATGGATGTGTCAGGAATCACTCCCAGCCATGGATGGGGCATCGCTCCCAGCCATGGATGGGCCAGGGGAATTGGGAATCACTCTCAGCCGAGGATGTGCCAGGAATCTCTCCCAGCCATGGACGGGGAATCGCTCCTGGCGACTCGCTCCCGGCCACGGATGTGCCAGGAATCCCTCCCAGGTCGTGGCCCCGGCGCAATTCCCACATTCCCACCCCCCTCTGCAGGCTCCTTACTGGGCAGACTGGGAAGGATGGGACACGGCTCCTCCTGACCCCACCTCCCGCTGGGATTTGTCCCCTCTGTCCCTGCCAGGGCTGCGCGGGGACTTTGGGGGACCTGCCTCAGCCTCCTGGTCATGGGTTGGTCAAGCCCAGGTGAACTCCAGGTTGGCTTGAGTTGGGTTGAGCCAAGCCCAGGTGAATTCCAGGTGTTCTCAGAATCCTGGTGACACCAGGGCTCAGCTTGGTCAATCCCAGGTGAATTCCAGGTGTTCTCAGGATCCTGGTGACACCAGGATTGGGGTTGGTCAAGCCCAGGTGAATTCCAGGTGTTCTCCTGGAACAGGATCCGGCTGACACCAAGTTGAGTCGGGTTGGGTTGGGTTGAGTTGGGTTGGTCAGGCCCAGATGAACTCCAGGTGTTCTGGGGCAGGATCCTGCTGACATCAGGTTGAGTTGGGTTGAGTCAAGCCCAGGTGAACTCCAGGTGTTCTCAGGATCCTGCTGGCACAGGGCTGGGGTATTTGGGCAGGGCTGGGATCACCGGTGTGGGAGCGGGAATGTCAGACCAGGCTGGGAGGCGCAGAGCAGATTTGGGATCCAGCAGAGCTCCTGGCTCCTGGTTTAGTGCAGGATCACATCCAGGATCCCTGGTTCTGGACAGACCTCGGGGCCGGGACGTGTCTCTGGTGTCACCTCCTGTTCCTGAGCAGATTTGGGATCCAGCAGAGCTCCTGGCTCCTGGTTTAGTGCAGGATCATGTCCAAGGTGACCCAGGATCCCTGGTTCTGGACAGACCTCGGGGCGGGACGTGTCTCTGGTGTCACCTCCTGTTCCGAGCAGATCCCTGGGATGTGCTGCAGGTGACCCCACAGCCCAGCCCACCTGGAGGCTCTCCATGGGATTTAAGGTCCTTCCAACACGAACCATGCTGGAGTTCTGTGATGTGGAGCGGAACCAGCCTGAGCCACCTCACCAGGATCCATCAGGAACCCCACAAAGAAATCAGAATCCCACACTTTGGATGCTCCATCTGCAAATTCCCCAAATCCCCCATGGGAACAGCTGGAGGCCGGAGCCTCCTTCCTGCCCACCTTCCTGCTCCCAGACCTGACAAAGCCCTGCTGCTCAAAGCCCGCACAAACAGGACTTCACAAAGATCAGGATCCAGGTTTTATAAAGATCAGGATCCAGATTTTAAAAACATCAGGATCCAGATTTTATAAAGATCAGGATTCAGATTTTATAAAGATCAGGATCCAGATTTTATAAAGATCAGGATCCAGATTTTAAAAACATCAGGATCCAGATTTTATAAAGATCAGGATGCAGATTTTAAAAATATCAGGATCCAGATTTTAAAAAGTATCAGGATCCAGATTTTAAAAAGATCAGAATTCAGATTTTGAAAAGATCAGGATGCAGATTTTGAAAAGATCAGGATGCAGATTTTATAAAGATCAAGATCCAGATTTTAAAAATATCAGGATGCAGATTTTAAAAATATCAGGATGCAGATTTTGAAAATATCAGGATGCAGATTTCAAAAACATCAGGATCCAGATTTTCCAGCTTGATCCCGTTCAAGCCCCAATCTCATCCGTTGCTAAAACAATCCCAGCAAACAGATCCCAAAAGGATCCCCTCAGAGCTGAGCTAACGACCTGCAGACATTCATTAATTAATGACGGGCAGCAGCAGCAGTGCTGATGTGAGACAAACACCAGAGTGATGCAGAAATGAGAAATGACCCCACTAATCCCTGGGAACAGCACTAAGAATCCATCCCGGGCCGGGCTTGTCCCAGCTCTGAGCAAAGCCAGCCTGCTGCACTCTGCTTTGTGTCTCGCTCTCAATTCCTCAGCAAATCAAGCCATTAAAGACCTTTGTTAAATCACTTTAATGCTTTTTTTTTTCTTTTTCCATTTAATCAGTGGCAAAGTGAATCAAACCTGGAGACAGCTCCATTGTGCAATTTAGCCTCGGGGTTTTTTTTTAATTTTAGCCTTAATTTTTTTTACTTTATCCTCAAGGTTTTTTCACTTTATCCTTAATTTTTTTCACTTTATCCTTAATATTCTTCTCTTTATCCTTAATTTTTTTAACCTCGCCCCTCATTTTTTAACGTTGCCCCTCACTGTTTCACTCTGTCCTTTATTTCTCCAGCTCTTTTCTCACCCGTTTATGGAATTTGAGCCGTGGCAAGGCTGGGCCTGGCACCTTGGGACCAGGATGGTTCTTTTCAAGTAAGGTTTGGCTTCCAAGCATCATTTTATTGGGATTTTTTAGGATTTATTGGGGTTTTGGGGGTTTATTCAGATTTATTGGGATTTATTGGGTTTTTTGGGGGGTTTGGGGGGTTTATTCAGATTTATTGGGATTTATTGGGGTTTATTCGGATTTATTTCTGTTTATTGGGGTTTATTCGGATTTATTGGGATTTATTGGGGTTTATTCAGATTTATTTCTGTTTATTGGGGTTTATTCAGATTTATCTCTGTTTATTGGCATTTATTTGTATTTATTGGGATTTATTGGAATTCCAGGATCCTAGGAAAGCGTGGAATTGCGCTGCAAGTTTTCCAAACCTCAGTGAAGGGACAAATTTCCTCCTGGAGTCCCCGGGGGAATGAAAAAAAAGGAGAAATGGCCTTAAAATTCCCTCAGAACTGGGAATCTCACTGCCTGCATCCCCCTGGCTGGAATAATTTAAAAACAGGGGAAGAGAAACCTCTGGAAGCCCAAACTGCGATGAGAATGAGAAGTTTTTTGAGGTTCTGTAATTTGTTTTTTTTTTACCCCAGAAATGCATCAGAGCCCCTCTGAAACCTCCTCAGCCCAGCTCCAGGCCCGAGATGTTTTCCACTTATTTTTAGACCCTGACCTTCCAAGGCTGAAAAATAACATTTTCCTCCTTCTGACTTTTGTCCTTCTCTTGGCAGAGGCCTGTTCAAAACAGAGAAATGGAAAATATTTCAGCTTGCAGGCAGCAGGAGCTTCGCTTTTTTGGTGTTTGTTTGTGAGCTCCTCTCGTTTGTGATGTCAACTCCAGACAGGAGAAAAAAAAAAAATTAATTTTTTTTTAATTTTCATTTAATTTTTTATTTCTTTTGGGGCCTGGGCGGGCCCAGCAGCGCCCTCAGGGACCTGGAGCTTGGGAGGTCTGAGGTAAAAGCAGGGGAAAAAAATCCAATTTTCTGTAAATATCCCGAATTCCTGCTGCTCCCGCTTCTTCCAGACTGAGCTTCTGTTTCCTGGGCTTTCCCTGGGCCTCTCCCGGGGTTTTTCTGGAATGTTCCAGCCCTTCCCAGCTCCCACCTGGAATTTTCTGGGGAAATTCTTGGAAGTTTTTCCAGGGTGGATTTCTCACTGCTGTCCGTGCTTCCTGATGGACAGAAAAATCTGTAAAATTTGCTTTTTCCCCCCCCACCTCATTTTTGCACTTTGTCCTTCCTGCAGGAACAAAACTCCCCCTGCAGTCCCTCTGGAAAAGGGTTTGGGAATAAAAACCCTGCAAATGGAAACGCATCCGAGTTCATGCTGGGGCAATTTGCCCTTGGGGAGTTTAGGGAGCATTTTCTGCAGGTCTGGGAGAAAATGAAGGGAAATCCACCCCTGAATCATCGTCTGCCCTGTGTCCGTGAGGGAGAAATCAACCCCTGCTAAAACACAAATAATCACGATTTTAAAAAATAGAATTTTCTTCCCTACTTTAGCACCAAAAAAAAAAAATTAAAAAATTTGGAATTTTCTTGCCTATTTTAGCACAAGAAATTAAAAATCTGGAATTTTCTTCCCTACTGTAGCACCAAAAAAAAAAATTTAAAAATTTTGGAATTTTCTTGCCTATTTTAGCTCAAGAAAAAAAAATGGAATTTTCTTCCTTATTTTAACACTAAAAAAAAAAATAAAAGGAACCACCCCCCCCAAAAAAAAAAAAAAACACCCAAAAACCACCTGGGATTTTCTTCCATATTTTAGCACAAAAAATAATAATAATTTTTTAAAAATCTGGAATTTTCTTCCTTTTTTAGCACCAAAAAAACCAACCAACCCCCCCAAAAAACCATCCAAAAACCAAAAGGCAAAAAAACCTGGGATTTTCTTCCCTATTTTAGTACCAAAAAAACCAACCCCCCCCCAAAAAAAACCACCCAAAAAACAAAAAGCAAAAAAAACCTGGGATTTTCTTCCATATTTTAGCACAAAAATAAAAAAAAAAATTTAAAACCCAAAAAAAACCCCCAAAAAACAAAAACCAAACAAACAAATAACAAAAAAAAAAACCCCACCACTCTCATTTCCTTCCAGCTTTTTTTTTTTCTTTCCCTATTTTAGCACCAAAAAAAAAAAAAAAAGCGGCAAAAAAAAAAAAAAAAAAATCTCCCAGTTTTCTCTTCCAGCTTTTTTTTTTTTTTCCTTTCCTGCCTATTTTAACACCAAAAAAAAAGCGATTTTGTGCTCGCTCCCAGCCGAGCCGCTGGCTGTGTTTGCTTTGCAGCTGGCGGCGGTGAGGCGGGGGCAGGACGGACGGACGGACGGGCGGACGGACGGGCGGACGCGCATAAAGAGGCGCCGGGCGCGGGCAGCGGGGCAGAGGCGCAGCCCCCGCGCAGCCCCGCGATGCTCCCGGCACCGCTGGCACCGCTGCTGCTGCTGCTGCTGTTCGCCTGCGCCCCGGGCCGGGGCCAGCAGAGGAGGATCGGTGAGGGCCGAGCGCTGCTCCAGGGGTGGTTTAACGGCGGTTTAACGATGGCTTGGTGATGGCTTGGTGATGGCTTGGTGATGGCTTGGTGATGGCTTGGTGATGGTTTGGTGATGGCTTGGTGATGGCTTGGTGATGGTTTGGTGATGGCTTGGTGATGGCTTGGTGATGGTTTGGTGATGGTTTGGTGATGGCTTGGTGATGGTTTGGTGATGGTTTGGTGATGGCTTGGTGATGGTTTGGTGATGGTTTGGTGATGGCTTGGTGATGGCTTGGTGATGGTTTGGTGATGGTTTGGTTATGGCTTGGTTTATGGCTCTATGGTTTGGTGATGGCTTGGTGATGGCTTGGTGATGGTTTGCTGATGGCTTGAGTGATGGTTTGGTGATGGCTTGGTTATAGCTCTGGTTTGGTTTGGTTTGGCTTGGTGATGGTTTAGTGATGGTTTGGTGATGGTTTGGTGATGGTTTGGTGATGGTTTAACTCTGCTTTAACTCTGATTTAGCTCTCCTTTAACTCTGATTTAGCTCTGATTTAACTCCGATTTAACTTGGATTTAACTCTGCTTTAGCTCTGATTTCATTCTGCTTTAACTCTGATTTAATTCTGGTTTAACTCTGATTTAGCTCTGATTTCATTCTGATTTCATTCTGATTTAACTCTGCTTTAACTCTTCTTTAACTCTTCTTTAACTGTGATTTAACTCTGATTTAACTCTGCTTTAACTCTGCTTTAGCTCTGATTTCATTCTGCTTTAACTCTGCTTTAGCTCTGATTTAATGCTGATTTAATCCTGATTTAACTCTTCTTTAACTCTGCTTTAACTCTGATTTCATTCCAATTTCATTCTGATTTAACTCTGATTTTAGCTCTGATTTCATCCTGCTTTAACTCTGATTTAACTTTGCTTTAACTCTGATTTCATTTGGATTTAACTCTTCTTTAACTCTTCATTAACTCTAACTCTTCTTTAACACTGACTTCATTCTGATTTCATTCTGATTTAATCCTGATTTAACCCTGATTTCATTCTGCTTTAACTCTGATTTAGCTCTGATTTGAACTCCACTTTAACTCCACTTTAATGCTGATTTCATTCTGATTTAACTCTGATTTAATCCTGATTCAACTCCACTTTTATTCCACTTTAACTCCACTTTAATGCTGATTTCATTCTGATTTAATCCTGATTTAACTCCACTCTAACTCTGCTTTAACTCTGATTTAATGCTGATTTCATTCCGATTTAACTCTGCCTCAACTCTACTTTAACTCCACTTTAATCCTGCTTTAATCCTGATTTAACTCCGCTGTAATCCTGACTCAATTCTGATTTTTTGAGTGTTTTTATGCTGACGGGTGGAAGGGGCTAAAGAGGGAGGATTTTTCAGCTGGAGCCTGAAAATATTGAAGGGGATTTTGTAGGAAAACTGTAAATAATGCTCTGTGGGATTTTTTCCCCAATTTTCCTCCTGAGAGGTGAAACTATATTTAAGGAAAATAAAGGAAATAAATGATTTAAGAACAGCTTTATTTAAGGAAAATAGAGGAAATAAATAATTTAAAGGAAGTTTTATTTAAGGAAAATAAAGGAAATTAATAATCCCCATCCCACAGCACATCCTTGGATTTCCTGCCCTCCAGGAATATTCCAATTCCACTTCTCCAAATCTGCTTTTGGGGAATTCTCAGCTCCAGGAGGATTTCTGGCAATCCAAATTATTCCCAATCCAAAATTTACTGGAGAGCTCACAAATAGTCACCAATTTTTTTTATAATTTTTTGGGGAAGATCCACGCGTTTTTGGGTTTGTTTGTCTTGTGGAAATGAGGAATTTTTATGAAGTCAGTGCTGGGAAATTCTCCCTGCTCAGGGATGCAGAGCCCAAATTCCAGCTGATTTTCCCCCTGGACACACAGAGAGGGTTTTGTGGGATTTATTCCTGGTTTTCTCTTTGCTGTAGGTATGGGGTGGTTTCTGTTAGGGGACTGGCAAATCTGGGGGAAAAAAGAGAGAAATTATAGGGAAAAATGAGAAATTACAGGAAATATGGAGAAATTATAGGGGGAAAATAGATAAATTATAGGAAAAAAATTGAGAAATTATGGGGGGAAAATGAGAAGTTATAGGAAAAACTGAGACATTATAGGAAAAAATGAGAAATTATAGGAAAAAATGGAGAAATTGTAGGGAAAGTGGGGAAATGGGGGGAAAATAGAGAAATTATAGAAAAAATTGAGACGTTATGGGGGGGAAATGATAAATTATAGGAAAAATTGAGAAATTAGAGAGAAAAATAGAGAAATTATAGGAATACAATGAGAAATTAGAGAAAAAAATTGAGAAATTATAGAAAAAGCCCAGAGAAATGAGGCTGTGCATCCTGAGCTGATCCTGATCCTGCAGAATTCCCAATTTCTCCTGGAGCTCATCCTGACCCTCCAGCATTCCCAATTTCCCCTGGAGCTGATCCTGATCCCACAGCATTCCTGATTTCCCCTGTAGCTCATCTTGACCTCCAGCATTCCCCGATTTTCTCTGGAGCTCACCCTGACCTCCAGAATTCCTGATTTTCCTCTGGAGAGGATCCCCACTCTCCAGAACTCCTGATTTTCCTCTGGGGCTGATCCTGAATCTCCAGCATTCCCAATTTCCCCTGGAGCTGATCCTGATCCTGCAGCATTCCTGATTTCCCCTGTAGCTCATCTTGACCTTCCAGAATTCCCGATTTCACCTGGAGCTCACCCTGACCTCCAGAATTCCTGATTTTCCTCTGGAGAGGATCCCCACTCTCCAGAATTCCTGATTTTCCTCTGGAGCTCATCCTGACCTCCAGTATTCTCTGTTTTCCCTGGAGAGGATCCCGACCCTCCAGAATTCCTGATTTTCCCCTGGAGCTGATCCTGATCCCGCAGCATTCCTGATTTCCCCTGTAGCTCATCTTGACCTCCAGCATCCCCGATTTTCTCTGGAGCTCACCCTGACCTCCAGAATTCCTGATTTTCCCCTGGAGCTCATGCTGACCCTCCAGTATTCCCAATTTCCCCTGGAGCTGATCCTGACTCTCCAGCATTCCCAGTTTTCCCCGGAGCTGCCCCTCCCCCTGCAGCATTCCCAGTTTTCCCTGGCTGAGCCCCCCCTGTCCTTTGTGTCCCCAAAGATCCCAGCCGGCCCTTCCCGAGTGCCGCCGCCGGCAGGGAGCCTGCCTTGAGCCGCGGCATTCCCGGGAATGCCCTGGGAGCAGGTGAGAGGGAAAGGAGCTCCGGGAATTCCGTGGGAGCAGGGGAGAAGAGGGAAAGGAGCTCTGGGAATTCCATGGGAGCAGAGAAGAGGGAAAGGAGCTCTGGGAATGCCCTGGGAGCAGGTGAGAGGGAAAGGAGCTCCGGGAATTCCCTGGGAGCAGGTGAGAGGGAAAGGAGCTCCGGGAATGCCCTGGGAGCAGGGGAGAGGGAAAGGAGCTCCGGGAATTCCATGGGAGCAGGGGAGAGGGAAAGGAGCTCTGGGAATTCCATGGGAGCAGAGAAGAGGGAAAGGAGCTCTGGGAATGCCCTGGGAGCAGGTGAGAGGGAAAGGAGCTCCGGGAATTCCATGGGAGCAGGGGAGAGGGAAAGGAGCTCCGGGAATTCCATGGGAGGAGAGAAGAGGGAAGGGAGCTCCGGGAATGCCCTGGGAGCAGGGGAGAGGGAAAGGAGCTCCGGGAATTCCATGGGAGGAGAGAAGAGGGAAAGGAGCTCCAGGAATTCCATGGGAGGAGAGAAGGGGGAAAGGAGCTCCGGGAATTCTGTGGGAGCAGGTGAGAGGGAAAGGAGCTCTGGGAATTCCATGGGAGCAGGTGAGAGGGAAAGGAGCTCTGGGAATTCCATGGGAGGAGAGAAGAGGGAAAGGAGCTCCGGGAATTCTGTGGGAGCAGGGGAGAGGGAAAGGAGCTCTGGGAATTCTGTGGGAGCAGGTGAGAGGGAAAGGAGCTCCGGGAATTCCATGGGAGCAGGTGAGAGGGAAAGGAGCTCTGGGAATGCCCTGGGAGCAGGTGAGAGGGAAAGGAGCTCCGGGAATTCCATGGGAGCAGGTGAGAGGGAAAGGAGCTCTGGGAATTCCATGGGAGCAGGTGAGAGGGAAAGGAGCTCTGGGAATGCCCTGGGAGCAGGTGAGAGGGAAAGGAGCTCCGGGAATTCCATGGGAGCAGGTGAGAGAGGGAAAGGAGCTCCGGGAATTCCATGGGAGCAGGTGAGAGGGGCAGCATTCCCGGTTTTCCACACCCGGGACAGCCTCGGGCTGCAGCCGTGCCCAGCCCCGAGCCCAGGATTTGCTGCTTTTGGCACCAAATCCCTGCCCAGGTGGGAGGTTCGGGGCTGGTGCCAGAGCAGGTCCTGCTGCTCCCAAATCCCACTCCAGCCCCACATTCCAGCCAGGAATTCCCCAGGGTGGAGCCCGAATGTTCAATTATTCATATAATAATATATGAATGTTATCCATATAGTTTTTATATTCTATAATATATACAGAATATAATATAGTAATTATATATATTATATTTATGTATATATAATATATATAATATATAATTATTATTCATGTAATAGAAAATATCATAGGAATAATAAATAAAATATTTTTCCTATAATTATTATTCACATGATTATAATGAATACAATATAAAATATTATGTGAGTAATAATTAAATATTATTCATATCATTATCATTCTTAAAATAATATATGAATATATAATATATTTTCATATAGATTATACTACATTTTCGTGTAGATATATTCATATAAATATATGACTATATATATTACTATGTATAATATAATATATAACTATACTCTCATAATATATAACTATACTCTTCATATTTTAATATATACATATATTTCATATGAATATATGAGTATTAATAAAGAATATTTAAATATACTCTCGTATATTAATATTTTCATATATATTAATATATTTCATAGAAATATATTCAGTAAATATATATGTATTCATATAATATATATGAATATAAACCTTCCCAGGTTTATAATCAGCTGGATTATAAACCTGGGGATATTCTGGGATTTTCCCAACAATTTTGGGGTTTTTTTAGGAGGAGGAGAAGTCGGGCCAGAAATGCTGCAAGAAATGAGGGAAACCAACCGGGTGCTGCTGGAAGTTCGGGATTTGTTGAAGCAGCAGGTGGGTGAAAAATTCCTGATTCCCGATTCCCTGAGGTCTGGGGATTCTCTGCTTCCTGTGTGGAGCGAGCAGATTATTGCTGCAGAGCAGAATGCAGAGGTGGTTTGTGATTGGGAGATAATGGGGAAAAACTCTCAAGTTGGGAGAAACTTCAAGGTGGAAAAAATCCCTTTAAGTTGGGAAAGAATTCCAGTAGAAAAAACCTTTAAGTTGGGGAAAACCTCAAGGTGAGAAAAACGTTCATAAAAGCTTTTATTTATTCATTCATTCATTACTATTATTATTATTTGTTATTTATCGATCTCGCTGGCTGGGAGTGCCGGGCTCCCGGCTCAGCCCTGCTGCTGTTCCCCTGCAGATCAAGGAGATCACGTTCCTGAAGAACACGGTCATGGAGTGCGACGCCTGCGGTGAGTGCGGCTGTGCCCAGTGCTGTGCCCTGTGCTGGGTGTGCCCAGTGCTGGGTGTGCCCTGTGCTGTGCCCAGTGCTGTGCCCTGTGCTGGGTGTGCCCTGTGCTGTGCCCAGTGCTGGGTGTGCCCTGTGCTGTGCCCTGTGCTGTGCCCTGTGCTGTGCCTTGTGCTGGGTGTGCCCTGTGCTGGGTGTGCCCTGTGCTGGGTGTGCCCTGTGCTGTGCCCTGTGCTGTGCCCGTGCTGTGCCTGTGCTGTGCAGTGCTGTGTTGTGCTTGTGTGCTGTGCTTGTGCTGGGTGTGCCTGTGCTGGGTGTGCCTGTGCTGTGCCCAGTGCTGGGTGTGCTGTGCTGTGCCCTGTGCTGTGCCTGTGCTGTGCCCAGTGCTGGTGTGCAGTGCTGTGCCCAGTGCTGTGTGCAGTGCTGTGCCTGTGCTTGCCTGTGCTTGTGCTTGGGTTTCTTGTGCTGGGTGTGTGTTGTGTGTGTCTGTGCAGTTGTTTTGTGCTGGTTGTGTGCTTGCCTGTCTTGCTGTGCTGTCAGTGTGTGCCTGTGCTGTGCTGTGCTTCTGTGTGGGGTGCCCTGTGCTGTGTGCTGTTGTGCTGTCCAGTCCCTTGCCTGTGCTGTGCCTGTGCTGGTGTGCCAGTGTGTGCTGTGTGTGTGTGTGTGCTGTGCTGGGTGTGCCCGTGCTGGGTGTGCTGTGCTGTGCCTGTGCTGTGCCCTGTGCTGTGCCCTGTGCTGTGCCCAGTGCTGGGTGTGCCCAGTGCTGTGCCCTGTGCTGGGTGTGCCCTGTGCTGGGTGTGCCCTGTGCTGTGCCCTGTGCTGGGTGTGCCCTGTGCTGTGCCCAGTGCTGTGCCCTGTGCTGTGCCCAGTGCTGGGTGTGCCCTGTGCTGTGCCCTGTGCTGTGCCCTGTGCTGTGCCCTGTGCTGTGCCCTGTGCTGGGTGTGCCCTGTGCTGTGCCCTGTGCTTGCCCTGTGCTGGGTGTGCCCTGTGCTGGGTGTGCCCGTGCTGTGCCCTGTGCTGTGCCTGTGCTGGCCCTGTGCTGTGCCCTGTGCTGGGTGGCGCTGTGCCCTGTGCTGGCCCTGTGCTGGTGTATGTGTGGTGTGCTGTGCCCAGTTGGTGTGTGTGCTGGGTGTCCCTGTCTGTGCCCTGTGCTGTGCCTGTGTGGGTGTCCTGTGCTGTGCCCTTGTGCTGTGCCCAGTGCTGGTGTGCCCTGGCTGGGTGGCCTGTTGCCCTGTGGTCCTGTGTGGGTGTGCCCTGTGCTGTCCTGTGCTGTCCAGTGCTGGGTGTGCCCTGTGCTGGGTGTGCCTGTGCTGTGCCCTGTGCTGTGCCTGTGCTGGGTCCTGTGTGGCTGTGTTGTGCTGTGCCAGTGCTGGGTGCCCTGTAGCTGGGTGTCCCGTTATCCCTGTACCACGTTAGTTATTCCTGCTGCCGTGCTGGGTCCGCGCCTGTGCCGTTATCTGCTCCGTGTTGGTATGTTATGTCGGTGCTCCAGTTATCCTGGTGCACGTTATCTGGTATCACAGCTGTTCTGCTCATCACAGCTGGTCTGTCCTTGCTGGTTCACCTTCCCATCTTCCCCCCACCTGTGCTTCTGCCCTTGTTCCCTGATTTGTTGTCATGGCTGGCTGGTGGCTATTGGCACCCAGTATGCACTGGTGGCTCTGGGACACCCCAGGTTGTTGTGGTGGCTCTGGGACACCCCATGGTGGCTCTGGGACACCCCACAACCTGGTTCACTGGTGGTTCTTCCGGGATCCCAGTTATTCCCACAGTCGTCCTGTCACCAGTTCTGCTGGTCCCAGTTCTGGTATCACCTTCCATGGTGTGCTCCTGGGACACACTACCTGGTACCACAGACTGGTTGGCTACGGGTCACCCCATGGTTGGTCAGTTTTGGGACACCCCAGAACTGCACTGGTGGCTTTGGGACACCCCATGGTGGCTCTGGGACACCGTCCCAGAACTGCATTGATGGCTCTGGGACACCCCAGGCAGTTCTGGTGGCTTTGGGACACCCCATGGTGGCTCTGGGACACCCCAGCCATTGTGGAGAGTGGTGGGGCCCCTGGGGTTGCCGTGCTGGGAACCCGGGCTGGGCCCCAGGCTGTGGCGAGGTACGGCCGGTCACCGTGCCAGTTCTGTCGGGACCCCGCTGCGTGCCCAGCCCCTGCTTCCCGGGCGTGCCCTGCACCGAGAGCGGCGGCGGCTTCCGCTGCGGGCCGTGCCCCGCCGGCTACACCGGCAACGGCACCCACTGCTCCGACATCAACGAGGTAAAACCGGCACCGGAGCGGGCAGCGCGGCCCCTGCGGCTGCCTCGGGGCGCGGGGACACCTGCGGGAGCTGCGGGAGCTGCAGTTCCGTGCCTGGCACACGCTGGGATCCCTGCAGGAGCTGGGATTCTTGCAGGAGATGCAGTTCTGTGCTTGGCATATGCTGGGATTCCTGCAGACTCTGGAATTCTGTGCCTGGCACACGCTGGAATTCCTGCAGGAGCTGCAATTCCAGCAGGAGCTGCAATTCCTGCAGGATGCAGTTCTGTGCTTGGCATATGCTGGGATTCCTGCAGACTCTGGAATTCTGTGCCTGGCACACGCTGGAATTCCTGCAGGAGCTGCAATTCCAGCAGGAGCTGCAATTCCTGCAGGAGATGCAGTTCAGTGCAGTTCTGTGCCAGGATCCCTGCAGGAGCTGGGTTTCCTGCAGGAGCTGCAATTCCTGCAGGAGCTGCAGTTCCGTGCCTGGCATGCACCAGAATTCCTGCAGCTCTGGAATTCTGTGCCTGGCCCTCCCCAGGGAGGGTTTCGGGCCAGCCCCGTCCCAACAAAATCAATCCCGAGGTTTGTGCCACACAGGGAAGGGAGTTTGGAACGCCAGAGCCGCCTCCTTTGCTGAGGAGTTGTTTGAGATAAGATTTATTGGGTGTGGAATGGGATCAAACAGTTCCCTGATAATCCTTGAAACAGCAAATCTCAGCCACAGGGCTTTGTTTCTGCCCTTAAATCAAACCTTGCTGGGCAGATACTGTGTATTACTTTTAGGAAATTTTCTCATTTTTTAGGAAATGTGGCATTCCACCAATTTTAAGCTCTGTGTGTGTGCAAAGCTCTGCTCACCCGTGGATTTTTTTTTGGTGGGGCTCCTGAGCTCTGTGCTTCCCAAACCATGAACTTGATTATCCCACTCTTGCAGAGCCTCAGTTGCATTTCAGTTAAAAAACCTGCTGAAGGCTCCGTGGGAGATTTTGGGATTGTCAGTCCAAAATACGGGATCCACTGTATTCCTGCGATGCATCTGCCAGCACAGAGCATAAAATGCAGGGAAAGTAATGAAGTGTTGGAGGAAGCAAAGCATTCGGAGCAAGTTTGGGAAGAGCGGTGAACAAACAACTCGAGTTGCGTTTCAGGGCCAGGGTGGGGAATTGTCCAGTGCCCTGGACTCTGAGGATTCCAGGAAGGAAAAGGTGAAGCCAGAGCAGCTCCCTGCCCGGGCTGTGGTGTCACCTGAGGAGAGTCACAGCTCCAAGTGGCTTTGGCTTTGTTCTGTTGCAGCCCAGGGGACCCCCGGGCTGGGGGAGCCCTCTGAGGAACTTGTGTGCCCTTTTCCTTCACACTAAAACCCCCGGAGCTGGAGGTGCCCCAGGGCTGGAGCTGCCCCCTGGCACGGCCCTGGGCACCGTGTGTGTTGTTTCAGTGCAACGCCAACCCCTGCTTCCCGAAAGTCCAGTGCATTAACACCAACCCCGGCTTCCGCTGCGACCCCTGCCCGCCCGGCTTCACCGGGCAGCTGCTGGAAGGGGTGGGACTGGCCTTTGCCAGGGCCAACAAACAGGTGAGGGCCTGGAATGTTCTGTGTCCCTCAGACGCCGGCAACTCTCTCCCCTCTGCAGTGAAGAAACGGGAGGGGAACTCGAGGCGATGGTTCCCAAGGATGGAAGGGATTCCTGGCTGATGGAAGGGAGGGTGGAGAGGGGCTGGGAGGGAATTCCCATCCCTGGAAGGGTCCCAGGCCAGCCTGGGATAGTGGAAGGTGGCCCTGGGGGTGGGGATGGGACGATTAAAGGTCCCTCCCGACCCGAACAGTTTTGGGATTCCGCGATTCCGTGTATTGGCAGGAATGCAGGGGGAAGGGAGTGCCCAGGATGTCCTGGCACCTGGGCCCCAGAGCCACCTGCCCTGGGCCAAACTGGGGCTGGGCAGGGCATCCCAGCACCTCTGGGGCTGTGGGGCCTTCCTGGGGATGGGAATGGGGATGGGAGTGGGAATGGGAATGGGAGTGGGAATCCTTCCTGGGAATGGGAATCCTTCCTGCTGGGACACAGAAAAGTTCCTGCAGCCGCTGCCACCCCCTCCCAGCTTCTCTGACAGCTCCAGGCAGATCAAAAATCCCAACAGCCTGGGCTGATTGGGGTTTTTAGGGGTAATTATCGCACATATGGCTCTGGGAATTTGGGGCTGGTCATGGGATGCAGCCATTGAGCTTCCAAACCCATGGGGCCCCTTCCACAGTGAGGATATTCCAGCAGCTCGGCTCAGAGCCCAGCTCTGTTCCCAGGCTGGAGCTTCTGCTGGGTCTGGAGAGGGGTCTGGAGCCCGGCTGGGATCTGCCTCAAGCTTGTCAGCAGGAACCCTTGCTAGTCCTGGGCTAGTGAGGTGTGCCGGGGCTCTGCTTCTGCTCCTGGCCCTGCCCCAGTGCTGGGATTTGGGGTGGGGTGGAGGTGAAGGTGGGACCTGTTCTCCCTTGGGTGAGTGAAGGTGAAGGTGGGACCTGTTCTCCTTGGGGGGGTGGAGGTGAAGGTGGGACCTGTTCTCCTTGGGATGGGGTGGAGGTGAAGGTGGGTCCTGTTCTCCCTGGGGTGGAGGTGCAGGTGAAGGTGAAGGTGGGTCCTGTTCTCCTTGGGATGAAGGTGGAGGTGGGTCCTGTTCTCCCTGGGGTGGAGGTGAAGGTGGGTCCTGTTCCCCTTGGAATGGAGGTGCAGGTGAAGATGGGTCCTGTTCTCCTTGGGATGGGGTGAAGGTGAAGGTGGGTCCTGTTCTCCTTGGGATGGGGTGAAGGTGGGTCCTGTTCTCCCTGGGCAGGTGTGCACCGACATCAACGAGTGTGAGACTGGAGCTGCCAGGAATTGTGTCCCAAACTCCATCTGCATCAACACTCGGGTAAATCCTCAGGGAAACGGGGACCCCAGGGAGAGCTCAGAGCCCTGGCAGGGCCTGAAGGGGCTCCAGGGGAGCTGCAGAGGGACTGGGGACAGGGATGGAGGGACAGGACACAGGGAGTGCATTTAAACTGGGAAAAGGGAGATTTGGGTGGGATATTGGGCAGGGATTCCCGGCTGGGAGGGTGGGCAGGGAATGGGATGGAGTTCCCTGTGGCCATCTCTGGCAGGGCTTTACCGGGAGGGTGAAAGCGAATCCCGAGCAGGGATTTACGGGATTCCCGTTCGAGTTCCTGCTCCCGTTCCCCCCGCAGGGATCCTACAAATGCGGGGCCTGCAAGCCGGGCTTTGTGGGGGATCAGATCAGCGGCTGCCGGAGCCAGACGGCGACCGGGGCACGGCGCTGCCCCAACGGCGAGATCAGCCCGTGCCACGAGAAAGCCGAGTGCATCGTGGAGAGGGACGGCTCGCTGTCCTGCCAGGTCCGGGCACCGCCGCCAGCCTGGCATCGGGATGGGGCACCCCATAGGGGCTGGGTTGTGGCACCGCCCTATAGAGACTGGGGTCGGCTCCTACCCTATAGGGACTGGGATCGGGTCCCACCCTCCTGGGATCGGGTCTGATCCCGTGAGATGGAGGGGTCTGGTCTGACCCTCCCGAGTTTGGGGTCTGGTCTGACCCTCCTGCAAATGGGGACTGGTCCCAATCTCCGCCGAGACTGGGGTCTGGTCCCGCCCTGCCGAGGCTGGCTGGGCTCTGGTCTGACCCTCCTGCGAGCTGGGTTTAATCCCAGTTTCCCTGCAGAGGGGTCTGGTCCCGCCTTCCCCACGCTGGGGTCGGGTCCCACACTCCTGTGGGTCTGGTCCGACCCCCGCCCCGGGATTTGGGTCGGGTCCAACCCCCCAGCAATTGGGGTCTGCCCTGATTCCTGCACGACTGGGGTCTGACCCCAAACTCCCTGGGGTTGGGGTCGGGTCTGATCCCAAACTCCCTGGGGTTGGGGTCGGTCTGCTCGCTCCTCGTTCCCTCGTCCCGCGCTCCTCTCCCGGGTCTGCCACTGCCCTCTCCTGGGGATCGCCCTGCCCGAACCATCCCTGCTCGTCCCTGTCCCCCGAGCTCCTCCCTGCGCTGCTCCCTGCCGCTTTTGGGGTTTTGGTTTTCCCTGAAGCGCTGCGAACCTGTCGGGTACGGAATTCCTGGGGCTGAGCAGGGAGGATGCAGGGAATCGGGATCCAGGATCAGCAGCCTCGGAGCCGAGTTCTGCTGCTCCTCCCCACGCCCCAGCAGCAAGCCGAGATCCGAGCTGGTGAAATCCCAGAAATGTTTCTCCCGGGCGCTATTTCCCTGTAGGGTTTCACATCCCGGTTCTGCAGCGTTCCGTGCCGCGTCTCCGGTAAATCCCGGGGTTTCGGGGGGCTGACTCTGTGTGTGTGCCCCTTGCAGTGCCTCGTGGGCTGGGCAGGGAACGGCTACGTGTGCGGCAAGGACACGGACATCGACGGCGTGCCCGACGAGAAGCAGCGCTGCTCCGACAAGAAATGCCGCAAGGTGAGGGGGGAAATGCGGGAATTTCATCCCAATTTCCCTGCACGCCAATTTTCCTGGGCGCTGCTGAGACCCGCGGAGCTCGGGCTGGGTGCAGTCCCACATCCGTCTGTCTGTCCTGCAGGATAACTGCATGACCGTGCCCAACTCGGGCCAGGAGGACGCAGACAGGGACGGCATCGGGGACGCCTGCGACGACGACGCCGACGGGGATGGGATCCCGAACGCCGAGGTCCGGGCTCGGCTGCCCCCGGCAGCACCTGCGGGAGGAATTCCGGGGGTCCCAGGGGGAATTCCGGGGGTCCCGGTGGGGATTCGGGGGTCCCGGTGGGGATTCAGAGGTCACAATGGGAATTTAGGAGTTCCACTGGGATTTTAGGGGTTCCAGTAGGAATTCAGGGGTCACAGTAGAAATTGGGGGTCCCAGTGGGAACTCACAGGTCCCAGTGGGAACTCACAGGTCCCAGTGGGAATTGAGGGATCCCAGTTTGAATTCAGAGGTCTCCGTGGGAGTTCAGAGATCCCAGTGGAGTTCAGGGGTCCCAGTTTGAATTCTGAGGTCCCAGTGTGAATTTAGGGTTCCCAATGGGAGTTCAGGGTTCCCAGTGGAGTTCAGGGTTCCCAATGGCAGTTCAGGGTCCCCGTGGCAGTTCAGGGGGTCCCGTGGCAGTTCAGGGTTCCCAGTGGAGTTCAGGGGTCCCAGTGTGAATTTAGGGTTCCCAATGGGAGTTCAGGGGGTCCCGTGGCAGTTCAGGGTTCCCAGTGGAGTTCAGGGGTCCCAGTGTGAATTTAGGGTTCCCAATGGGAGTTCAGCGTTCCCAGTGGAGTTCAGAGTTCCCAGTGGAGTTCAGGGGTCCCAGTGTGGCCTCGCTCTGGGGGCTCTGCGGATCTCAAACCAGGCTGAGACGCCCCCAGGGGGGTTTGGGGAGCCCGTGCTCAGCGAGCCCTGCTGGGCACAGCCCAGGAGGCGCCGGTGTCCCCAGCCCGTGTCCCCTGTCCCCGCAGGACAACTGTGTGTACACCAGGAACACGGACCAGCGCAACGCCGACAAGGACAACTTTGGGGACGCGTGTGACAACTGCCGGCAGGTGAAGAACAACGACCAGAGGGACATCGATGGCGACGGCAAGGGCGACGAGTGCGACGAGGACATGGATGGGGACGGTGAGAGCCGGCTGTCCCCAGGCTGGGCCCTGCTGGGGTCAGCCCAGCTCAGCTCCTGGGGCACAGGCAGGGCGCTCCCCGTGTCCCCTCGCAGGTGCTGCTCTCCAGCTTGGGTTTATTTTCATTTTTATTTGCCACAGTTGTGGCTTTTTCAGGGTCCCCCATGGAAGGGAGGAAATGATTAATCTGAGTCCGTGTTCTTAGAGGGCTAATTTATTATTTTATTATATTATATTAAAGAATGCTATACTAAACTATACTAAAGAATAGGGAAAGGATACAGACGGAAGGCTGCAAAGAATGAGAATGAAAACTCGTGACTCCTTCACAGCCTGACCCTGATTGCTCATGAAGTCAAAACAATTCACATTAAACCCATCAAACAATCTCCAACCACATTCCAAAGCAGCAAAACACAAGAAAGGCAAATGAGATAATTATTGTTTTCATTTCTCTCCGAGGCTTCTCAGCTTCCCAGGAGAAGAAATCCTGGCAAAGGGATTTTTCAGAAAATGTGACAGTGACACACAGTCACAGCCAGCCTCGTCCTGGCTGCCTTGTGCTGCATTTTAGGGGAGAAATTTGGGAATATCGGAGCAGCCAGCAGCTCCTGGCTCGAGGCTGGGGGAGTCCCCTGGGGTGGACACAGACGTGGCTGCCTTTGGAAGCTGAGCTGATCACAGTGGGCGCAAAAGCTGCTCCCAGCAGCCAGGAACCCCCAAATCCTGAAATCCTTGCTTTAGCCTGGATTTTTGTGGACCCACCCTGCCCTGTTTTGCAGGGATCAAGAACACCGTGGACAACTGCAGGAGAGTGCCCAACCCTGACCAGAGGGACGGGGACGGGGACGGCGTGGGGGACGCCTGTGACAGCTGCCCCACCCTCAGCAACCCTGACCAGGTACGGAGCCCAGGCTGGGCCCTGCCGGGTCCCCCAGCCGTGCCAGGGACAATCCCAGCTGCCACCCTCCTGTGCCACAAACGGAAATTCCCTCTGGAGCAAATCCCAGGAAATTCGGCGCGCTGGGCTCTGCCTTCCTGCCCTGCCCCGCTGCTGGAATTCCTCAGAATCCCCCCAAAAATCCCACAGAGCCTCCTGCTGGTGGCAGCTCTCTGTTCTCTTCCTTGCCTTTTATCTAAAGAATAAATTTAAATCATTCTTCCTTTATTTTTCTAGAAAGACACTGACCACGACCTGGTGGGAGATGTCTGTGACACCAACCAGGACAGGTGAGCTGCAGAAATTAAAAATTCTATTTATTTGCATGAAATCCTGGGAATGAAGGGACCAAAAGGCTGTGAGAACCTGGCCTGGCCTTATCCTATAAAAAATGGAGGTTTGGAGGTGGAATTTTCTTCAGACCTCACAGAAAGTGATCACTGGAAGGAAGCAGCTCCCAGAGCTCCATTTCCAGCAGGAACGTCACTGACGTATTTTATGAAAATCCTTTCACTGGGATTTTTCTCCTGAGAAGCCTCAGAAAAGAAACGTGAACAATAATTATCTGATGGCTTAGCATGTGCTCTGGAGGTTGCTCACCAACAGTGCAGCTTTGATTGGTTCCATGTGAATTGTTTTTAATTAATGGCCAATCACAGCCCAGCTGTGTCAGACTCTCTGGTCAGTCACAAGATTTTATTATTCATTCTTTTCTGGCCTTCTGATGTCTCCTTTCTCTTTCTTTAGTTTTAGTATAGCATTTGTGATATGATATTATATGATATATAATATGATGTAATATAATGTAATATAATAGAATGTAAAATACAATATATAATATGATATAATATAATATGGTATAATATGATATGCTATTATATGATATGACATGATATGATATAATATAATATAATATGATGTAATATAATGTAATATAATAGAATGTAAAATATATGATATAATATGTTATAATATGATATGTTATAATATAATATAATATAATATAATATAATATAATATAATATAATATAATATAATATAATATAATATAATATAATATAATATAATATAATATAATATAATATAATATAATATAATATAATATAATATAATATAATATAATATAATATATGATATGATATGATATGATATGATATGATATGAGGTAATAAAATACAATATAATAGAATATAAGTATAATATAAATATAATATAATATATTATTCAGCCTTCTGAAACGTGGAGCCAATTCTCATCTCTTCCCTTACCCTGGGGACCCCCAAACATTCCTGACCCATTCCTGGGGTGCCCTTCAAGGCTGAGATCCCGGATGCAGCTGCAGCCCCCAGCCCCGGGGCAGCTCCCCGTGCTGGTGGCCGTGGGTGACGTGTCCCTGTCCCTGTCCCTGTCCCTTCTCCCCCAGCGACGGGGACGGGCACCAGGACTCGCGGGACAACTGCCCCACGGTGCCCAACAGCTCCCAGGTGGACACGGACGGCGACGGGCTGGGGGACGAGTGTGACGAGGATGATGATGATGATGGCATCCCCGACTTCCGACCCCCCGGCCCCGACAACTGCAGGCTGGTGCCCAACCCCGGCCAGGAGGACGCGGATGGTGAGGGAGGGAGGGAGGGACGGGTCCTTTGGGGTCCCTGGGGTGGCTCCAGGCTCTGGGAGCCGCAGGAGTTTGGGTTTTGTTGGCACTGACTCGTGCCAGGCCTGGGACACTGCAGGTGTCCACAGTGCCAGCACTGGGCCGGGTTTGGGAACAAGTTTAGGACCAGGTTTGGGGCCATGTTTGGGATCAGGTTTGAGGCCAGGTTTGGGATCAGGTCTGGGGCCATGTTTAGGGCCATGTTTGGGGTCAGGTTCAGGATCATGTTTGGGATCATGTTTGGGATCATGTTTGGGGTCAGGTTTGGGATCATGTTTGGGATCATGTTTGGGATCATGTTTGGGATCATGTTTGGGGTCATGTTTGGGGTCAGGTTCTCTCTCCCAGAACTGTCTGGGGTTTGAGGGGTTTCTCTGCAGCTCCTTGGGGTGTCCCAGTCCCTCAGTGCCCTCAGCTGCCCCTGGTGCTGCCCGAGACTGAGCAAACCCAGGGCAGGAGCTGCTGCTCCAGGCTCCTTCCTCCTCCTCCTCCTCCTCCTCGTGCCCAGGGGACGGCGTGGGGAACCTGTGTGAGGATGACTTCGACAGGGACATGGTGATCGACAGGATCGACGTCTGCCCCGAGAACGCCGAGGTGACGCTCACAGACTTCAGGGCCTTCCAGACCGTGGTGCTGGACCCCGAGGGGGACGCTCAGATTGACCCCAACTGGATCGTCCTCAACCAGGTGGGGAGAGCCCCGGTCCTGGGGGGTTTTCCCTCAAAGGCTCCGTGGTTCTGCAGTGCCCAAATCCCCGAGTCACAGCCCTGGAGCAGCACAAGAGGGAGTTGGGTGTGTCTGGAATTGCACTAAAGAGTCACAATTCCTCTTTCCCAGGGCATGGAGATTGTCCAGACCATGAACAGCGACCCTGGCCTGGCTGTAGGTGAGGAATTTCCCTTCTCCCTTTGGGAAATCATCACTCGCTGCAGCTTTGAGCATCCACTACTCCATGACCCTGTTGTGCACAGAGTCCAGATTCCCCCTGGCAAAATCCACCTCCCCAGCTGAATCCTGGCTCTGTTCTGCTGCCCCTGACAGGGTACACAGCCTTTAACGGGGTGGACTTCGAGGGCACCTTCCACGTCAACACGGCCACGGATGACGACTACGCCGGGTTCATCTTTGGCTACCAGGACAGCTCCAGCTTCTACGTGGTGATGTGGAAGCAGATGGAACAGACCTACTGGCAGGCCAACCCCTTCCGGGCAGTGGCAGAGCCTGGCATCCAGCTGAAGGTACAGGAACCCTGCTGGAGGAATTAATTCCCTGCTGGAATTTTGCCTCGGGATCAGCAGCTGTGTGGAACCCTCTGTGCACACGTTGAGCAGGCTCTCCTCTGTCCCAGGCAGTGAAATCCAAAACGGGCCCTGGGGAGTACCTGCGGAATTCCCTGTGGCACACGGGAGACACCACGGACCAGGTGAAGCTGCTCTGGAAGGACCCCAGGAACTCGGGCTGGAAGGACAAGACCTCCTACCGCTGGTTCCTGCAGCACCGGCCCCAGGTCGGCTACATCAGGTGAGCCTCGGGGCAGGACCGTCCCCACCAGGGAAATCAAACCCCAGGGAGCCCCAGAACGTTCTGGAAGGGAGCTCAGCCATGGGCAGGGACCCCTCCCGCTGCCCCTCGGGCGTCCCGGGGATGGAGCAGCCCTGAGGCCGGGGCAGCTCCTGCCATTCCCTGCCTTGCTCCCCTCCAGGGCTCGCTTCTACGAGGGCCCCGAGGTCGTGGCAGACACTGGAGTTGTCCTGGACACCACCATGAGAGGGGGACGCCTCGGGGTCTTCTGCTTCTCCCAGGAGAACATCATCTGGTCCAACCTCCGCTACCGCTGCAACGGTGAGTTGGGAAAGGCAAACTGGGAATTCTCCTCCCTTTTCCAGTCATGGACACCTGCATGGGAACGGGGCAGCAAACGGGGCCGGAGGCTGTTTTCCCCGGCCCTGATCTCTCTTTGCTTTAACGCTCAGACACCATCCCAGAGGACTACGAGACGTTCCGGTTCCAGCAGGATTAATCCCCGCCGCCCCTGCAGCCCCCAGCCCGCGCTCCCCGCCCCGCTCCCGCTCTGGAATGCCGCCCCGAGAGCTGTCAGCGCCTCCCACCCCGCCCTCGCCGCCTCCAGCTCCCCTGCCCCACCAGCAAATCCCTGAAAATGTTACGCGAATCCTCCGGGAAGGGCAGAGGTGGAGACAGGGAGTGCGACCAGGAGCCCGAGCTGCTGCCAGCCCCGGCTGCGGGCCGCGCTGGGAGCTCCCTGCAGCAGCCGGGGTGGTTGGAGCTGCTTTGGCGGGGAGGATTCCCAGGAATCTCCTCCCTGCCCCAAGGCTCCCGAGTGTGAATGTTGTTTTCCTTTTCGAGACCTGCCGCAAAGCAAACTCAGCGCGAGTCTGAGAGGGACGCGTGGAGCAGCCTCAGCACAAGTTGCTCGTTTTAGTAAATGAAAAAAAAGCACTTTAAGGAGAGTATCTTTGTTCTGGAGTGTTGGAAAATAAAACACTTGGAATGCTGGATAATAAATTCTGGATTTCTCCTTGGTCATGTCTGTGTTCTCTCCACTCTTCTGAAGCTTCTCCCTTGCAGATGTGGAAGGGAGGAACCGTCCAGGGCTGAGCTCAGTGGGGCTGAGAGAGCCCTGGGCTGGACTGGGAATTTTCTTGGAAATGCCAATGCATGGAGGCACCTCTTCCTCACGAGCCTTCCTCTCCTCAGCCCTGCCCTGCCAGGTTCTTGCTGGAACAACAATTAAGGCTTCTCCCTTTTCCCCACAGGATTCTCTCCCTTTTTTCCACGGGATTCTCTCCCTTTTTTCCATGGGATTCTCTCCTTTTCCCCACGGGATTCTCTCCCTTTTCCCCACAGGATTCTCTCCTTTTCCCCACGGGATTCTCTCCCTTTTTTCCACAGGATTCTCTCCCTTTTTTCCACGGGATTCTCTCCCTTTTTTCCCACAGGATTCTCTCCCTTTTTTCCACGGGATTCTCTCCTTTTCCCAACGGGATTCTCTCATTTTCCCCACAGGATTCTCTCCCTTTTCCCCATAGGATTCTCTCCCTTTTTTCCCACAGGATTCTCTCCCTTTTTTCCCACAGGATTCTCTCCCTTTTTCCCACAGGATTCTCTCCCTTTTCTCCACGCTTTCCCCATCCCACCCCTCCACCCCCTGAAGACAAGAGCCAGCGGATTTTACCCCTTCAGGCCTTTATTTTGATAAAATTGGTCAAGCCCACATAAGGCAACGCACACACGGCTCCGCCCGCCCCCCGCCCGCCCCAACCGCCTCGGAAAATAAATAACACAAACCAAGAGAGGACTCCATGTAGTGTTTGGCTTTGCAGTATAGAAATTCCACACAATGATTCTGTTGTGTTGTTGGTTTTTTTTTGTTTTGTTGGTTATTTTTTTCCCTGTTTAAAAAGGTAAAAATGATTTATAATACACAGTCAGAATGTCGTGGTGCCCGCATAGAAAACCGACATGCAATCCATGCCTACACTGCGCCGTATAAATAAGATGCAACTCAAAATACAAAGAACAGGAACACTACAAAGTTTAATTCTAAGAGGGAGGGAGGTTTTTTTTGGTTTTTTTTTTTTTTCCCTTTTTCCTGGTTGTTTTTTAAAAAGGACAGACACACGTAACAAAGGCTACCTGCGCTTTCACATTGCCATCACAGTGACGGGGGGGCCGTTGCTCCGAGGAATAAACGCGCTGGTTTTGGGGTTTCTCCCGAAAAAAACAGCCAAGGTCGGGATCTGCGGGGGGAGGAGGGGCCTTCCTGCTTCCTTCCTGTCCAGAGGGGGTTTCCAGGGTCTTTCCGAATTAAGGAAATTAAGCTCAAGCCTTAATTGTTGTTTTGGCAGAAATTCGAGGTTTTGGGTCCAAGGGTTTGTTTTTGAGGGAAATGCAGGTAAACTGCTTTTAGATAAACTCAGGGCAGCTTTTGCTCTTGGAATCACGGAACTGAGGTTGGGACAGAGCCACTGCATCAGGGTTGGAAAGGAATCACCGAATTAAGGCTGGAAAAGAACCTGACTCAAGTTTGGAAAAGAATCACCAGATTAGGGTTGGAAAAGAACGACCAAATCAAGGCGGGAGAAGAAAAATCAAATTAAGGTTGGAAAAGAATTCTGCAATCAAGGTTGGGAAGGAACAACCAGATCAGTGCTGGAAAGGACCTCCAGGACCATCACACCCAACCTCCCTCTGAGCTGAAGGTTCACCCATGAGCTCTCCTAAGAACGAATTCACCAAATAAATCCCCGGGCGCTCCCCGGCGGCCGCGGGACGCGCGCGGGCCCGGGGCGGTTCCGGCCGTTCCTGGAGAGGTTTTCCCCTCTGGCAAATGAGAAATCGGCCCAGGGGGGCAGAGGCCAGCCCGGGCCGTGTCGGGGGGCACAGGGGGGGCTGCCAAGCGCTCCCTGCCATGCAGAAGCCGTGGGAGCCGCGCCGGGTCACGCATGCCCAGAGGGGAACGGGGTCTATGTACAGGGAAAGGAGCCTCCCCCAGCCCCCCAGCGCCAGGGCTGGGCTGGCTGCTGGGAAAATAATCACAGTTTTGGATGCACCGAGGGTTTATTCCTGCTCTTCCCCATTGTATTGGCAAATGCAACAGTCTAGCTTGGGAATTGGGGGGTAATTCCTTATGGAGATAGAAAAACACGGAGGGAGGGGGGGGTCAGGAGGGAGGGTGGGACAGTCACCCCTGGAGACACCAGACAGCTGCACCACCACTGCAATCAAACTCAGCAATTATAGCAATTAACACCATTTCCTCCTGGATTTTTTTTGTTTTTTACTAAGCGATGGTTTTCCCTTTTCTGCTCCCACTCGTGGGGAGGGAGCCCCAGACACTGGAATGAGCACAGGGCTGTTACATTTGGAACGAAAGCAGATTATTTGTCCTGGGAACACTCGGGATCCGCTCCACGCTTCTCTCTGGGTTTGCTTCCAGATCAGCCTGATGCCACAAAAAGTGGAATTTGAAGGAGTGAGAAAGGGGGAATCCTCTGGGGCAGCTCCCACAAGAAAGGTTCCCCTGGGGGAAGGGAAAGGCGGGAGCTGCTGGAACCCCCGGATCTCACAGGGTCCGATGAGAGGCAGCTTCTCCCCGGCCGCAGCTGGAGCCCATCCTGCCGCAGCCGGCACTCCCATCCCTGCTCCTTCCCTCTCCCCAGGGATCAAACCCGGGTTTCTCCCGGCTGGAGGCTCCCTAAGTGTGACAGTTGCATCCAAGGTGTGTTAGTTTGAAATTAAGGCGATTTTCAAGGTCTACTTACAAGTCTAAGAAACAAAGAGCTCTTATTTACACACGGAGTTTAAAAAACCGGGCAGGAGCTGGAGCTGCAGTTGCCTGCCCGAGCCTCCCTCGCGTGAGGAACCCCAGCTCCTGCTGCTGCCTCCCCTGCGGTGACTTTGGGGTTAAAAACAGCACGGACAGGACTGCTGGACTGAACCCCAGCTCCTGCTGGTGCCTCCCCTGCAGCGACTCTGGTGTTACAAACACAGCACACACACGGACTGCACAAGCACGGAGCCATTCCAGCAGGGGACAAACACAATTCCCACATGGAGCTGCACAAAGCTCTCACTGCACCTTCAGCAAGGGGCTCTGAGCCCAAACTCCTCCTGGTTTCCTCCTGTCTGAGCTGCCTTTTACCTCCTCCTTACACTGGAAAAGCGTGAGGGATCTGAAAGGAGCAGCCACCGGGAGTGGACGTGTCCTACCGAGCTCAAACCCTGCCAAAAAATCCCAAAACATTCCCGAGAGATGCAGGGAAACCTCTGGAGGGCGTGGAGAAGGATGAAATTAAAACAAAACAAAACAAAACAACAAAGAAATAAAAAAGACACAGGGAAGCCAAGAAAAAAATTCCACGTTTTTAGTGCAAATGGTCAACAAATGGCACAGAAGGTGAGGGGACGCCCAGGGCTGGGGAGATCCTGACCCTGCTGCTGCTCAGCAGAGCGGGCAGGAACCTCAGCAGGGCGGCCCAGGATTTCTGGAAGCACACAGAAACTTGGATAACTCATTAGGAGAACTCAGGAGAGCGGAGAGGAGTTCGTTAATTGCACGGGGACTCTCATTAATTGCGGGGAACTCGTTAAGAGCAGCCCAGGCCGTTCCCAAAGAGAAGCAGCTTTGGGGTTGGGAATTCCTTGGGCTGGAGGCAGAGAGAAGATCCAGGGGGGCGGGAGGGGTGAACAGAGCCCAGCTGGTGGGAACTGGGGATTTTAGGGATGGAACCCATGGGGCTGCTCCCAGCCAGGCTGGAGGTGCCTCCCTCTCCAGCAGCAGCTCACCCTAGGGGCCAGTTAATGAGTTAATGACTCCAAATCCTGTTAATTCCTGATGAATTCCTGCCTTTCCCCAGCGGAACGAGGATGTTCCAGCAGTGCCCTTTAATTCCATTCGTTCCCAGAAATGTGGGAATCACCTTCCCTCCAGCCAGAGTGAAATCCCCAATTCTGACCCTGGGGAATCTGGATGGGATTTTTTTTTTTTTTTTTAATTTAATGCAGCACAAAATATTCACAAGGACCATCAGAAATAATCAATTCTCCATTTAATTAAACAGAATTTTGGAGGATTTAATCCTGGTCATTGTGGAGCAAGAGATTTTTTTTTTCCCCCGGGTGAATGAAGGAATTTTTAAGTTCCAACCACCCTATTTTGCCTATTCCAAAGGAAAATATCTAAGCTTCCTTATTCCTGCTTAACATCTGTTTAAAATTCCAGTTAGTTTAAAAATACCTACATATATAATATATATAATATATTTTTGGAATAAACCCACAAAAAAAAAAAAGTACTGTACAAATATTATGTAGAGTGCTTCCATTGGCTGTATGTAGTTGAGCTACTTTCCTAATATCCAAATATTTAAATAAAATAAAAAAAAAAAAATGACAACAACAACAACCAAAAAAAATCATAAATAAGTAACAGAATAAGTAATGAATACGAATAAAAAATTTAAAAAATCATGATTCTACGAGCCTGGCATTGCTATGGAAATGCCCTTCCTGTTGCCCAGGAATCTCTCACAAAGTAAAAATTAGGATTATGCAGGTTAGTCTCTATTTTTTTAGCTGCTTTAAGATGTTCTGATCCTCTGTCTAATCAAGTAATGAATTATAGAACTTTCATGTGTGCTCAGAAATGCTCTCTATATATGTAGCCATATATAGAAACAGATATATATTACATATATATTTAAAAACAAAAAAAAACAAAAACAAAAACAAAACCATAAAAAGCTTGGAAAAAATAGTGTTTAAAGTGGATTTGTGGGCCTGGCGGCCGGCGGCGGCTGCGCTTGGCCGGGATTGCTGGGGCAGGAGGGAGGGACGAGAGGGTGGGGACACACGTGGGGACAAGCAGGGCACCTGCGGGACGGCAGTGTCACCAGCAGAGCCCCGGGGACGGTGGCACCGCGGGGATTGGCTTCCCCAGGGGGACAGGGCCCCTCCAGCCCCGCAGCCCAAAGCCCCTCTGTGCTGCACAGGGACAGCGCCCAGCCGGGGCAGGGGGGCTCTGCACAGGAAAACCCATGGCAAACCGGGATAAACCGGATAAACCACGGGATCAACCACCGGGACAAACCGGGAAAACCACCAGGCGGGATACAACAAACGATAAACCACGGATCAACGGCGACAAATCTGGATAAACCACCGGGACAAACCGGGAAAACCACCAGGACAAACCGGGATAAACCACGGGATAAACTACCGGGACAAACCAGGATAAACCATGGGATAAACCGGGATAAACCATGGGATAAACCGGGATAAACCACCGGGACAAACCGGACAATCCTGACTGCTGGACGGCAACGAGCGGCTCGGGGGGACACGGCTGGGACGGGCTGGGCAGCGCGGCAAGCTCAGAACAACAAGCTGGGGGACCCATGGGACAGGGACACGGAGAGCTGCTCCCTCCAGGATGGACCCTGGGCTGGGGGGCAGCCCGGGGGTGGGATGGAGCCCCTGGGGTGGGATGGAGTCTCCAGGATGGGACCGAGCCCCCAGGGTGGGATGGAGCCCCAGGGTGGACCCTCGGGGTGGGATGGAGCCCCCGGGGTGGGATGCAGCCCCCAGGATGGATAAAGCCCCCCAGGATGGTGGCTCTGGGGTGGGATGAAGCCCCGGGGTGGGATGCAGCCCCGGGATGGTGGCTCCAGGGTGGGATGAAGCCCCCGTGGCGGTGGCTCCCCGGGTCACAGCCGGTCCATGCGGAACGTGTCCTCTGTGGCGGGGTCGGTGAGGACCATGTCGGGGTCGTTGAGCATGTGAAGTCCATCCAGGGTCAAAGGGTCAATTTTGAGTTCATCCAGAGGGAACTGGGAATCCGTGTCGAAGCTGACGTCCCCCACTCCTGCCAAGGAGCTGGTCAGTTCTTTTGATAAGCTGGGGGGGGATTCTCCTGTCACTGCAGGGGATGAAACACACAGGGGTCAAACACCAGCGTGGAAGTCAGGAAACAGCTCCCAAAACCCTGGAAATGGTTACGGAGCTCTCAGCTGAGGAACACCCACCCTCCTTCAGATTTCAGATTCCTCGCAGCATCTCCAAGCCACCAAACACAACCCAACATTCGTGTTTGGTGTGACTGGAGCCTTTTCTCTCCCTCAGCTTTAGGAGGAATAACCTCAATTCCACCATTCCCACCAGCAATCCCTGGCTGCAGCCACAGGATCCCTGGGCTGGGATTGTTTCCAAAATCCCACTGTGACCAGATTGGCCACCATATGTGACACTCCAACCCTCTGCTGGCCAGCTGGGGCTGAGCAGGGAAGGAGCTTGGCTCCCACAGCTTTTCCTCACTCTAGCACAGGATCCAGGGAATTCAGGAGGATAAATCCACAGGAAAACTGGTGCTCTAGGTGCTCTACCTGTGTGCAGGTGAGCACTGGGACACACACCTGGACTCGAGTTAGGAATGGCTGAAGGAAGGAGACATTGGCTCTAATGCTCAGAAGACATGAGTCTTTAAAATTTAAAAAAAAAAAGGGAAAAGTTCCCTAAAGTTCCTAAAGATTTATTAGGAACTTTACATATTTAAAGACGGGACCGTTCACTCAGAACCTGATTGGTCCTTCACCTTTGGCTAAGTAGGAACAATACCTTTTTGTAAATATCTTTCCATAAACATCACATACAAACATTCCACATGTTCACAAATGCCAGGGGCAGAGATTAAGGTAAGGAATTGTTTTAACTCTTTCTCTGAGCGTTCTCACAACTTCCCTAGGATGAAGTTACCTGTTTCTCTCTCTGTCAGCAGCCCCACTGCACTGGCACCACAGCCCAGGTGAAACAAAGCCCTCAACAGCAACAATCCCCAGGAGAAAGCCCCAGGCTGGCACCACGGAATGATGAACTATCCTGAGCTGGGAGGGACTCCCCGGGATCACGGATCCAGCACAGGCCCTGCACAGACACCCCAAAACCCCAGCCTGCCCCTGAGCACTGCCCAAACACTCCTGGAGCTCTGGCAGGGTTGGGGCATCCCCTGAAGAGCTGCTCAGTATTTGCAGGGACCCTGTAAGGAGTTTGTTCTTTTGCCTTTTATGAAAATCTTTTTGTTTCTAATACTGCAACAGAAGCTATTTTGTTGATTTTATGCCTTGAAAGGTAGCTGAGCTATTTTGGGTGTGAAATAAACCTCTAAGAGCTGATGAGAGCTGGCTGGAGGAGGCTCCCATTTCACAGAGAGTCAGATCCATCATTCCTCCCTAAAATGTGAGGACAAAACACCACAGAGCCCACAGCAGGGCTGCTCCCAGGTGGGATTTACCTGTCAGGATGGTGTTGGGGATGTTGCTGTGGCTGGATTTTATGCCTTGTAAAGTAGCTGAGCTATTTGGGTGTGAAATAAACCTCTAAGAGCTGGAGGAGGCTCCCATTTCACAGAGAGTCAGATCCATCATTCCTCCCTACAATGTGAGGACAAAACAGCACAGAGCCCACGGCAGGGCTGCTCCCAGGTGGGATTTACCTGTCAGGTTGATGCTGGGGATGTTGCTGTGGCTTTGTAAGGTAGCTGAGCTATTTGGGTGTGAAATAAACCTCTAAGGGCTGGAGGAGGCTCCCATTTCACACAGAGTCAGCTCCATCACTCCTCCCTAAAATGTGAGGATAAAACCCCACAGAGCCCATGGCAGGGCTGCTCCCAGGTGGGATTTACCTGTCAGGTTGATGTTGGGGATGTTGCTGTGGCTGGATTTTATGCCTTGTAAAGTAGCTGAGCTATTTGGGTGTGAAATAAACCTCTAAGGGCTGGAGGAGGCTCCCATTTCACACAGAGTCAGCTCCATCACTCCTCCCTACAATGTGAGGACAAAACAGCACAGAGCCCACGGCAGGGCTGCTCCCAGGGACGGATCTGTACCTGTCAGGATGATGTTGGGGATGTTGCTGTGGCTGGAGTAGTTGAGCTGCTGCGAGTCCTGCAGGCTGCCGTGGCTGCCCGTCAGTCCCATCATGGCAGCCTGCGAGTAGTTGAGCGTGGAGCAGGGGCTGTACAGGCTGTTGGAGCTGATGGCGTTCTCGATCATGTTGAACTGCTCCAGCTGCAGGGGGACACACCAAGGGTTAACTGCCAGCCCGGCGGGGACAGGGGGACAAGGACACGGCTCCAGGACGACACAGACAGGCAAACAAATTCATCTCCCCTTGCTCCAAACAGGGCTCTGGGCCCTGAGCTGCACGGGACAGTCCCTGCCCAATTCGGGAGAGGGAGGCACAAACCAAACTGGGGAGGGGGGACAGAAGAAAAGGGAGGGTGGGAAGGGAAAAAAAGGGAATTCAGGCTCACCCTGAGGTCCCTGCCCAGCAGAATTCCCTCCAGGACACACCCCAGTTTAAGTATTCCATAATTTAATTAATTCAATCCATCCATGCTCTGCTGGAGGATTGAAAGGGAAAGAGCCCTGAGGTCCCTGCCCAGCAGAATTCCCTCCAGGACACACCCCAGGTTTAAGTATTTAATAATTTAATTAATTTAATCCAGAATTAAATTCAATCATTCAATCCATCCATGCTCTGCTGGAGGACTGAGAGGGGAATAAAGGGAATTCAGGCTCGCCCTGAGGTCTCTGCCCAGCAGAATTCCTTTTTCCAAGCTGATTTTCACTGCTTGGAACATTTTTGTTTCACTATTTTCCCTTTTCAAAGCTGCCTGGCATTATTTGAATCTTTAACAGCTTCATTATTATTCTATATTTTTAATTGATCGCCAATTTTAAAAGCTTGATTATTACATATTTTTCTGATTGATCTCCCATTTTCAAAGCCTCATTATTGTATATATTTTTAATTGATCTCCCATTCTAAAAGCTTGATTATTATATATTTTTAATGGATCTCCCATTCTAAAAGCCTCATTATTATCTTATGTATTTTTAATTGATTTCCCATTCTAAAAGCTTGATTATTATATATTTTTTGAATTGATCTCCCATTCTAAAAGCCTCATTGTTATATTATGTATTTTTAATTGATCTCCCATTCTAAAAGCCTCATTATTATATATTTTTCTAACTGATATCCCATTTTAAAAGCTTCATTATTATATATATTTTTTTATTAATCTCCCATTTATAAGCCTCATTATTATATATTTTTTTAATTGGTCTCCCATTTTAAAAGCTTCATTATTATATTTTTGTTAATTATCTCCAATTTTAAAAGCTTGATTATTATATATTTTTCTAACTGATATCCCCATTTTAAAAGCTTGATTATTATATATATTTTAACTGATCTCCCATTTCAAAAGCATCATTATTATATATTTTTTAATGGATCTCCCATTCTAAAAGCCTCATTGTTATATTATGTATTTTTAATTGATCTCCCATTCTAAAAGCCTCATTATTATATATTTTTCTAACTGATATCCCATTTTAAAAGCTTGATTATTATATATATTTTAACTGATCTCCCATTTCAAAAGCATCATATTTTTAATGGATCTCCCATTCTAAAAGCCTCATTATTATATTATATTACATATTTTAATTGATCTCCCATTCTAAATGCATCATTATTACATTTTTAACTGATCTCCCATTTTTTTGGCAGAACACCTGCGTGGGATGGGGAGGACAAAGAGCGAGAGGGGAGAAAAGGGAGGGAAACCAAACAAAACAAGAAACGAACAAAAAGCAGGAAAACTCTACGTGGACAAAACGGGACTTGACGTAAATTAACCAGGCGTTAATTGGGGTTAATTTGAGGTGGGAGGGGCCGAGGAGGCCCGAGATGAATTTGCTCACCTGGTGGGAGAGGGCATTAGCCTGCCTAGCTGTCATCTGCTGCTCATAATAGGAGTCCCCAAAAACACTGCCCAGCATGGAAGAATGCTGAAAACAAAACAGAGCTTCATGGTGCGAAACCCCCGCTGGCCCCGGCAGCCCCGGGAAAAGCGGGAATGCTGAGGGACCTGGGAATGCTGAGAAAAACGGGAATGCTGAGAAAAACGGGAATTCTGAGACATCTGGGAATGCTGAGAGATCTGGGAATGCTGAGAAACCTGGGAATGCTGAGGGACCTGGGAATTCTGAGAAAAATGGGAACTCTGAGACATCTGGGAATGCTGAGAGATCTGGGAATGCTGAGGAACCTGGGAATGCTGAGGAACCTGGGAATTCTGAGAAAAATGGGAATTCTGAGACATCTGGGAATTCTGAGAAAAATGGGAATTCTGAGACATCTGGGCATGCTGAGGAACCTGGGAATTCTGAGAAAAATGGGAATTCTGAGAGATCTGGGAATGCTGAGGAACCCGGGAATGCTGAGACATCTGGGAATGCTGAGGGACCTGGGAATTCTGAGAGATCTGGGAATTCTGAGACATCTGGGAATGCCGAGAAAAACGGGAATTCTGAGAAATCTGGGAATGCTGAGAGATCAGGGAATGCTGAGGAACCTGGGAATTCTGAGGAAAACAGGAATTCTGAGAAAACTGGGAATGCCGAGAGATCCAGGAATTCCGGAGAAAACCCAGAACGCAGGAAAAAACCAAACTGGGAATGCGGAGAAATCTGCGAATTCTGGAGAAATCTGGGAACGCCAGAGAGATCTGGGAGTTCCAGAGAAATCCAGGATCTCCAGAGAAAACCAGTAATTCCAGAGAAATCTGGGAATTCTGGAGAAAACTGGGAATTCCAGAGAAATCGGCACGGAGCGGGTGGGAATCGCCCGGGGATCCACAGGGAGCAGGAATGGATCCCCAGGACCAGGGAGATCCCACAGGATCCTCAGGGAGCAGGAATGAATCCCCAGGACCACAAAGATCCCACAGGATCCTCAGGGAGCAGGAATGAATCCCCAGGACCAGGGAGATCCCACAGGATCCACAGGGAGCAGGAATGAATCCCCTGCCACATCCCTGTCCAGTCCCTCAGTTCTCCTCCATCATTTATCAATGATTCTAAAGGTGACCAAGAATTTGGGGTCCATGCTTTAACCCTGATCAAAAATGCCAGATAAAAATCAACATCACTCCTGATTTAAAATGCTAAATTCTGATATTCCAGCTGAAAATAAAAACCATTAACTGACAAAGAGAACATCTCTAAAAGACAATTTTCATGGAGTGGCTGTCTCAATCAATTTGGAAAACAAAATTCAGTTGTTGGTTTACACACATGGCAAAAGCAGAAGGCCACAGATTTCCTCCTTAAAAACTTAAGTATGGGAAATTCAGGAAAAGTTCAGGAAGAATCAGAACAGGCACGGATTTTGGACCCTCAAAAAAAAAACCACCTTGTATGAAAAAATAATTCAAAAATCACCTGAATTGCCCCTTCCATGAGGGGAAAGAAGCAGCAAGATATTCCTTAAAAACCTGTCACATCACAGGGTGGAAACTTTTCCAATTTATCACCAATTTATCAACCCTCCAGAGCTGCTGGATCCCAGGAAAAAGAGATCAAACACCACAAGAGCCACTGCTAAGATGCTGATAGGAGAAAAGCAAAGCACCACTTAAAGCAATTTAAAGAAAATTTGTTTTTTTTTTAACCAACCTAAATCCAGTCCAACCTATGGTTTATAACCATTTCCAAGGAAAATCTGAATTTTGGGATGGCACAGACTTGACAGGAAGCAAAACCAACACTAAAATCCAAAGGATATTTGAGAGCTCCAAAGAGGATCGAGGCGCTTTGTGCCTTTCACTCCTGTGGTTTCATTCCACAGAACAGGAATGAGAGGACAATTCCCAAAATGAGGACGATCCCTAAAATCTCTGTGCTTCACCAAGCACTGTTTCCATCCTAAAAAACCTTTGGGGAACACGAGAAGAAATCGAGAGGAGAGCAGAATGTGCTCGTGCAAGGCCAGGTCAGAGCCTCCCAGCCAGCCCAGCCTGGGTTTGCTCCTCTGTGACGTGTGCTGGCTCCTACATAGCTGCAAGCACAGAAATTCCCAAAGGAAACCCAAAATTCCCACTGGAAATGTCATTCCTTCAACACTTCAGAGGCTCAGGATAATTCATCAACAACTGCATGAAGGACATTGTGCAAACACCATCTCCAGAGGCACTGGAGAGTCACCAGAGCATCTTCTGGGCTTTGTGGAGTGACTGTGAGGAAACACCAAGCCCAGAGCAGGAATCCCTGGCTGGGATGTCCATCTCCAGATACCTACCAGGTTCTCCAGGTCAGAGGCACTAGAGCAGGAGTGTTTGTGTCTAACTGGAACAGGAATGAGGTGAGAGCAGGGCAGCAGAGCCCAGGCACCGGGGTGGAAGCCATGCAAACACAGAGCTGGGGCAGGCAGAGCTCTCCCAGCCCTGGGAGCACCGGTGGGACACACACACACACGGCTGGGACAGGGCAGCAGGGGCTGGGCAGAGCCGGGAGCATGGAGGGGAAGCTGTGCTGGATGTGGGACACAAATCGAAGCCCACAGAGGGTTTGTGGTTCAGGGAATGTCCCTTGGCATGAGGGAGGAAGAGGAGCACGTGGAGGCACCTGCCTGGTCACTGCATCCCGCTCAGCAGTGCCAGGCTGCTCCACAAGGGATGCTCTGCCTTCACTCTGGGCAGATTAAGGGATTCTGCTGCCTGCAGCTGCCCCATCTCCACACCCAAGCCCAATTTCCCCCCCAAACTGGTTTTTCTTCTCTCCACGTTTCATGCCTGTGACCACCACCAGCTTTTGGGGCATTCCTGGAGGCACTGAATCCACCTCAGTTTTAATTTAGCAAAACTAAAGAATTCTGTGGGTACTTAAGAGGCCAAAACTACAGAGAGCAGAATTAATAAATCCTCTGCCTTCCACTCAGGAGTTGTGGTGTCCCTGTCAAACAGAGCAAAACCCGAGGAGGTTTTTACAGAATAAAACCAGCAGGAAAAATCATAGCCCAGTGTGTGCTCTGGTCCTTGGCACTGACCAGTGGGGACAAAACCAAGCCAGAGTGATTGAGAAATCAAAGGGGGAAAATAAATCAACATAAACCCCAAATCTGGATGTGCTGTTCAGTGAGAACTGAGAGTTTGCAGCATGCTCTGCTCTAGGGGACAGCGCTGGTTTTTGGAGGCACACAGAACTCACAGAAGCAGGCAGAAGAGAGAGGTTAAGAAGCACTTGAGGCAGGGTTAAGGAAATGCAGACAATTCCTGCCACTCGGATCCAGGGCTGAGCTTACCATGACCTGGCTAATGAAGGAGACCTGGAGCTTCTGCCTGGGAACCATGAAGGGGCAGCACTTATTTAGAAAGGATCCTCCTTACAGCCTTCAACGTTCAGTGATGAAACAGAAAATGGATTTTCAGACTCTTGTGATGCTCTGGAAGAATTGCCTGCACTTCTTTTCTCCAGGTGGGATTCTCCAGAGCAGCCAGCTGGGGCTCTTTCAGCAGCATCAGGCACTGAAAACGCACTTTCTTACACTGGGGCACCCTCAAATTTTGCCTGGTTTTAATTTCTTGCTGCTGGCAGGTAAAAATCTCCCCTTCAGAGGATCACACACTCCCCCAGGTTGTGATTTCCATCCAGGCCATGTGGATGTGTGAGGAGATACAGGCAGAGCAAGGGAAAGCAGCTGGCATGCAAGGGAGTGTGCTGGGAACCCAATCCCTGCCAGCCACAAGCTGCTCATTTTAAGAGCATTTTCTCCAGTGTTTTCTCTCACTGGGTGTGTTCTCACATAAAAAAAAGGTCCTGATCTAAATCAGTTTGGGATATTCAGTGTAAATATTTAAATATGTAGTGCCCAGGAGTTCTCCTGCTGCAGGAGGCACTGAAATTGCCCCTTTGTTGCCCTCCCATCAGCTCCCCTGGGATCCTGGCCATTGAAAGGGCTCTACCTGGAGCTTCTGCCCCCCAGACAAACACCAGCCCAGTGCTCCACCAGCAGCCTGATCCTGTGGCTCTCTGCTCACTGCAAAAGGCAACTCAGCAGCACCTGAAGCCCTGTGGGAGTGGGGATGGAGGGCGGCCGAGATGGGGCGTCGGTGATGCATGAGGCACACACGGATCACAGTGAGACAGCTATGGGGCAGTGATGGAGAAATCCAGCTCAAACACACACGAGAAGCAAGGCCTGTGGAAGCACAGAGTCCCTTACTTGAGGGGAGCTGCCAGGAGAGAAGCCTTGATTGGAGACAGGAGAGGTGGGAGACTGGTTGGCTGGGGAGCCAGCATTACTGCGGTACTGCTGGAGTGAGGCCTACAGAACAACACACAGTTAAACACCTGCATTGGGGGAGCCTTAAAAACACCAACACCTTCTGGGAGAAACCACCCTCCTCAGGCTCTGTGTGGGAAAACAGGATTTGTGTGAATGAGCCCCCCAAAACGGGGGGAGAGCTCTGGGACAGCCCCAGGGCAGGGGCAGGCACAGCTGGCAGCATTTCCTGCCTGTTCTCACTCCTGCAAGGTTCAAAATATACTCAAAAAATCAGGCCAGCCAAGGATTTAGGGCAAAGAAGTCTTGGAAGCTGGGAATAATTCAAAAGGAATGTCATTCATGCTTCGGTTGCGGCGGCAGCCCCACGTGTGTGCTCACCGGGATCTGCCCTGCCTCCAGCTGTGTTATCAGCACAGCGCAGGTGAGAACACCTGGATGATAAACCTGAGCTCCAAACACAGCCCCAAACTCCCCTGCACCCCAGCACAGGGAGCAGGCACCCTCAGGGAATTCACACTGTGTTCTGCAGGCTTTAGCTGGGATTTTTATACTCTTCTCAGCTGTCTTGAGAAGTTATTTTCAAAGATTTGATTTATTTTTTTTTTCCCATCATAAAGAACCCTGGTTTGGAACAAATTAATAATATTAATGGGATTTAAATAATGCTGCGCTAATTAACATCAAGAGTAGCTCAGCTCTTCTTATTTTACTTCCATTAGAAATCAAGGGATGACTGAGGAGAACCTGCAATCCAGTGAATTTAACCAGATTTGCAGAGTGGGAGAACTCTGCACTGCCATCTTTTGACCTCAAATTCTGTAAATCCTGAGAAAATGTCTCTTTTTGCTCTGCATTGCCACTTGCAACCTGTCAGAAGGTTGTACAAACTACAAATACATTTCAATTCTGCTTTACAAAACCTGTGCAGAGGTTGCCAGCGAGGCTGTGACAGCTCCAAAGGCTTTTTGATAAAGTGGCTTTAAATCTGTTTATTTAGGAATTACTTGAGTTGCTTTAGAAGATAAACACAGCAGCCTAAAAGTTCAGGTCATAAAGAGGTTTAGAATGAGGAAAGCAACACAGAAAGCAAAGGATGAGATCAGAATTGTCTGTACTGGTGCTACATGAGGATCAGAATCAGAACAGGGACACGTTTGGAGCGGGCTGGGATCCTTCCCACTGCTGGATTGTCCTTCCCTCCTCTCCTCCCCACCCTGGAAGGGAAGCAGCTGCTCTCAAGGAGCACCAACTGTTGAAACTTTCATCCACAACCGAGTGCAGATCAGCAGAATGGATTTGTTTCACTGCCAAAGCCATTCCTGTCACTGCAGCACTGCCAGGACAGCCCGGGTGGGACACCCAGGGCAGGAGGGGCTGGGGGAGCTGGGACTTCTCTCCTTTCCTGGCCTCTGATTCCTGATTTGGGATTTTCAGCTGCTGACACAGAACATTTCCTAACAGGCCACGTTGGAACAAGCAGGAAAAGGGATCTGTCCATAAATCCTTGCTCCAATTCTTCAGGGCACTGGAGGCAGCCACAAATCCCATTTTGGAATAAAATTCCTCAGAATAAAAGGGTTCTAAGGAGTGAAATTGCAGAGAATGCCTGGTTCTAGACAACTTTAGGAAAGTATATTTTCCAGATGGTATTTCACTGGGAAATGGTTGTTGTGGTTGGACTCTCTCTCGAGGCTCTGGGAGTTCCCCCAGTGTGTATCATGATGTGATGGGGGGACACTGAACACCCTGAAAATCCCTCAGTAAGGGCTGATAGACTTAAGCTGGGTCTAATCAAACCTGGGACAAAAATCTAATAAAAATTCTCCTCTAGAAAACACTTAAAGGTTCACTTAACCAAAACCATTTGAAGTTTACTCCAGCCTCCCTCAAACCCTCATGCCCGCGGGGTTGTCCAAGCTGAGTTAGCAGCCCTTGCCAAGGAGAGCCCCTCCCAAACTCACCGAGTTGATGTCAATCCCCATGGAGGGCTGGCTCTGGCTCCCTGGAGGTGACTGGGGCATGCTGGAAGGTACCGTGACAGACAGAGGGGGCAGCTGGGGGCCCCTCTGCAGCGCCGAGCTCTGCAGCAGAGGGGGGGTCTGGGGCAGGGAACTGGCCACTGCTGGCTGCTGCTGCTGCTGGGAGCTGGTCTGGGTGAAAAAGGGGTACGGGGGGAGCTGCTGCTCCAGGGACAGTGCATCCATAGCCACGGCCTGCAAAACAAGGAGCAGCATCAGCCACGCTGGCAGGGATCGCTCTTCACACCAAGAAAATGGAGTCAGGCTTGGTTAGTGCTGTAAAAACGGCACCTAACGGTTCAGAGAGTCAAGAAGCTGCTCTGAGATGCTCCTGGCCCTGGCAGGGGTGGATTGGATGAGGTTTAAGTTTCCCTCCAAGCCAAACCATCCCAAATAAACCAATACTTTAAAAGCCCAGTTGAATCTCAAGGTCAGGAATCACCAACCTGGGCAGTCACAGAGCCACAATAAAATCGACTTTAAAAGTTAGTTCAGTTTCTGTCACAAATCAGAGAAATGGCTTTCAAATTTCACAGCTCACTTTGGGACAACACAAAAAAATGTGGCCTAAGAGATGGTTTTTATCATAGCTCTAGAAAAGAGGAAGTAAAATCTGCCCCCTCCACAAACCTCTCCTGTTTTAAGGCTCTCAATTAAGGAACACCTTTAAAGGAGGAAATTACAGAACAAGAGATGAAGTTCATGGAATCATGGTTTGGGCTAGAAAGGACCTTAAAGCTCATCCTGTCCAATGGAAAGGGACATTTTTACTATCCCAGGTTGCTCCAAGGCCAGTCCAGCCTGGCCTTGGACAGTCCCAGAGATGGAGCAGCGATTTCCCCCCACCCTCCCAGGGAGGAACTCCTTCCCAACATCCCTGCGGCTCTTTGATTAAGCAGATTAAACCAATGAAGATATGATTAGGAAGCTTGGATTGCCCCTGAGCTCCTACCTGAGTGATGGGTGACAGTGGGGACAGCGTGGGGGACATTTGCTGGGACTGAGGTCGCCGTGAGTCCGTGCCCAGGGACAGGGGGCTGACGTTGGGCTGGCGGTGCTGGGACGGGGCCGGCGTCGTCGTCATTCCTGCTGGGAACAAAAAACCCCTCAGCACAGCAGGGACACAGCAGGGACACGGCAGGGACACGGCAGGGACACGGCAGGGACACGGCAGGGACACGGCAGGGACACAGCAGGGACACGGCAGGGACACAGCAGGGACACGGCAGGGCCCTGCTGAGCTCCGGACCCAAAGGAATTCCCTAAACCCAGAGAAAAGAGTGCCCCGAGCGGGCAGCACTGGAGGTGCCTCGGCCGATGGCGCGGGAGCTCGTTAGGTGATTTGTAATTAATTTTGTCAGGTTGAAGAGCATCAGGATGAGAGGAAGAGCCCTGTGGGTTGTCCTGGCTCAAGCCCAGGCACGGTTGGTCGGGTTGGTGGCCAGGATGAGGAATTGGAAGAGGCAGAGCAGCCTCAGCAGCTCCAGACACCGCGGGCAGCGGGCTCGCACACCTGCACTCGGCCAGCCCAGGAAAAGCAGGCTCTGCTCTGTTTGTGTGGGCTCAGGCTCTGGGAATGAGATAACACATCCTGGAACCAGCCTTATCACAGGGCACTTGAGGTACTGTAAAAGCAAACACCTCTTTAATGGAAAAAGCAGAAGCAAAACTGGTTATGCAGGAAGAGCCCCATTTTTAATGGCACAGCAGGGCAGGAAACATCCACCACACTCCCAGGAGCCACAACCCGGCACGGGGTGAGGATAAACAACCCAAAAATCATCATTTTGTTCAGATCAAGCCAAAAATCTGGGAGTTTAGAAACCTCCCCTCCTTTCTGCTTCACCCCAGACGAAATGAGGGAAGGATCTGAGGCCAAGGCAGCGTGAGCGGCTCCTGGAGCTGCCGGGGAGCAGCAACTCACAGGAGCGGCTGGCACAGGCTCAGGGCTGCCAGGGAGGTGCCAGGGAGCCAGGAAGGCCAGGCTGCCAAGGAGGCAGCAGGAGGAGGGGCTCAGGCAGGCAGGTGCCCGGGCAGGTGCCCAGGCCAGCACTGGCTCCCCCCGTTTCCCTGCGGGCACCGAGGCGCTGGCACCTGGCAGGTGCTGCGTGCCCACGTCCCCTCGGGGTGCTGGGGCACTCCTGAGCAGGGCACAGCGGGCAGGAGCACGCAGGGAGGTTTCAGCAGCAAGGGAAAGTTGGGAAAATCAGTTTGGAAAGCACCCAAGGCTGAGGGGGGCAGAGGATGAAGGGTGGGATCATCTCCAGAGAGAAGCTGCAATGAAGTCAGTGAGGAAATGCTGAATTCCTTCTGTCCATGACAGATCAGGGAACGTTTTCAAAGCAGTTTCACACTCAGTTTGGGTTTATCTCATTTACTTTGCTAATTATGGGGGAAAAAAAATGTGGAGATCCACTGTGGTTGAAATTCTGATTTCTAAAGCCATCCCTGAAACTTTGGAGCCCAAAAAACTCTTCCAAGGATGCTGAAAAGTGAAAAGGGACAAGGGGGACTTTTCAGCTGAAAGTGCTGCCCCACTCTGTCCCCAAATGGTGAAATCCTTTAAAAGGTTAAATTCTCTTCTTGCTTCCCAAGCTCACCTGATTACAGTCATTTCCTTTTCCCAATCCAGGAGAAGTGGGAAAGGGAATCCTGCCCAGCACAGGAAATATATTTATATTTTTGGATACAACTCCTCATTTCTATTCTAGGAATCAAGAGACTTGCAACTGTCATTGATCATTAAAAAAAAAAAACAAACCACAAACAACCCTCTTTGTTGATGAAAACATTTAAAAAATTAAAAATTAAAAAAAATTGAAAAATTAAAAATTGAAAATTAGAAAATTAAAAAATTAAAAATTAAAAATTAGAAAATTAAAAATTTTAAAAGTAAAAATTAGGAAATTAAAAATTTGAAAATTAAAAATTAGGAAATTAAAAATTAAAAAATTGAAAACTAGAAAATTAAAAAATTGAAAATTAAAAATTAGAAAATTGAAAATTAGAAAATTAAAAATATTAAATTAAAAATTATAAAATTAAAGATTAAAAATTAGAAAATTAAAAAGTAAAAAGTAAAATATTAAAATTAAAAATTAAAAATGGGGAAAATTAAAAACTAAAAATTAAAATTTTAAAATGTTTAAATTAAGAATTTAAACATTTTTAAAGCAAAAAATTAAGAAATAAAAAATTTTAATTTAAAAAAAAATTTAAAATAAAATAAAATTTAAAATAAAATAAAATTTAAAATAAAATAAAATTAATTAAAGAAATTTTTTTAAAAAATTAAAAATAAAAAAAGGCCCCAAATCAAATCCCCCAAAAAGCATCAAGAACAGCAGACAGAGGCCCTGTGAGTAAATCAAATCCCATTTCTCGCACACACGACGCGAAGGAGCAGTGAGGCCGCACTCCAGGGCTCCTGCGGCTGCTCACCCTGGCTGGCAGTGCTGATGCCCAGGTGGGTCAGGTTGGCAGCCAGGTTGCCGGTGCTGCTGGAGCTGCTCAGGGCAGGGAAGGAGGATTCCTCGGGGTCCAGGGGCGTGGGCAGCGGCGAGGGGAAGTGGATGTTGGTCAGGTCCGGCAGCGAGCCGCCCGTGTTGTGCGTGCCGGGGATCAGCGCCGTAGTGTTCTCCTGCTCGGCTGAGGGGAAGATGCTGCAGGCAAGAGAAAAACACCTAATGAATCCAGAGTTCCAGCTGGATAGAGCCTTTTCCAAGTTAGCTCACAAGAAAGAAATTTTTTATTAAACAATTATTATTTTTTTGAGATTTGAATTTTTTAAATTATTTAACAGAAAAATTTTATTCAAGATTTTTTTATTAGATTTTTTGAGAAAATGTATTTAACAAGTATAATTTTTTATTAAGATTATACAAAATTTTATTAAGATTTCTTTGAGCTTGTTGAAACTTATTTCACAAGAAAAATTTATTAAGATTTTTAAAATGTATTTCACCAGAAAATTTTATTCAGATTTTTTGAGATTTTGAACATTTATTTAACAAGATTTCATTCAGATTTTTTTGAGCTTTGAAAATGTATTTAACAAGCAAAATTTTATTAAGATTTCTTTGAGCTTGTTGAAATCTACTTCACAAGAAAAATTTATAAAGATTTTTAAAATGTATTTCACCAGAAAATTTTATTCAGATTGTTTTTGAGGTTTTTAAAATGTACTTAGCAAGAAAATTTCATTCAGATTTTTTGGAGATTTTTTTAAATGTATCTAACAAGTAAAATTTTATTAAGATTTCTTTGAGCTTGTTGAAACCTATTTCATAAGAAAAAATTATAAAGATTTTTAAAATGTATTTCACCAGAAAATTTTATTCAGATTTTTTTTGAGATTTTGAACATTTATTTGACAAGAAGATTTAATTCAGATTTTTTTGAGATTTTTTAAATTTATCTAACAAGAAAACTTTATTAGAAAACTGTATTTAACAAGTATAATTTTATTAAGATTTCTTTGAGCTTGTTGAAAACCATTTCACAAGAAAAATTTATTAAGATTTTTAAAATGTATTTGACCAGAAAATTTTATTAAGATTTTTTCGAGATTTTTAAAATGTATTTAACAATAGAATTTTATTAAAATTTTTTTTGAGATTTTAAAAACGTATCTAACAAAAAAAATTTTATTAAGATTTTTTTGAGCTGGTTAAAATGTATTTAATAAGAAAATTTTATTAAGGTTTTTTTGAGCTTTCTAAAATGTATTTAGCAAGAAAATTTCATTAAGCAGATTTTTTTGAGCTTTCTAAAATGTGTTTAACAAGAAGATTTCATTAGGAAGATATTTTTAACCTTTTAAAATGTATTTAACAAGAAAATTTCATTAGGAAGATTTTTTTGAGGTTTTTAAAATGTATTTAACAATTAGGAAGATTTTTTGAGCTTTTTAAAATATCTTTAGCAAGAAATTCCATAAAGATATTTTTAGTATTTCTGACCCTCCGAGGGTCTTGTTTTGTACCTAGAACCTTCCCAGAAAATTCCAAAGCAATAGGATATTCCATGCACAGTTCTTCTTAAAGATCTCAGTGCTTTTAAAATAAAAAATGGTTGAGAACTTACTTGATTCCTGGAACTTCACAGGATTTAGGTCTCGATGACCCAGTCTGAAAGAGAAGGGAGAGAGATTTAAAGGCAAAGATGCTGCTGGAGGGTATTGCCTCAGAAATATTTCAATTTATGAGTTCAATTTAATCATTTCTGTGTAAGATCTGGGAGCTCTTAGAAAATATATATCATTTTTTTGCTTTATTGGTCCAAGAAATCTTAAATTTCAAGAGTTTCTCCTCATATAACCAAGCCTGTGCTTTCACATCCACATAAAATGCTCTTTCTGCTCTAATGTTTATTATTTGTTTTTAAACACAGCATTTAATCTCCAATCTCGAGTAGTTTATTAATATTGACAGTGACTAAAGCATTCATTTATCTAAATATGTTCAGAAAATAAAATTTCTACTCTTTGAAAGGTGCAATTCCCACCTTTTTAGTGTCCCAGCCTTGCTTAGAGAGGGTTTTGTCTGCATCAGATGTGGGTTCTTCCATTCCAGGGACAGTCAGCAATAAAACTAAAAAAAAATGAGATGAAAAGAAATCATTAATAATCAATAACATTCAGCTTCTCACTTGGAAGTTTAACCTTTGGTAAAATCTTATGAAGTTTAAATTCTCAAGGAAGATGAAACAATTAAAAAATGCTGAGAATTTATTTGATTGCTGGAACTGCCCAGGAAGTTTCTGTAGGTGTAGGTGTTTTCTGGGTGTTTGCTGAAGGGTTAAATTTCGGAGTTTCCTTTGGGATCAGGGATTTGAAGGCTGTTAAAGCCCTTTAGGATCAGCAATTCCCGATTTTCCTGGAGCAGGAGCAGGGCCCAGCAGAGGGCACCAGAGCTGAGGGTGCCGGAGCTGCTCCAGCCGGGAATTGCCCTGGGATCCTCTGGATTTGCTCTGGGATCCCCGGGAATTGCTCTGGGATCCCCTGGAATCTGCTTCTCCCTGGGGATCCCCCAGTCTGGAACTGTTCTGGGATCCTCTGGAATCTGCCTCTGCCCTAGCCTGGAATTACTCTGGGATCCTCTGGAATCTGCCTCTCCCCCCAGCCTGGAACTGTTCTGGGATCCTCTGGAATCTGCCTCTCCCCCCAGCCTGGAATTGTTCTGGGATCCTCTGGAATCTGCCTGGAACTGTTCTGGGATCCTCTGGAATCTGCTTCTCCCCCAGCCTGGAATTGTTCTGGGATCCTCTGGAATCTGCTTCTCCCCCAGCCTGGAATTGCTCTGGGATCCCCTGGAATCTGCCTGGAATTGCTCTGGGATCCCCTGGAATCTGCCTGGAACTGTTCTGGGATCCTCTGGAATCCGCCTGGATTGCCCTGGGATCCCCTGGAATCTGCCTCCTCCTGGGGATGCTCCCTGGGGATCCCCCAGCCAGAATAAACTCGGGGTGCAGCCTCTGCTCCTTCCCTGCAGGTCCCTGCTGAAATTCTAGGAATTCCACTCTGCTCCAGGAGCTCCTCCAGAGCCCCCCCAGCCCAGAGGATGCTCCTCAATTTTATCATTTGGGGCTCAGGAAAAACTCCTCCCTTCGTTTTGTGTCATTTTTTCCTGGATTTCAGCAGCCAGAAAGGTGAATGTGATCCAACTGCTGTCACAGGGACTGTCAGCACTCCTGAATTTATTTTACAAACACATGGAGCCCAATCTGTGGGGATTCCATTGGTAGAAATATTTTTATCTCTTTTTTTTTTTCTGCTCACCTCTTTTCTGCTGCATGTCCTGTGACCCTCCTGAAAAGGATTCCTGCTGAGCTGGAGTCATGGTGCTCTGGTGCAAGGCAGAATCAGAATTTGTCCTGAGAGAAAGCAAAACCCACAATATTTTTATTGTCAGCTTCACTAAATAAAAAGAATTTTCCTCTCAGATAAAAGCAGCAACTCGGTAAAACTCTCAGTGTTGTGCATTAAAACCCAAAACTCTCTATATGGCAGAAACCAGGCAGAATTTCCTGGTGAAACAATCAATTTGCAGAACAAATTAGTTCAAGTTTGAAGAGCAATTGTTTCAATAATGGGATTGAGAGGAACACAGGATAAATTGGTTGCCCTCGTTAGAACAGAGTTTTATTTGCTTTGTTCAGATTAAATATGATCAAATAATGCCATTTTTAAGCTGTTTAGCCATACTTTGGTTATTGTGGTGGTTCAAACAAACATTCCTGGTTGGGAGGAGGAAAAGGAATGGTTCAGGATGTTGTGGAGAAGGGAATTTTCATGGCCAACACATCTCAGGATGAACTTTTGAGTGTGACCACCCTCAAAGTGTAACTCTGTGTTCCTTCCCACTGGAACATTCCCAGCCCAGTTTCTGCACCCAGAGAAATATCCAAGTCTTGGGCTGTGCCTGGGAACATCTGGATTTTTAAAGATTTTTCAGGATTTTTAAAAGATTAAACTTTAAGGATTTACCTTTAAGAAGGTACCACTAAATTCAAGTATGCCTTGCAGACACCTCAATTTTAAAGCTCATCTAAAACGAGCACTAAATTCCAAACGGAGTTCCTGAATTCCTAAAGGCACAATCCCAAGTGCTGCAGGCTCAGAGCACAGCCAAAGCCCCGGGGTGGGGGCACCCACCTCCTCCAGCTGGTGTCCGAGGGCGGTGACAGGTACACGGTGCCATAGGGGCAGCTGTCCACGTGGGCCAGGGTTAAGGCAGCAACACTTCCACTCCAGCAGGAAAGCTCATCCCAAGAATAATCCCAATTATCCTGTCAGAACCACCAAACTCACAGATTCTCTATGGGGAACTAGAGGGATGGGTGGTGTGGCACCCACAGGAGAGGGAGCAGAAGGGATGGGTGGTGTGGCATATACAGGGGATGGAACAGAAGGGATGGGTGGTGTGGCATCCACAGAGAGCAGAAGGGATGTTGGGGTGATGTGGTACCCCCAGGGGAAGGAGCAGAAGGGATGGGTGGTGTGGCACCCCCAGGGGAAGGAGCAGAAGGGATGGGTGGTGTGGCACCCCCAGGGGATGGAGCAGAAGGGATGGGTGGTGTGGCACCCACGGGATGGAGCAGAAGGGATGCTGGGGTGGTGTGGCACCCATGGGATGGAGCAGAAGGGATGGGTGGTGTGGCACCCCACGGATGGAGCAGAAGGGATTTTGGGGTTTTTTTGTACCCCCAGGGAAAAGAAGGGATGGGTGGTGTGGCACCCACAGGGAGCAGAAGGGATGTTGGGGTGGTGTGGCACCCCAGGGGATGGAGCAGAAGGGATGTTGGGGTGGTGTGGTACCCCCAGGGGAAGGAGCAGAAGGGATGGGTGGTGTGGCACCCACAGGGAGCAGAAGGGATGTTGGGGTGGTGTGGCACCCCCAGGGGATGGAGCAGAAGGGATGTTGGGGTGGTGTGGTACCCCCAGGGAAAGGAACAGAAGGGATGGGTGGTGTGGCACCCATGGGATGGAGCAGAAGGGATGGGTGGTGTGGCACCCCATGGGAAGGGAACAGAAGGGATGTTGGGGTGGCACCCATAGGGAAGGAGCAGAAGGGATGTTGGGGTGGTGTGGCACCCCAGGGGATGGAGCAGAAGGGATGTTGGGGTGGTGTGGCACCCCAGGGGATGGAGCAGAAGGCACGGCTGGGCACAGCCCTGCTCCCAAGGATATCTGGCGGCCGTGCTTGTCCACGGAGAGCGGGCGGCGGTGGGGCGAGCCCAGGCGGTTCCGGTCCCGGTACACTCTGTCCACCAGCCCGTGGTGCCGCGTGGTCCTGCTCGTGTCCAGGGCCGACGACTGGAACGGGGTCTGGGAGAGACACAGGCATTACCCACAGGGAAACAGCCCCAGCCTGCCCAGAGCCTCCTCCTCCTCCTCCTCCTGCTGTGCCAGGCTGGCTGGCTCTGAGCAATCAGACTCCAAACACAATGTGCACGGTGTGGTGTTGTTTCTCCTCCGACAGCTTTTTGGGAAAGCTGCCTCCTCCAGAAGGGGCCATGCTGGAGCGCCCTGGCCTGGCCCAGCAGTGCCCTCACAGCCTGGCACCCCTGAAGCCCCGGGGCTGAGCGTGGCAGAGCTGCCAGGCGCTGGCCACATGCCCTTGGTGCAGCATGCAGGGTGCACAGGAGGAACATGCCAGAGCCTGACCCGGGCCAGGAGATGCAGGAGGAGCTGCACGCTGAGCTCAGCATTCCCCAGGACACGCTGCCTGCTCCCAGGGCTGCCTCTCACCCCTCCTTGCAGCAGATTTGTTTTAAGGGGACACTGAGAGAATGAAAAGAAAAAGAAAAGCAGTTTCCTTCCTCCTCTGTCAGATGGCTTTGAAGTGATTTTCAGCTCCTTCAGTGACCCGAGGTGGGATGATCCCACCTGGACTCTTATCTCACTGACATCCTGAGCAGATGATTTCAGAGCAGGAGGATGGCAGGGGAAGGACAGGGAAGATGAATTCCCAGGCTAAACTGGAAAACTTTCACATTTTCCACAGCCCTTCCCAGTGCGTACCGGGGGGACAGAGGAAGCACCGAGGGGTCAATCTCTGCTCGTACTCCAGCAGCAATTTATGGCTCTCCAGGGAGAAAAATCCTCCCCAGCCTTGCACTCCCTGCCAATGTGAACAGCTTTGCTGAGTCCCTCAACACCATCTGTTTGGAAATCCAAAATTTCCTCCTCCATTCAGGTGCTGCACGTGGCAAATGCACTGTCCTGTCTGCCAAGCCATGAAACCATCTGGCTTCCACATTCATCCCTTTTTCTTTTGGCTTTTTTTTGCTTTTCTTTTTTCCCAAGTGTCAGCTTTGGCTGTTGAAAAGATTATTTCTATAAAGCTTTGCATTTATTTTGAAAGGCTTTGTTTGTATGAACTTTTTAAAGAGTCTTTCTACTATTTTAAACCCTTTTCTCTTCAGCAAATATTGGGCTCCTCACCCTCTCTGCACACACAGGCTGTGTTAACAGAGCTGCAGAGGGGCTGTGGTGTTTATTTTCTCATTTCAGGGCCAACATTTTATGTGCAGCAGAATATTTAAGGCAACAGGGGACTAGAAAGGAGCACAGTGACTTTTTACAGGACTCTCAGCGCTTCAGATCGTGGGGTTTGTGCTTCACTTCCTCACTTGGCTGAGAAATCTCAAATAGAATCTCAATTTTAAGGGTTTTAAATTCAAACACGGTGCTTTTAATCTCTGCTGCGAGCACTGAGCAACAATCCCCACACACAAGTGGGAATATTCATCATTCCAAAGCGACAAAAGGTCTCAAACTCCTCCTTTTTGCTGTTGTTACAGCCCAAAAGGCAGGAAAATTTGCAAATACGTGTTTGGAAGGTCAACAGGAAAAGCAATTTCCTATGTCAGTGGTGTCAGCACAGTGCTGCTAAAAAAGGAGCAGCCAGCCCTGAGCACAGGGCTCACCTGGAATTTAAAGGGAAGCCAAAGCATAAAATTATAAAGGCAAAAAGTTTCATGTAAAAACAGCTATTTCTTAGGGTTTTACCTTTTAGTGGCACGATTTCCTTATCAAAAACACAATAAAAATCTCATCTGAGTGCAGCAGTGGCACAAATAAACACAGAATGTGTCCCAAAGCAGGGCTACAGTTCACAGAAATAGGGATTTTGGGGCAATGCTGTTCCCTGGCTTTCCAGGAACCAAGATCCCAAAAGAATCCTGAATTTAGGGAAACAGAAAACACCTGAGGAAATGGATATCACCTCCAACAGGTCTGGCTTCTCTCTGCAACCTTCCTACAAAATTTAATTAGGGCCAAACACCACGACAATGTTCCTGGATTAAAATTCCCCATCTCTGCATAGCATGAGACATTTAACTCTAGGGAGAAAAATGGATTAAAAATAATTAATAGATCTGAGCATTGGTTGTATTTGGGAAAATGAAGAACTAAAAGGGTTTCACTCCCCTGAAGAACATTCAAGGGTTTGAGAGCAGACCCCAAACCACGAGAAAAGCAGCTCAATACAGACAGGAAGGAAAAAGCTCAGTGCTCTCCAAGTGTCCTTTTAGGATTTCTCAGGAAATAAACCCAGGTGAGGTGGATGAGGGGGAAGGAGGAGTGGTACCTACGGCTGGTTGATGTTTTGGTGCCTCCTGGTGCCAAGCAGGATTTGGGAATTCATTCTGCCCTTCCCCATGGATTTTAAACATGCAGGCTGAGTGCACATGCTCAGAGATTGCTGAAACCACAGGCCAAGACTGAATAATCCACTGGCTGCACCAAAGAAACCCCCAAAAAACCAGAAATAACCACATGACAGCAAGTCCAGGGAGTCTGCACAGGAATTATTTGCACGTTCCAGACTGGGATGCATGGCACAACCTGCATTTGTGTGGCAGCCCTGCAGCCCTGGGCAGCTGGGGGTGAACCAAATAACTCCTGTGCAGGGCAGAGCTGTGCAGAAATACGTATCCACCTGGGCTAACAGGACCAGTCCTAAATACGTATTTGCACAAACCTAAAAACTTGTTTACCAAAGAGACAGGAACTGCTCCAAAGGCTTCAGCCAGAGCTCCGTTGTGCTGCAAATCAAAGAAGCAGAAGATGCTCAGACACCAACGCTCTCAGCAGGCACAACCACCCAGGCTCTGCCTTCACACCATCCCAGAGACGTTTGCAGTCGCGCTTTCAGCTTCAGACTGGAAAAACCTGGGAAGCTTTTCCCCCCCCTGCTACAAACACACGGGGTTGTTTTGTTGTTTGTCACCATTTGTTATCTGGAACAACATCGATTTGAGGGGTTTTTTTTTAGTGTGTGTGTGAAAAAATATAGAGAACCCCAGGGTTTAAGGATGGTTTGTTTCTGTCTCCTCCTCCAGTCATTCATAAATGTTTGAATATTCCCTTTTCAGCAGTCAGGATTAAAACAGTCCAGGTAAAAACCATCAGTGATGGCCATCAAGCACAGAAATACTGAAATATTGTTGTTTAAAAGGAATTCTTAACCTCCTTAACAAAAAACTGAAGAGAAAAGCTTGAACAGAGCAGACACTGTGGAGTAACACTGGGGACTCCAATCCACTACAAACCTCAGCTGTGTATTCCCCAAAGAATTAAAGATTAAAATAGACTTTTGCCTCTCCTCTTGCACGAGATTCAAGCTTTTAACCTGCCCAAATTCAGCTGTCTGCACCTATTTCAAGCAGCAGTTAGAGGAGGTCAGCAAGAGTTTCTCCATCTTTATTAAGCAGCCTTCATCAGAAAACCACAAACTGCAAAATTTCCTTCCCACCACATCCTCGTGAGCTCAACTGTAACTCTGACTGCTCAAAAAAGGAAAAGCAATGCAGAAATGTTCATTATTTTGAGCTCTCAAAATCAACTAAACGTGGAAATCAGGAGTCCACAAAGGATCCACCAACAAATCCTGCCCTTGGACAACATCCTCTGTCCAAACATGCTTCAAACAGCAAAATATTCACCTGAAACTCTGATTTTCTGTTTAAGGTGCATCATTCCTGGAGTCACAAAACCCAGCCAGGACTTTCTTACATTTCCTTTCCAAAAAGAAGTGATTATTCTGATACCACTTTGTGTCCCACTGCTCTTCTCCTCTCCTGGAATTCCTCCCACAGAACATGCACATCAATTCCTCCACCCTCCACCCCAACATCCTCTTTATTTCCACCCATTTTGCTTTGAATTTACAGCATCTTCCCAGATTTCACCAGGAATTGCATCTCTCAGAGAACTAAAATCTATCACAATCAACTTTAAAAAATACCCACACATCCCAACCCCAGCAGAAGTTTTCCAACCAGGGTGTGACTTCTGGAGCAGCAGCTGCATCCAAGCCCAGAATTCATCACCAAATCCAAGGAAAAAGCCTCTGAACTCACCTGGAAGGGGAGATCCATGGCACTGTTCCCAATCTGATTCACATTTGGCAATGACCCCCCATAGTACTGGCCACGACTCTGCCCCAGTTGCAAATATTGGGTTTTCTGCAGCTGTAGCTGAAAGAAAAGAGGGAGGAAAACACAATTTCAAGTGTTACAACCAGCACAACTTGACACTGGGATCACTGAGAATGGAAATCATTAAAAGGCATCAATCCAACTTTTACAAAGGAGGGTCGACCTTCCCCACAAGTTTCTTGCAGCAGGAAAAGCCCTGGAGAAAGGGCAGGGAGAGATTCCCAAGGAAAAGGCAGAGCCAGGGTCTCAAACAAAGGACAGAGAGGTTTTCACAGAAAACCCCTCCAGCCAAGGAATAACCAAAGCACCAGCAGGAATTCCCCGTGGGACAGGTGCACAGGGAGGGTCTGCAGAGCTTCACTGGATTGCAGGTCCCACCCTCCAGAAAAATATTCCAGGGGTTTGCCCAGAGCTGGAGACATTGCTGGGTGTTTAACTGGGATGCTGAGGGAGCTCAGGGTGCTCAGGGCAGCTCAGGGATGTTCAGAAATGCTCAGGGATGTTCAGGAGTGCCCAGAGGAGCTCAGGGGTGCTCAGAGTGTTTAAGAGAGCTCAGGGTGTTCAGGGGTGCTCAACGATATTCAGGGGTGCTTGGGGGGGTTCAGGGATGTTCAGAGATACTCAGGGATGTTCAGGAGAGCTCAGGGATGTTCAGGGGAGCTCAGGGATGTTCAGAGATACTCAGGGATGTTCAGAAGTGCTCACAAGAGCTCAGGGATGTTCAGGAGTGCTCAGGGATGTTCAGGGGAGCTCAGGGATGTTCAGACGAGCTCAGGGATGGTCAGGAGTGCTCAGGGATGTTCAGAGGAGCTCACAGGAGCTCAGGGATGTTCAGGGGAGATCAAGGATGTTCAGGAATGCTGAGGAATGCTCAGGGGTGTTCAAGAGTGCTCAAGGATGTTCAGGCATGTTCAGAGATGCTGAGGAATGCTCAGGGTGTTCAGGGGAGCTCAGGGATGTTCAGAGAAGCTCAGGGATATTCAGGGGAGCTCAGGGATGTTCAGAGGAGCTCAGGGATGGTCAGGGGAGCTCAGGGATGTTCAGGAGTGCTCAGAGATGTTCAGAGGAGCTCAGGGATGGTCAGGGGAGCTCAGGGATGGTCAGGGGAGCTCGGGGATGGTCAGGAGTGCTCAGGGATGTTCAGGAGTGCTCAGGGATGTTCAGGGGAGCTCAGGGATGTTCAGAGAAGCTCAGGGGTGTTCAGGGGAGCTCAGGGATGTTCAGAGAAGCTCAGGGGTGTTCAGGGGAGCTCAGGGATGGTCAGGAGTGCTCAGGGATGTTCAGAGGAGCTCAGGGGTGTTCAGGGGAGCTCAGGGATGGTCAGGAGTGCTCAGGGATGTTCAGAGGAGCTCAGGGATGGTCAGGAATGCTCAGGGATGTTCAGGGATGCCCCAGGTGCCCACAGCACGGTGCCAGCACCCAGCCAGGATGCAGAGAAAAGGCCCAGCCCGTTTACTCCACACCAACACTTCGGGCAGTATCCATGGAGGATCACAGAACTCCCTCTGTCCCATCTGATCACACCTCCCACCGTCCCAGGGGGCTCCAGCCCGGCCTTGGGCACTGCCAGGGATCCAGGGGCACCACAGCTGGGCTGGGAATTCCATTCCAGAGCCTCCCACCCTCCCAGAGAGGAATTTCATATTAAAATAGTCCCTGAGTACAAGCTCACCCTGAGGACGCATTTTCCTGACATTCAAACAATTCCTAGAAAACTCAAAGACCTTTTATTCACAGAATTTCCCCCAGAAACCAGCAATTTCCAACTGCACAGACAGTCAAAATCTCTGTGCCTGAGCTGAGGGACCAAACTAATCCCTGACTTAGAGCTGACTCTGGAGATGAAACCTCTCCATGGAGCACAGAACCCCAGGATCACTGAGGTGGGAAAACAGCCCGGGGTCATATCCAGCCTTTGCCAGGCTGCTCCCAAAACCTCAGCACCACCCACAAAGCGGTTGAGGGTTTCTTCCCTTAAAAAAAAAAGGGCAGATAATCCCCTCAGGCTGAAGATTTATAAAATATTCCCAGTTTTCCCTATCAAATGGCTCGGAAAGGTCCCATGTAAGGAGCAGGAAAGGCCCCTTTGCTTTTCTTGTGCAATATTTTGCCACGCAATTCCTGAAGCAAGACATGAAATTAGAGAAACCCTGTGTTAGTATCACTTAATGAGTCACAGCCCCTCCAACTCAGAGCACAAAAAGCACAATATCAGAACTAGCTGTGCTTTTTTCCCTGCCCCCTGCATATGTTTTTGTTGTTAAAGAAAAAAAAAAAAAGCCTTGTTTGGGATTTGGGCCAAACATTGAAGTAACTATTTCAACAGGTGTTGGTTTCCTTTCAAGAACCTCCAAAAGGCACCCAGGGAGGAGGGGGTGGCTTTGTGTTTTTTTAGGATTTTGGGTTTTTTCTCAGGATATTCCCACCTCAAAGCAGCACAGCACAGGGAGGTCAGGAGCATTTGTCTTTCTGCTGCACTCGCATGGAAATGAGGCGACCCCAGAGCTGGGGAGCCTTGGCTGCAGCATGAATTTAAACAAGGATAAGCAGGGCTGGAGATGTGTGCCAGAAATGAGAGCAGGGGCTGCTGCTCCCATCCATCAGCACGGGGGAGAGCTGCTCTGCTCTGCTCAGCTCCTGCCTTTCAGGAGAGCAGAACTGAGAGTGGCCCCCAGACTCTGCAGTTATTGAGCCCATCAACAACTGCCACTTGCAATCTGGGAAGATCAAGAGGAAGCAGAGCAGGATTTGTGTCCTGAGCGCCTCCCAGCTCCGGCTCTTCAGCTGGATGAAAAGTTGGTTTGGATCTTAGGAGCTTGCTGTCATTGCAGCAGGAAATCAGGAGTGAAGTCAGCTCTGGATTTTCCCTTCTCTCCAAAAAAAAGCTGCAAATTTCTCTGAGATACCTCAGTGCATGGTGGGAAGCAGCAGCAAAATCCAGAATAAAAGTTCAGGAAGGGATCTTTAATATTATTTAATTCCACCCCACTCTTTGCACTATCCCAGACTGCTCCAGGCTGGCCTTGGACACTTCCAGGGATGGGAAATCCACAATTTCTCTGGGTAGGCTGGGCCTCCCCACCCTTTAGGAAAACAGATGCTGTGGCTAAAATGAAATTATTTCATTTTCCTCTCCATCCACCCTGCGAGGTGGAGCAGGTACACGGCACAACTGGCGATGAGGTTTTGAGAGAGGTTTGATTTGAAGAGAAAATAACAAAAAGGAAAAGCCTTTTTTTAACAGAAAGATCCCAATTACTCTGGAAATGTTAACAAGTCTCAGGGCAGCCCCGGGGTTATCTCCTGGGGCTGGATTCAATTAGTGCAATTTGGATTCTGGATGAATTTAGACAGGGGAGGATGATAAGGAATTACTGAGCGCTCACCAGATTTATTAATTTCATGAACCACGAGAACTCGGTGACTCCACACTGCAGCTTTTCCATTTCTCTGTGCTGTGGCCAAGAGCAGCTCCCTGACAGCTGAAAATATTGCAAAATATCCCAGCTCCTTCCCAAGGAAGCTTTTGGTAAGGAAACAGCTTTTGCTTGTTAAACCACTTCATTTCTACTCGGTTTTCTTGTTGTGAAGAAATGTTCCCCAAACACCAGATCCAAATGGAATCTGTAATTTTCCTTCCACCAGCCTTTCTCTTACGCCACTTAACTTTAAATCCTCGTTTTTTTCCTTTAAAATCCAATGTAATCATGATAAATCACTATTTCTGTGAACATTTATATGAAATACACCAATTTTTCATTCGGGTTACCATTTTCTGGATACCCAGCTGTGTTTGTAGGGAGAGATTCAAGTTCTACAATTAAAAAAATAATAAATAAAGAGAGAAACAAGACCCTAAATACAAATCCAGTTTTCCAACAGATTTTCTAATATGCAGATGGGAATTAAATGAAGTATTTATTAAGAATTCAATACTTGAAGTTATTGAAATTCTCCCCTGAAAAACTCTGAGTAAATTACAAATTTGTGGGCAGAACTTATTGGGAAGTTTGGCAGTTCTGGCACTGTAAATCAACCCAAATCCACAGTAAAGTTTTTTCTTAAAGTGCCTTTTTTAGCAGATGCAATGTGGACTGCCAGAACGATAATAAAAGGGTGGAGTGTCCGTTTGATAAAACCCCAGATATCTGATGACTACAGGAAGCAGAGATTTGGTGATAACAGCTTTTGCACTGCCTTGCAGTTTCCACACCGAGCTTTCTTATAATTTCATGGTTTACCCTTTAAAAAAACCCTTCCTCTTTAGCACCTCCAGCCTAACAAGCAGCGAAATCAGCGCAGATTAAAATTAGAAAAGTATTATTTCAGCTTAATTGGGCCTTCAGTTCTGCAGGCAGGGTTTAGTGGGAGTTTTAGAGCTGCATTATTGGGAAATCCCCTCGTGCCATGCTGAGTTTGCTGGGACAGGGGGGAAATTCCCCAGGAATTTTCACCTGGAGCCCCAGCCCTGCTGCAGGGTTCGGGGTTGGAGTCAGGATTTTGGGGGTGAGAGTGTGAGAAACGCATGTATTTTATGACTGGCTTTTCGCAAATATTAAAATGAATATTGTATGTGTTGGGTTAGCAAGTAATGCTGTATTAATTCTCTTAAGTACTGCACAGTTTTAGGTTATAAAAAAATTGTTAAAATAAAAACTATGCTCTATAAGATGCTTTGTTGAAAAGAAAAGACTCGCAGTGAGATAACAGCCACAGGACAGCTAAATCTTTCAGAAGAGAAGAATTTATTGCTTTCCTATCAGAAGAAACAAACTGCTTCCCGCCTCGAAGGCACCATGGGTGTTAGAAAGGAGAAGTTGACACCGACCAGACAAAAATCCTGTGTTTGAATAGGAATTTATGCATGATGTATGAATATGCAACAGGCTGTTGCTCTTAAGGATTACTCCTTTTGTTAGAGGGGTGTGAAAAAGGTACCAGGACGTCCATAACTCTTTGTTGTCTCATATTGTCCTAACCTAGCTTGTCTAAATTATTATTACTCTAATTGTATTACTATTTTTATAACCATTTTTTTATTACTGTTAAACTTTTAAAATTTTGAAAACAAGCGATCGGCGTTTTTCACAAGAGGAAGCAGAGGAAGAAGAGGCTCCCCAGGTGCTGCTCTGGGTTGTGTCTGGAATTCAACAAGTCCAATTTTAGAAGTTCTTTAAGGTGCCAAAAACTCTCCAAACACCCAGACTTTGGCTTCTCAAGGGAACATTTTTCTGTTAACAGTCCAAAATTCACACTGAAATTTGAATTTTAAAAACGTAACGCTTGCTAGTCAAATAATTACTAAAATTAATACATTCAAATAACTGCTCGTTTATGAACCCACCCTACCTGAAAACTGCCTGGGATTTCTTTAATGCAATGAGGAAAGAATCACAAATAAATAAAGAGAAAATCCTGGTAAAGCAAGGAAAAGGGAATTTCTGTTCATTCTGCTCATTCCAGGCGCCTCTCCACATCCCCACGCTGAAAATTAAAATCAATAATGAGCAGACACAAAGTTCTGAGCACAGAAGAAGTTTCAGGGGCAGAGGATTTGGTTTTAGGTCTCAAACTGTTCCCATGTCAGGGATCCTCCTGGAAAATGGGAATAATGCAGAAGGGGAATTCTGGAAAGGCTCCTCTGGGACTCCTCAGTCCTTCCCTGCACGTTTCATTCTCCCATCAGCAACTCAAAGTTTGAGTGGAGCTCCAAGCCTGGAGCAATCCAGGGAAAATGGGGAAAATGAAGATATTCCAAATATTCCAGAGGCTCCCAGTCAGCACCAGCACCTCTGGATCCCACCTGGGGCGTGAGGACAGATTAATAAAATATCCTGCTGCTTCCAGAGGAGAGGAATGAAGGTTGGGAAGACTTTTGGACTTTTTAATCTCTATAATGCTTTTAGAGCTTGGGTGAATACTGATTGTTTTTATAATTTTATCATGTTTTGGATAATTTATTGCAAATAATTACAAATACTTCCATTATTTACATGTTACTGATATAAATTCACCCATGCTGTTATCAAACATTCAATAGGTGGCTGAAGAGATGGATTTGCAAGTTTAGCTTTTTATTTTAATTTCCCATGTAATTAAAAATTAATATTATGAAATCTAACACCAGCAATATTTTCACCTCAGCAGGTACCTGTAGTATGTAAATAATGGAGTTTATCTCCAGTGCTCTGATAAGTGAGGGAAATAAATCTCATGGTGCAAAGCCACATGTTTGAAATTGTCTATAGGAGCACCTCAGAGAAAGAAAAAGGTGTGATAACAGCAAACCACAGCTCCAATTCTGTGATAAAACACCCTGATCCTCTAGGAAAGGGCTGGAGACCCAGGAGATAAAAAATATCTGCAATTCCAGCGAGGTGAGCAGGCTGCTGTCAGCTGAGAGATAAAAAAGGGGCTCAGAAATCCCAACCAGCGCCCGTGTGAGCACAGAGGAGCCCCGGCAGCTGCTGAGGAACCTCTCCAAATTAAGGCAGAACTGCAAACCCTGCGCTCTGACAGAGGAGAAGGAGGGGATGGAGGAAGTTCTGGGATCACCTGAGCAAGGCATTCCCACCCTCTGGATTTGGGACTCAACCCGGGGGTTTTTTTGGGAATAATCAACATTGCATGGCCACGAGGAAGAGGGAACAGGGTCCAGAGGCAGCTCCCTGGCCCTCCTCAGCCCCATTTGTCAGGATCAGGAGCAGAGGAGCCCGTGCCTCGCTCTGCCTGGGCTCTCACACTCAGGAAGAGGCAGATTTCTAAAGTCACCCATTTCCTGCACTTTCCAGCCCTGCTCCAAGAGCAGCAGAGGCTCCAAAGGCGCAGCTGTTCCTCCCAGGAAGGAGGGGAGAGGAAATGAAGGCTGAAGTTGAGAGGAAAGGGATAATCCACAGTGAGAGCAGCTGCTCTGCCTGCCTCGCTGGGGACCTCAGGGATTCCAGCAGCAGCTTGGAACAAAATGTTTTGCAACAGTTAGGGGGGTGGTTTGAATTTTCTGGGTGTTTTTGGTGTCCTGAAAGTGAAGATTTGAAGGCTGGCTTGGACAGAGGAGTGAGGACAAGCCCAGCACAAGTTTCCCTTGTTGCCTGTGCCAATCCTTGCTGGGCTCCCAAGGATCCTGGTGTCCTGGAGAGATGGATTTTGCAGGGGATGGGACAAAAGCAAAGCCAAAACAGGAAGCCAAACGTCTACTAGAAACAAGTGAAAATTACCCCAAAAAACTGCAGCCATATGGGATGAACTGGATGTGACCCCAGCTCGTGGAACTGCTACATCATTGTTTACTCCTCCACAGCACAACTGTCACTGCAGTCACTTCGAAGGATTTGTTCCATTATCCCATCGCCGTGGCAGGACACAAACACGGCTCTCAGGCCAAGCTAACGCAGCCAGGAAGAACAAAAATGCAGGGAAAGGCCAAAAAAAAAAGCATTTTTGTTGCTTTTTTGGGTTCTTTTTTTTTTTGGGAAGGAAGCTGTTGTAATATCTTGGAATTTAACAGCCACAAAAGAGCAGCAGTTTTGTTTCTGCCACTGAGACACTTCCCAAGCAACTCCTTCCTCAGGCCAGCCTTGATTTTCAGGGATTTTAACTTTCACCCCCAATGCACTAAAACAGCCAAATCTTCTCCAAAACTTCAAAAATTAACAACAAAGCAGGAGGTGACACCTCTAAGGACCAGGAGCAAAGGGTTGTGCTGCTGCTGCATGGAATTGTTCCAGCTCCCACCAGCTCAGCACAGAGCAAAGGGGAAGCAAAATCCTCCTCTTGCATCTCCTGGAATGAAACAGGAGCTCCATGGAAAAACAAACTGGGATTCAGAAAAAGGTGTTTTCACTGGGAGAGTAATAAAACCTGCCAGGCACAGGGAAGGGCACAGCAAGGCAGCTGACTTGAGACTTTGTAAATGGGATTATTTTTAAGGTTACCTGATAGCATTGCTTCAATCCTGAGCACTTCCAGTGGCTTCCCAGGAAAATCCTGAGGGCTCAAAGGCTGCAACACCTGCAGGAGGCCCCTGCAGCTGCTGAAAAACCTCTCCAAATTAAGGCAGAACTGCGAATTCTGTGCTCTGACAGAGGAGAGGGAGGTGATGGAGTGAATTCTTCTCTCCAGCCTGGGATCACCTGAGGAAGGCATTCCCACCCTCTGGATTTGGGGATAAAACCACTCCTTTCTGCAGGCTGCATGGCCAGGAAGCAGAGAATTGGGAGGCAAGGATCATTTCTTCTTTGTTATCATCAAACTTTGGGCACTTGGTGACTCGTGGAGAACAGGAGACAAAGCAAACCCAAAAAACAACCCCAAAAAACAACCCCAAAAAGGAGAGACACAGCCCTACCCCACACAGCTGAGGTGCAACACAGCACTCACTACAAAACAGCCCAAAATTAATTTCTCACAGATAAGTCTGAGTTGAAAAGGACCCATTAGGGTCAACCAAAAATAAATTTATTGCAGACTCCACTGAGTTAGAAGGGATCCCATCAGGATCAAGCTAAAATGAATTTATCACAGAAAAGGCTGAGTTAGAAGGGATCCCATCAGGATCAAGCTAAAATGAATTTCTCACAGAAAAGGATGAATTAAAAGGGATCCCATCAGGATCAAGCCCAGCTCCTGGCTATGCACAGGACACCCCAAGAATCCCAATAATCCCTTGCTAAGAGCATTAGAGTCCAGCCCAATAAATTCCATTCATAGAGCTGAGATGTTATTGATCAGCAGAGCAGGAATCAGCTGAGCCCTGGCCAAGCCCCAGCTCTGCACTTTTAGCACTCCAAGAGAGCCAATTATTACTCATGAGTTCATGTTTTCTTCACCTTCCTGTTGAAGAGATTATTTAAGACCTCAAATCACTTAACTGGATTGTTTTGTCCTCTCATGAGTCATCTCCAAATTCCAAGGCCCCATTAGGTTCTCCTTCAGGAGCTGCAGCAGCTCCCCAGCTTGCCTGAGCCATAAAACCGTGAGGAAACGGGGCTGGAAAACCAGCCAGGCTCGCAGCTCTGCCCCAGCTGCCTCCTGCAAAGATCTCACACCCCAACACTATTTACAGCCCCCAAAATCCACAGTGCACTCAAACCCTCTTTTTTTTTCTTAAATATTTTTTTTCCAAGAAAAAGATTTTTTTTTCCCACAAGAAAAATACGTTTTTCCTTGTGAACCCAAAGAAAGAAGAGGGAATAGAGGAGGTAACAGCACTTAATGCTGTGATTTTTTTTTTATTCTTTATTTCTGTTTTATTTCTGTTCTAATCTCTGAACAGTAAAATCAGAGAAAAACTGCCTTTTTCTCCCCAAAATGAATGAATATGAATCATTGGGTGGTCGAGGGCAAAGACTCATTAGGAACACACCTTGCAGGATTTAAAGAAATAAACAAAACCATCATAAATGAAGGATTCAACTCAATGCACAGGCTGTGACTCGGTGTTTAAAAACACTTTTGCTATTTCTGGTGAACAAAGGTTTACTGTTTAAAACTTCACAGTCACAACTGAGCAGCAAAAACAGGATACAGCAAACTGGAGCCTTAAAATAGTGACTATTCTTGTGAGTTGTGCTCTATCGGCGGGCAGGGAGCCAAGCAAAGCTCCAACAGGCACCGGAGCCCATCTGAGAGCTCTGCAAAACAAAACCACAAACCCCTGGCAGCTCCCAGAGTGGCACCTGCCCTTCCCTGCAGCCAGAGGCAGGCGTGGATATTGCTGATAATTCAGCAAAAAGCAGAGGAGCTTGTTTATTGTTGGATATCCAGAAAGGAAAGAATTCTTTTTGGTTCTATTTAGATGGAGCTCGACACCCTCAAAATTGTGTTTATTTTTGTGAGTGTTATTAGCTAACAATGAATGGTGCAGAGAATTGGGAGGCAAGGATCACTTTGACTTTGTTATCATCAAACTTTGGGCACTTGGGTGACTCGTGGAGAGCAGGAGACAAAGCAAACCCAGAAAGGAACCCCAAAAACCAACCCCAAAAAGCAGAGACACGGACCTACCCCACACAGCTGAGGTGCTACACGGCACCATTTACTACAAACCAACCTAAAAAGAAATCTCTCACAGAAAAGGCTGAGTGAAAAGGGACTTTCTTTTCTTAAAGCAAATATTCCTTCTGAGCGGGGATCTGATGGAGAAACAATCGTCCAGCTTCACTAAAAAGCTCCTCAACCATCCCCATTCCTCTATTGAAAAGCCTCAGAAAAGCTGAAATAAAAGCAGAGATGCCCTCATTAAGTAAGATGAAAATAGCTTTTATGTTCCATTTTTTATTTTTAGCTAAAGAATGAAAATTCAGTTATGTAACCCTACAAGTTTCGTAAATTAGGAGCCAAGCAGGGCATGTTTGCACTCTTTGGGGTTCAGGGCCACCTCACCCTGCCCTCAGAGTGGCCAAAAGACACAGAAAATTGTTTGTGGCTTGAAAATGTGGCATCAGCCAACCCTTCAGGTATCAAAAATATCCAAAACATCATCAGAGTCCAAATTCTTCGAATGCAAAAGGCTCATTCAGCACAAGCATCTCCCTGAACCAGAGGCAAATCTAATTACAAGGAGAAGGTCAATCAGACATCTGAATCCGAGCTGGCTGCTGGAAACTTGTGCAATATTTAAGGTATTAAATAAATATTAAATCAGATATTCTCTATCCCTCTTGCTGCCAGCAATGCAATCTACACTGAGACTCTGCAAGGAATCAAGAAGTGAGAAGTCAGGGTGTGAAACAATCCCTGCCTTCCCCTCTCCCACAGAGGTTTTTCATTCCTTTAATCCAGCTTACAGATGTTGAAATCCCACTTTGAGGCTCCAGAGCTGGAAAAAAATCTCCTGCACAGCTTCCCAACAGGTCTGAAGAGGCCCCATCCTGTCACCAACAACTGCTCCTCTGTCTGAGGTGGGAGCTATCACCATCTGCCTGCAAATTCATATATTTTGGGCTATCAGCTCCAATTCCCTCCCCTCCGAGACCTCAGCCGTCCAAGGAAAATAATATTCACATAAATAGTAATAGCTGGGTACCAAAATTAATTGAAAATTCATCTGCCAGAGCTGCAGCGTGCAGTTAACACATCTTACTGCTCTGGAGTGATAAGTAACCAGAGTAAAACCAGCAGTGAGCAGCTCAGCAGGGACAGCACAGAGGAGATTTCCCCAATCATCAGGAAAAGTGATAGACCAGGCAAAGGAGGGGAAAGACACTCGGAGAAAATCTGCCTGTGAAGCAGAGACTTTCAGCCAGGGCTGGGGAATTCTTGCTGCAGCCTCAAGCTGCAGCACCTCAGCCTCCCCCACTTCATTATTTAAGAGCTGTTTTTTGTGGGTGTGTGGTGTTGTTGTTTGATTGCAAAGGATTGTTCTGGTACGAGGGGAAGAATTTTCAATTCCTCAGAAATAACTTGCAAAACAAGGCTGTTATCAACACTTGGTTACAACTTCATAAATTACAAAGTCCCAAGGAGATCAGGCCAAAATATAAAACATTAAATGATCAAGAGGGGCTGTTCAGTGCTCCACAAACACTGCTGGATGGAGATCCTCATTCCTGGATTCCACTTCCAACACCACAAAATGCGAATCATCTCAAACAAATCAGAGCAACATTGGAAATATTAACTCCAGAGATGCTGATAATACAGACTCACACCCAGCTGCCACCTCGAGCTCAGGGATTCCAGAATGGTTTGGCTTGGAAGGGACATTAAGGACCCTCAGTGCCACCCTGGCACAGGCAGGGACAATTCCCAGCACCCCAGGCTGCTCCAGCCTGGCCCTGCACACTCCCAGGGATGGCACATTTGTTTCACAGAATGTGAGGAGTTGAGACCAATAGAGAAAAAAACTGAAGCAGCAGCGAGGTCACAGCTGGTCACTGTCACAAAATGAACCTTGTTCCCAAAAATCCCACCTGATTTTGAATTTGCTGCTGTTCACTGCCTCACTCCAAGCCCTCAGGAACCCCTCAGCTCCAAAAACACCAGGGCAGAATTCCAGCCAGCACAACCAGGAATGGTTCTAACCCAGAAAAGCTTATTTCCTTTACTTTTTTTTTTTAATTTTTTTCCAAGATACAGCCTTGTATTTGCTGGAAAGTGCCTTGAAGTCTACTTGAGTTTCAGATGCTGCATTAGGCACAGAAATATCGATGCCAGCGTGGAACAGAGCATCAGGGAGTGATCGATGTGTCGGGGCCATGGCCCAAACTGCCCTTCCACTGCTCAAGAAAATGTTCCTTTGCAATCACAGATGGATAATGGAGAACACAGATAAATATTTAGCCTTGAATACATTTTGGTTAAATCCCTATTGATCATTTTTGAGAGGATGTCTGGTTTTTGCCAAATTACTGTTTGATGACCACGACAATGAAAGTGCTCGATAACGCTCGGTAATGTCACAGAATCCCAGACTACTTTGGGTTGGAAGGACCTTAAAATGATCAAATTCCACCCCATGCCATGGGCAGGGACACCTTCCACTATCCCAGGCTGCTGCAAGCCCCTGGCCTGGACATTTCCAGGGATGGGAAATCCACAATTTATTGTGAGCGACCCCTGCCAGGGCCTCCTCACCCTCACAGGGAGGGATTTCTTACACAGTGCCGGAAATCTGGGTTGTAACTCCCCCAAAAGCCCCAAACCCACGGGGTTGGTTTAATCTGGTCCATCCCTGCTGTAGCCACACGTGGATGAGCACAGGAGGGAAAACTCTCACTGAAATGTGCCCGGTGCTGCTGCCTCAGCACAGTCAGGGCTTTGATATTCCTGAAGTGCAGGAAGTGCTGCTGAACCAGAATCAATGGCATTGATAAATTGATTATAAAATAGAGAACAAAGTGTCAGTGAGAGGAGCAGGGGGATTTCAATAAACGTTGTTTCTGAGATAGTCAGAAAAATAAAAATGCAGTTTACTTGATAAAAAATTCGATAAGAACCAATCTGACGGAGAAACCCAAGAACAGTAAAAATGGTTCCCAAGCCCACGTCCTCACACAACCACAGCCACACTCTGGGGTTTTATGTTTCCAGGCCCTGGGGTTTCCTCTGTGCTGGGAGGAACAGCTCCTTTTCCGTCCCACCTCACAGATCCTGAGGACAGCTTACCCTCAGTCCACACTGCTACAAAAATCACTTTTCACTACCAAATACTCTTGGACGTGCCTTTGAGCACAATTCCTGTGGCTGCTTTGTGGGGTGGTGTTTCACTCACACAGAGATCCCCCTCCAGCCCTGGCCAGCACAGAGCTCAGATTATCTCAGCACCAGCCCCTCCTGTCCCGAGGCCTTTGGCACCTCTGGCACTTCCACAGTCACAGCTGCAACTCCAAGACTGCACCACAAATTTCAATTTCTGCCTGCTAAACCAAGAGATTCAGTATCCACACGTCCTCCTTTTCAGTGTAACCACAGGCTCAGCTCCCCTCTGCAGCTTGTTTTGAGGGGAAAACCCCAAATCAACCCCAAAGAACTGGAAGAACTGACTGTACCTCACCTTGAGAACAAATGCTCTTCCTAAATGAGCACCTTCTATAAATGCAAATTACCACCCAGTGCTGATGCTAAATAAAACCCAAGCGCAGCAGCCGGAGCCGAGTCCCACATGTTCACCCTGAGAATTACAACCAAACACCCAAAATGCAGCAGTTGTACAATTCAGCCTCACGTGCTCCCAGAGCCTTCCCAGCTTTGCTACATCATTAACACCCAGGGATTTGCCCACTGCACACACAAAGACTTTGTCCAGCAGCAGCTGTGCTGTGTGGGAGTGATGGGACAATCAGTAAAAAAGTCATTGTCTCCTTAAAAAAAAAAAATAAAATAAAATAAAATCTAACAAAAGCTGAAGCAAGCTCGCCCTGCTCGGTGCAGTTTCCCAGGATGGCACAGCAGAGCTCTCGCTGTGTTTACCTTGGACAGCTCAGGCAGGCTGAGGGAAGCCAAGGGTTGCTCAAGAACAGAGATTCTTTGTGTCCTGGCAGGTCCCTCTGCCTCTCACCCTCTGATTTACAAACATTCTTTCAAAGAATGAAGGGCGCTGCTGGCTCAGGCAGCCTGTGATGCCACAGCCCGAGGTGGTGGCACCTGGGGCACCTCTGGGGGCTCCAAAGTCCCTGCTCTGCTTGGGCTCCTGCTCTCTGATGGCCACAAAGTCCCCAGGACAAGAGGAATGGCCTGGAGCTTTCCAGGCTGGCCAGCAGCAGGAATTCCTGCAAGGAAAGGGTGCCCAGGGGGCTGCAGGTGGCACTGCTGGGGACAAGCTGGCATGTGCCACAGGTTGGGCTGGGAGGGTTTTCCAACCTCACTGATCCTGGGACTGATCAGAGAAGGAAAATCACCAGTGGGTGAGCACAGGTGAAGCCCAAAGCATTCATTTCTTGGTCTGGAAATGTACAAACTCAGGGTGCAAACTGTGGGAAAGTTAATGAAGGAAAAACACCCCTGGAGCTTGAAGACTTCCCATTTGTGTTTGAGAGAAACTCACTTTTAAGCTGAGCTGCCAGCTGGAAGCACCAATCTCTGTGCTAGGAGGGCTCAGTCCTGATTTTGATGCATTTCTTTAATATCTCTCAGACATTCAAAACCACTCTAACGTCATCAGGAATTTCTTTTGTATCACATTATTTAATAAAAACCTGCTGAAGACATCAGGGACCACTGCAGCTCTGCATCATCATCATCAGTGCTTCTCATTTTTAAAAGCAGATTAGCATTCCTGATTTAACTAAGCTTTTAAATACTGTTTTGCATATTATCTACATCCACCCTGAGCTGGGGATGTACAAAGAGACATTTTGATCTCTTCTACAGAAACCAGAAAACCACTGAGTGCCTCATTTTTGAGTACAAATTTTGTGGCAGGGGGATGGATGTGTGTGGGTTTTACACACACTCCATCACAAACTGTGGGGGTTTACTTCATTTTTATTTCAAATAAAAATCAAACCTGTGCTATTACAACATATTCCACTTGACAAAATTAAACTACAACAGGATTTTGTATTAAAATTAGCCACATTTAAAATACAAACACAAACTTTTCGCTTCACATGGTTGTCAGGAGCTCAACAAAAGCCACACAGAACTTTGGATAACACCTAAAAATACACAAGCAAAGGGTGATGAAAATTTGCACAGAGTCTCCAAACATCACCATTAAGCTGGGTTTAATTCCCTGGGTTTGTTCCAGGGCAGGTGGGGCTGGATGGCAGCACCCACTGGCAGCTTTTTGGAGTTTGGGGGGGTCTTTTTTCCCAAGGTAAGACTGCAAGGCCCATCAGAGGGAGCTCAAACACACCTCAAAATTAAGTGACTTTAAGTGAATATTAAAATTAAAAAAAAGCAATCCTGGAAACTTGAGAAAATCTCCAACAAGAACAACGCTTAAAATGCAGGTCACAAATTGGCTTTAAAAATCTTACATTTTTTAGCATTTCAGTAGTCACATATTGAAGGGCTCAGCAGTATCTGCACGTTAATTTTTTGGTTAATTACAATTTGAAAGGGCAGCAACAACCTTGGATGAGTAAACAGCTGCATCAAAGCATCCCTGGGCTGAGAAATTGAGACAAGCTCTGGTAAACAAGCCCAGAAATCAGTGCAGTCCTGAAATTCCAAAAAAAAAAATTTAAAAAAAGGGAAGGAGGAGAGCCACAAACAAAAAACAGGAGTCAATGTCACAGAGAAAAAAAATCCTAACTCCCCCTCTCGTGTCCTCACCCACTTTGTTACTATGGGACTGGCAGAAAGCTCTGGATTCTGAACACCAAGGTCCCACTCACAAGACAATTAAGCAGCTCCAGAGCTTCCATCGACCACCCACCCCCGCTCTGCGCAAGGTCTGCGCCTCCAGCAGAGCTGAACTGCCAGAAATCCACCGTGCCAGCCAGCTGCACACAGCACTGCTGCTCCACACCTCAGGGAAACCCTCTGCAAAACAAACTTCATCCTTCCCAAATGATTCCGGGGCTTTTTTGGCTTCGGAGGGGGTGGATGAGAAGTTAAAAATCCCACACGGGTGCCACATCGTAAATAGGTGGAAGATGATTGTGGCAGAGAGGAAGTTCAGAATTTCTGCCTCTGCTCTGAGCAGTAACCAACAATAAAGCAGACAAGATGGTAAACATTGCAAAAAGACAATTACTAATAATGAAAAGGCAACAGAAATGTTGGGCTGCTTCCACCAACTGAGTAAGGCGTTTTCAAACTGACAGCAACGTGCTGCCTGCCAAATGAAAATGAGAGCAAACAGCAAAGTTGTGCTTAACCCCTTTTTGCTCTTATGCTGCATTTTAAAGCCCGATGAAATCATGGAATTTGAAAGAAAAAGTCTACAAAGGAGACATTTTACTCAGCTCTCTGGTCAGTGTTTCCATCACTTCAGTACCCAGAATGCTCAGAAAAGTTATTCATCTTGGGTTCTTTCCTCAAAACCCGGTTCTTGAAAGCGTGGTGGGTTTCCAAGAGCAAAACCTGGGTCAGGAGCGCTTGGATTTGGGAGAAAATTAAATGGGATTCAGGAGAAATGAACCTGGATTCCGACTCCTCCTGCAGAAGGTGAGAGCTCAAGGTGTGAGTTAATTGAAGGACAACCTGTAATTGCAGATCGCAAGAAGTCCCTCAGGAGCACCCAGCTCTGGAGTGGCAGCAAGGACTGAGCACTGAAGGCAAAACCCCGGGATCCTGAGCCACACAAGATGATTCCAGCGACTACAAACACCTCCAAATTATCCTCACTCTGGTGCCAGCTAACTCCAGCAGGAACATCCAACATCCAGGTGAGCGTGAGCTCCAGCCCCACACCTTCCCAGGCAGGTGCCTTTCCTTTCCATCCAACCAGCAGCACCACCAATTCAAAACAAATATTTACCCTCTCCTGACAGGGGAATAAAAGGGAACCTTTTCCTGCAAATCCAACCGTGTGTTCTGTTGTTCTTGCAAAGCTTCCGCCGCAAACAGGCTCGTAAATTTTCTTGAAACAGTTAAAAACAAAACACTGACACGAGCAGGTGAGACAAGAACAGAACAGCCCCGACATCCCTGAATCTGGACCAGGAAAGGCATCTCGTGCCCGGAAAGCGCATTGGTTATGCCGGGAATTTCTGCTGATGGGCTTTGCAGAGACATCACCAGCCAAGGGAGGCTTTGGAAGTGCAGCAATTTGCACCTACGACAACCGGAGCGTAACGGGAACAACACCGGCCACGGCGAGGCCGGCAGCTCCCGCTGCACAGCCGGACAGCGGGGGATGCTCGGGGGGCTCTGAGGGACCCCAGCCCGCGTCTGCCCCGGTTCAGGAGCCAGGAGCCCACCGCACACTCCGGCCAAGGAACCGCGACACCTGCTCGGAGCTGCGAGCGAAGCGCAGCCCCGGCCTGTGCCGGGAGCCGGGGATCCCTCCCGGCGGGGCCGGAGAACCGGGATCCCCCTCGGAGCCGGAGGAACCGGGATCCCCCTCAGGGCCGGGCCCGTCCCGGGCTGATGCAACTGGCATCTCCCCTCAGACACCGGCCGAGCATCCGGGATCCCCCTCCCTCGGCCCTGGGGCCTGTCCCGGTGTGAGGACCCGGGACCCCCTCAGCCCCCTGGCAGGGGACACGGGGGTGCCCCCGCCGCAGCCCGGCCCAGCACAGCCCCCTCCCCGCCGGGCCCGCTCCGGCCGTGCCGTGATGCCGCTGCCCCGACCCTCCGGCGGGCGGCACCGGGGCCTCCCCCCGCGGCAGGTGTCGGTCTCCGGAGGATGCTGCGGGCCCGCTGGGCCCCGGTGGGCGGCGCGGGCCGGGCCCGGTGCCGCGAAACCGGGGGTGGGGGGAGAACGGGGGCCGTGAGGGGGGCTGAGGGGCCTCCCCCGCGGGCGCCGCCCGCCCCCGCCAGGGGGCGCGCCCGCCCCGCCCGCCGCGCGCCGCCGCTGCCCCCGGCCCGAGGGGCTCCGCGGGGGGCGCCGCCCCTCACAGCCCCCCCCCCCCGCCTCAGCCGGGGGCGGCGGCGCCAGGCTCACCCGGTGCGCGCGGGTCAGGCTCAGGTCCTTCATGACCTCCTCGAAGGCCGCCGTCTCCTCCGCCTGCTTCTGGTTGTGCAGCGCGATCTTCTCGCTGAATTTCCGCGGGTTGTTCGAGGCCGCCATCTTCCCCCGTCCGCATCCCCTCCCCGCGGCCGAGGGGGCGACGCGCATGCGCCGGCGCAGGGAGGGGGCGGCCGCAGGGCGCCTGCGCGGCGGCGGCGGCGGGGCGGGAGGGGGCGGTGAGGGGGCGGAGGTTGCGCATGCGCGGGGCCGGGCGCGCGCGGGAGGGACGGCGCGGGCGGGGGCGCGCGCGTGCGCGGGCCGGGGCTTCCCCCGGGGGGGGGGGCGCGCGCGGGGCCCGGACCCGATCCCGATCCCGATCCCGGACCCGGTCCTGGTCCTGTCCCTATCCCGGTCCCGGCTCTGCTCCTGTCCCCATCCCCATTCCTGTCCCCATCCAACCCCTATCCTTGTTTGTGTCGCTATCCCGGTCCTGTCCCGATCCCCATTCCTGTCCCGATCCTCGTTCCCATCCCCATCCCTGTCCCCATCTCTGCCACGGTGCCTGTTCCTGTCCCCATCCCTGTCCCTGCCTCGATTCTTCTGTCTGTCCTAATCCCGATCCCGGACCTTGTTGCAGTCCCTATCCCTGTCCCCATCCCTATATCCAATCCCTGTCTGTCCCAGTCCCAGTTCCCATCCCTGCCCCTCTCCTTGTCCCTGTTCCATCCCTGTCCCTGTCCCTCTGTCCCTGTTCCATCCCTGTCCCTCTGTCCCTGTTCCTGTCCCGGTCCCTCCGTGGTGGCCGCTCGGTCTCCTGCTGGAAAATCGACTTTAGTGATGCTCCCACTTCACTTCAGTGGGGAAAACCCAGGAGGTGCCCCACTTGGCTTAGCAGGATTTCGTGCAAAAAATCACCTGTAACTGCAAAACCCCACCCTGAGTTCTCCCTCACGCTTTGATTTATTTCTTTTTAATATCTTCAGAGTGAAAACAGGGCTCTGCCTCGCAGGTGATGGACAGAGCAGAGCTGGGATTCGCACCGGGATGTGAACCAGAGCCAGGAATAATTAACAATTCTCCCGGATAATGAGCGGGGTTTGGGACACAGGGGCCTGCTTATCAGTGACACGGCAGCTTCAAAGCGCGAAAGGACTAAGTGGGCTTTCGTGGCATCCTCGGGGGTCTTCCCGTGGAGCTGTCAGCTCCTGCTGCTGTCACCCGGCTGGCTCCTGTCCCCTGCTGTGTCCCACGGGTCCCTTTGTCATGCCAGGGGTCGGTGCCAGCCTCGGGCAGAGGGGGATCAGGAGCAGAGGGCCCCAGCCAGATGAAAAGCTGAGCCTGAGCACTAATTAACATCAAAGAGAGAGAATGGAGTGACCGGCGGAAGGTGGAGCGCTCATTAATAAAGAATCCGGTGATTTGTAGCCAAGGAGCTGCGATTTCTTCTTTGGCTAAAATCAGTCGCGGTGCGGAGGTTTGAAACTCCTCGGGTTTGATTTGCGGAACACTTCTGCAGGAAAAGCTGCGCAGAATAAACTCCTTCCTAAACCCTGAACGCGTCTAGAACGTGCCCAGCGCGGCCCCCACCCCAGAGCGGTCACTTTAACACTTATTTGGTCACTCCTTTAGCGCTTTTTCGGTCACTTTAACACTCATTTGGTCACTCCTTTAGCGCTTTTTCGGTCACTTTAACACTCATTTGGTCACTCCTTTAGCGCTTTTTCGGTCACTTTAACACTCATTTGGTCACTCTTTAGCGCTTTTTCGGTCACTTTAACACTTATTTCCCAGCATTTCCCAGCAGGTCCCACGGTTATCCCGCTGATGGATGGCTCAGCGCTCGTTCCAGGCTCGGGATTAGCCACAAAGTCACGTCCTGCCCTAAATCCCGGCTGCCAATTTGCACTTAACATTTCCAGCCGAGCTGCGATACCATCTCGGGAAGCTCCTCCAGACCTGGCAGGACCAGCCCTTCCTCCTCCCTGCTGGCAGATGTTGCTCCGAGCCCTTCCTCGCCTTTCCCACCAGGAATAAACACCATTTTCCCTAAACCCCCTCTGGCTGTGTACACGAACGGCGCATGACCCGCACAATTGGCCTGTCATGCTAAAAGCACATCAATCACCGAGATTTACCGGGGAGATACCCAGCATCCACATTGTTTTCGCTCCAGGAGCGGGACAATGAGAAATCATCGGTGCGGTTGTCCTGGATTTCATCCCGAGGTGCTGATATCAAACATCTCCAGCCCCAGCTGCCACTCTGCCTCTGCTCCAGCTCCAAAATGAAGTGTCTGAGATGGAGCTTGATAAATTCTCCCCTTTTGGATCTCCTGAGATGGGATCTCCACTCCTGCTCCCCGGCAAGGAATGCAGACGGAGGCGAGGGGAGGGGGCTGCAGCTTCCTCCCCTAAAAACCTCCCTCGGTTCTCATTGTTTCCCCGCGCAGCTTTATCAGATCGAATTCCAGCGTGAACCTGGAGCTGCTTCCTGAAAATCCCCGGGTTTGCAGCACAAACTGCAGCACAAACTTCTCTAATTCGGGGCTGCTGGAACATGCCAGGCGCTCAGAGCCGCGGGTTTTGGGGCGGCTCTGCCGCTGCAGGTCGGGGTCGGGGCAGGGAGAGGCTCCGGGGAGGGCCAGGTCTCCTCCTGTCCCCAGGGAATTGTGCATTCCTTGGAGAGGTGCGAGGGTCATTTCTGCCTCCTTCGTCACCTGGAGCACATCTGGGGCCATCTCTGAGCCCTTTCTCACCGGAATGGCTCCATCTCACCTGAACTGAGCTGTCCCTTCTCACCTGAACTGCTCCATCTCCCCAGAATTGCTCCATCTCACCTGTACAGCTCCATCTCACCTCACCTGAATGGCCTCCATCTCACCTGAACTGAGCTGCCCCTTCTCACTTGAACTGAACTGCTCCATCTCACCTGAACTTCCCCATCTCACCTGAACTGCTCCATCTCACCTGTACAGCTCCTTCTCACCTGAACTGAACTGCCCCCTCTGTCCCCAGAACTGCCCCCTGTCCCCAGAAAGCCGCTCTGGGACCCCCCCCACTCCTCCTCCCAGCCGTGTTTGGGAAGAGATTTTGGGATCTGAGGCTCCGGAGCACACACACACAGAACCGCCGGGGCCGGGGCTGCTCCTCCCGGGCAGGTGAGGAGCTGCTGCTGCTCTGCCCCCTGTTCCCGCTGGGTTTCATCCTGCAGAACGCCCTGCAGACACAGCCCAGCTCCTCCCAAATTCACACCAAAGCTTTCCCAGGAAGGTGTGAGGCTTGTGCTGTGATCCTCACATGAGCTGACTGCTCCTCTTTCTTTCTTTCTTTTTTTTTTTTTGTTTTTTGCCTGCAGACACAAAGATTTTGATCTTTCACACTTCCTACTTAATGTTCCTGTTGACATTCCCATTACCCTCGGAGAAGAATATCCTCAGAGCCCCCAGTTGTTTTGAACCCGGCTCCAAACCCTGCTTGGAGTAGGAAAACATTCTCTTGTTTCACTTGGAACTGGTGAAAATTTATTTCATTGGAGATGTCCTTGTTTCCAGAGGGCAAATAAAAGCACCTGAAGCACTCTCCCCTCCGAGAGCCCCCAAATCCACTCACACAGAAGGTTGGCTTGGCTCCCTGCAATATTCCCTCCAATTTTTGGCAACTTCCTGCGATGGAGCAGCCACAGCTGCTCTGGGAATTCCATCCCAGGACCTCCCCACCCTCCCAGAGAAAGATTTCTTCCCAAAATCCCGCCTGGATCCCCTGCCAGGGTCCCTCTGACCGCCCAGCACTCAGGGCTGGCACACAGAGGGCACCTCTGCCCATGCAGGGGTTAATCCTGCCCCTTCTCCATGGGCAAAACTCAGATTTTCTCCCTCAGAAACCTCGAGCCCAGGCTTTTGGCAGCCTCCCCTCACGTGCAAACCCCAAATCCTGCAAAAAGGAACAGCCCAGGCACGTTACCTGCACCCCAGGGCAACCTCGCTGGGTGAAATTCGAACATTCCTGCGCAATCCAGCTGGAAACGCCTCTGAAATCCAGCTGAAACCTCCCCTGGAGGGGCTGAATGCCAGCACTGACCTGCCAGGGACTCCCTGTGCATCCTCGGGAGGATCAAACACCATCCCAGGCCTCAGCAGCGCAGGGAAAAAAGAACTTTGCATTTAAAGCTAAATAATTGCCAGCTCTGTGGGCAGGCCCAGCTTAGCAGCCCGGTTACAAACATCATTTAACCACATGGAAAGTAACTTTTAGTGCAGTTTGCAAAGTGCTGGGACCCGGAGGATCCCCCCCCCAAAAAAAAAAAAAGATGAAATATATGAAAGGATGAAAGGATCCATTCTGCTTTAGGTGCTCCTGATGTGGTGTGAGCCCTGGGACTTCAAAGGCTCCAGCTGGGCTGGTGGCCTGCACAAACAACCCCCCCAAAAAATGAGATTTTCATTTCTTAAGAAGCCATATAAACCAGTCTGAGCTAATTTCGGGGGCCTGGGTGTGAAAGAGCAACTGCAAAGCCTCAGGGACCCGGCCGAGAGGCTTTGATTTCCCTCTCCAGCTTGTAAAACCCTCTGAAAACTTTCACCCTGGCAGCTTTCCTGCTTCCAGAGGATCCCAGAGCGGTGTGGGCTGGACAAAGATCACCTGGGGGGCACCTTCCACTATGCCAGGCTGCCCCAAGCCCCTCCAGCCTGGCCTTGGACACTCGGGGTGGGAACTGTCACCCTCCTCTTCCTCCTGAGCCTTTTCCCGGAGCTCTGAGGCTGATTTGGGGACAGGGGTTTTGGGTACAGCTCCAGCAGCAGCTGTTTCCCAGCAGAAAATCCCATTTTGTGTTCATTTTCCGGAATCCCTGCTGTTGGAGCAGTCAGAAACGTCCGTGCCCCGCAAATAAGAGCTGGAACTCCTCCCTGGGGCTGAGCTATCAAACAGAGAAGCGCCAAAAAGAAGAGGTGCCTGCTCCTGGAGCTCAGTGAGGAGTGAGAAAATGAGAAAAAAACCAAAAGTTGTGCAGGCTGTGGGATGCTGCTGTGCCCACTCAGCATCAGCATCAGCGTGCAGAGCTGACTCTGCTCAGAGCAGCCCGGCGGGAATGGCTGGGGGGATTTCTGTGCTCCCAGGGCGTCACCGTGATGTTTGCTGAAAAATCCCTTCCCCGGGAGTTCTCCCGGCAAGATGAGAAGCCTCAGCTTCTCCATGTTTTGCTCCTTTGGAATGTGACTGGGAGAACTGTCTACCCAGCATGTGAATTGTTTTTAATTAATGGCCAATCACAGCCAGCTGTGTCGGACTCTCTGAGTCTGTCGTGGGTTCTTATTATTCATTCTTGTCCAGCCTTCTGATGTCTCCTTTCTCTTTCTTTAGTATAGTTGTAGTATATAGTTTTCTGTTAATATAAAATTATATACATAATATAAAATAATAGATATAATATAAAATAATATAATATATAATATATATATATATTATATATTATATATTATATATTATATCTATTATATATATTATAAATTCAATAAATATAATAAATATAATAAATATAATAAATATAATAAATATAATAAATATAATATAATATATATATATAATATAATATAATATAATATAATATAATATAATATAATATAATATAATATAATATAATATAATATAATATACATATACATATACATATACATATACATATACATATTATATATTTTATATACATTTTATATTTTATTATATCCATATTATATATGAATATAGATAATATATATTTTATGTATTATATGTATATATCATCATATAATATATAATATATAATACATAATATATAATTATATAAATCTATAATCGTGTTATGTAATATTAATTATAATATGTAATATTGTATATAATTATGTGTAGTTATATTAAGTATATTGTATTATATTATATTATATTATATTTAATAATATTATATATAATACATAATATATAATGTATAATGTATAATATATAATATATAATGTATAATGTATAATATATAATATATAATATATAATATATAATATATAATATATAATGTATAATGTATAATATATAATATATAATGCATATTACATAATATATAATATATATAATATATATAATATATTATATATTATATATAATATATATCATAATATAATCAATCAACCTTCTGAGAACCTGGAGTCAAATTCTCATCTCTGACCTCGTCCTGGGGACCCCGACAACACCACGACAATTTAATAACCACACAGGTGGGCCCCGGGAGAGCTGAGCCCTCCTTGCAGGGCCAGGGCAGGCAGCTCTGCTCCCTCCCTCTCCCGACTGCCACCACCCCCAGCCTGTGAGCTCCCCCAGCCACAGCCACTTTCCCTGCTCCTCCAGCCACCGGTGATGAAATCCCATTCATTTGTGCGAGCAACTGGAAGATTTATTGTAAATAAAGTTCTGCGCATTACACAACTGGCTAAAAATCATAATTAGAGCTGCACTGGGGAACATGTTTTATTTATCCTGACAGTAGTCTGGCTCCGATAATCCTGCTGTGATAAATGTCCCGAAAGTTTGTGGAGTTGCAGCAGCTCCAGCCCTTATCACAGGGCTGCAAGTGGGAATTTCTTGCCTGGGTTTGATGTGGCTCCCACAGCAGCACTCCAAACCAGCACCAGGCTGACTGGGAGCTGCTGGGAGCGTCTTGCTTCTGTCTGAATCAAAGAAATTGAAATTTTTCCACTGCTGCTAAAAACCTTCCGGGGCTGCAGCCACGTCGGAGTGAATTACCCGGGCTCGGGGCTAGGGGGAAGTGACAGAGGGATTGGGAGCAGGCAGGGCCCTGAAACAGGGTCAGTGACACCATTAATGGGATGCAGACATCCCCATCTCTGCTGCTCTCCACCCTGCCAAGACTCCCAGGGCTGCCTTTATGGTTTCAAGCACAATTTCAGGCCCATAAAACATCAGAGGAGACAGGAATGATTATCCCAGGCCTGACAGGAGCCTCTGGAGGGACACAGGGGCTCTGTGCTAACGATGCTCCGGCTTCTCCTGCTCCCCATCTGCTCAGGGGCATTTCCAAATTTACCCAATTCACCCCCAGGGTTTTTATGGGTGCCCCGAGACCCATAAACGACTCTGAGTGCAATCAAACATTTATCTGGCTTTGCTCATTCCTCGGGAAAAGAGGAGCCCAATCCACCTCTCTTCCATGCGGGGCATCCTGGGAGGTGTTTCCACACAATCCCATCTGTATTTATGGGAAAATCCTCCTGAAATCTCAATTATTGAATGCACCAAAAGCACCAAACCCGTTTACTGTCAGAATATCAGAGAGGCTGGAGCCACAACTCCATCCCCTGCACAGGGGTCAAGCAAAATCTATGATCCAAAACATTTATGGTCCACAAATATTTGAGTCTCTGCTAAATTTAGAGCGGCCAGAAGATTTCCAGCTCTTTTGATGAGAAATAATTATTTACTTTGCTATAAAAAGAACATTCCAGCAACAAAGAGCTGCAGTGCTCTGATCCAGAGACCTCCAGACCCTTTCCCAGCTCCTGCTCCTCAGTGGCAGGGAACAGGAATGGCAACCCCAGGCTGGCTTTGCTTCACGGCAGGCAGTTGTTTAATAAATAGAATTCCAGGAGGGCTTTGTGCATCCTCCTGCCTGCAAAACAACATTTCCAACAGGCAGGAATACCTGGACTACATTTATTTTTGCACGGCTGTCCTTAAAAGTGAGACCAAACAGGCTTTTTCCATGTTTTCCAAGGATTTTCCTCTTTTCTCCCAACACACACACACCTACCTGAGAAGCCTGAAGGGAAAAATATAAAAAAAAAAAAAATAAATACCCCAATACCCCAAATACCCCACCTGGACCCCCTCTCTGCCCCTCTGGATGAAGGCACGACACCCTCAGAAAGGGATTGAGCAGATCCCGCACGCAGGAAAGGGAGGAACACCTCCACTGTGACCAGCCTGAGAAACACCATTTCCATGCACACGTGGAACCGTTCAACGAGGAAAATCCATTCTTTTGGAGCTGTGAAGCTTGAAGTGAGCTCCAGCTCATCCTCTCAGCATCTCCTGCCTCTGCCAAGCCCATCCCGGGCGTTCCTGGCAGCCAGGCCGGGCCAAAGGAGCAGAGAAAAGGAGTCAGGGAAGTGCCTGAGAGCCCTCCAACTGCAGCATTCCACACAGCAAATCCATTTAGCGCTGGCAAACCAGCAAATGGAGAGGAACAGAGGAAATTCTGCACGGCTTTTATCTGAAATTCAGACTGCAAGCACCCTGCATCCCACCCAGAGGGGCTCTGATCCTGTGGATTCCAGAAAAATCCCTGAGCTGGGGAGTTCATGCTCCACACAGGACTCATCAGCACACCAGACATTAGGAGTTGTCACTAAAGGTCGCAGCCCAGGATTTATTTCAGAGCAGAATGCAACAGCTTCTCTACAAAAGGAGACCGTGTGCATCCAAATCAAGCTGACACAGATACAAAACAAAGCCCTTGGAAACAGAATTCCTGATAAAAGCAGAGATTTTTGCAATTCATCCATCAAATTAAATAAGGAAAATGGCTTGGAAGAGAGGAAAGTTCAGGGAGTGTTCTGTGCAGTGAAGATTTTACAAAAATGGCAATCTTAAACCAACCTCTTAATTGAAAATACCACCACAACAACAAAACCACGTTCCACTGGGACTCCCGTCATTTGGGGATGCCAAGCAGCTCATTCACATGGCAGGGAAGAAAACCTTCCAGCTGCTGAAGGAGTAGCACCCACCTCCTTTACTGGAGGAAGAGTTGGGATGAAGGTGCTGGGAAAGGTGGAAACCCTGACCCAGAATCCGCAGGAGCTCTTGGCTTCACTGACTGCAGAGCTCTTATTGCCAGGGCAGCCAAATTTTTGGCACTTCTAAACCCAAATAATCATGCTTGTTTATATATAAGCAAGCTTTCACCATGGCTTTAGTGCTGCAAACTCTGCACGCCCCAATTGAGGGAGAATTTCTGCACTAGAGGAGCTGGAGGGGGCGAGGAACTGCAGCGGGATCCAAGCAGTGAAGACCAGAGGTGTGCAGGGATAAATATTCCCTTTTTCAGGAAGGGAAAAAAAAGGAAAAGTCACCTTTGAAAAACAGGGATCTGCCTTCCCAATCCAAGCACCTGAGCTCTTGTAGCTCCCACTGTCCTTTTATTGCTTCTGGAGGTCAGTGTGTTACACAGGTTTTGGTTTTGTTTTTTTTTTGTTTGCTAAAAAACCAACAAAGCGACACACGATGATTTTTTTATTTTTGGAGCTATTGATAAAAAACCCTCACCTGATCTCTTGGAAACAAGACCCCAGTGCTGAGTGACTCCTGAGCTGCCAATGTTTGCAGTGCGTTAAAAATACGAAAAGTTGGCAAAACGCACCCCCCACCACAAAAATGGCTGAGAGAGGAGAGAAAAGCTTTTCCCAGCTGTAACACCTGTTCAGTCTGCCTGGCTGACGAGTGCTGCTGATGGAACTGGCTTGCCAGGACTCCCCAGCACGAGGAGGGACATTCTGGAGCTGTTCTGTCCTTCCCTCTCCCCCAGAGTCCCCCGAGTCACCTCTGGCTCGTCACCTGCGGGAGGATGACGGGGGCACAGGCGATGCCAGCAAAAGACTCTGGGAAGTGCAAGTCCCTCTCCCACTCGTCCGTCTCCGTGTTGTAGACCTGCACGATGCTGGTCACGTTGTTCAGGTGCCAGTTGTAGCCCCCCACGATGTAAATCTTTTTCTCCAGGAGGCAGCAGCCGGCCTCCGACTGCCCCGCGCGCATCGGGCTCACCGTGGTCCACTGGTCCGTCTCGGGGACGTAATATTCCACGGCCAGGACATCAAAGCACCGATCCACGTGGTCCATGCGGCCACCCAGGGCGTAAATCCTGCTGTTGGCGCTGACCATGGCGTGCAGCACCCTGGGCTCGTTCATGGGCGTCTTAAACTCCCACTGATCGGCGGCGGGGTCGTAGCAGTGCAGGGCCTTCTTGTCCTCCACGGAGATGCCGTAGCCCCCCGAGATGTACAGCCTGTCCCCCACGGTGGCGCCGGCGTGGCCCCACGTCCTGCGCTTCAGCGAGCACACGTAGGTCCACTCGTTGTCCTTGGGGCAGTACTTCTCCACCGAGGCCAGGCTGCCCGAGCGGTTGCGGCCGCCCGTGGCGTACACCATGCCGCGCAGGACGTTGAGCTGGAACTGGATCCTGCTCTCCTGCATGGCCTGGATGCGCAGCCACTGGTTGAGGTGGGGGTCGTAGCGGTAGGAGACGTCCACGGCGCCCTCCCCGCTGCGGTACTGCAGCTGCTGCCCTCCCACCAGGTACACAAAGTTGTCCAGCACGGCCACGCAGGAGTGGCTGCTGCCCACCTCCATGCTGGTCAGCTCGCGGAACTGGCGCCCGCCCGCGTCGGGCAGGCAGAACACCTTGGAGCTGACGGTGCGGTCGTTGTCGGTGTAGGGGGTGCCGCCGAAGGTGACGAGGGACAGCACGTCCGAGCGGATGGCCGTGCGCGGGGACTGCATCTCGTGCTGCCGGAAGGGCAGGATCTGGTAGTTGAAGGCCTCCAGCAGGTACTGGCGGCACAGCACGTCCTCCACCATGATGTCCAGGGTCTGCACGCTGTCCACCAGCTCCGAGGACTTCATGAGCGGGAAGCGGATGTGGCAGAGCACGCGGCTGGCGCTGGCGCGGCGCGCGGGGTCGAACTGCAGCCAGCGCACGGCGGCGCGGAACAGCTCGATCTCGCTGCAGCTCTTGAGCTTGTTGCTCTGCAGGAAGAACACCAGGCGCTCCAGGGGCAGGTGGAGGAAATCCTCCTCCTCGGAGATCTGCAGGAAGTGCCTGAAGGTGAAGGCGTCCACGGATTCCTTGAGGGAGGCCAGGCTGAAGGTGGTGGCCATCTGGCCGATGTTGAGGCACGTCTCCACGCTCATGGCCGACTTGAGGAACTCCTCGCACAGCTCCACCACCGGCACCATCTGCAGGAAGACGGCGGCTCCCAGCACGTCCTGGATGCAGTCGAGGTCCAGGGTGACCTCGGCGCTGTAGGCGAAGTCGATGATGTGCTTCAGGCCCTTGGCAGACACGCCCTTGAGCTCGATCACGTCCTGGCTGGCTTCTCTCATCCCGCCCGTGAACATGGCCCTGCAGGTCAGCAACACAAACACAAAAATCCCCCCCCTGCTTCAGCAAGAGATGCAGCACCTCGGAATTGGGTTTTATTTAACGCTCTGATTCTCTCGGGGCGGGGAAGGGGGGAATAAATCAAGGCTAAATCTCTACGAGCCAGGAGAAATGAGAGTGTGCAACGACTTACATAAGGCTTGCATAAACAGTGCACTGAGGAGGAATATTCAGCAACTGGAGAAGTTGTTCAATCCCACTGGCAGCAGGAATAGGAGCAGACCACAGGACCAAGCTCCAGGAAGAGGCAGAGCTGCCAGAGCAGGGAGTGAACAATTCTGGACACCAATGAATCCGTGATATCCAACCAAAAAAGGATCCCACAGGATCTGCACCAGCAGAGATCGGCAGCTGTACCCTGAAGGGTTTTAGGCTTAGGTTTAGGATTTGGGGGCACAAGGAGGGAACACACCTGTGGTGGGAGGCCAGTGACTCCTGGCAGTGCAGGCCTTCAGGCCCTGTTATCCTGTTACCTCGCAGGGAACTACGAAATGGCTCAAAAATTGCAGGTGCAACACATCTCATGAACAGCTTTGGTCTTCCAGCAGAACCTCCCCTCCAAGGCTCCCGCCCAAGGCCTGAAAAAATGGGAGCTGCAGCCCCTGCAGCAGGGGGCTGACAGGCAATTAAACAAAAACGGGGGGAAAAGGCTCAGTTACAGCACAGCTGCGAGCACATCACTCGCCCGGGCCACGCAGAGCTCAGGCCCTGGATCTCCTCCTTGGGAGGCTGCTCAATTCCACAGGAAGCACATTCCACACCGAGGCCTGGCGGGCTGCAGCTCCCAGCGCCGGGGGCGGGATGGGGACGGGGCTGTGCCTGTGGGGTTTGGGCCCTTTTTGGCCCTTTGGGCCATTCCCAGCCCGTTCCAAGAGGGTTTTGCTGCCCAGGGGTGGCTGGGGGTGAGGGTTTGCACCCCGTGCTGCTCACGGAGCAGTGGCAGAGCACTCGTGGGTCAGGCAAAGCCAGAGCAGGTGACATGGAGTGACACGGGGTGACACGGGGTGACGCGGAGTGTCACCGCTCCCTGCCACTGCGCACGCGTCCCAGCAATCCATGAAATGTCGCACAAAAGGTCTTAAACCCGCACTTTTTGGGCTGTTTTTTTCCCACCCGCTCTTTTCCATGGGAAAGGTAAATCCGTGGTGTCACCAGAGCTGCTGCCTGCGCCGACTCCAAGGTGAGAGTCAGCCCCAAAAAATGCTGAGCAGACCCTGCCTCGACACGGGAATAAAGGGATATCTTGGGAACGCTGTCAAAAGACAGGAGTTCCAAGTTTCCTGTCCAAACCAGGCTAGAAAACCTGCTGCCTTCCAGCATAAACCCAAGAAATCCTAAATGACCTAAATGAGGAAATATCTGCATGTGAGATCAGCCTGCTGTAGCCGAGTGACCAGGAACGCTGTTCCCAATTATTTGTCCGCGCAGCAGATGAGAGCGTTGTGCAGAAATCCCAGCATATCCCGTGTCCCAGCCCTGATCCCTCGCCCCAGAGGACACCCAGCCACGTGTGTGCTCCTGCACCAGCTGAGCAGGGAGAGGAAAGCCTTTATCGAGCCTTTTTGTTGCCATGCTGAAGACAAATCATCAACTAGAATGCAATTCCCTTCAAAAGTGTTACGGTTCTAAAATGCTGATTATATAAATGCCTCGATTTCACTCTTTTCCCTCCCCCTTCCCGCAGGAAAAAAAAAAACAACCACAGAGTGTTTTCAAAACCTGGATTATTCTGCTGCTGTTCCCCAGGACAACCTTCTGGAGCACGTCTGAAGTTCTGAGGAGGAAGAAGCCACTCAGCAATGAGATTCTGGCAGTGGAACCACCCTGGCAGTGGCCCTGCACCAGCAGGGAGGAACAAACCAGTGCCATTAACATTTGGGGGAGAGCAGCTCCAGGATTAATGGTGCGTCCTCAGTTTGGAGCCCCCATCCTGGAGGTGTCCAAGGAGCTCCTGGACACGGCACTCAGTGCTCTGGGCCGGTGACAAGGTTGAACTTGATGGCCTTGGAGATCTTTTCCAACCTCAACCACAATTCAGTGGTTCTGTGACGGAGGCAAGGTGGATGGAACACCTATTTTCACTCAGGACTGAATTCCCTGCTCTGCAATTGGCTCTGTCTGCATTAATTTGGCTGCAGAACTCCTCAAAGTGCTTCGGTTCTCAGCCCACACCAGCTGGGACAATTCTCCCAGACCTTCTGGGAGCCCCACAGACAGAGCAGTGCTGCCTAAAGAGAACAGGAGGATGGCATGCCTCATTTTGGAGCCTCACTGCCACTTCCAAACCAGCTCAGCAGCAAAAGCAGCACCAACACCTGCCCAGCTGGGTCAAAACCTGAGCTTGGGCTCCTGCCTCGGCCCAGCAGCTGCAGCTGAACAAACCTGAGTGCAGAGGGACTGATCCTGAACCTCTACCTGCCTGCAGGACACCTGTGGAGCAAACCAAACCTCCAAAGGCTTCTGTAGGGTGGGACTTTTGGGGTGTGGTGGGGAGGCTGGGGTGGGGAGGATGGGGAGACAGCAAACCCACGGGAAAGGTGGAAGTCCCTGCTTCCCTATGGGATTCTCACCTGAAATAGTCACTGCAGGCAGCCAAGACAACTTTATGAACCTGAAACACTTCATTATTTATAGTGAGGATGACATCAAGCAGCTGAGCCTGGGCTCGGAGCGAGGCCAGTCCCTGCAGCAGCGTGGTGCTGTGGCCAGGAGCAGAGAACGTGCATTTCAGGGTGCTGTTCTTGTCAGCCATGCTAAAAACAGAACAAGAGAGACAGCCTGGTTTGAGATGAGCACAGAACGGCAGACACCCACCCAGCCAGATGGGGACACACGGCAGCTGGCACCAGCTGGAAGGCAAATTCCCACCTCAGAGCCACCCAGGGAACACCAGCACCTCGGGCTCCCTTCTCCCAGCACAAAACACTTCCACGTTTTCCAGACATCCTCTGGCGCTGCTGACATCCCTGCAGCACACATGGGGCTCCAGACAGCACCCAGACATCTCCTGGGGCCACAGCCTCCAAGGAATGTTGGTGTCTCCACGCCGGGCTGCCCCAGACTCCACCCTGACCTCCACTTCAACCACAGCACCGAGTCGCTGCTTCTGCTCAGCACCTTCCCTGCGCGCAGCTGCTGGATTCCCCGCTCCTGCCAGCCCCATCTGACCCTTCCCTTCTGCCTGACCCCCAGGAGAGGAGCAAAAAGCAAAATACTGCACGGCACTGGCTGGCCTGAACAACGTCAGCTGCCTGAGCTGCGCTGTCAACGGTCCCCTCCCAGAACAAACATCCCCCTGCTCTTCCCAGTGCCTCTCACACGTGCTCCCCAGCAGCATCCCGGGGTCTGCCTGCCCTCGGATGCACTCGGCAGCGGGAACAGCAGGAGCCCTGCTCCAGGGGAACAGCCCTGCAAAGAACTCCAGGGCCCGCTGCAAGATCCCCTGAGCCCGCTCCTGGGAAATCCCAAATCCATCTGTAAAATTTAATCCAGCTCTGACCGACCTCTCAGGATCAAGACACAGGGATCAATATTCAGGATGGGGCTGATGGCTCCAGGAGCATCCTGCTGCTTGCTTGGTCCCTGCGTTTTTGAGGAATCTCTTATGGAAAACGTGACCTCAAAAAAATCCCAAGGAGATTATCCCGAGTCTGGGAAGGAGTGTGAGCTGCTCCCAAATCCACAGTGGGAGAGTGCACTTAGGACTGCACTTAGAGGGAATTGTCATTATTATTATCATTATTATTATTATTATTATTATTATTATTATTATTATTATTATCATTATCATCATCATTATCATTATCATTATCATTATTATATATGTTATTATATTTTATTATATTTTATTATATTTTATTATTATTTTTTAGTATTTTTAGTATTTTTAGTATTATTATTTAGGTGGAATAGAGCAAGGGAGCCAAAAAGGAGTAGGCAGGGTTGAGTAATCCCAGGGTTTGCTCCAACCCTCCTCCCTAAGAACAACAACAGCCACACACAATGGACCAAACGAGCCGGCGAGGTCAGGGAAGAGTCAGGGAGATGGGATAACAAAAAAAGGGGATGTAAACAATCCTCAAACAATGAGGGACAAGGGACAGGGCTCGCTCCTATCGGGTTGCAATTTCCTGCAAGCTTTAGGGAGAGGGGAAATCTGGGATGTCCATCAGGGCTCTGGAGCTCGCTGGGATGCACAAAGCAAACCTTGGCAGGCTGGTTCAAGCTCCTCGGGCTGGGGAATGCACCTCAAAATCCATGGGAGCTCCTGCTGGGATGGCTGGGGGCGCTCAGCTCGGGTAGGGTGGTCTGAAATCCCCACCCTAAAAATCAAAGAGCACTTGAAAGAGCCTCAGAGCAGAGCGTGGAGTGTTCCTCGCTGGAATAAAAGGGATTAGCAAAAAGGCAGCTGCTGACAGGACCTTTATCCACACTCTGCAAGCCAAGAAACGTCTGTCCGCCCCGGCTCTTCCCGAGGAAAGGAGAGGGAAGAGATTGGAGGGATTCTCGGCACGTCAAACCCCTTTCCTCTCCTCGCTGGAACCTGGATTTGCTGGGGAGGAAGGAGGAAATGTCCAGCAGCAGCACAAAAGCCACAGCTCCAGGCTGGACAGGTAAAATCCACAGGGACGGATCCAGCAGGAGCCCAAATTCCTGAGTTTGTGTGACTTTGTCACACTCCATCTCTGCAGGAGTCTCCTCATGGGAATTTTCCCCAATTTTTAAATTTTTTTTGGTACTGATTTCACACATTCCTCTTCCCAGCCCTGGGGTTCATCCCTATGGGATGCTGTCCCTGGATCCACAGGCAGCACAGGTTCAAACAACCAGCATCACCTGCACAAATATTCCTTTTTTTTTTTTTCTTTTCCTCAATTCACTTTCACAGGATTAGCTCAGGGCGGGTTGGCCCATCTGTGTGGAATAAAGGTGTTTGGATGTGGGATTCATTTCAACAGGTAATGGAACAGCCACTCCAGGAAAAAACTCTGTGTTCTGGTCCCTTTGTCTGTTTACAGGGATAGAATAAAAGGATCCAATGATTACACAATACCCTGAAGGAGGGGAAAAAAAACAACAAGTAAAACAAAAGAAAAGCATCGCTGATGTCCAGCAAAAAAAAACCAAAAGGATTTTAAGGAGAAAAAAAAAAAAAAAAAAAGGATATTAAGGAGGAAAAAAAAACCCAAAAGGATTTTAAGGAGGAAAAAAAAACCCAAAAGGATTTTAAGGAGGAAAAAAAAAAAAAAACCAAAAGGATTTTAAGGATGAAAAAAAAAACAACAAAAGGATTTTAAGGAGAAAAAAAAAACTGGAAACAAAAAAAAGTCCACACAAAGCATGAGAAATCAAGCAAGGGATTTATGGAAAACAAAGGGGGAGGAGGAGAGGTGAGAGAACAGCACCAAGCGGTGTTTGCTCTGCGGGGAGAAAAAAGGGATTTGTGATAAGAGCAGGCTTGGCTGGGCACGGGAGCACGCCTGAATCCACGGCCTTGGCTCCCTCCCCAGCACGGGGAATGGAGGAAGAAGAGGAGCAGCAGTTGGATGCCAGAGAGTGAAAAATAAATATATAAAAGCCCGGAGCACAAAAGGAAGCCTTGAACATGTGAGAGCGCCTTTGTGAGGCTGTCGCTATCTCATCCCAGATCTCCAAATGCCGTGTACTTGTTGCTTAACAATTTGTTACAGCAGGAACAGCCTGGAAGACAAAACTTGGGAAGAGTTTTGTCTCCTCCTCCTCGCAGCTCAGAACGTGCCCCGGGAGATAAAAGCCTTTCAGCACAACAGGGAGAAAGTGGTTATTCCACTGCTTCCCTCTCCTCGGGAGGCAGGCCTGGGGAGCTTCTGGAATTTTCCTGGGGATGCTCAAAAAGCTGGGGTTTCACGGGGGTTTCCGTGGTCAGAGAATCCCTCAAGAGCTCAGCTTGGAGCAGGGTCAGGCGTGGGGCTGCAGCCGAATTTCTCCGCTGGAAAAAGGCGGGACACAAAAATCACACCCACACCAACATCCCACGGCGGGCATCCCAACACCCTGCCACCAGCAGGCCGCTCACGTGGCCCTGTGGGCACAAAGGTGGCTTTGCACAACAGGATTCCCACGTTCCATATGGAAACAGCTGGCAAAGGGATCTTTATACCCATGGCACGCATGGCAGCTGGAATCCCACAGCAGAGAGCCAGGGGGGTGAAGCCTTCTGGGCAGCAGCCTCAGGGCTCTGGGAACATCCCTGGAACATCCCTGGGACAGCCCTGGGAACATCCCTTGAACATCCCTGGGACATCCCTGGAACATCCCTGGGACATCCCTGGGACATCCCTGGGACAGCCCTGGGAACATCCCTTGAACATCCCTGGAACATCCCTGGGACATCCCTGGGAACATCCCTTGAACATCCCTGGGACATCCTTGGGACATCTCTGGGACATCCCTGGGACATCCCTGGGACATCCTTGGGACATCCCTGGGACATCCCTGGGACATCCTTGGGACATCCTTGGGACATCCCTGGGACATCCCTGGGACATCCCTGGGACATCCTTGGGACATCCCTGGGACATCCCTGGGACATCCCTGGGACATCCTTGGGACATCCCTGGGACATCCCTTGGACATCCCTGGGACATCCTTGGGACATCCCTGGGACATCCCTGGGACATCCTTGGGACATCCCTGGGACATCCCTGGGACATCCCTGGGACATCCCTGGGACATCCTTGGGACATCTCTGGGACATCCCTGGGACATCCCTGGTACCCCAGTTGCAGCCAGGCAGCGATAATGGGATTGAGGATTTGTCTCTGAAGCCAGATTGCCCCCGATGCTCTGCGGTCACTGCGGGGCACAGCCCAGCGTGGGGAACCAAGCCAGGCTGAACCCTGGTGTGGGGAGGGCGTGGAGGTGTCCCAGAGAGGGCTGAGGGAGCGGTTCCAGGCAGGGAGGGCAACCAGGGCCAGAAATGCTGCTGATCCTGCTGCTGCTGCAGCCAGAGGAGCCCTCAGCCCCAGCTCGGGCTCTGCTCACGCATTTCCCAGCAAGGAGCGCTGGGGCTTTGACCAAAACCAGCTGCAGAGAGGAGGCACCTGGACACCCCAGAGGCTGAGATGCTGAGGGCCACACTTCAAGGACCAGCTCAGGCACAAAGAACATCCCAAGAACAAGCGGCCCCTGGCGCTGCCTCCTCCGTTCCCCACGGCGTCACGTGGAAGCCAAGATGCCTTTCGAGCTAATGAATCATTTTTACCAAATCTGTACTGATGATTAAAAACATCAAAGCCGGAATTAAAGGCTTACCAAGCATGAGTTCATATTTCAGCATGTTTGCAACCACTGCACAAGTGGAGAGAATTAGAGCAGGACAGATTGTAACATTTTAGTGATTGAATTAAGGGAGAAAAATCTGCCTGTCGTGTTCCTCCTCTTCTTTTACAACATGGAAGGAGGGGCACTTTGGTGCTCTCCATCCCAGCTCAGCATCCCCACATTTTCCCACTTTTTGGGCAGGTGGTGCTGGGTAATTTTTCATCCAGGAGAAACTGGAGGGGGTTTGGCAGGATTCCTGAGCAGGGCGAACTTCCAAGAGCCAAACTCTTCCAGATACTCCAGCTCCAGAGGTGGGACCCTGCAGGGAAGGGCTGGGGGACAGCAGGGGAAGGGGGAAAAGCAGCAGATCGTGTGGAAAAGCACCAGGTATGGAGTGGCACAGCTTTTCCAAGGCTGAACAAAAAGGGCTGGGATTGCAAAATAGCCAGCGAGGCACCTGCAAGGGATTTTTTGTGGTGAGAGAAGCAGAACTCCCATAAAGCTGGAGAGTAACTTTATTTAGAACATAAGGTATGAATATTAAGGACCTTCTTTAGGAACCTTTGACAGGCAGCATTATAGATATTTTAATAATGCAAATCATTTAATGCCTTTAGTTTCATGCCTAAGTAAAAAAAAAACACATTTAGATTCTGATTTTTAAACTACAATTAAGACACTTAAAATCAAAACAAAAGTCAAACTCCCTCAGATAAGTCACTGGTAGCCATGGTGACTGTAATATTTCAGATCCTGAGGCTTTATATCACATGCCCAAACGATGAAAATGAGTTTTCAGCACTTCACACTCACAAATGCTACGTTAGGGCAGAAAGGCTGAGCCCTTCACTGCGGATCTGCTGCTTCCCAGAGTCTCGTTTGGGATTTTGGGAGAATGTTCCCGCGGCCTTTGCATCCCTCTAAGGAGTTTCCTTGGAAGTTTGGGGGCAAGGAAGATGAGGCACAGAAATACCTGCCCTGTTAACCCACTTCTGCTCCCAACAGCACTTACAGCACTTCCTGGCCAAATTAGAAAATCACAGCAAGCACTTAATGATCAGCAACTAATTAAATATTAACACTCTGATTGAAGGGGACGTTTTCCAGCGAAACAAAATCATCCTCAAGAAAGATATGGGTGCAAAAAAAACCCCAGTGTTTAATCGATTTCTTTGTTCCCTTTTCAAACTCCTTCCCTTAATTTCTCCAATTTCCCTCCACTGCCTCCACTCATTTTTTCCACTCCTGACACCATCTCTTTCATCAAAGTAATAAATAAAAGGAGAGAGAGCCTGAGACTAATATCGCTTTTTAAAAGCGACTGGCAATTTGCAGGGCTCAAATAAAGAGATTATAAATGGGGCTGAGTTTCAGGAGTGATACTTTGTGTGAAAATAATGGACCTCTGGAAAACGCCTCAAGCGCAACGGGAAAGTTTGAAAAGTCTCCAGCCTCAAAATTTCAGGGAATTTATTGTTTGGCAAAGGGAGAGCAAAGAAACATTCACTCTTTAAGAAAGAAAAAGGGCAAAGCGCAGCAAACAAAGGTTTTGTTTAGTTCTGTTTCAGGGATCTAAAGGCCGGTCCCTCTCCCAGCAGCAGGACTGGTCAGCCCTGGCATGGGGCTGGGCACTGCTGTGCTCCCACACTGACCACTGCTGGCCAGCCCAGGCCTGACCCAGCCCTGCAGCTCTGTGAAAACGGCAATTAAAGCTGGATTTTACTGAAGCCAGGAGGCACCTGGCTCATTTTCCAGTCTCAGGTCCTGCTGATCCCCTGATTTCTTTATCTGCATCCCATTTCCCCCAGGCTGGAACCAAGGACACCCTGGAGCCCAAAGGTAAAGCAGCAAGAAGCTTTTCAATTTATTTATTTGTTAAATATTTTTTTAAATGTCCTTAGAAGTCTGAGACATTTCCAAAATCTCTGTTTTTCTTTTCTTCTGAGCCGGGCTCGCTCGGGGCCCAGCAGACACACACACGAATTTCATTCTGCTCCCAGGCATCAATCAGGAGGTTGTTTGCAAGCCAAAGGAGGTGGGATTTTGGTTTCTGCACTAATAAAACTGGATGGCTGTCAAAAAGCTGGCTGGCCTGGTAAAACAGAGCAGCAAAAAAGCGGAGGGTGAAAGATGTGAACATGTTCAACTCTGCCACCGCCCGGGGTTCCAACGTGAGGCTCTGGGCAGGACACGCTGTACCCAGGAAAAATTGGGGGGGGGGGGAAGAAAAACAGCAACAAAAAAAACCCCAGAATGAGATTTTTTAATGTTTCTGTCACAGAGCCAGAGGCATCTTTGTGCTGGTGCAGTTTGGTGCTGGTTCTTCAGCAGCCAGAAGGAGCAGTGGATTCTCAGGTGAGAGGTCCAGGAGCCCAGGTTTGGACAGCAGGGCTTGGAGGGGCAAAAATGTCACGGTGAGGTTAATGACAAGGATTTGCCATTTCTCTTTTTTCATATTTAGAGCTACCACAGAGGGTTTTGTCCTGTACTGGGCTTTTCCTCAGTCCTGCCCAAAGCTGGTGACAGCTGGAGAGGTGACACTCATCACCACCCATCCCTGCCCGGCCACCACCTCGACTGAAAACAAGATGCTCCCTCAGCCCACAAACTGAGATGATTATTTTTTGCCAGCCCCAAACCTGATCCCTCTGAGGCAGGAACAAACAGAGCAAACACAAAAATCACCGGGGGCACGTCCGTGCCAGCGGCAGGCACAGGCAGTGTGACAGCAGTGACAGAGCCAGGCACGCAGGGACCCTCGGAGCGCGCAGTTTACATCCCATAAAATCCATGTACACCCCCAAGCTCGGGCTTGTTACACACTCAACACTCCCTGGCAGCTCTGCCTTAAACACTGCACGTTTCCCCAGCTTAGGGTCAAACCCTGAAGCGCGAAAAGGGAAATTAGAGCGGTGCCAGGTCCGAAATAAGCCAAAAATCCGAGCTGTGCCCGCCTGCTGGAAAGCCCGAGGGAGCAGCGGGTGCTCCTGAGCCTCTCCCAGCAGTGCAAAGGCCGGGAGGCACCTAGTGGTGTCGGGAAGCACAGCAGAGCCACCAAGGCCACCCCAAAAGTGTCACCTGGGCCACACAGGCACAGCCGGGCACTGCCCTCCTGCCCTGCGCCCGCTCCAGTGCCACCCTGCCACCTCTGGGAGCTCCAAAATCTGCCAGGACCTGCCACCCTTGGGAGCCCAAAATCTGCCAGGACCTGCCACCTCTGGAGCCCAAAACCTGCCAGGACCTGCCACTCCTGGGAGCCCAAAATCTGCCAGGACCTGCCACCCCTGGGAGCCCAAAATCTGCCAGGACCTGCCACCTCTGGAGCCCAAAATCTGCCAGGACCTGCCACCCCTGGGAGCCCAAAATCTGCCAGGACCTGCCACATCTGGGAGCCCAAAATCTGCCAGGACCTGCCACCTCTGGAGCCCAAAATCTGCCAGGACCTGCCACCTCTGGAGCCCAAAATCTGCCAGGACCTGCCACCTCTGGGAGCTCAAAATCTGCCAGGACCTGCCACCTCTGGAGCCCAAAAACTGCCAGGACCTGCCACTCCTGGGAGCCCAGCAGAGCTGATCCATGGCCTGGTGTCCATCCCAAAAACTGCCAGAACCTGCCACCTCTGGGAGCCCAAAACTGCCAGGACCTGCCACCCCTGGGAGCCCAAAATCTGCCAGGACCTGCCACCTCTGGGAGCCCAAAATCTGCCAGGACCTGCCACCCTTGGGAGCCCAGCAGAGCTGATCCATGGCCTGGTGTCCATCCCAAAATCTGCCAGGACCTGCCACCCCTGGGAGCCCAAAATCTGCCAGGACCTGCCACCTCTGGGAGCCCAGCAGAGCTGATCCATGGCCTGGTGTCCATCCCAAAATCTGCCAGGACCTGCCCGGTCACCTTCCCTGTGGGCACAGCCCGTGCCAGCTGTGCCAGCAGCTCTGCCAGGGTCCCCAGTGCAAGGAGCCCACTCCCCACTTTGTCCCACATCCCCACCCCACTCCACACCTGGGGAGAAGTCAGGAAAATTCCAGCTTTTCCAGAGGTCCCTGGAGCAGAGTTTGTGCCAGGCTGTCCCCAGAGCAGAGTTTGTGCCAGGCTGTTTGTGCAGCAGGATTGCACAGCCCGGGCAGTGTGGCAATAGAAGAGCAGCAGGTACGTGCAGGGCAGGTGCTCCTCTCCCCTCCCTGCACCTCCACCCTCCAGATTAGAGCCCGGCAGCAGCCAGGGAGCTCAGGCAAAATCAGCACAAAGGGATGGAACAGCAGAGAGCAGCAGCAAACAGAGAGCCCCGTTCCTCCCATGGAAATGAAGGAATTGGTGTTTTCCAGCACTCAGCATCAAATCCACTTGCAGCCCATTCCTCCCCTGAGCTGAACCCTCTGCACTCAGGTGTGTCCCCATCACAACATTGCTTTCTCTCCCAGCTCCATGGGCAGCTCTGTCCTGCACAGGCTTTGTGCCACCCTGCCCTGAACAGAGCCACCCAAGGCCACCAGAACAGCTTCTCTTCAAGATCCCAAATTTCTGTGCAACTCCAGCATTTCTTAATAAATGAGAAAGTGGGAGAGACGCTTTAACCACGTCCTGCTGCGCAAGGCTCCTCCTTACAAAGCCACACAGCACCCAGAGGTAGGACAGGAACCTGTAAAGCATCCCCCAAGTTTGCTTTTGGTGTAAATAAAACCCCCAGCTCAGGACTCTCCCAACACTGCAGGAGCAGGCTGCAGTTATTTTTACAGTGATTCAGTTCGAGCATAAACATTTACACCACGTCTACCAGATCTAACAACTAAATCTGTCTGAAACTTGCCATGTGGCAGAGGATAGATCATAGAAACCCCACAAAAACTCCACTTCAGCTCCAAAAGGGAAAAAAATACCCAGGCTGATTGAAGGGTGAAGCTGTAGGAGATGACAGGAACAGCAAAGCAAGGCAGGCTCACAGCCCTTATCTTCCCCCCTTTGGGGTTTTACTCCATCTCCCTGGACATTTCTCTCCTTCCCACCACTTTCTCAGAAGGAATAAAGTTTGGGAAGCTCAGGTCAGCACTCCCTCGATGGGAACCCAGACATTTGTGACAAGACCTTGCCTGCTCATCCTGGTTTTCACAGCAAACGCTCCGGTGTGTCCTTCAAGGGATTACTCCCAGTTAATTCCTCAGCAGCTCGTGTGGACACCTCAATTCATTGCCATGGAAAGGCCTGCAAAGGGACATTCTCTCCAGCATCTGGGATGATGTTCTTCCCAGATTTTTGTGACCCTGCTTCGCACAACCCCACCTCACCAAGGCTGCAGCAACGATGGCTCAAGCACAGAAGCTTCTCCTGCTGAGGGTCCCAAAAGGTTCCAAATTTCCTCTCCCCAGCCCCAAAGAGTGAATTCTGCACCATGAAACTCTCCCTTTACGTGATAAAGAGGGCTGGGAATAAAATATGAAACCTAATTGTAAATCATTAAATTCTACCCGAGGAGGAAGAGAGGAGAAAAAAAAACCCCACCCAAACCCCAAGTTTATTTCAAAATAGAAGATTGGGGCAATTTGCTTTTCAATGCCCACGAGTGGCTTTATCTCGCGCCATCAGCGTGTCCGTTTGTCCCCATGGTGTCGCACAGCCTGCGGTGTGTTGAATGAAAGGGCAGGATCCCGGCAGAGCAGTGGATTTTCCTGCTCCGGGGCAGCTCCCGGGCCAGCGGTAGCAATTCCAAAGATGGAAATTCTGCCCGTGGTGCTGGAGCTGCAGTGCACCATCCAAATGGCATGTGTGAGACAGCCCCGAGTCTCTGTCCTCCTGCCTCAGAGAGCAAAGAAGTGCAAAAAGTCACCAGTGGAAGCACCTAACAAGGAATCATTGCTGACAGGGAATGCCCTTGGAATCCTCCTCACGCTCCACAGCACACCCAAAGTCCTCCATCAGGTTTCTCCTCGTATTCCCCAATAAATCCACCTTCAAACAAGCAAAAAAAGCTTTAAACTGCCGACCAACAAGAAGCAGGATCCAAACTTGAACGGGCTTTGCTTTAAAATTAACAAAGAAAATAAACACTCAGCGATAGGGAACATGACGGAGCTGCAGCTCGGGGGAATAAAACTGCTGCAGCTCCAGCCCGGGTGATTTATCACAGCCCTGAAACAAATGACTTCCATTTCTCACTGCTGCACACCCAGGGAGCTCCCAAGTGCCAGGGGAGAAGTGCTACCAACACCTGGAGTGCGAAGTGCTGGGATTCCTGTCTGAGAAAGGAAAGGGAGGCGCAGAGGGATAAAATGAGATGCTGCAGGTGACACAGCATGGAGCTTCCCAGAGCACAGATGGTTATTAGGGGGGAAAAATAGAATATATCTATAGGTGAGGATTCAGAGAGGCTTCTCCAGACTGAGCAATGCCTGGGAGAGCTTCCCCTCTGCGGCGTGACACACACGGGTGGTGACTTCAGGAGGCAGCGCTGGAAGCTGAGGATAAACGGGGCTTTGAAGGGAAGTGACAGCCAGACAGCACCAGGGAAACATCCCCGGGACAGACAGCAAAACATCCCCGAGACAGACACCACAACTGCCCGAGCCATGGTGAGACAGGGAAACAAACCCTGGGAACAGAAACTCCTCCGTGAGCAGGTACCACCTGCAACACCCAGAGCATCACCCCAACAGGTACCACGTAACCCTGACAGGTACCACATCACCCCGACAGGAACCACATCACCCCGACAGGAACCACATCACTCTGACAGCTCCTGCATCACCCCAAAAGATACCACATCATCCCAACAGGTATCACATCACCCCAACAGGTACCACCTGCCCTGTGCTCCCTTCAAAGCCTGAGTGACCCCCCCAAAATCAGGGACTGGGGGTCTGCAGGCACAGCAGAAGGGGTGAGGGGCAGCAGAATGGGCCTGAACCACCAAAAACTGGGTGCCTCTGGAAGTGCTACACCCGATGCCTCTATAAACCTACAGAGCTGGTGGCTCCACAGACCTGACCCAGGGTGGGACTCACTGGGGGGGTTTCACTGTGTGGATTCACTGTGTGGATTCACTGTGTGGATTCACTGTAGGATTCACTGTGTGGATTCACTGTGGGATTCACTACAGGATTCACTATAGGATTCACACTATTTTCTGCTTTAGAGTCTCCCCCAAACCTCAGCCTCCCTCCTTACACACCCCACGAGCAACAGCGTCTCTGCTCATCACGATCGTTCCCTTCCCGCTCCGGCCCGGGTACACCGAGCACCGGGCACCGGGTACACCGAGCACCGGGTACCGAGCACCGGGTACACCGAGCACCGGGTACACCGGGAACGGGGCACCGAGCACCGGGTACACTGAGCACCGGGTACACCGAGCACCGGGCACCGAGCACCGGGTACACTGAGCACCGGGTACACTGAGCACCGAGCACCGAGCACCGGGTACACCGGGCACCGGGTACCGAGCACTGGGCACACCGAGCACCGGGTACACCGAGCACTGGGCACACCGAGCACCGGGTACCGAGCACTGGGCACACCGAGCACCGGGTACACCGGGCACCGAGCACTGGGTACACCGAGCACCGGGCACCGGGTACACCGAGCACCGGGCACACCGGGCACCGGGTACCGAGCACTGGGCACACCGAGCACCGGGTACACCGGGCACCGGGTACGAGCACCGGGTACACTGAGCACCGAGCACCGAGCACCGGGTACACCGGGCACCGAGCACTGGGTACACCGAGCACCGGGCCGTGCTGCCGCCCGCCAGCGCCCCCGGGCAGCGGCTCTCGGTGCGGCCCGGCCGGCGCTCGGCGAGCCCGGGCCCGGAGCCCCGCGGGCCGATGGGGCCCGGCCCCGCTGCCCGGCCTAGGCCGCGCCGGCCCCGCTCACCTGCTCGGCCGCTCCGCGCCGAACTCGGCCCCGCCGGACTCCGCCATCGCCGAGCGCCGCCGCCACAGCCGCCGGTGCCGCGGGGAAGGCGGCGGGGCCGCCGCGTTAAAGGCGCAGCAGCGGCGGGGACCGGGAGCCGCGGGCTCCGCTCCGAGCCCGCCGGGCCTGGCGCCGCCCCGCCGCCACCGCCACCGCCGTGTCACCGCCCCGCGGGAGAGCGGGGCTGGCACCTCTGCACGGGGACGGGGGACCGGGGCTGGCACGTCTCCCCGGGGATGGGGAACCAGGGGCTGTCACCTCCCTGCAGGTTTGGGGGACCGGGGGTTGTCACCTCCCCACAGGAATGGGGAACCGGGGGCTGTCACCTCCCCGTGGCCGAGGTGATCGGGGCTCTGTGACCCCCCCAGACTGTGGGGACCGGGACTCTGTCACCCCCAGTGAGGATTTGAGGCTCTGTCACCGCCTCCTGGCTGAGAGGATCGGGGCTCTGTCCGCACGGATGTCCCAGGAGATGTCCCCGCCCTGCAGCTGCGGGGTCGCAGGGGTCTGTCACCACCTCACAGGCCACCAGCTCCTTCCCTCCGAGCATTATCCAGCCGATGTCCTTCTTTGCCGCAGCCTGGAAATCCCAGCACTTCCCTCGGGATTCCACCTGCGGACCGCTCCGTGTCACCTGCGGGACACGTGCAGCCAGCCAGGACTGCGGGGACAGCCCTGGCAGGGGACAAAACCTCCTGCCAGGCCACTCGGAGCAGCGTTTTTGGCCAGCGGCCGCGCGTGCAGGAGCAGCAGTACCCTCCAGAGGGTGCAGTCCTGTCGCCGGAGCTCGTCGCGCCTCCCGGTGCCAAATCCGCCTCCGTCCCCACACATGGTCGGCATCAGAGCCCTCCCAGCTCTCCCCAAAGCCACCGAGGCCACGCGGGGTCCGTGTAATTCCTAAAGCCGCCTCGCATCTGCTCGAGGGGGCATTCCAGGCATCAGTGGGAATCAGGAAATTATTCGTAGCGCTGGCCCTGCCAACGGCCCGGGGTAGATTTCTTTGATTTCCCATGCTCGGTGTCCACATCTGTAGAAGGGAAAGGGGGGAATTCGTACATGAGAATAAACGCGCTTGGAAAGCCGTGAAAACTCCCTTTCAAGTCAGCCTGATGAAAACTTCATGTTCTGGAGCTCTTTGCTTCGAGGGGAGCAATCTGTTTCGAAGAGGAAAAGCTGTGTATTTTTCTTATTTAAACGTCCTAAATCTGCTGGAGCATTAAAAATATTTGGCATTTCCACAGCACATTTCATTCCCAGCTCCGAATGCGTTTTGCAGACACTCATTAATTAAGCCTCGCAAAACCTTGGGGAGAAAGGGAAGCAGTGCTTATTAATTTGCTATTTGTGTTGCTGCAGCGCACGGAGACCCCGGCCAGGACCTCGGGGCCTTGTTATTTCAGACACGACCTGCACAGAGGAGGAGCTGTCAGCAGGGGAAGAGGCTGTGGATGGACCCTCCTGGTGTTCCAGCCCCCGTCCCTTCTGGAATTTGGAGCTGCAGGAGCTCTCCCCCAGCTGTGCTCTTTTTGTTGTTCTGGTGTTTGGGGGGAGCTCCTGCCCCTCCTTCCCAACACCTCGTGGTTGTCCCACTTCCAGCTCGGCTTCATCTGACACCTTCCCCTTCCTCTGGGGGTCGCTTTATGGAATCTCAGAGTTATTTAGGTTGGAAAAGACCTCCAAGACCACTGAGTCCAAGCTGTGACTGATCCCCAGCTTGTCCCCAGCCCAGAGCTCTGAGTGCCACCTCCACGAGCTCCTTGGACACCTGCAGGCGTGGGCGCTCCAAACCGCCCTGGGCAGCCCCTTCCAGAGCCTCACCATCCTTCCCATGAGGAAATTTCCCCAAAACCCAGCCTGAGGCCGTTCCCTCTGGTCCTGGTGTCCCCTGGGAGCTGAGTCTGACCCCCCCAAGCTGTCCTGTCCTGTCAGGAGAGCCCAAAAGTCCCCCCTGAGCCTCCTTTTCTCCTTCTGAGCCCCTTCCCAGCTGCCCCTCACCTGTTCAGCGCACCCTGCTCTGTGAAAGACTTCAAACAAACGCTGCCCCTCTGTTATTTTTAGGTCCCACCTGATATTTTTAGGTCTCCCCTGCTATTTGAAGTGCAGCTATTTCTGTCCCCACAGGGCTGTGCCCTCTCCGTCCCAGGTGTGGTGGCAGAGCCGTGAATGTTTCACCTCCGCTTCCCCTGCAGGAAAAGCAGGGCCGGGCTGGATGCTGTAAATGCCTTTCACGTGTTCCCCAGATCCCAGTTAAATGGAACCCCAGAAGGTCTCTCAAAGCAGGAAAAATGCATTTATAAGACCCTGGAAGGAAGATGTATTCCACAACGACTCTGGTGACCAGGCGTGCTGACTTGTGTCATGTGGAGAAGGAGCCAAGGGGGGGATTTCTTGTTATTTCATATTGCTGATGGGATTTTACCTCTGGCAGCAAATCCAGGAACTTTTTAGTTACCATTATTGTTTGATTTTATGGGCCATTTGATATTTATTTTTATTTCTCTTCATTATTTGTTGAGTGCACTTAGCCCCCTTCCCCAAGCAGCCTGCCTTATATCTAAGGTGAATTTTATGACCAGTGTTAGCACAGCAATCTGAGCAACTCACACAACTGTAATATATTTATCCTGTGCACTCAGTACATCCAGGCAGGCCTGGAATTCCTACTGTGGAGAGCAGTGGTCTGCCTGGAAAATCCCAACTCTAACTAGACTGCGTTTAAAAAAAAAAAAAAGGAATAAACTCAGAACTATTCTACATTATTCTCTTTACATTCTTCTTCTTTCTGATCTTGATGTCAAGCCTTCAGGATCTATTTGAGTCATATTTTCACCTTTTTTTTTTTTTTTGTTTGTTTTTCCCCTTGCAAAACATGAGGTCTCTCCGTGTACCTTTTGCTGCAAGCCAAGCTCTTGCGTATCCCACGGCTCCCACAGCTGGACTTTAAAATCCACAGCCAGCACTGGGAGAGTAATGACAAAATCATGAGCTGGCAGCTCTGCCTTTCCCTTAGACCTCCTGATTTCATCCTGCTCGGGAGCAAGAATTCCTCACAGCTCCCAGCACCAGCATCCAGGGGTTTTATTCTTTTTTTTTTCCAATTTTTGTTAGATTTTTCCCAGCACGGGATTTTTTTCCCCTAATTCTTGTTACGTTTCTGGCTGCTTTATTTTCCCTCGTTGTGGAGGAGGCTGCGATGACCTCCCTCACTCCTCCTGGGTGACACGCCAGCTCTGTCTCCTGCCTGCCCTGAGGGTGTGGTGGGGTTTCTCAGTGCCTGTGCTTCTCCCTGCGTTTATTCCCTCTGGATTTCTGCTCCGCTGCTCCCTGCTAATCCCTGGGTAATCCTGGCAGAGCGTGAGCCTGGGGAAGGTCAGGAGCACAGGCTGGGGTGTGGCTGCTGCGCCAGCAGGATGGAGCAGCCCTTCTCCCTCCCTCCCTCCCTCCCTTTTGTCCTGCCCCTTTGGATGCATTTCCCCGTGGAGATGTTGGAGATGTTTGATCTGCATGGGCTGGTGGAGGCGGATCCTCCATCCCCTCCTTCCCCTGCAGCTCCAACTCTGCCAGGGCCCACGGCAGAAAGAGAATTCCATGGTGGGGAGCGGGCACCGAGGGCAGGGATGTGAGACCCTCAAGGATGTGGGACCCTCAAGGATGTGGGACCCTCAGGGATGTGGGACCCTCAGGGATGTGAGACCCTCAGGGATGTGAGACCCTCAGGGATGTGGGACCCTCAGGGATGTGGGACCCTCAGGGATGTGGGACCCTCAGGGATGTGACACCCTCAGGGATGTGGGACCCCTCAGGGATGTGGGACCCCTCAGGGATGTGGGACCCTCAGGGATGTGACACCCTCAGGGATGTGGGACCCCTCAGGGATGTGGGACCCCTCAGGGATGTGGGACCCTCAGGATGTGGGACCCCTAAGGATGTGGGACCCTCAGGGATGTGAGACCCTCAGGGATGTGGGACCCCTCAGGGATGTGAGACCCTCAGGGATGTGAGATCCCTCAGGAATGTGAGACCCTCAGGGATGTGGGACCCTCAGGAATGTGGGACCCCTAAGGATGTGGGACCCTCAGAGATGTGGGACCCCCAAGGATGTTGGACCCCCAGAGATGTGGGATACCAATGGATGTGAGACCCCTCAGGGATGTGGGATCCCCAAGTCCCTCAGGATGAGCTCTGTGGGCTCCCACCATCCTGGGGTGCAGCCGAGCCCCGCAGGTCCCAAATTCCCCAATTTCAGAGACAATCCAACAGAACCAGCACGAAACCCGGGGACAGCAGCATCCCTTCCGTGCCAGGATGGAGCCAGCCCGGCTCTCTGGCTGGATGCCCACCCCTGGCAGTGTCCCCCACGCTGGGGAGCAGCAGTGCCCCCTTCCCCAGCAGGGATGGAGCAGGAGTGTGGGGATGCTGTGCCCTGTGAGGAGCAGGACACAGAGCCATGCAGGGTCTGGCCCGGGGGAAGGATCAACACCTTCTAGCAGGAATCTTGGGCTCCTTCCAGCCCCACATGGACAGCTGACCCCCTCAGGAGCTGGCTCCCTCTCAGCTGGCAGCCTTGGCCATTCCCAGCTCCGTTTGGCACCGCGGCCAGGCCACGATCCCGCAGGTCCCCTCCGTGTCCCACACGTGTCACCCCCAAAGCAGGGATGGCTGCAGGGGCTGCAGCACCAGCCCAGCCCATCGGGGAGCCTGGTTCCCACCCTGCCAAAGCCAGCTTGGCTGTGCTCCTCACCTGGCAGGACAACACAGGAACGAGCGCGGAGCAAAGCCCCTCGTGGTTCCGAGCAGCGACAGTGAAGGCCAGGGGATGGAAAATGCCTGTCCTGGCTGTTGGAAAATGCCTGTCCTGGCTGTGCTCCGGGGGTTCTCCCCTTCCCCACGGCAGCGCCAGGGCCCAGCAGCTGCGCCAGGCTCGGCACCACGCTCAGCTCTGACATTTGAACACGAGGAATAATTTGGCTTCATTATCCCCCCCCCCGCCGCCCCCCAAGGGTCCCTCGAGCCAGGCTGGAATGTGCGTGGTAGGGACAGAACCAATCCCATTAGCACCAGCAGATTGTTTTTCCTTTGGTTTTGTTGTTGTTGAATCACCCGTGGCTGCGGCTCGTAGGAAGGAGGACGGGGCAGAGGAGACCCATGGATGTGTTTTACAGCGCAGAGGAGACCCATTTTTTTCCGCGGGGGGGGGGCCCGGTTTTTTTTTCCGGGCAGGAGACCCATGGATGTGTTTTACCGAGCAGAGGAGACCCATGGATGCGTTTTCCCATCCCTGGCACGGTGCTGCCCTGCCCAGTTCCAGCAGTTCCATGGGGTTTCCATCTTTGAAGGCCTGGAGGGCTTTGTGGTGGCTCCAGGCATGATTCAAAGGAGAATTTGTGAGGGAAAGGGCTCAGCTCCACATGTGGGGTGAGGAAGATGCTTTGAGCCCTTGTCCAGCTCCCCACCTCACCTCCTCACCCTCTCTCCATCCCTGGGTGGGGATTTATCTCCATTGGGGTTAAAAGTGAGTTTACAGCTCTGAGTGTTGGTCAGGAATTCGGGATTGCAGCTTTGTGCTGGCAGGAGCTGGGCCAGGAGCAGGGAGAGGCAGCTGGAGCTGCTGGAAAATTCCCTTTCCCATCTCAGAGAGGAGCCCAGGCTCTGCTTCCATCACCTCCAGGAGCCCTGCAGCTCCAAACCTGCTGCTTCACCCAGCCTGGGCACTCTCAAGGAAGAATGAGAATCATCACCTCCTTCCTCCTGCAAGGAATGAGAAACCTGCCCTGACCTCCTGGCGTCCTGCAGAATCTCCCTGGGATGCGAGTGGGAAGGGGATCACTGGTCCCAAACCATCAAAAGCGGGGTTGGCACATGGACTTCTCCTCCCTGCTGACCCAGTCCTGGGGTTTCTGCCCTCTGCGGCATCCCAAGGAGCCCAGTGCTGTCCCCAGGCAGGGACACCCTGGAGCAGCAGGCCCAGGGCTCCGGGACAAGGAGCTGAAGTGCTCCTGAGGGGAACGGGGTGAGAAACAGGGACAAAGGCACGTTTGGGAGCAGATGGCAGGAGGGGAGGGAAATCCCTGCCTGGCCCAGCTCCTCGGGCATTGTGTGAGCCTGGTGGAGCCAGGCCAGCTCCCAGCAGCTGAGATTTTCTGGAGGGGACCACAGCAGCCCAATGCAGCCACCAAGAGCAGCCAGGGGGGTGTTGACCCTGATTACAGCTGGTGGGACCCCCCAACCTTCAGCACCCACTGCTGGCACAGAGACCAAGCCACAGCCAAGGGGGAGATGCCACAGGGGTCTGGGTGGAAGTGTAGGGGGAAACTTGCTGGATTTCCCCCACTTTTTGAAGGTTCTTGCCACAGACACATCTGGGATTAGTTGTGGAGCTGTGGTTGGACATGTGGACACACGGAGGTGAGTGTGGACATGTGGACATAAAGGTGAGTGTGGATACAAGGACATCAGGATGAGCATGAGGGTGGGAGGATGGACATGAGGATGGACATGAGGACATGAGGATGGGCACAAGGACATGAGGATGGACACGAGGACACGGTGATGGACACGAGGACACGGTGATGGACACATGGATGGGAACATGGGCACACACACGCTCACCCCAAGGACGTGAGGATGGACACGAGGACACGGTGATGGACACGAGGACACGGTGATGGACACATGGATGGGAACATGGGCACACACACGCTCACCCCAAGGACGTGAGGATGGACACGAGGACATGGTGATGGACACAAGGACGTGAGGATGGACACGAGGACACAGTGATGGACACAAGGACACGGTGATGGACACATGGATGGGAACGTGGGCACACACACGCTCACCCCAAGGACGTGACCCACCCCATGCCCTCAGCACCACCGCGGGCTGGAGGGTGATTCCTCACAGCCCAGCCTGCCCACGGCCACAGGGGCCACACACCAGGAATTTCCCTTCCCTTGTGAACAAATGAAAGAGGGAGCGAGAAGGAAAAGGCGTCGGGTGGAAAAGCCCCCGGCTGCCTGCTGGGGGGAGTGGAACCAGCGGATTTCATGCGTCTCCTTCTTGTTAGAGTGGGGTCCCTCCTCACCTGCTCCTGGGCACGGTTTCCTGCACCCCGAGCCAGCAGGGAGGAATCTGACTCCAGTTTAAAGACGAGGAGCTTGTCCACGGTCTGCAGCCCGGCTCCCATCCCAGGAGGGGACACACTCGGGGGCGCTGCCTGCCCTGGGCTGGATTTGCCAGCTGTCTGCCCCGATCTGGGGCCTTCCTGCTGAATTTTCCTGTGAAAATTCGGCACAAAGACCCCCCCTGGGGGCTGTCCCTGCCCTCTGAGGGGCACTCGGTGGCCTGGGCCTGGCCAGGGGGGTTTTCACCCCTGAGCCATCAGATTGCGCCCACCTCAAAAGCTGCTCCGTGCTGGGCTGCATCTCCCAGCCCTCCCCTCTTTTGCTGCCCTCCCACCCCTCTGCCCACCCCGAGGCACTGCTGAGGAGAAGCCCCCAAATCCCATTGTGGGCTGGGAAAGGTGGCCATGGCACCCACTGTGCCTCCCATGCCAGCCCCACAGGGCCGAGGCCGCCCGGAGCATCCTCCCACACAGCTGGGAACGCCATCCCTCTGCACTCCATGTAGGGCAAACCCCTCCCGTCCCCATCGTGCGAGCGCTGAGCGCCGGGGAGGGGGTGACACGGCACCCCCCACGGAGGGACAGGCAGGGACGTGCTCCGGCAGCGCAGGCTGCTGGCAGGGAGCAGAGCAGGCCTTTGGAGATCCTTCTTTGGCCGTGACTCCTGCCAAGCGCGCCGGCATCCATCCCCGGCACCTCCGCATCCCTGGCTCCGCATCCCGCGGCAAACGGGGGCTCCTCGGGGGAGCCGCTGGCTCCGAGCTCGGGACCCCGCTGGGCTACTGAAGCGCTGCAGACGAGGCTGCGGAGGCTCCAGCCCCTCGCGTGAGCTGCCCCGCCGTGCCTGGCACCGGGAGAGCCCGGCTGGGCCGTGGGCACGGCGCCAGGACAAACACACGCCGAGGGAAAGGGAAGGTGGGGACGTGCCAGCCCCCCGGGTGCTGCGTGTGTGCTGGGGTGTGACACCCGTGTGTGACACCGGCGTGGCCCGATTATTTCCCTCCTCCAAATGGTTTTCCGGGGGAAAAGCCCTCGTTTGCCAGCCCTTCCACGTGCACGGAGCCCTCCCTGGTGCTGCATCCCGGCTTTCCCCTCCTCGCAGCTCGCAGGGGGGTGGTTTGGGGGCCTTGCCCCACAGCATCTCCTCCCGCTCTTGATGCTGAATCTGTCAACCCAGCAGCAGAGAGGAGCTTTGTTCCGGGCCCATGCCAAACAGCCCAGCAGGGATTTCTCTCTGGTTTGCCAGAGCTTTCATCCCGGCTCAGTTTCCAGAACGGGACCAGCCCCGTGCCCTCCTGCCGGCCCCATGTGGGGGATCAAACCCGCTCCCACCCTGGGACCAGCACCCCACCAAGCCGCCGACTCGCCCAGCTCTGGTACAAACCTTTTATTCTATTCCCCCTCCCAGCTCGGGGCTGGGTTTGCCCTTCGAGGCGAGGCCGGGAGGGCTCCGGGGCCGGGAGGGCTCCGCGGCCGCGCTGCCCCCGGAGCTCCTGCCCCGGGATCGGGGGAGCCGCCGCGGCCGGAACATCACAGACTGCACCGAGCTTCACACGCGGCCGGAAAGCAACAACGAAAAGTGGACCCCAAAACGGACACGAGACCCCCCCACGCCTCCCCCCAACCCGGTTCCCCAAACCCAGATATGTTGGATGCGTGGGAGTGACACGGAGCAGCACGAAACCGATGGGGACGGGGATGAGAGGCCCCGGTCCCACCACACCACGGCCCCCGGGAGCCGCCGGCACACGGAGAGAGCCCAAAAACCCAGGGGATGGGGTCGGGGGTAATAAGTTAATCTGTACAGACGTGTTAGGTGACACGGGGGCGGCGGGACCGACACCGGGGTGAACCCTGGGGCCGAGGAGCCGCGTGCCGGTGCAAATCAAACCACGGAACGATGCATGGAATCGAGTGGTGGAGAATGGGGGGGAGGTGGGGAGCGGGGAGACACCTCCATGCCCAGGGACTGAGCCGAGGGGAGCCGTGCTTGGCCCCACTGCTCGCTTTGAGGGCAGCACTGTGAGCCCAGGGACACAGAGAGCGCGTCCTGCCGTCAGCTGCAGCCCCGCAGGCTGCTCCCAGCGTGGGGCTGGGATGCTGAGCCCAGGATGGAGCCATCCCCACAGGATGCCGAGCCCAGGATGGAGCCGTCCCAGCAGCTCCGGCCTCCTCACCGAGCTTGAAGTCAGGGAAACGCCGCCTCATCCCCTGCTTGGTCCCACCAGCAACTTGTTGGCACCAGGGCCAGCTCCCCAAGGGCATCACGGAGCAGGGAGGGGAAGGAGCCATCCCAGGGCCCCTCCACAGCTCCGGGAAGGGGCTGGCCGGGTGCTCGCGTGGGCACGGAGGCGGCGGGATCCGCTCCCGTCTCCGGCTGCCAACGCCAAATCCATTCGCCACGTTTCGGCTCCCCGAGGCAATCGGCTCCGGCCGGCGGAAGGGAGTTCCCAGGGCCGGGGCCGGCGCCTCGGAGGCTCAGCCCAAGGTGGGAGGCCGGGGATGTGCCGAGCCAAAGCTCAGAAGGCTGCAGACACTCTCCATCCCCCACCGCAGCCGGCTCCCTCCTGCCCAGCGCTGGAGCCATGCCCGGAGGGCTGCGGGGCCCCGGCGGCTCCGGGCGGGAGGAGACAGAGTCCCGCTCGGGGCCGGGCTCCCTCCGGCCTCCCCGCTCTGGCAGCTCCCTTCTGGGCTCTGCAGCCCCGGATCCCAGCTCGCAGCACATCCCTGGGGCAGGCAGAGCCGCTGCCCGGCTCCCGGAGCCTCCCCCAGAGCGGCCGTGCCCGGGGAGGGCAGCGGGACCCGGCCGGAGGAGGAGATGCCCCTGCCGGAGCTGGGGACGCGGGGAGCCGGGGGGCGATGCTGTGGGGATGGTGAGAGGGAGGAGGAGGCCGTGGGGAGGGACGGGAGCCCTACAGGATGGTCTTGTCCAGGTCGACTTTGAGGGGCAGCGGCCCCGCGTCCTCCCCGCCGGGCGCGGGGCACAGGGTGACGGTGATGACGGGAGGCAGCGGGAAGGCGCCGGGGCCATCCAGGTCCTCCAGGTACTCCTTGTCCCCGTTGATGCTCAGAGGCTGGAGGAGAAGCAGAGACAACAGTGCAGCCCCAGAGCTCACCCCCAGCTCGGGGGCACCACGGCGCCGGCTGTGGATGCACCTCACAGCCCACGCAGTGACTGGGGAGCACAAAGAGGGCACAGCAATGCCCACCCGGCCATGCCAGGCGTGGGGAGCACAAAGAGGGCACAGCAACGCCCACCCGGCCACGCCAGGCACGGGGAGCACAAAGAGGGCACAGCAACGCCCACCCGGCCACGCCAGGCACGGGGAGCACAAAGAGGGCACAGCAATGCCCACCCGGCCACGCCAGGCGTGGGGAGCACAAAGAGGGCACAGCAATGCCCACCCAGCCATGCCAGGCACGGGGAGCACAAAGAGGGCACAGCAACGCCCACCCGGCCACGCCAGGCACGGGGAGCACAAAGAGGGCACAGCAACGCCCACCCAGCCACGCCAGGCACGGGGAGCACAAAGAGGGCACAGCAATGCCGACCCGGCCACGCCAGGCACGGGGAGCACAAAGAGGGCACAGCAATGCCCACCCAGCCATGCCAGGAGTCCCTGGCACCCTGGGGCTGTGCTCACCCCATACCTGGGTCTTGACGTGCTGCTCGGGGGCGGTCACCAGGCTGGCACAGCTGAGCCACAGCATCACCATGATGGAGAGGAAGAGGCAGGCGGCCAGGATCCAGCGAGGAAGGCCCGAGCGCCTGTAGCACCCCACCACCCCCCACCAAAGAGGAGGGACGAGTTTATGGCAGGGCAGGGGCTGGGAATGGGGCTTGGGGGGGATCTGCTGTGCCACACCCAGCAGGTCCCAGAGCACCTACTTGGACATGCAGCCGAGGAAGTCGTGCTCCTGCTGCGGGGGCTCCGGGGGGCGCGCCTTGGCCTTGCCCCGGGGCTCCTTCACGGGGGGATTGTCCCCCTTTGCCCGGGGGCCTGGCAGGGGACAGGCGATGCTGAACATGGGGCACACACATGTGGACACACCCTCCCCTCTGCCATCCCACTGCCAGCATGGTGGGGGTCCCCCTCCCTCCCCAGGACCCTCTGCCCGCTAAGGGGGCACAGAGGGTCCCAGCAGGGCCCCATCCAGACCCCCCAGCATGGGTGGGGGTGTGGGAAGCTGCTCAGACCCGAGAAAAGGGAAATTTGTTCAGCTCTGGAGAACTCAGAAAGGAGCCAGGAGGGCTCGGAGGCTCCCAGCCCCCCCCAGCATCCCCCCCCGCACCTGTGTGGGGCTGGGGGACACCAGGGCTGGACCCCGATCCCGATCCCGGCTGGGCTGGCTGGATCTCCAGGGCCTCGGCTGCTGGGAACTCCATCTCAGGCTGGGACTGGGTCGGCAGGGAGAGAGGGAGAAGGCAGTGAGGAAAGGGGTCCCCACCCCTCTGGGCACCCACAGAGAGGGTCCTGGGGACACCCCCACCTGAAACACCACGACTTTGCCATCGTCCGCCTGCAGGTAGAAGGTCCAGGTGGAGGAGATGAAGCTCTGGGCAGAGCTGACGATGTCGTTGCAGAAGGTGGAGACCAAATCCAACATGGAAAACGATGGCAGTTTCAGCTCCAGGCTCTGCAAAGGAGCGGGGACATCACCTCACAGCTGTCCCCTTGTCACCCACCCCAACAGGGCACATCCCACCCCGAGGCTGTGGCTGGGCTGAGCGGGGTGCTCAGCTCTGGGCTCTGCTTCTCCCAGGCACACAAAGGGATGTGCCAGGGCTCTGCTCCAGCCCCAGAAGGGTCACCAAGGGTCCCTGGAGTGACCACCCAGCTTTGGGGCCATCCCCCGGCCCCAGGACCGTCCCTTTGGGGTGGGATCACCCTCCTGTGCCGGAGACAATGGGAGCAGAGCAGCCGCGGTGCCGAGGGCGTTGCTCTCCTGGCAGCCTCTCGGTGCCCTGGATTCTTGGCCGTCGCGGCAGTTTGTTATTTTTAAAGCATCCCTGCTGGAATCCGCTTGGCTGCTCCCTGCCACTGGCTCCGAACATTTTCCGACAGCCCCTTGCACGGTCAAACCAGCAAACAGGAAATAAATAGGTCAGATTCTGTATCTAATTATTATGCTAAATCTGCTTTGCCTGCTCGTCTGGGAACCTGAGGGAAAAAGCTTTGGGTGGGTGGAGGGGGTGAGGCCCCTGCCTGTCACCCCCAGTCACCCCCAGATGCTCATCCCTGGCCTTGGAGAGGGGCTGGGAAATGGGATCAGGCACCGGGAAGGTCTTAAAACGGGGCTGCAAAGGAGGGGAGTTCAAAGGAGCTTTTCACCCTTTTTACGGCGCTGATTCATCTTTGCCTGCACGTGCACGGAGCCAAAAGCCTCTTCCTTGGGCCAAAGTCTAATTTAATTAATTGGGCAATAGCTGAATTAATTAAATGTAGGAGGAGGTGAAAGCGTTGCTGATTGCTGGGAAGGATAACAAATCAAAACTGGGGGAATCTGCCACGATGCCCAGTCAGATCTTCTCACCCTGGGGATTCCCTGTGGCCTCCCTGCCGGGCCCAAGCCAAGCCCAGCCCAGTTAATTTTCTTTTTAGTCTTGTGACAAAGCAACCAGTGGTGGCTTGGATCAGCCTGGCACATCTGGAGCTCCCATCCAGATGGATGGATGGATGGATGGATGGATGGATGGATCCATTGATGGATCCATTGATGGATTCATGGATGGATCCATGGATGGATGGATGGATGGATGGATGGATGGATGGATGGACAGATGGATGATGGATGGATGGATGGATGGATGGATGGATGGATGGATGGATGGATGGATGGATGATGGATGGATGATGGATGGATGGATGGATGGATGGATGGATGGATGGATGGATGGACAGATGGATGATGGATGGATGGATGGATGGATGGATGGATAGATGGATGGATGGATGGATGGATGGATGGATGGATGGATGGATGGATGGATGGATGGATGGATGGATGGATGGATGGTGGATGGATCCATTGATGGATTCATGGATGGATCCATGGATGGATGGATGGACAGATGGGCTGCGCACGTGGGGCGTCCCCCATCCCGAGGGAGGGGAGGGGCTGTGCTGAGCTCCCGTTCAAGGAAGGATTTCCCCATCTCCCTTCACCTTCTCCTTCCTGCTCTCCTCCACCTCGGGCAGCTGCTTGCGGCACCCGGTCACGCACCCAAACTGCTCCTCTGCGTTGCCGTAGGCTTCAGCACAGGCTGGGGGAGAGGAGGGGTCAGGGCTGGGGGTGCCCAATCCGGGGACCCCCGTGCCCCTCCCCAGTGCCACCCAGGGCACCTCAGCCCGTCCCCGCTGGCCGCGGGGCTGAGTGGGGCGGGAGCTCCGGAGGTGTCGGGTGTCGGGATCGCGCTGCTCCCCGTGGGATGCGGGGATCCCCCCGCGATTTGGGGCGCGGGGGCCGCTCGGCCACCGGCTCCTCTCACCTGCTTCGCACTCGGCTCTGGTCGTGTTGAGCTCGGCGCTCGCATCCACGAAGTGACAGATGGAGAACAGCCGGCAGCCCCGGTAACAGGCGTTGAGAACAGCATCCTGCGGCGAGGAGGAGGAGAGCGCGGAGCTGGCACCGGGCTCAGCCCGGCGGCTGAGCCGGACACCCCCCCGCGGGCCCCGCGCCCAGCTGGGGGGCACCGGGCAGCGCCGCCCCCGCCCAGGGCCGTGCTGAGGGCTGGCACCCCAAAGCCGGGGTTCCCAGAGCAGGGAGAGCTCCCCAAAACCCCCCGGGTGCCCCCCAGGGTGGCTCTGCACTGGGCCAAGTCCTCGTGGAGGGCGTGGAGGGTCCCCCCGGCTGTGATGACACCAGCCAGGCCCTGGCATGGGCTGGCAGAGGTGGGGGCGCACTGCGCTGAGGGAGGGGTGCAGATTTGGGGTGCCGCTGAGGGGTGTGGGGGGCGCACAGAGCCTACACGGGGCTCACCGGGATTGGGCAGGCTCAGGGGAAAGGCGTGACACTGTGGGCACCCCAAAGCCGTGGGGATGCCCTCACTGGGGGCACCCCAAAGCTGCTGGAGGAGACCACTGGGGGTGCCCCGGTGCCCCCCATGTTGCTCCCCTGGGGGGGTGGCCCGGTGTGGGGCTGCGTTGGCAGAGATGCCTGTCGGGGGTGTCCCCACTGCTCCTGGTGGCCCTGATGCCCCCAGTCCCCTCCAGTGCCCCCAGTGCCCCTGGTGCCCCCGCTGGTGCCCCCGCTGCTCCTGGTACTCCCAGTGTGCCAGGCATTGCTGGTGCTCCCCGTGCTCCCAGTACCCCACTGACCCCCATGCCCCTGATGTTCCCATGCCCCTGGTGCCCCCCAGTGCCCCCCGTGCCCCCAATGCTCCTGGTACCCCCAGTGCTACTGATGGTCCCCAAATATCCCCAGTGCCCCCAGGACCCGCGATGCCCCTGTTACCCCCAGTGCCACTGATGCTCCCCATGCCCCTGGTGCCTCCCAGTACTCCCAGTGCCCCCGATGCTCCTGGTACCCCCAGTGCCATTGATGCTCCCCACGCCGCCGTTGCCCCCCCGGTGCCCCGGTGTCCCGGACTCACGGCGGCGGCCCGGCGCTGCAGGCTGCGGCCGCACTGCCCGCGGCACCCGCCGGTGTCTCCCAGCTGCGGCGAGAAAGGGTCGGTGGCGGCGGCGGCAGCGGCGGTGAGAAGGGCCAGGCCGAGGGCGAGCAGGGCCCGGGGCCGGCGGGCCGGGGCCGCCATGGCGGGCGCGGAGCGGAGAGGAACGGAGCGGAGCCGAGCGCACCCACCGCCGCCACCGCCGCCGCCGGCCCCGCCGTGACGCGCTGTGCGCCGGGCGGGGGGAGCCGGGGGCGGGGGGAGCCGCCGCAGCCTGCCGCAGATGCACCGGCACCGGCACCGGCACCGGCACCGGCACCGGGCGGGGATAACGAGAGAAGGGCGCGGGAGGATGGGGAATGCCCGGGCAGCGGGGGGGTGAGGGGAACCCCGGGATGCAGGAGAAGGGGGCGGGGGGGTCCAAGGACCAGGGACGTACGGGGATGGGGGATGCACGGACACCAGGGGATGCAGGGGGACAAAGGGGAATGGGAACCGGGAGATTTATGGGGAGCAGAGGGTGTAGGGGGACCGTGGGCTAGAGGAGGCACTGGGGGATGCAGGGGGGATCAGGGTGCAGGGACACAACCGGACTTGGGGCCACCCTGATGCAGAGGGACTGAAGGGAACAGAGGGGCTGAGGGGATGACCAGGAACCGTGTCACACTGGCACTGGTGTCACACAGAGGGACAGGGCTGCCTCACCGCCCCCCACATGGACCGGCCCCTCAGGAGGGTCCCCAGCCAGTGTCACAGCCCGCCGTGGCACCCTCTGTGTCCCTCCAGGACTCCCCAAGTCACCTTCATGCCTCCCATCCTCATCCTCACTCCCCAGGGCCCCCCGGCCGGTGCTGGGCTCTCCCTGACACCCCGGATTTACAGCTGTGATTTCCAGGCTTTAAAGGACATCAAAGGCACCTCTCACACCCCCTCCTCACCCCTGCCCGGCCCACTCCCCTTATTTATGGCAGCACCCCAAAGTGGGCCCGGGGGGAGGAGGAGGAGGAGGAGGAGGAGGGCTGGGGGCTCCGCTCACCTCCGGCCCTAATGGGGAACACATGGCAGGACCCCGGCGCGGGGAAGGGGGGGTCTCCCTGTCCCAGCTCAGCACCGAGGGGTGCTCGGTGCCCTGGGGCAGGGACAGAGGGGCTGGGGGCGCTGGGGGGCGCAGCCCGTGCCCCCCCCGGAGCAGGGAGCGGGGCCTCTCCTCGCCCCGCCAGTTTATTCATCTTATTAATCAAAGCAGGGCCGGCAGAAACTGAGCTGCGGCCGGGCCGGCGGGGCTGCCAGGGCGCTGCGCTCCCCTTCCCCCTCCTGGAGCCCCGCCAGCCCCGGCCCCGGGTCCGGCACCGCTGACGAATGGCCGAGAAAATGGGGCAGATTGGGGGCTGTCGCCGTAAATCACGGCCCCGCAGGGGGGGCTTCCACCCGCGGCAGCGGCAGAGCCGCCGCCCGGAGCCCCGGGGGCACCGGGAGCCTGCGGCCGGTGGGCACCGCTCCCGCCGCACCTGCCCGCGCTCCGTCCGCTCACCTTTGCACGGGAAAAAGAAACCGTTCCCAGGCAAAAACCTCCAAGCTGGCAAACCCTTGCTGCCCTCCCTCCTCCCCTCTCCAGAAACACTCGATGCCTTTCGCATTTATCACTACTGACCTACATTTCTCTCCCGGAGCCTTTCGGGAAGCCTCAGGCTCTCCCCACATCGTCTGGGGTGTCCCCACGGTCCCTTCACTCCACGTCCCAGCCTTGCAGAGCCCATCCCTCGTGCTCAAGCACCCTCTTGACATTTTTTCCCCTCCTCTAGAGCTGCTCAGGCTCCGTCACGGGACTGTTTGTGCTTCCCAAAGCAAACAGAGGCGGGAAGGTGCGGCCACCCCGAGGATGCTCCGGAGGGAAAGGATGGGGGGCGGCGGCAGGGAAAGGGTTAAGCGGGTTATAAATTACCCATGGATGTGGAAATGTGACTGAGAGGAATAGAAAGCAAACTCTGCCTGCTGGATTCTTTGCATTTCTTGCCTCTTTATTTTTCCCCCAGGTCACTTTAAAAGGATGCAGGCAGTCGAGGCAGCTCCGCTGCGCCTCTCCTCCCGCTTTTCCCGGGGTTTGGGGTTTTTTTTCTTGTTTGTTTTTTACACCCTGGCCCTTGAGCCAGATGCTGTCTGCGTCCAAGGATTTTATGGAGTGAGCTCTGGCTGGGAAATCAAGTAATTAGATTAATTCGGGGCCCTGGTGACACATGATGGAGGGAGGCGGGAAGGTGGCGGCTGGTGGGAAGCTGGACCGAGGATGCTCAGGGCGGGTCTGGGGATGTCCCCGGGGCCACCCGCGTCCCTCCGGGGGGAGCCACATCCCGCCCGGGCAGAGCAGAGAGTTCGTGGCAGGGCCTGGGCCCCATGGGCAGATCCTGCACGCCAGCGGGGCACTGAGGCCCTGGGAACGGAGCCACGCCGGGGGGGCAGCGGGACCGCGCCGGCCTCGGGGGAGCCCGGTGCTGACGCCGAGAGCCCGGGCCGGGGGTCGGGGGGGGTCCGGGCTGGATCTGCCTCCGGCCGGTGCCTGTGAGTGCGGCCCGTGGGCCGGAGGGAGCAGCTTTAAAGGTCACTGGCAAAGGGCAGCGCTGAGCACAGCTGAGCGGCCGCCGCTGACTCAGAGCGCGGGAGAGCGGCTCGGTCACCTCCGGCTGCTCCCGGACGGCTCCTGACGCCGCCCTGGCACTGCCCGCGGCTGGGGAGCGCTGTCCCCTCACCCTGTCCCCATGCCACAGGCGCTGCTGTGAGCTGGAAGGTCCCTGTGCCACCTGGGGTGACGCCCCGCCACGACCCAGGCGACACCAGTGGGGACCGACACTGCCCTCCCACTGCCACCGTCCCTCCATCTTCCCCCTGCACCCCAAGCCCAGCCCCAAGCCACCTCCTGGTGATGCCTCTGCCACCCAGAGCCACCCACGTCCCCAGGGTGGAGCCACCCCCTCCCCAGGATCCCACCCACGCCCTGGCTCCCCCAAACCCCCAAATTCCGGCTGCTCGCTGAGCAGCGCGGCAGCAAACGGGGGGGGGAAGGCTCCGGGCAGCGCAGGTGGGCAGCCGGGGTGGCCGCTGCTCCCGGCTCCGGCTCCAGGGCGGGAATTTCTCCTTTTCCCCAGCACCCAGCGCTGGCCGCGGTCCCTGGGTGGTTTCCCCGGGGGGACGCGGGCGGTGGGTCGGGATCGCGGGCGGCCGCCAGCCCCGGGGCAGCCGTGATTCACTCGGCCAGACTGCGGCCGCTGGGGCTGAAGTTTCTCAGGCTGGGTGGCTCCCGGAGCCTGACATTTTTGGGAAATTTCAACAAAAACAGTTCAGAAGCTTCCAAAAAACAGGACGATGGGAAAAGGCATTGTTTGGGCTCCCTCCCCCTCTCGGTTTTTATTGTGTTTTTTAATCCCTGCAATCCCTGCTGGTGCACGACACCTCGGAGCCCCACGCAGTGTCGCCCCCCACCCCGAGCCCACGGGGCACCCCGGGCCACCCAGGTGTCCCCTGCCACCCTCCGTGCTCCATTCCTGGCAGGAAGTGGCGTCCCCTCTCCTCACAGCTGGGGACACGCCACCCTGGGGACAGTGGCCTTGCCATGACCAGGACCTGCTGTCCCGGGGGTCTCTGACCTGCCTGGGGGTCTGCAAAGCTCTCGGTGCCACCGAGACCCGGGTGGGGACACGGGGGGATGCCCAAGTGGGTGGCTTTGTCCCGGTGCTGGTGGCACTACCGGACGTGCCACCACCCCTGGGGACAAACGCAGCCCCAGCCTGGGGGGACTTGAGGTGGTTTTTTCCACTTCTTTGGGGTTTTGAGGAGGAAAGCCCAGAGATGATGGATTCGATAGAAAACATCGGGATTTATGGGATGATATTCTTGTTTTCGACCCAGAAATAAGTACAACCAGGGGTTTGGATCTCAGAGGCGCTCGGAGCGTGGGGAAGCCGCGGCGGGGGGGGCCCGTTCGGCGGCGAGCGCGGCCCCGGGGGCGCGGGAGGGTCCGCGCGTGAGTCACCCGTGGGCCGGCGGCCCCGGAGCGGCTCTTACTCACCTACCGGGGGGGTCGGGGGAAGCGGGACACCGGCCCCGGGAGGGCTGGGGTGGTCCAGCATCCCGCGGCGGCAGCGGGCACCGGGCGGGGGCCGGTCCCGGGGCCGGTCCCGGGCTCTGTCCCGTGGCCGGTACCGGAGCGGGACGATGTGTGGGGGGGTGGCGGGGCCGGTGGCTTTCTGCCCCCCCGGGGGCGGTCCCGGGGCGGGGCCAGGGCGGCAGTTGGGGCTTTGGTAACCGGGGGTTGCTCAGACTTGCTCGGGACTTCCCCGGACGTGCCGGTGCGCTCCGCCGCCCCGGGCACCGACGGGCACCGGAGCAGGCCATGCCGCCGCCGCCGCTGCTCCCGATGCTGCCGCTGCTGCTGCTCCTGCTCCTGCCGCGCCTGCCCCGCGCGGACCCGCTCTCCTGTGAGTACCGGCAGCACCGGGCGGCTCCCGCAAGGTGGGCGCGGGGCGGGCGGGGGTCCCGTCGGGGCCACGCGGGCGCTGCGCGGAGCCCCCCGGGGCTCTCTCGTCCGGCTCCGGGCCCGGCGTGCGGAGCCCCCCGAGGTTCCCCCGCTCCTTTCCGCGTGTCCCGTTCCCCCCCAGCGGTGCCGGGATGCGGAGCCCCCCGGGGCTGTCCGCTCCTCTCCGTGCGCCGCGTCCCCCCCGGCCCCGGGATGCGGAGCGGTCCCGGGCGCGGCGGGGGCACCGCCGGGCGCACCTCGGGGCTGCGGAGGAGGAGGGCGGGGACCCCCCCGCGGAGGGCAGCCGGGACCCCCTCCCCTCCCGACAGGCAGTCGGGATCCCCCATCCCCGCAGCCCAGCCGGGACCCCCCCGCCCCTTCCCCGCAGAGAACAATGGAGGAACCTTTTCTGTGCTGCCCCCCATCCCCGAGAGCAGCGAGGAGAGCCCCCTCCCCCAGAGCAGCGAGTGCTCCCTCTCCCCACTGAGAACAGGGACCCCGAGGAGGGCCGGTCCCCCCTTGTCCCCCCTCCCCGCCGTCCAGCCCCCCCTCCCGCAGAACAATGCGGCTCCATTCCCCACCCAGGACAATGGAAACCCCCGGCCTCCGCCCGGAGAACAATAGCGAACCCCTTCCCCACGCGACCCCCTCGCACCCCCGGGAGCCATCGCCCCCCTCTGCCCCCCCAAAGCCTCTGAGACCCCCCCTCCCCCTGCCGAGAACAACGGGGTCCCCCCTTCCCCCCGGAGAGCCGCCCCCCCATCCCAGAGAACAATGAATCCCCTTTTCCCACCCAGAACAACGAGGATCTCCCTCCCCGCCCCATGGAAAACAACGACCCCCCCCAAAAAAAATCCCCCTGGGGGCCCCTCAGTGATGCCCAATTTGGGTTGGCAGGTCCGGGAGGTGCCACCTGTGGGCTGAGCTGCGGAGCGGCCTCAGCCCCGCGGGGATCGGGGATCGGGGTCCCCCCGGCCGTGGGGGACACGCGGGGGAGGGATCCCCAATTCCCCACAGAGCCCCAAACCCGACGGAGCCCCGGTCCCGGCCGCCGCCCCGCTGCCCCCGCTGCGGCCCGAGCCGGGGGAGGGCGAGGTCCCGCTCCCCGCTCCCCGCTCCCCGCTCCCCGCTCCCCGCTCCCCGCAGCAGGAAGTTCGGCTTCCTCCCTATGATGGGAATTTCTCAGGGCCATGGATGTTCTCCGCTCCGACGCGCGAACGGGACCCGCCAGAAACGGCACCGCTCGCCCGGCAGCTCCCGCGTCCCCTGCCCGGCCACCGGCACGGAGCCCTGACCCAGCCCCGTCCTTAACGGGGAGCCCTAAGGGCGTTAATTGGGGCAGGAGCTGCTGGAGCAATGGGCTGGGGAGGAGGAACGCTCCAAAAATCCCTTCGGGGGCCGTGAGCGAGAGCGGCCAGTCCCGGCGGCTCTCGGTGCCCACCCGGTGCCCGCCCCGGTGCCTGGAGGGGCTGATCCCGCTGGGAACCGAGCGAGGCCACGGCCGGACCCTCGGCGGGGCTGAGCCCGCGCCTTTCTCCTCCCGACCCGCCGGGTTCCACCCCCGAACCCCCATTTCTCCCCTCCCCACGGGGGTCCGGGGCAGCGCTGGCCCCTCGACGTGCGGCGCTGGCGAAGGCGAAGCCAAATCTCCTTTTAGAGAGCGAAAGTTTCCCCTCGGTGCAGCTCGGCCGCGCTGGAATGCCTGGGCTTTTTATAAATCCCTCCTCGAGCCCAGGGATGGGCACGAGAAATGCCAGTCGGGGATGAGAAAGGGGAAAAAAAGGCTGGAGAGCAGGGTAGAAAAGAGGGGCAAAGCATTTCTGGGTACCGTGTCTGCCCGCAAACCTCGCTGCTCGAGTTTTAGAAGAGCTCAAACTACACATATATACTTAATTTTATTTTTCCTGTGGAATTCAGAGCTTCCCAAATTCCCTTTTGTTCTTCAGGGCAATTATTTCTATTTTCCTTTAACCCCCTGCGCAGCTCAATAAATCTTTTTTAACTGCGTGATCTCTGACACTTATCGGAGCTTTTTTTCTTTTTTCCCTCCCCCCTTTTCTTTGCCAACCCCTTAAAACTCCGATATAAAACTAAAATGAAATCCGGCCCTTCGGAAGAAAAGCATAAACGTTCCCGACACCTTGGAAATGTGGTTTTACTTTATAGCATTACTTAGCACCTGATCAGCATTTTTTTTTTTTGCAATAGAGAAGCCATAAAACCCCCGAGCAGGTATTTTCGTTGCAACTTGCACATTCCACAGCCTGCCTGCGTCTCTCCGGCCCTTTCCTCTCCGATCGGAAAACTTCACACTTTTCCCTTTTAAAACACATGTTCGGCGCTGCGGCCGTGCTGAGGGGGGAAAACAATTCCAGGGGGAAAAAAATATAATATATATATGTATATAATTGCCCCCTCCAGAGGCTCCTGCATGGAGGAGGGAAAAAAACCAAAATCCAGGGGAAAAAAAAATACAGAGAGAGAGAAAATTGGCCCCTCCAGAGGGTCCTGCTCGGAGGATGGGAAACGTGTCTGTTTTACGGTGCTCGTGTGAGTTTCTGGGGCTGTTTAGATTAAGATTGAGGAGAATCAGGGCTCGGAGTGCTGGGTCTGTTATCGGCAGAGCCGCAGCAGCCCCGGGCTCGGCTCGTGGCGGGGTCGGAGCGGGGTGGGCTCCTTGGCAGAGACGGGGGATGAGATTTCCAGAGGCCTGGCTGGCCTTGGGAAGGGTTTGTTCCGGGGGGTGGGATGGATCCGTCACCATCCATGGATGCTCGGGGCACCCCGGAGTACCCAGCACCATCCCGCGGCTCTTTGGGGTACCCGCTACCAATGCAGGGGTGCTGGGGGTGCCTGGCACCAATCCCTGGATATTTGGGGTGCCCCAGGCTGCTTCTCCCCGCTGGATTTTCTTCCTCCCCCCTCACCAGCATCCCCCAAGCACGGCGGCAATTCCTAATTAAGCGTGCCCGGCGCAAGGAGGATTTGGGAGCGTTAATTGCGGGGTTGGGGGGGCGGACCCTCGTTAGGATCTCTCCGGCGTGCGGGGGTTTCGGGAGCGCCGGGCGGGCGCTGAAAGCCGATCGGGGCCGGGAGGTCGCCGGGGCGGGGAGGTCGCGGCACTTTCCGGGAGGTAATTTGGGAATATTAGCCCGGCGCGTGCGGATGGAGCCGATAAGGGCCCGGGGACACGGAGCGGCCCGCGGCGGGGCCGGGGCAGCCGAGGGGGCCCGGGATGAACCGGGATGGGAATTTCCCCGCCCGGGATGTCGAGGGGAGAGCGGTGGGATTTGAGAGCACATGGTGAGGATGAGGCGGGAGCTCTTGGGAAGCGCTTCCCAGCCCTGGGCGAGGCATTCCAGGGGGAAATGCCGGACCGTGGCAGTGTTGGGAAAGGGGGAGAGGGGGAAATCCCCCTCAAATTTTCTTTTTTTTGAAATCCTTTTGTCGCGGAAAAACTTCCGAAGCTGCAACCCAGCCCCGCCCCAGCCCTGGGGGAAAAAAAAGATAAAAAGTAGATATGAAAAGTATTTTTAAAGTTCTAAAATAGATGCAGATATAAAAATAGATAATAAATGTGTTTAGATATAAAATATATGTAGATACAAAAGTAGGTGTAAAGCGTATTTAAAAAGATAAAAAATAGGTGTGTATTGAGATACAGAATAGATACAAAACGTATTTAAAGAGATATAAAAGATATAAAATGTCTTTAGGTATAAAATAGATATGAAATGCAGAAGTAAAGAATAGATATGAAACACATTTAAACCAATGTAAAATAGAAACCAGTGTCTTTAAATGGATGTAAAATGGAAACTAGTGTGTTAAATTGATACAAAATAGAGATGTGATGATTTAAATCTCTATAAAATAGATATGTGATTTAAATTAGTATAGGCTTGTGATGATTTACATCGATGGAAAATAGCTAAACAATGTATTTAAATTAACATAAAACACATATGATGATTTAAATTGATATAGACGCGATGATTTAAACCGATGCAAAATAGCAAAACAATGTACTTAAACAGATATAAAACGTATTTAAATGAACACAGAAGAGACATCAAGGCGTTTAAATCAATGTAAACCAGATAAAAAGACCCAAGACACGCTTACACAGCTCTGACCTCGTCAGCTCAACACCAAACCCTCACAACTGATTTCCCCCCGCTCTCTGTCTCTCCGGCTGCAGACCCCGCGGTGATTTCCCCGCAGGACCCCACGCTGCTGATCGGCTCCTCGCTGGTGGCCACGTGCACGGTCAGCCCGGACTTTCCGCTGAAAGCCGAGGACCTGTACTGGACGCTGAACGGGCGGCGCCTCCCGGCCGCCTCCTACGCCGCCCTGGGCCCCTCCACGCTCAGCGTGGCCCTCGCCCGCCTCAACGGCTCCAGGCAGCAGTCGGGGGACAACCTGGTGTGTCACAGCAGAGACGGTGGCATCCTGGCCGGCTCCTGCCTTTATGTTGGATGTACGTCGGTGCTGCCGCGCCATGCCGGGGTCTGGTCACTTGTACTGGGGTCTGGTCACTGTGTGCTGGGGTCTGGTCACTCGTACTGGGGTCTGGTCACTCGTGCTGGGGTCTGGCTGCTCTGTGTCAGGGTCTGGTCACTCCATACTGGGGTCTGGTCACTGTGTGCTGGGGTCTGGTCACTCTGTGCCAGGGCCTGGTCACTGTGTGCTGGGGTCTGGTCACTGTGTGCTGGGGTCTGGCTGCTCTGTGTCAGGGTTTGGTCACTCTGTACTGGGGTTTGGTCACTCTGTGATGGGGTCTGGTCACTCCATACTGGGGTCTGGTCACTCTGTGTAGGGATGTGGTCACTCTGTACTGGTGTCTGGTCACTCTGTGTGAGGGTTTGGCCACTGTACTGGGGTGTGGTCACTCTGTGCTGGGATCTGCTCACTGTGTTGGGGTCTGGTCACTCTGTGTCAGGGTCTGATCACTCTGTACTGGGATGTGGTCACTGTGCTGGGGTCTGGCCACTCTGTTCCAGGGTCTGGTCACTGTGTGCCACGGTCTGGTCACTGTGCTGGGGTCCAGTCACTCTGTGCCAGAGTCTGGTCACTCTGTGTCAGGGTCTGGTCATTCTGTACGGGGGTGTGGTCATTCTGTGCTGGGGTCTGGCCTCTCTGTACCAGGGTCTGGTCACTGTGCTGGGGTCTGGCCTCTCTGTACCAGGGTCTGGTCACTGTGCTGGGGTGTGGTCACTCTGTGTCAGGGTCTGGTCACTGTGCTGGGGTCCAGCCACTCTGTGCCAAGGTGCAGCGCTGTGTCAGGGTCCAGCTGCTCCGTACCGGGGTCTGGCCAGCACTGGGATGTGCCTCCCCCACGGGAGAGAAGCTGGGGATCCCCAGGGAGGAATCAGCGTGCTGGTTCTCACCAAAGCGCGCCAGGAGCTGCTGTGGCAGAGCCCTGACCTGCACGCAGCTCAGAGGCTGTTTCGGCAAAGCCTCGGTTAAAACGCGCTTGTCCGAACCAATAATCGTAAGATTTTATCTCGGGCTATTTTAAGGCCGATGCTCTGTCCCAGGAATATGGAATCGGAACGGGGAATGCAGCTCGGGTTTGTTTTTTGGGTCGCTACGCATTCCCAGGAATACAGAGGCTCAGCTGGGAATGCAGCTTGGATTTGGGGTTTGTGTCTCCGTGGCTGGAAAAAACCAGCTCTGGAACCTCTTGTTCTTTGGTTTTTGTCTCTGCCAGTACCCCCAGAAAAACCAGTCAACATCACTTGCTGGTCCAAGAACATGAAGGACCTGACCTGCAAGTGGGCGCCGGGGACAGAAGGGGAGACCTTCCTGCACACCAACTACACCCTCAAGTACAAGCGCAGGTGGGCGCTCACCTTCACCCCGTTGTTGTTAAAAGCTTTGGAGCGGGATTTAATGGGAAACGGGGAAGGGGCAGCTCGATGCCTCCTGGTGGGCCCCTGCTTTGCTGGGATGAGTTTCTTCATGGAGCTGGGGAGGGTGAGGAGAAGCTGCTGTGGGCCTGCTTGAGTTGGGAATCCCCGAGTGAACCACGGGGCCGGTCCCCCAATTCTGGCAGTGTGGAAAAAACAAAAAGTGACCCACAGGAGCATGGGGGAGCGGTGCCAGCACCTCATCCATCACCTGCCCGCAGGTGGTACGGCCAGGACAACACCTGCCAGGAATACCACACGGCCGGAACGTACTCCTGCCACATCCCCAAGGACCTGGCCCTCTTCACGCCCTACGAGATCTGGGTGGAGGCGTCCAACCGCCTGGGGGTGGCCGTGTCCGACGTGGTCATGCTGGACATCCTGGACGTGGGTGAGCCACGGGTGTCACCGCCGTGCGGTGCCGGTGACCTTGCGAGGGGAGCGGCCGCGCCGGGCTGGGGCGGGGGCAGCAGGAAATGGGCGATATGTGAGCAGAATTGCTCCTAATCGAATTAGGCTGTTTGCTCCGAGTCGCTCCGACATCCGCGGCTCCTTAACCCTCGCGGCCCCGCGGCGCTGCCCCGCTGTCCCCTGGGCCAGCCCTGCCCTGTCCCCGCAGTCACCACGGACCCGCCGTCCGACGTGCACGTCAGCAGGGTGGGCGACCTGGAGGACCAGCTGAGCGTGCGCTGGAGCTCCCCGCCGGCCCTCAAGGATTTCCTCTTCCAAGCCAAGTACCAGATCCAATACCGGGTGGAGGACAGCTCCGAGTGGAAGGTGGGTGGGCACGGCCGGGGGACAGCGCGGGGTGGCCGCGGGTGCGGGCGCTGCCATCTCCTCCCTGTGCAGGTGGTGGATGATGTGGGCAACCAGACCTCCTGCCGCCTGGCCGGCCTGCGCCCCGGCACCGTCTACTTCGTCCAGGTGCGCTGTAACCCCTTCAGCATCTACGGCTCCAAGAAAGCCGGGATCTGGAGCGACTGGAGCAACCCCACGGCCGCCTCCACCCCACGCAGCGGTGAGTGCGGCCGGCAGCGCTCGGTGGTGCCGCCGGTGCCGCGCTCCCCTCCCAGCGCACCGCGGGATGTGCGGGGGCCCTGCCCCGCTCCATGCCCGGCACCTGGATCTCCTGCAAAGGAGCCGAACTGGAGCTCGGCTTTCCCAGCTGGGAGCCCAAACCTGCTCGTGTTCCTCTCCTCATTCACGGCACGGCGGCGATGGGGGGGTCGAGGCGCGTCCCCCCGTGTGCCACCGCCCCCCTTGTCCCCGCAGAGCGAGTGGCGGGGGGCTGCGACCCCAAAGGGGGGGAGCAGAACACGACGCTGCGGCGGGAGCTGAAGCAGTTTTTCGGGTGGGTGAAGAAACACGCCTACGGCTGCTCCAACCTCGGCATCAAACTCTACGACCAGTGGCGCGTGTGGCTGCAGAAATCGCACAAAACACGCAACCAGGTAGGTAAGGAGCCTTTCGCACTTCTTCTCCCCGGCTGGGTGGGGACGCGGGGTGACCCCCCACCCCAGCGATGCTGGGGGGTGACGCCGACCCCGGGGCGACGCGGGGCTCTGCTCCTCTCCGCAGGTTCTTCCCGGCGATAAGCTGTAGCCCGCGGGGGACCGAGCGCCGGCAGGATGGGACGGGGTGCCCGGCGCCCACCCGGGACCGCCAGCGCCCGCCCCGGCCCCGCCGCGGGGCGCCGGGGCGGCCGGGCGCAGCGCGCCCCGCAGCCCTGGGGAATGGGGTGGGGTGAGGTTGGGGGGCCGGGCTGGCCCAGCCCCGGGGGCTCTGTGGGACCGCGGCCCTGCGGCAGCGAGGGGACCCCCCAGCCCTGCCCGGCCGGGGGAGGCACCACCGAGGCTTGGCTCCGCCAGCCGGAGCAGCCCCTGGGATGAACGGGCCGGCGGGGGCTTCCCGGGTGACCCCACCCTCGCCGCAGTTCCCCCCGGGAAGCGATTTTGGCCTTTTTCTCGCCAGGGTCCCACGTGCGAGTGCACGGAGGGGGTCCGTCCCCAGGGAGCCACGCGGGCTGATTGGAGGCTGCTGGGGTTTGCCCAGTGCCTGCTCCAGTTTTGATTCAAACCAGCCTTATTTTGGTTCCATTTCAGTCAATTAGGAACAGATTTAAGCTTAATGCCAATAAACCTCTGAAACCCCACCGGGGTCTGCGTCAGCGGAGCGGCAGCGCTGCGCGGGGACGGGGATGCAGCGGGCAGCCAAGTGGGGCCCGTGGCCTTTGTCACCCCATCCCGGGGCTCCCAGGGGACCGAGCCAAGGTGGAGGGGGTGGCACTGGGGCAGCAGGGGCCACACGAACCCTTGAGATCACACCACTCAGGCCAGCTCCGTGGGGACAGGTTTATTTGGGGTGACCATAGAAAAAGCGCGTGTGGAGCACCGGAGCTGCGGTGGGGCTGAGGGCACAGCCGGTCTCCAAGATGTGGTTTGGGCGGGGCTGCTGCCCGTGGGGCTCCAGCTGGCAGCAGGGACAGTGCCCAGCTCCATGGAGGCCTGGCACGGCAGCCCCTTGGCACTGCAGGCTGTGCTTTGCCTTTGGCACAGCCAGGGAGGGGAACCAGCCCCACGCCGGACCCCTCTGCTGAGGGGCACTCAGGATTTAGGGGGATTTAGGGGGACCCCCTCTTGTCCCAGAGGGAGCTTCTCCACCCCTTCCAGCCTGTGCTGCAGAGAAGGGGCCCAGAGGACAATGCCCACCTTGCCAAGGTGCGCCGGGAGCGGGTGGGGGATGAGCGGGGCCCCCGTTCCACCAGGCCGGCCCCTCCAGCCGTTCCCACGGGGACACCCATCACTCAACTTCTTCCGAATCGTACTTAAGGTCCTGGAGAATTTCGCTGATTGCCTCAATGGTTTTAATTAGCCTACGAGAGCGGATGGAAACTATAAATAAAGCCCATATGGAGCGTATTATGTGGGCCGCCTCGCCTTCCCCGCGCTGTTTATGAAACACTCAGCCTGGGGAGGCCGAGGGAACGCGGCCACGCAGCGCCGCCAGACCCCGAAGGCACCATCTGGGCCCCCCTGGGCCGCAGGGAGGGCAGGGGAAGGCAGGCAAGGGGCTCCTGGCCTGGGCTCCATGATCCCTTCCAGCTCAGGGCACTCCAGGACCCCGCGGGCTGGGGAGGGGCTGCCATCCCAAAACAGGGGCAGAAGGGGATGGCAGTGGGGGTTCTGGGCTGGGGGGGTGATGCTGCCTTCCCAAAATGAGGGGGGACAGCAGCGGGGCCACCACCTACTTGTGCTTGAGCTCCTGCACCTCCTGCTGATGGGCGTCCACCTCGGGCTGGTCCTGTGCCTGCTGCCGGGCCAGCTGCAGCTGCGCCGTCTGCGGGGGGACACCATGGGAGCTGAGACCCCCCAAAGCAGCCCCAGGGACACCCCCCCCCCAGCCCAGCACCCACCAGCTGCAGCTTCTCCTGCTCCCTCTCCTGGAGCCGGGCCAGGTGCTGGGCCAGCTCGGGGCGGCCGAGCTGGTCCCGCAGGCGCCCGGCGATGGCCAGCACCTCCCGGGAGATGCCGCTGAAGGCCACGGTGACCTCGTGCACCAGCTGCCGGTACCGCGGGAAGTCATAGTGGGGGGCACTGCTCAAGTACGCCCGGTGGCCCCTGCGGACAGGTCCGGGGGGAGAAGCCGCTGTCACCACCCCTGGGGTGCCCGTCCTGGAGATGAGCCCCCTTTGCCGCCCACCATGGGCAGAACCAGCGGGGTTTTCCTGCCCGTTCCTGCCTGGATGTGGCAGCGTGAGCAGGCAGCCTCACCCCTCACACGGGACAGGGTTGGAAACTGCTTTTTGGAGGGGGGAAAGTTGGGGGTTTGGGTTTTTTCATCCTTTACGCTCTCAGCCCTGCATCCCAGCAAGTCCATCATCTGCTGGATGCTGAAATAGGATTCAGGTGTCCAGCGCAGAGTCCCGCTGCCAGCTGGAGCTCATCAGCCATCCCCATGGCCCCGTCCCAACAGGATGCAAAATAATCGGCACGGGGGATCCGCTTCCCTGCCGGGGGTGCCCCGCGTGGCCCCGCCCGCCCCGGTGGGTGCCGCCCCCCCGGGCCCGTCCCCGCGGCGCTGCCGGTGCCGGTGCCGGTACTTACTCCTCGAAGAGCCGGTACGTCTCGACCCGCTCGCTCTGCAGCTCCCGCAGCCGCTGCAGCAGCTCCCGCACGGCCTCGCCCGTCTGCGGGACAGAGGGGGACGCGGTGGCACCGGTGAGCCGGTAACGGCTCCGGGCAGAGGCGGCACCGCCCCAGTGCTGGGGCAACGCGTCCTCGCCCAGCACCGGTTCTGGGGGTCCCAGGTGGGCTCCGGCCGCGGGGCTTGAGCTGAGCCCGGCACCGGCACCGGGAGCCCCCCGGCCTTGTGCCCACAACACAGACGGGCACCGGCAGCTCTCATCCCCCTGCCCACCACCGCGCCCCCAGGCCACCCGTGCACGAACCGGACTGACACCGGGACCCCCGGACACGTGCCCGCGATACCGAAGGGCACCGGGACCCCCATCCCGTCCGTGTGCGCGTCGGGACCCCTCTCTGTGTATGCCCGGAGCGGCACCGGGACCCCCGGCCGTGCTCACACAACCCAGACGGGCACCGGGACCCCCGGCCCTGCTCACACAACCCAGACGGGCACCGGGAGCCCCGGCCCCGGGACGCCCCCACCCCGCTGCAAAAGCACCGGGACCCCCCGGCCACGTGTCCGCGGACCGGCGCCGGGATCCCCATCCACCACCCCCGGTTCACAGACGGGCACCGGGACCCCCATCCACCACCCCGCCGTGCCCACGCGCGGTGCCGGGACGCCCCTCCCGCCCCCCCGGGGGCCGCTTCCGTTCCCGTCCCGCTCCCGGTGCCGCTCACCATGGCCCGGCCCGGCCGCACGGCGCAGGCCCGGGGCCCGCGGGGCGGAGCGCGGTTCCGCCGCCACCTGCAGGCACCGAGCGGCAGCGCCGCCAGCCCCGGTCCCCGGTGCGGTCCGTGCCGCGTCTGTGCTGTGAGCGCACGGCCCGGGGTCCCGGTGCGTGGGCACGGGGACGCAGTGGGGGCTCCGTGAGCAGGGGGTCCCGTTTGCCGCCGAACAGGGAGGGCCCAGCATGGAGCGGGTCCCATGCTGGGGGTCCCAGCAGGTGGGCAGGGGGGCCCAGCGTCCATCCAGACCCTGCAGAAGTGACCAGAGGATTCCCAGTGCATGAGCAGGGGCGAGTAGGGGGTCCTGGTGCCAGTGACCCGCCATGGCTGGGGGTCCCAGTGCATGAACAGGGAAGGGTTTGTGTGTGGTTCTGGTGCCAGTCCAGTCCCTGGCGGGGTCCCAGTGTCCATCTGCTGCTGTGTGCACATGGCTGGGGATCCTGTGGGTGGGCAGGGGGTCCCAGTGTGTGCACACATCGCTGCGGGCACTGCCCACCAGCACCACCACCTCCATCCCTCCCTGTCCCCCCACATTCCTATACATCACCCCTATTTACTGAAAACCACAATTTGGCTAAAAAACCAGCAGGAAACAGGGCTGAGCGTTGCAATACTTTATTGGCCAGCGCAGGCAGGGCTGGATGCTCTACTTGACCTTCTTCTTGGGGCGCAGGTTGTTGGTGTGCCCGCACTTCTTCTTGCGGCAGTTGACGGCGCGGGGGTGCAGGCGGGCGTAGCACCTGGGGGGGACAGGTCAGCAGAGCCTGGGGAGGGGCTCTGGGGGCTGCAGGAAGGGGCTGAGGGGACACGGGGAGGGGGCACGGGGACGTACTTGCGGCAGATCATCTTGTCACAGTTGTACTTCTGGGCCAGCTGGCGAAGGGAGGGCTCGATGATTCCCCCTCGCAGGCGCAGCACCAGGTGCAGGGTGGACTCTGCGAGGAGAGATCGGTGTCACACCGGGGGAAAGGGAGGAGCTGGCACCCCAAAAACGCCCCCCAAAGACCCCCGGGGTCCGGGGAGCACCTTTCTGGATGTTGTAGTCTGCGAGCGTGCGGCCATCCTCCAGCTGCTTCCCCGCGAAGATCAGGCGCTGCTGGTCGGGAGGGATCCCTGCGGGACACACAATCGCACCATCACCGCGGTGCGGACACCGGGGGAGCCCCGCGGGGCCTGCCCGCCGCTCCCGGCCCCGCCGGTACCTTCCTTGTCCTGGATCTTGGCTTTCACGTTCTCGATGGTGTCATTGGGCTCCACCTCGAGGGTGATGGTTTTGCCCGTGAGGGTTTTCACGAAGATCTGCATCTTGGCACCTTCTCACCTGCGGCAGCGGCGGCCGCGTCACCCCGGGCCGGTCCCGTTATCGCCGTGTGCCGCCCCCGACAGGGCCCCGCCGCTCCCCGGCCCCTCAAACCCTCTCAAAGCCCCGTTCCCGAGCACCCTCCCGGGATCCAGCCCCGCTCTCCCGGGATCCGGCCCCCATCCCGGGATCCAGCCCCGCTCTCCCGGGACCCAGCCCCACCCCGGGTCTCGGGGCCCTTCCCCGGGATCCAGTCCCGTCCCCAGGGACCCAGGGCCCCTCCCGGGTTTCCAGCTCCCACTCCGCGATCCAGCCGCCGCTCCCCGGGTCCCGAGCCCCCCTCCCGGGACCCAGGGCCCGCACCCCGGGCCCGCTCCGGTCCCGCACCGCGCGCACCCGCGGCCTCGCTGCTGAGGGAAAGGGAGGCGGGGCCGGAACCGCGGCTGCGTCACTGCCGGCGGGGACACCGGTACCGCCCGCGGCAGTGCGTCATTTCCGGCGGGGACACCGGTACCGCCCCGGGACCGTCCCGGTACCGCCCCGGGACAGCTCCGGTACCGCCCCGGGACCGTCCCGTCGCTGTTTTGTCACTGCCGGGGTGACACCGGCACCGCGGGACAGGGCACGGGAGCGTCCGCACGGACATGGGACCGGACCGACCCCGATCATACAGCCCAGGACCGACCCCCAAACCCGACACTGCCCCTGGGACCGACCCCCAAACTGACACTGACCCCAGGACCGGCCCCCAGACCCACGCCCCAAAGACACCCCAGACCCCCAGACCCAACACTGACCCCACAACCCCCAGGACCGGCCCCACACTGACCCCACGGCCACAGGACTGGACCCCAGAGCGGCCCCAGAGTGCCAGGAGCAGGGCCACGCTGACCCCACGGACCCCAGAGCGGCCCCAGAGTGCCAGGAGCAGGGCCACGCTGACCCCACGGACCCCAGAGCAGCCCCAGAGCCCCATGCTGGGCCCCACAGCTCCAGGATCAGCCCCAGCAGCCAGTCCTCCAGTGCCCCACTCTCCTCTCATCCCCTCCCAGGCCTTCAGGACCCCAAAGCCAAGCAGTTCCTCCACCACACCACAATGCTGGTGGAAAAGAGAGATCTGGACAGCTCCTGTTCCCTGTGGAGCCACCAGCAGCCCCGTGTGAGGGGCTGAGTGTGAGAACCAAAGGGAAACACGGCTCTGGCTCATCCCAGCAGAGGAGAACTCATCCAGCACAAGTCCATCAGCAGCAGGGACAGACCCTGGCAGAGCTGGCAGGCACACGGAGCCTCAGAGACAACGTTTCTTACAAAACACAAACATCTGTGCCCCAAAAACGGCTTTTCTGCACCAAAACATCTACACGGAGGGCGAAGTGTAGCCGCTGTCCTGAGCGCAGGAAGGAGGGAGGACAAGAGGCATTTCCAACCCAGGATTTACTGATTCCCCCTGAAGCCAGCCTGAAGGCGGCTTTACACCTCAGTGGCACTTTCCAGGCAGAAGGGCAGCACCTTCCTCCTCCCTCAGCTTCTCCCAGCCTTGCCTTCCCTCTTCCCAAGAGAGGGAGAAAAAAAAACCCCAAAAAAAACCCCAAAGGAGCGACACAGAGCTATAAACACAGGCTAGAAAGTTCTGCGGGGGCAGCACGGGGCTCCTAGTCTAGTCCAGGTTGGCCGTGTCCTCGTCTGTGAGACTCTGTCCGTTCAGGGCCGGGCCCTCGTAGTGGCCCTGGGATAAATCCTCAAACTCCTGGCTGGTGGTGGGGGAGATGAGGCCGGGGCTGCTGTCACAGGACTCCGTGCTCTGCTCTGAGGTAGCGATGGTGGTCGTGGTGCTCTTGGGGACGGGGTCGAAGTCGTCGTCGTCCTCCAGGATGGGGGACTCGTGGATGTCTGAGGGGGAGGAGGCAGCGGTTAGGGTTGTGGTGAGAGGGATTCCCTGGGTGTGGTTGTAGCAGGGGTTAAAAAAACCCCTACAGGGTGTAAATTGGGGGTTGGTTGCAATTCCTGCAAGTTCCCCAGGATGGGGGACTCGTGGATGTCTGAGAGGGAGGAGGCAGGGGTTAGGGTTGTGGTTGTCACAGACATTTCTTTCATGAAAAATCCTCTTTCAGGATTTTTCCTGCTGGAGCTGAGAAGTTCAGCAACAAGGCATAAACAACAGGTTATCTGCTGCTGTGGAATGCAACAGGTCTGTCTGGCTTGGCCCAGATTGGATGTTTATAATTAATGGCCAATCCAGAACTGAGATCTCTCGGACACAGTCCGAGAGCTAGTTTCTTATCATTCTTTACTTTTCTTAGGTAGCTAGCAGCTTCTAGAAACTCTCCTTTCTTTTTAGTATAGTTTAAATAGATGTATATATCATAAAACAATAAATCAAGCCTTCTGAAACATAGAGTCAAAGATCCCATCTCTTCCTTCACCCAAACACCCTTGTGACCACCATCACCGTGACAGAGGTGAGAGGGATTCCCTGGGTGGGACTGCAGCTTGTAGGGGTTAAAAAACCCTACAGGGGGTAAATTGGGGGTTGGTTGGAATTCTTGCAAGTTCCCCAGGATGGGGGACTCGTGGATGTCTGAGAGGGAGGAGGCAGGGGTTAGGGTTGTGGTGAGAGGGATTCCCTGGGTGTGGTTGTAGCAGGGGTTAAAAAACCCCTACAGGGTGTAAATTTGGGGTTGTTTGGAATTTCTTGCAAGTTCCAGGCCCCCACTCAGGATCCAGCCCCCGCTCCCCGGGTCCCAAGCCCACTCTTGCAAGTGGATTTAAGGAGTTTTCTGGGTTTTTAGGGAAGCAGCCATGGGCCAGCACGTGGACTTGTGATTCCTGAGGGATGCCTTAGGAACAAGAGGCTCTTCCCACAGGAGGAAAACTGAACGTGGGGTGCCAGGACAAGGGAATGGCTCCCACTGCCAGAGGGCAGGGCTGGATGGGATTTTGGCCAGGAATTCCTCCCTGTGAGGGTGGGCAGGCCCTGGCACAGGGTGCCCAGAGCAGCTGGGGCTGCTCCTGCATCCCTGGCAGTGCCCAGGGCCAGGCTGGACATGGGGACAGCGGGAGGTGTCCCTGCCATGGCAGGGGTGGCACCGGGTGGGATTTAAGGTCCCTGCAGCCCAAACCATTCCATGACTCTGCAGATCCGCGTGTCAGGAATCACTCACTGCTGAAAGCCTCCGGGTACTGCTTTGCCAACTTCCCCTTGAGCGTCCTGGGGAGGAGAGAACAATCCCAGTCCGTGGGGAGCTCAGGGGCTGCCCCCCGGCTCCCTGGGCAACGCAAACAAATCCCGAGGCTGAGGGATTCCCACCCCGAACCCCCAGAACACCCCCTCCCCAGCACACGGGGTGCTCCTGAACCCCACACTCTGTGTTTTGGGACCACCCCGAGCAGCAGAGCCCACCCAGAGCAGGATCACAGAAACCCGAAGCTCCAACCTCCACTCGGTCACACCTCTTCCCTTCCCCAGCAGATTTTCCTTCTCACAGCCCCCCAAACTCGGACCTGTGCCCCGCTCTAACACCCCCCTCGCCCCTCCCAGCCCCCCCGGGCCCGTTCCCGGCCCAGTTCCCACCGGATCCTCCGGAAGATGCTGTCCAGGTCCTTCTTCATCTCCACCAGGGTCCTGGTGTGGTGCACGAAGCGCTCGCTCATCTGCTGCATGCGCACGCTGGACAGGTTGTTGAAGTTGAGCAGCATCTCGTTGGTTTTCTCAAAGCGATCCAACCTGCGCGGGGGAGGCACGGGCAGCTCGGTGAAGATCCCGGCAGGTTCCCGGTGCCCGTACCGGCTTTCTCACCGGCCGCTCCCCCCCGGGACTCACATGTTTTTCTGGGCCAGGATGATGGCGTTGACGTCCTCGGCGTTGACCATGCCCAGCACCCTCCCGCAGAACACCTGCGAGGCCGAGGGCTCCATCGTGACCTGCGGGACCGCGGGGCGGCTCAGCCGGGGGCACCGGAGCCCCCCGCGCCGGTAACGGAGACCCTCCCCTTCCCCTCCGTGATACCGGGACCCCCCCGCCCTGCCGTGCACCCAGTACCGGGTGCCCCGCCGCCGTGCCCCCTCCCAGGGCCGCCCCACACGCCGGTAACGGGGCATCCCCTGGCCGCCCCCGGTTCCGCCGCCAGCCCCGGGTTCCCTCGGGGACACGGCGGCCTGGGCCTGCAGTGGTGTCCCCGGAGCCTCCCACCAGCACTGCCCGCGCACCTGCGGGAGCCCGTCCCGCCGCTTCACATGACGGGAGCGGCAGCGGTACCGGGGGCGGCACCGGCGGCGGCTCCGCGCCGCTTCCGGGTGTGCAGTCACGTGGGGCGCGACCCCGCCGCGTCACCGCGCGGAGCCGGAAGTCCCGGAGAGCGGCTGGGCGAGAGGGTCACGACCCCTGCGGGCATCACGGAGCCTCTCCGGTACCGGTGCGGAGCCCCCGGCCCCGCCGCCGCCCGCCGCGCCGGGGCGGCCGCGCTGGTGGCGGCCCCTTTAAGGCGTCGGGGGCGCCGCGGGCGCGCGGCTGACGAGCGTGCTCCCCGCCCAATGGCGTCGCGCGGTGGGCGGGGCCGGACCAATAGGAGCGTGGGGGCGGGGCCTGCGCCCGCGCGTTCGCGGGCCAGGTGGGAGCGGCGGGGGGCGCGCGGCGGTCACGTGGGGCGGGCGGGGGGCGCGGGGCCGCCCCCCACGGTACCGGGCCGGGGCCGCGACCCCGACCCCGATCCCACCGGACAGACCCCCCCACCCCCATCCCACCGACCCCCGCCCCGCCAGGCCCCAGCCCTCCCCGGCGCTCCCCGGTCTCCGCTGTCCCGTTGCGCATCCTCCGCTCCCGGAGGGTCCCGCCGGTCTCCGGCTCTGTGCCGGTAAGAGCAGCCCCGATCCCCGCCCTCTCTCCCCGCTCCAGGTTGCTCCGCCGCCATGGCGTCCAGCGGGGAGGAACCGAGCAACGGCTCCCCGGGCCGGGCGGGCACCGGCGGCAGCGAGGCGGCGGCGGCGGACGCGGCTCAGCTGGACACGGCGGAGGATTTCGAGGTGTTGGAAGAGGAAGGGGAGGAAGATGAGGATGACCTGAGCGAGCTGCCCCCGCTGGAGGACGTGGGCCGGCCGCCGGCCCCGCCGCGGGAGGACGCGCAGCCCCCGGCGCCGGGCGCGGGGGACGCGGCCGGGGACGCCGAGGAGTGGCTCGATGTTCTGGGTGAGAGCTGAGGCTGCTCCGTGGCGGGGCTCGGTCCCGAGGCCTCTCGGGCTTCCCCGGGGCTGCAGGAGCCGCGCACGGGTGGGGGCAGTCGGGCTTTTCCCTCCGCAGCCGTCCCGATGCGCCCCCGCTTTCTCTGTGCCCAGGGAACGGTTTGCTCAGGAAGAAGACGCTGGTGGCGGGCCAGGGCGTGGAGAGCCGTCCCCAAAAGGGCCAGGACGTGACAATCCGCCTGAAGGCCATGCTGGAGGATGGCGCCGTGGTGGAGCAGGACCCTGCCCTCACCTTCACGCTGGGGGACTGCGATGTCCTGCAGGTGAGCACGGGCTGGGGGCTCACCTGGCAGCAGGACCTCACCTCGGGGGCCACAGGGAGGGCTGGGGTCGGTGGTTTATGGATCAAAGTGGCCCCTCTGCCTTGCTCGTGGAGTTAGAGGGGTTTGGAGCCGTCTGGTTTTGTGGAGGATGTTCCTGCCTGTGGCAGGAGGTTGGGACTGCAGAACCCTTACAGTCCCTTCCGTGGTGCCACGTTGTCCCCTGCAGGCTCTGGACCTGTGTGTGCAGCTCCTGGAGATGGGCGAGACGGCTCTGATCGTGTCAGACGCCAAGTACTGCTACGGAGCTCAGGGCAGGTGAGCTGGCAGCGCCTCGGCTGGGGCAGGGGGGTCCCACACAGGGCTGGGACAGCTGTGCCCTGCTCACCTGGTGGCACCCCAGCTGTGCCCTGCTCACCTGGTGGCACCCCAGCTGTGCCCTGCTCACCTGGTGACACCCCAGCTGTCCCTTCTCACCTGGTGGCACCCCAGCTGTCCAACCTCTGCTTCCTTGTCGGGGTCTCTGCTGCTCACAGTGACCCCAAGAAATGTTAGAAAGTCTCTTTTCCCAGCCCTGCGCTCAAAGAAGGAGTCAGGGCTGTTCATTTCTCGGTCTCAAGGTTGTTTATTGTGTCTTATCTATAAAATTCTTTCTCCTGTCCTGCCCAGGTCTGCTCAGCAAGGCAGTCCAGGCACTCTGCCTGCCCTGGGTCAGTGTTATGTTTTTATACTAAAAACTACATGTACAATATTTACAATTACTTCTCAACACCCATCACCTGTGTTAGACAGTGAGCTTCTGCTGTAAACCAATCTAAAAGTGCCAACATCACAGCAGAAGATGGAGGCCAAGAAGGAGAAGGAGAAAGGCTGGACATGCCCAGATTCCTCCATCTTGCCCCCTGAACCCCCATTCTAAAAAACCCCAAAATCTACTTTTTCACCCCGTGATAAATTCACTGTCGTTCCACTTAATTTGTCATGGCTTGCAGATCTTCATCTAAGGTTGGTAACTTGCTGCACGGGTCGTAATCAAACCCACAGGGGCATTGTGGGCTCTGTGCCAGGGTCTCTGAGACCCCTGGCAGGGGCCTTGGCAATCCAGAGGGGTGTGCTGGCTCCTGACACTTCCTCGCTTGCTATGAGCAGTGTGTCCTACCTCGGGTGGGAAGATCCGCATCATCGGGGATTTCTGAGCTTGGATTTCACGGTGCCAAATGCACAGAGCAGCACCTGAGGGGTGACAGTGGAAACCCCTGGCAGGGGGGTTTCAGAGACCCCTCTGAGACCCTTTGGCTGCTCAGGACAGCCAGAGGGATGTGCTGGCTCCTGACACTTCCTCGCTTGCTATGAGCAGTGTGTCCTACCTCGGGTGGGAAGATCCGCATCATCGGGGATTTCTGAGCTTGGATTTCACGGTGCCAAATGCACAGAGGGCTGACAATGGTGGCATGGCTTTGTGCAGGAGCCCTGACGTGCCCCCCAACGCGTCCCTCACGCTGGAGGTGGAACTGCTGGCGGCTCGGGACGCGCCAGACCTGGAGCTGCTCAGCGGCAAGGAGAAGATCCAGCTGGCCAACCGCAGCGGGAGCGCGGCAACTTCTTCTACCAGCAGGCAGACTACGTGCTGGCCGTCAACTCCTACGACATCGCCCTCAGGATCCTGGGCTCCAGCTCCAAAGGTACCTGTCCCCACCCAGGGAGGGTCCCCGGGGCTCCTGGCCCTGCTGTGACCTGCCCTCGGGGGGTGTGCAGTGGATTTCAGCCCAGATGAGGAGGCCGAGCTGCTGGACGTGAAGGTGAAGTGTCTCAACAACCTGGCGGCCTCGCAGCTGAAGCTGGACCATTTCAAGGCAGCTCTCAAGTCCTGTAACCTGGTGCTGGAGCACCAGCCAGGGAACATCAAGGCTCTCTTCCGAAAGGGGAAGGTGAGGAGGGGTCCCCTCTCTGTGGTGTGGCAGGGCGTGAGGGACAGACCTCAGCCCTGCTCCGTCCCCGTGTCACCCTGCAGGTGCTGGCTCAGCAGGGAGAGTACAGAGAGGCCATTCCCATCCTGAAGGCAGCCTTGAAGCTGGAGCCTTCAAACAAGGTAGGCTGGAGGTGTGTGTGCTGCCCACGATCCCGCTGAGCTGGGGGTCTCCTGGGCGCTCCTTCTCTCTTGTCCCTGTCCCTACAAACCTCAGTGTTGCCCCTGGAAGGCTGAAACTCCCTGGAGCTGTCCCCAGCTCCATGAAGGGAGGCTGGGAATAGTCCCCAGAGCCTGGGGAATGATGAGAATAGCCCCCAGAGCCTGGGGAATGATGAGAATAGCCCCCAGAGCCTGGGGAATGATGGGAATAGCCCCCAGAGCCTGGGGAGTGATGGGAATAGCCCCCAGAGCCTGGGGAATGATGAGAATAGCCCCCAGAGCCTGGGGAGCGATGGGAATAGCCCCCAGAGCCTGGGGAGCGATGAGAATAGCCCCCAGAGCCTGGGGAGCGATGAGAATAGCCCCCAGAGCCTGGGGAGTGATGGCAATAACCCCCAGAGCCTGGGGAATGATAGGAATAGCCCCCAGAGCCTGGGGAATGATGAGAATAGCCCCCAGAGCCTGGGGAGTGATGGGAATAGCCCCCAGAGCCTGGGGAGCGATGGCAATAGCCCCCAGAGCCTGGGGAATGATAGGAATAGCCCCCAGAGCCTGGGGAATTATGAGAATAGCCCCCAGAGCCTGGGGAGCGATGGGAATAGCCCCCAGAGCCTGGGGAGTGATGGGAATAGCCCCCAGAGCCTGGGGAGTGATGGCAATAGCCCCCAGAGCCTGGGGAATGATGAGAATAGCCCCCAGAGCCTGGGGAGCGATGAGAATAGCCCCCAGAGCCTGGGGAGCGATAGGAATAGCCCCCAGAGCCTGGGGAGTGATGAGAATAGCCCCCAGAGCCTGGGGAATGATGAGAATAGCCCCCAGAGCCTGGGGAGCGATGAGAATAGCCCCCAGAGCCTGGGGAGCGATGGGAATAGCCCCCAGAGCCTGGGGAGCGATGGGAATAGCCCCCAGAGCCTGGGGAATGATGGGAATAGCCCCCAGAGCCTGGGGAGCGATGAGAATAGCCCCCAGAGCCTGGGGAGCGATGGCAATAGCCCCCAGAGCCTGGGGAGCGATGGCAATAGCCCCCAGAGCCTGGGGAGCGATGGGAATAGCCCCCAGAGCCTGCGGAGCGATGCCCCACGTGGAGTGTGGCTGGGCTGCTCTCCAGCCTTATCTCCACGCTGCGAGGTTCCCTGGTGACCTTCGCTCCTGAGGGTGACAGGACTCCCTGCCAGCCCCTCTCCATGCCGTGGGGAGGGTGCGGGCTGCCCCAGGTTCCCCAGGTGGCTCGGGCAGTTGGTGCTGTGGTTGGGGGAAGTGGGGCAGAGCTGAGTCCCCACAAACTCGCTGGGCAGCCCCAGAGTGAATCACCGGGTGCTGGGAGCAGCCAGAGCTCGGTCCAGCGCCCGGGCAGGGCGAGCTCTGGGTCAGGAATTTCCTGTCGGTTAATGATCAGCTGCACGACTGGAGCCTGGGGAGAAATCAAAAACCAGTGCCAGGAAATGACCCCAGCAGGAGCGAGACTGGGAGGAGGCGGGGAGGTGTTGCCTGCACAGGGTCGTCCTGGGGGTCTTGGCGCTCCAGATGGGCTTTAATCCTTGTCTGGATCTGGTGTATCCCTTTCTTTCACGGGGATTTCACCAGCCCACCAGGATCTGTGCCATGATCCACTCCCTGAAGGTCACGGGGGGGATGTGGCACGAGCAGGTGCTTGGTGGCCCCACAGCACCTTCACTGGTGGTGTGAGCTCCCTTGGGAGGGTGAGCAGGACCCCAAACCCTTCCTTTCCCATCGAGGTCAGGGTGGGGAGGGAGCAGCACAGGGAACCATTCCCCTGGCACGTCCCTGGGCAGGGCGGCTGCTCCCCAGCAGTTCCGATGGAGCTTTTAATTGGAGAGGGCTGGAAAATCCGAATGCCCGGCAGTGACGTGTCCGGTGGAACCACAAGAACAGCAAATTACTGCCCTCCCCAGCTGCTGCCCGGGCTCCAGTGGCGGCGTGGGTGACTCAGGGGCCACGGCTACCGGTGCTGAAAACACTCCAGAAATGCTGGGCTCCACCTGCCTGCCGCCAGGCTGTCACACACATCCCTTCTCTGAGCCCTCTGGGATGCTGAGGGTTGTGTGACACTGATGTGACAGCCCTGGTGAGCTCGGAGCAGGAGCGTTCTGTCCTCCAGACATCCAGATTTTCGTGTTGGAGGCAGATTTCCCCAGCTGGTGTTCTCGGGATGTGTCCCCCAGCAGAGGGCACAGCGTGGCTGTGCCACCGGGGCCACCACAACGTCCTTCTGCCACCCTGCCCTGCTCGGCTCCCTGGTGCTTCCTGCTGCTTTTGGGGAGCCTGTGGGCCCCACGCGGGGCTCAGAGCCTTTTGCTGCCCTGGCAGGGCAGGTGTGGACACGCTGTGGGTCTTGCTGCAATCCCACTGACACCAGGCTGAGTTTTGAGCCCGCTTTCCCAGCCTGCTTCCCGACAGAAAGTGGGAGAGACTGGTGCACGTCTGTCCTCAAAGCAGACACTTTCCTGTCTCGATTAAAGGATAAAATCCCTTTCCTGATGTCTGGCATCAGCCCTGGGCTCTGCTCCCTGCTCTGCTGCCAGGCAGGGAGTGGCTTGAGCACCCGAGAAGGACAGAGGGGCATTGGCCCCACAGAGTGTCCCCTGGTGCAGCCCCATGGCGCCGGGACGTGGGGCAGGATGAGGCCTCATCAGCCCCTCAGCCGTTGCTGCACATCCCAGGGGTGGTGGAGCGTGCTGTGGGTGGCAGGTCCCCTCCCCGGCAGGCAGGGGTGGCGCAGGGCTGATAAGAGCACGCTGTCCTCCGCAGACCATCCACGCCGAGCTCTCCAAGCTGGTGAAGAAGCACGCGGACCAGAGGAACGTGGAGACGGAGATGTACAGGAAGATGCTCGGGAATCCCAGCACCGCCAGCACCGCCAGGAAGTGCAAAGACAAACTGCCCTGGGTAAGGCCTCTGGAGGGGTGGGGATCCACAGGGGATGTGTCAGTGTCCCCCAGGAGGGACGCAGCCCCAGTCCCAAGCAGGATGTGCTCGGGCAGTGTCAGGATCCCGCTGGGAGCAGGGGCCGTGCTCCGGGAGCCGTGCCCAGAACACACATCGCAGATAACAGCCTGTGCCCTGGCAGTGTGTGCCTGTGGATCCCAGCCATGCCAGCTGCACGCTCTGCACTTTGCTCCCGGCTCCCGTTGGGAAGCGCTGTCAGCTGGCGGCACACGCTGTCCCACACGGCGCTGCCTTTTTGGGATGCCCTGTCCAGCAGGCAGGGCAGGCGGGGTGGCACGTGTCCCCTGCCACGGGCACTGCCCCTGACGTCCCCCCCCCCGTGCTCTGCCCCGCAGTCCATCCCCTGGAAGTGGCTCTTTGGCGCGACAGCCATCGCGCTCGGCGGCGTGGCCTTGTCCGTGGTCATCGCTGCCAGGAACTGAGGGTGGCACCGGGGCGGCCCCTGGGCACAGGAGCACTGCCAGCTCCTGGCTGTGTCTCTCTCTCTGCCGAGGGGCTGCCCCGAGGCTCTGCCACCCCTTCCCGCGGGCTCGCAGCTCCACGGATGCTTTCTGTGCCGGAGGTGCCGGATCTCTGTCCCGACGTTCCCCACATCCCTCCTGGCACGGGCGGGTGCCACCCTCGGGGCGGGCAGGGGGCTGCTGGCAGCGCAGGGACCCCCGGGCAGCCTGCTGGCAAATAGGGGCTCAGCCCCCAGCCCTGAGGGTGTCGGGGGCAGCGGGAGCTGCCTGTCAGCGGTACGTCCTGGCCGTGCCCATCCCTGCTGCCAGGACAGGGTGGGCAGCGGGTGGCACGGGGAAGGAAGCTGTGGGAAGCGATGCGGATGTGCCCAGGGGGAAATGCAGCGACATTCCCCGATTCCTGGGGGCTCCCAGGGACTCAGCCCTCCTGGAGGTGCCCGCTGCCCTCCTCTGCACATCCCTGGAGCGTGCAATGTCCAAAGGAAGCCAAAGAAACCCGCGGTGGGAGGGATGGAGGAGGGGAGCGCTGCAGACCCCCTGTCCAGGCTGTCTTCCCCGGGGACCAAGCCCGTCGGGGGTCCCTCCCTGCCCTGCAGCCCCCCCAGCGCCTGCCCAGCCTCAGCTCTGCTCATGATGGGGGGTTGTAGCACTGTCCTTGCACCCCAAACTGACTGTGAACTTCCCAAATAAAGGACAATTCCTTCACTTTCCGGCCTGTTTATTGCCACACATGGGGACACATGGAGTCTGTGGGGGGGGCAATGCTCAGGGGGGAGCCTGGCACACCGAAATCAGCCCTGGAGGCAGCCTGGAACCTACCTGGGCGTCAGGGGGTCCGTGCCGGGGGGCTCATGGCTGGGGAGGTCTGCGGGGCTGGGGGATTCATGCCTGGGGGAGTACAGGGGGTGCCCACCACGGAGAGTCATGGCCGGGGGGCTCACACCTGGGGATCCAGAGGGTTCACGCCTGGGGGGCTCACACCTGAGATCCAGAGGGTTCATGCCTGGGGGGCTCACACCCGGGGATCCAGAGGGTTCATGCCTGGGGGGCTCACACCCGGGGATCCAGACGGTTCATGCCTGGGGGGCTCACACGTGGGGATCCAGAGGGTTCACGCCTGGGGGGCTCACACCTGAGATCCAGACGGTTCATGTCTGGGGGGCTCACACCTGAGATCCAGAGGGTTCATGGCCGGGGGGCTCACACCCGGGGATCCAGACGGTTCATGTCTGGGGGGCTCACACCTGGGGGGCTCATGCCCGGGGAATCGATGGCAAGGGGTTGCAGGGAGTTCCCACCCGGAGGGTTAAATGCCCGGGGTGGGTCAGGCCGTTCATTACCGGCGGTTCATTACCGGGGGTTCCCCACCCGCCGCCCCCTCCCCACGCTCCCGCAGCGCTCCCCGGCTGCACCAGACCACCCTCCCCAGCATGCCCCGCGCCCTTATTTACATATCCCCGCCTCCCCTCCCTACGGGCCAATCCGGCGCGGCGCCTGGCATCATCCAGCCAATCGGCGCGCCCGCTGCCCACCTCCTCGCCCCAGCAACAGGCGCCCCGCGTGGGCGTGGCCGGCAGAGAGGCGCACATGAATAATTCATAAGGAGGGGCGTGTCGGCGGCGGGCGGCCCCGGCGGCCCAGGCGCGGAGGGGGAGACGGTCCCAAGATGGCGGCGCTGCAGGCGGAGCGCGGGTACGGGCTGTCCTGCGGCCGCCTCGGCCGCGGCACCCGCGTCTCCGTCTTCCACGTCAAGCTCACGGAGAGCGCCCTACGCGCCTTCGAGAGCTACCAGGCCTGTAAGGTACGGGGCTGGCGGGCGTGGGGTGGCGGGCACGGCCCCGCCGAGGGCGAGCGGGCGGCCGCCACGAGGCCCCCGGACGGAGCCCTGCGGGCGGCACCGGCGGGGATGTGAGGGGAGGTGAGAGGGGGGAGCTCCTCGTGGCGTGGGTGTGTGGCCCGGGGCGGGGGGACTCCCTGGTGGGGGGCTGAGGGGGTGCGGAGGCTCCCGCCCCCCCCCCCGTCCGTGAGTGACCGGAGAACCGGGAATGGGGGGGCGATCCTGGTGCCAGGTGCCTGCGGGACACCGGAGGGGAGCCGCGGTGCCCCTCCCGGTAACGCCCCGGAGCACCCCGGTGTGTTCCTCATCCCCGGCAGTGTTTGCGGGGTCCCTCTGGGCCCCCCGGTGAGTGACCGGGGAGGGGTCGCGATCCTCCGCCGAGTGCCCGCGGGGCCACCGGGAGGTGTCGGTGCCTCCCCTTGCCCGCCCCGGTGATTGCTGGGGGCACCCCCGTGTGCCACCGCCCCGGTGGGCGAGCGGGGACCCCCGGTGTGCTCCCCACCCCCGGCTGGGTGACAGGGGCCCCGCGGTCCCGGTGCGGGGGTGGGCGCTCGGTGCCCCCCCCCAGGAGGTGACGAGAAGCTGCCGTCAGTCCCCGTGAGTGTCTGGGGAGGGGGGCCAAGGGACGTCGGTGCCCCCCCCGTTTCCCCGGTGAACGTGACGTGGGTTTGCAAAGCCGGGGGGGGGCGGCGGGTCCATCCCCGGTGCTGCCATCCCGGACTGGGGGGTCCCTCCATCGCTGTCCCCTCCCCGGTACTCCCGGTTGTTCATCCCCCGCCGGCTCGGTGCTCCCCTCCCGGGAGCGGGGCGGGGAGGCACGTTCAGACCGTATTTTGAAATTTCCAGATTGTCTTTTCCGTGCCGTTTCCTTGAAATGCATCCAGAGAGCTTCTTAGTCATGTAAATAGAGAATAATGGCAAAGCTCGGCAGCTGGTGTTGGGATGGACCGGAGAGGGGTTCAAAACTGTCATTTTTTTAGTGTAATTTTATTTTTATTGTATTTTTTCTTTCCGCCTCTGATCCTGCGATGAGCATTTCTGTCTCCTCACCTTGCTGGGGGAAGCTGGGAGCCTAAACCCGTTTGTCATTAGGAGCGTCCTGCCTGCCAGCTTCTGTAGGATAAACCATATGTTGTCACAACACTATTTTTAATTTAGGGTGTTGGTTACATCACATCACTGAATTGGGCAATCTGTATGAGGACGAAGGTAATGACTGTACCAGGGTTTATCAACTTATATTTTAATGAGTGTTTATCAGCATTATGAGAAGTCAGGAGGAATAAGAGTGACTTGGGTAGACTGAATTGTTAGCTTTTTTCTCTCTGAAAAATGAAACAAATAATCCAAATAATTCTTTCCTGTATATTGGGAAAGCCTTTTATTTTGGGGCAGGGAGAGTAGGAAGACTACAGGCAGCTGCGTTAAATATTTTGGGAAGCTATTCCCAGTCCATGTCACACATGAATAGTGGTGTTTATTTTCTAAATGAAGTCTGGGCTCAGGATTGTTTGGTGGCCAACGGCCACTAATGAACTTTGCTTCCTTCACCGCCACCCAAAAGAGAAATAGTCAGAGGCTCCTGGTGATTAACTGGGCAGGAAGGGATAAGGGCAGAAGAGCTGCTTGTTTGTGTAGTGAATAACGCAACAATTAGTGGGCTATTAAACACATATGCTCATTCTGCATGGGTTCTATAAACAGTTTCCCCAGCTTGGTGAAGGTCTGGGCTTCCTCGGAAGCTCCGGGCCCAGCCCTGCCAGGAGCCACCCCCAACACACCTTTGCAGCTTCTGTTTGTCCACTCCAGCTCCGCTTTAATTTTGGGCTGCAGCAGCTCAATGGAAAAAATTTGCTCAGGCTCCTTCTGCTGGGTTTGGTTTGAAACGTGGTGGAACTGACGGCAGCGTTGTGTAATATGGATAATGGCCTGGAATCCAATCCTGCTCTTTGTGTTACCTGGAGCCCAACGTGTGCAGTCTGACCTGTTTGGGACACCGGGGGAGCACGTCCGTGCCATTCCTGCGACAAGGCTCTGTCCCTCTGCCAGCACGGGCAGGGAAATGTCTTCAGTTCCTTGCTTGAGTTTGTTCTTGGGCTAATAATAATGTATTGGGATTACATAATCCAAAAATGATCACCCAGCCGGGCGAGCTGCCATTTGTTTGGAGTGTCCCTGGTGCCAGAGCAGTTGCAGGCTTGGTGTGGAGCTGCACCATGTGTGGATCAGGCAGCAGGGCTGTGGAGAAACAGATATTTGTCTTGTTGGGCCTCTGCTGAGCTGTGCTCTTGCGCTTCTGCTGAATTGTCTGCGTCCTAGGGAAGAAAACGGTCAGGGATCCAAATTCTGGAGAGGGTTTGGAGCAGCCTGGTCTAGTGGAAGGTGTTCCTGCTCATGGAAAAGGGTTTAAAACAGGTTGAGCTTTAAGGTCCCTCCCAGCCCAAAGCATTCTGTGATTCTGAGGTACTGATCACCAACTCTTGTGTTCCTGTGTCAGGTACAGAGGATGAGGAGCTCCAGCTCACAGGGCCGCTGGCTTCTCATCCTGGGAAGGGTTTTTGGGTAGCTCACCTGAAAGAAATAAGAGCCTTAAAAAGAGAATTAGCGCTGGCTTCACAAGGGACACAGTGAGATGTCACCCAACTGCTCCTTGTGAAACTTGCTGCCCCTGAAACTGTTTCCCCACAGTTGTGAAACTGAGAGCTCTGGCTACTGAGCTCAGAGGGCTGAGCAGTGGGAAGCGTGTCCCAAGTTGGTTTGTCCACTGGTGAAATGGAGCCAGTCTGGTGTGCTCACCTAAAACAACTCTGGGTTCTCCAGGGAGTGTAATTCTAGAGCAGCCTGCAGTTTGCTGCCTTCCTTTTGGGGGTGTGTACGTGGTTAGGCATTGCCACTCCCCCCAAAAAGGCAGGGCATGGCCGAGGCCAGCTTGGATGGGGCTTGGAGCAACCTGGTCTGGTGGAAGGCGTTCCTGCCCATGGCAAGGGGGTGGAGCTGGGTGGTCTTCGAGGCCTTTCTGACCCAAACCATCTGGGATGGGATGATTCTGTGACTTTTCCCATCACTTCTTGTGTGGCCCCAACTCTGTTCCTGCCCCTGTCAAGGTAGAAGGGAGCTCCTCACGCCCGTGCCTTGCTTTCCTCTTTCATTCCTGTCCTCGGTGGGGAGATATTTTACCATCCTCACCTAATTCCCTTAGTTATCATTCATCCTGTTATTTTTCACATTGTTTTTTTAGCAGCATCCTGGGTAAGTCCCATCTTCCTGCCTGATTCAGATGCCACATGGCAGACCTGAGTGTCCCTTGGCAGTGGCTCAGTCTCCCTTGCAGTGAAGGTGCTGATGGCGCACAAACAGTGCTAGGGCTGTTCCTGGAACCCTTACCTGGGAATTTCCCAACTTCCACGTATTTCTGTAAACCTCTCTGTGGTTGAGGGGTGGCTCTTTGATTACAGGCAACGTGATGCAGTTGCACACCTTTCCCTGTCACTTTGTGTTGTGCTAACAATGGCTGAACTCTGCTCCTGCCTTCCTGGTGGTTGTAGGAGGGTTTAGAGAAGGTTGTAGCATCCCTTGGTGATGGAGCTGAGCAGCACGTCCTGCTCCCTCTCTGCTCCTGCTACCCCAGAGCGTTTTGAACTGCAGCCACCGGTTGATTCACTGGTGAACTTTGGCAGATGCACAAATATTTATTGGGGACTAAGCTGAGATAACCAAAGCACGTTGTCTCTGTGCTCACCCAGCTGAATTTTGGGACTGTGGTCCGATAGATGTGGCTCCCCAAATCATCTTCCCCGTGCTGCCCTAAAACCAACAGTGAGAGAAACAATCCCTCAGAAATGAGGGTTAACCCGACCCCTTGGAGTTGCTATTTATTGAAATAACTTTCCAGCCTTGGCTTTTGGAGCAGGTTGTGGAGATTCCTTCATCTTGCTGTGTTCAAAGCACGAAACACAAAATGAAGGCTGTGCTGTCATTACAGGGTCTTTAGGGTAATGCGTATTCATGCTGACTTGAGAATTGAAAGCTGCTTGCAGGTGTCAGGAGGAGAAGAACAATCCGCCTTTCCAATCAAAATTCATTGAATTATCTCAGAGCTTTTTGCATCATTCCTCCTTCCCTGTAACCTGTTTTTTCCTGTCCTATTAATTCACTGATGCCGTAGTCCGTCAAAATTGAGGCTCTTACGACATCGGGAGCGTGAGTCGGTGACATGGCTGAGTGAATCACAGGAGGCTGGAGAGGAAGCTCATGGCACACGTACGGCTCATCAGCAAAAATGGGACAGGATCTGCAGAACACCCTGAACTGCTCAACTCCTGCTCAGTGTTCTTCACGTTGACCTGAATGTGGCACCTCCCATTGCAAGCAAGGGGACAAAGAGACACTGAACATTGTGCACGAGGAATGTTTTGGCCCGTGGCAGTTTCCTTTCAATTATTTAGGGAAGCTTTTTCTCTCAACCATATAGCATTTGGATCTGCTCAAATTATAGATTCATCTCTATAGTTTTCCAACGGCATTGGAAGGAATTGTCTGTAATTTACATCTAAAGTGACGTACAGTTGCTATGGGATTTGGTGGCAAATTATAAACCCATTATGCTTTTTTTTTATACTGGTGGTAGCAGACTAAAGAACTAGGTCTAATTGGTGATGTGCCAAAGGAAAACAGAAAGTTTGTGACAGAATCCTTGTGACTGATGGGGCTTGCTTTTTTTTTTATTTTATCAAACATGATCTGCTTTTTATCAGCAAAACATACCCTACCATTAATTGGAGAGGTTGAATTTGAATTAATAATTTTTGCTCTCTGGCAATACAGGGGGAAACAAGCTAGAAGATTAACCCTTTATGTTATTTATATGGGGCTAGGTTGCTCTTTTTTAAATTCAAGTGGGATATTTCATCTGTTGTATCAATGGCAGCTGGATGTGGTGATTCTGTTCCTTACCCAGCAAAATTAAACCCTTTCTCTTTTTCAGCATATTCTGATTTCTCTCTCCACTTAACCAGCAGAAAGAAAAGCTATTATAATACCTTTTTAACTTCTGTCTGAAGCACAGAAGTCTCTTCAGAACAATGTGTCTCCCAAGGACCGTGGAGTGGCTGCTGCTGGTCAGCTCAGAGTGATCCTCCAACACCAGGGCTTTTCTGAGCCCGTGTGGAGTGCTGTGTCCTGTTCAGTTGGTTTTTGTCCTGGTGCAGCTTGGCACAGGGCTGGTGGTGGCTGTTGAAGCAGTTCCCTTGCGTGGTGCTGGCTCTGCCGGGGCAGCAGCAGCGCCTTTATCGCCGCCCAGGGAGGGAGGGAGGGCAGCTTTTGTCGGAGGGAGCATTTGAGGTTTCCTTGGTAAATGGCCGTGTTATCTCCCGTACGATTTGCACGTTTCAGACCATTTCAACTCTGCCTGTAACTTGTAAGCAGAAACTTGTGAAGCGTCTCCAAATCCCTGGTGTTTGTGCATGTTGAAAAATGGGAAGGGACAGACTGCATGCGTCACTCCCGTACTAATTTGTGCCAGCTAATCCATGGGAGAAGAATACGTTTTGGCTGACTTAGTGGTTTTGCTGCTAATGCACAGGAGAATGCGTTTGAATGGATGGAGTGGCTGCACGGGTTTAGGTAGACTTTGAAGGGATAGCCTGTGTCTGGGATCCTGTGCTGGGTACCCTCACTTGGTGTCACATCCTGGATTTGTTTGGGTTTTTGGGAAGGAGGAGTTGGGAGGGAGGGGAAAGCTCCCTCAGCATCACAACATCAGGAAGGCTGGGATAGAGTTACCTCTGAATAATTAAGGTTAATGCTGTTTCTGGAGGAACCATTATCTGCAGTGAACTCAATGCTCGTGAAAAGACATGCTGATAACGTGAACTATGCTAATATTTCATCCAGGCTGGATACAGAGGAGGCATCACCAAAACTGGGCTTTGGTGTTCAGCGTGCCTTAGCCTGACCTAGATGAATTATCCAGGAAAGGAGGTTGGATTTGCTGATAAGAGTTTTCTGGAGTAGCTCATGTTTTGCTTAGAAACATCCCATGTACATATGGCAACTTCTGCACACCCTGGTAATCTGGTATTGCCTTCTGACTGGGGATTTTGGTGGGTTTGGGGTTTTTTCCAAGCATTTATATATTAAAGAGCATGCTAAACCCCTCAGCAGTCGGTTTGCTGAGTGCTCTGTATATCCCTGCTGCAGTGGGAGAGCAGACTTCCCAAAATCCAATCCTTTTTGCATTACAGTCTAGAAAAAACACAGCTCCGTGCACTTGGTCTCTCCTTTCTTTACATTGGACTAGTGCCTTTTTCTAATTTAAAGAAACCAGCATTTGTTAAACTCAAAAAGAGGTCAGCACTGGTGAGCAGGGCTTGACTGAGCTGCCCACCTCCACCCACCTGGAGTCTTCCCTGCTCTGGTCCAGGGTTAACCCTCTGCTCTCCCTCTGTGCAGGCTTTTATGCAGGAGAGATCACTTCAGTGCAGATTTTTGTGGAAAGCTGAGTTATTTCTCCTTTTGGGCTCCATTCTGTGCTGTTGGGTTTAATGGTAGACTCAGACTTTGTCCTCGAGGTTCGTGTCCACACGTGATGCAGTTCAGCAGGTACCACAAAACTTCCTGAGAGCAACCAATTGCCTAAATCTCTGCAGTATTTAGATTTCATCAGCACAAACATCCTCTTGGCTACTTGGCTCTGTATTTTGAGCATATATGAGTTCAGCCATGCTTTGATAAGAGCAGCCATGTGGCAGCTGGGGCAGGTTCATGGTGGGATCAGTGATGGGGAGACAGGAGCAGGTCTGGAGGAACTGGGGCTGCCCCAGCCCTGGAAGTGTCCCAGGCCAGCTTGGAGCAAGCTGGGATAGTAGAAGGTGTCCCTGCTCCTGGCATGGGGTGGAATAAACTGGATTTAGTGATTTTTATTTTTTTTTCTAACCCAAACCATTCTGTGATTCTATATGACATTTTAAGCTGATTGTTGTTACTTAGCAAGAGCAGATGTGTGTTACTTAAAATCCTAACAAAAATCCCAGCAGGACGGAAGAAACTCCGGCTCAATCCATATCACTGTGCCCACAGGATCCATATTTTCTACGACTGAGGTGGAAGAACTAATTTAATCTTCCTTCTATATTCCTCCCCACTGAGGCCCATTCTGCGATGGGCTGCAATCAGTGTGTTATGTGCCAGTTGTGGTTATTTGAATCATATTTCCACATTTCAGTGTCTAGACTTGATGTTTGTGTGAGTTTTGTTGTACCTTTCCAGCTCCGGCGCTGATTTCAGTTGGTTTTGGCTCCTGGTTTCTATGAGAAAATCAAACGGGCTGTGTTTCTGCCTTTCCCAGTCCCCAGAAAAGAAGGCAACAAGGGAATGGGTAAAACTTGGTTTTATAAGCTCCTTTGTCACCATTTTTCTGTCTTTTGAGAAAATCTGTGTGTGGATGAGCTGGGTTCTGCCATTTGGTGACCAGCAGGTGAGAGCAAGGACAAACCACTGATGGCTGCAGATAAATCTCTGCTTCTTGCACCGAGAGAAATCTGCTGTGAAAAAAGGGATGAGCTTGATACAGACCAGCAAGGCTGGGGAAAAAAAGTGACTGGTGCAGAAGTTTTTAGTAAAAAACAACTTTATAATCCACAGAAGGAGAGCATTTATTGAAAATTAAGCAGATTTTTAATTGCCTGCGTGAACTGGGCTTCGTTTTTTGCCAGCACTGGTGGATATTGAGGATGATGGATGTGGCTGTGTTCGTTTAGTGAATAGGAGGGTTGGTCTGTTTGTGATGCTCAGAGAAGTTGATAATGGCACCAGACCTGGATAACATGGACCTCACTGTGACCAGGAGGTAGAAGTGGCTTCAGAATTGTTCACAGTAATACTGACTTGTGCAGAAAACAGTGTGGAGCCCTCAGCCAGGGCTGTTTTCTCCTCCTGGTATATAATAAAGTGTATTATGGCTAAATTAGTGAAAGGAAATAATGTTCCCAACTCCTTGTTAACCTGTAAAGCTTGCTGCCATCAAAGTGAAAGGCTTAAGTGCAGCTGAATAGCAAGGAAAATGAGAATTTTTCGCAGGGAATGCAGAGAATAAAAGCAGTGGTTCCAAGTTCTCTCTGCTCCCCCGGTGTTTGAGGTGCCCCAGGGTGCTGCCAGAGCCGTGGCTTCACCTCTTCCAGGGAGCTGAGCAGTGTAAATTCTTCCATTCCTTCCCCATCCAGCATTCAGTGGATGCTTTTTGGAGCCCGGCATGGGCGGAGTAGCAAGGAAGCAAATTTTTCCACCCTGCCTGAGCTTGGGCAAGCGGAAATTGTGCCTTGGAAGCCTTATAAGGCCAGCGAGCCGGCTCTGGCTGGGCTCACCTTGCCACCAGGATGCTGGGGAAGGGAGCAGCCCTCGCTCCCAGGGAGAGTTTCAGAGCCTTTGAAGTGCTCCCTGTGCGTCTGCCACTTGCCAGAGGGACGGTGTGGCCGCCCTGATTAGGTGACAGCAGCTCATTAACTCGCTGACTTTTGTGGGGCTCCGGCAGCCGGCCCCAAACGGAGGCGGAAATTCGTGATTCAGAGCGAAACTGCTGTAAAATGACGGAGCTGGGAAGGTCGGAGCCTCTGTCACAGGGTGTCTTCATTTCCTTCAGCGGCGTCTCAGGCAGATCCTGCTGACTGCAGACAGTGCTGAGCAGGACTTTGCTCTGAAACCAGAGTTCCTGTGGCATTAAAATAGATTTTTGAAAAGCCTGGCAGCACCTGTTCCCCCAGCCAGGGATGTTCAACCCTCAGAGCTGCCGGAGCCCCAATGGTGACCTCTGCTTCTGCTTCTTGCAGAATTAAGAACAACTTCTGCTCCCATAAATAGTCCCTTAAGAAGTGCGTAGGAGCTCTGCGACCAATTTCTTTTGAAAAGTGCTTTCAGTGACACCCGTGGCTGTGACCTTGCTCGCTGTTCCCACCCCGTGTCCTTGCAGGGCAGCTGTGTTTTGATGGCAGCCCGGTGGTCCTGGCCACGAGCTCTGCTTCCTTCTCTCATTTAATCAAGACTAAAAAGAACCTTTGGTTATCTGAGTGTTTTGTGGGGAGCTGCTGCTGCTTGTCCTGCTGCAAATCCCAAATGCTCCCTGCCTCGTTCAGGTCTTCATTCCCTAATGCCACTGAGGTGGCTAAGCATCTGAAAGCTCCCGTGTTCCTGACGCATGTCACAGCTGCCAGTCCTTGTTTTTATTCCAGGAATAAAGGCTGGTTTTCCAGAGGAGCATTGCCACAAACCAGTTCTCCCAGCCTGGAGTCCTGGAGCTGGTGGAGAGTCCCAAAACACCCAGCTCTGCTCAGGAAGCGGCTTCGTGTTTCATCTTTGCAAATGTGGAAATGGGAAAAGGGAGGCAGTAATGGATGAAGTAAAACATATTTAACCTTTAGGGACGTAAATGGGATATCTTGGATGTGTTTGGAACGGGCACTGGGGTTGACATGGAACGTGGTGGTGATTAAAACCAACAGCAAACATTTTTCTGCTCATGAATTACGGACTTTGTTCTTAATGCATTAAAATCTAGAGCACTTTGGGGTTTCTTAACGTGAAGGGGGAGAAGAAATAGATTTATTACCTGGAAGGTTTGATGTTATAGTTCCAGGCATGTTTCCACAACCTTCCTGCAAGCATTTGGAGCTGTACCTAATGTGGGTGCTGCCTGCATTGGGCTGCAAGTTTGAGCTCTCTCATACAATTAAAGCCATTTAACTGCATCTAAAGACCTTTTACTTGTCATTAAGACTAAATTTACTATCGCTGACAGCAGGAAGAAACACATTTACCCTAACTCAGATGGGCTAAGAGAGCAAAACGTTCCAGCTAACTATGACTTGCCTGGATTGTTAAATTTAGACCAAAAATTCTGGTCAGACAATTAAGTGCCGGCTCAGTGGCCACACCACTTCTTTTGCATGTGTGAATTGGCTGAGCTGCCTCTGTCAGGCAAGAGAGATTCTCTGTCTGAATGTCTGAATTCTCTGAGGGTTGTTGGGCTCAGACCTGGGGAGTCTTTTCGTGTCACTGTGGTCGCTCCCTGTTTGGTCAGCAGCCCTGGTATGTTTTTCCTCTTCTTATCTGAAAATTTTTCATGTTTATTTTTGGAATTCGTTGTAACCTGAACTTTCTCAGGTGTCCTTGTGGAGAGCAAAGAAACATCTGACTTATTTTTTAGGTAGATTTTTGCCAGTTGAGAAGAGTGTGTTCTTTCTTTTACTGTTTGTCGCTTTATTTTTGGAGCAGGTTTGTTTCTGACCAGCCTGGCAGTGCAAATACAGAGGTAGCTGAAACAGTGCAGGTTCTGTGCTTCTTACTGAAGTAAAGGCAGCACCTAATTTAACTTCTTCAGGCAGCTGCCTTCGCTTTTCTCCTGGAGAAAGCATCCCTGGAAGCTGGAGGAGGCTGTTAGCAGAGGGTATGTAACGCAAGGTTCTATCATGGTAGGAAATCTAGAGAGGTTCTCTTGCTCAGTGTGTTCAGCTGGATTTTTCTGGGGCAGCTTCCCTCAGTGATAGGAAAAAAACCTGGAATATTTGAGTGCTTTATTGCTTTGCCGCCTGTGGAGATGGCAGGAATTTGGGTGACACCCCTGCTGAATCCCGAGTGTCTGTCAGGTTGTGTTCCCTCTGTCCTGGCTGGCATTGGAGCACCTCTGTTTGCCTGGAGGCCAAGAGAATCTGTGTCTGAGCATCTTGCTTTAGCTTTTTGAGGTTGCTCTGGCTCGTGGGGTGTTGCTGGTGGGATTTCTCTAGGATTCCTTCAGGATCCAGCCTCTGGCTTTGCTTTATCGCAGCCTCTACCAGCAGCGCTGTGAGGAACATCTGGAGATCATCTTCAGCAGAACTTTCTCAGACTAGTAATTACTCTTCCCTCCGAGTGTCAATAGGATATAGCTGGGCACAAGGAAAAACAGAACTGGTCCAGGCTTGTTTTCCTGGGCTCAGCAGTGTGAGGCGAGATCTGTTCCGGGATGGTTGAACGGGTTCGTCAATCTGATCTCTCAATTGTCTTTCTATATTTTTCTCTTGCAAGAAAAGGAGTAAAGCCCTGTGGAAGATAAGAATCGTTCTGATGTTTCAGCAGCTCGTTTAAGCCACCTTATGAGCACATAGGCAAGTGAATCAGCCCTGGTGTCTTAATATGTCCTAAAATAAATTAGACTTTCGTAAGCAAATTCGGTGGGTTTGAACTGCTGTATTTTCATTAAAAGATTGCAGTGGAGAAAACGCTCTTTAAAATTCAGCCTCGGGGTTGTGTTGTTCATTAACTGATAGTCACTCCTGTTTACCTTGTGTGATAAGTCCCACGTTAAGAATGGCCAGCAGTGCTGATGCCGTCACAGTTGCCCTTCAGAGAGAATTGCTCTTTTTTTTTTTTTTTATGGCTCGCTTTCCTGACAGGTGGGAGTTTTTTTGGAGCTCGGATAAATGCAAACAGCCACGACGTACCCTCTCCTAATCGTGGAAAACCACTTGTTTGGTTTTTTGGTTTTTTTTTGTCCCCCTGTTCTTAGCAGCTTGGTAACGCTGTTGTCGGTACAAAGGTCATTTAAAAATCTGACATGTCAGCCCAGCAACATACTGCTCCTTAATGAGGCTTAAAACCAGCGTGGAGCTGCCTGGTGGAAATAAATTTGGAGCTGCAGAAGAGAGGGAGACATGTGAACAGCTTACAGGGATGGGATCACCTGGCTTTCCTCTCACCAGCCCCCCCTCCCCGGATCTCTCCTGGGTACTCGCAGTTCTCTTGCATAAAGGGCTTTAATTTTTCCTCTTGTTATTCAGATGAGCCCAGGTGTTTGACAGCACATTTGTGTTCTCAGAAGAAAAGCAACGAAAATACCTCCCGAAATCCAGGCACAGATGTTTTCAAAATGATTCTTTCCTGTGTTTGAGGTTTTCTCTCCTCCTCGTCTTGGCCTCCTGCTGCCCCTTTGAGGAGGTCCTGGGACACCTCTGCCTTCATCCCCAGCTGGCTGGAGCCCTCGTGTCCCTCCTGCTCCCCAGGATGTCACTGAAGCCAAGCTCTTGCACCTCCCTGTGACGCTCCCTCAGTCCTTTGAATGTCTGAAGGCTTTTCCTCTAATCCTGTTCCCTAGCACTACTGGAATTTCAGCACCTTCAGCCTCGCCTCAGTCTTTTCAGCTCTTTGACTGGTCTCCAGTGAAAACTAGGTCAGAAACAACCAGCAGCTTCTGATATTTCACTATTCCTGTTTTATAAGTTGTAACCCAGTGTTGCTGTGTTTAATCTCTTGCTTTAATTTCCACGTATTAAGTGTCTCAGCTCGCTCTGCGTGAGCAGCCTGACACAGTAAAAGTGCTCCCAATAACATCTTGGCTGGAACAGCCGTGTTACCTTGATTGGGGCTGAAAAGGTGAATTGCTTTTTTTGGTGACACATAATGCTGGAGATGCCAAACTGACAGATTTTTCCACCACCTCTGTCTTAAGCGTACATTTGCTGGCAATTTTGGAGATGTACTTAGCCAGCTTCTCTTTGTGCCTGTGTGGCTTTTTAACCTGATGGGTGAAAGGAAAAGAGCCTAAAAACAATCATAATAATTGGAAACCCACAGGTTGCCCAAGAACGCAGCAATGCAGGTATATTGGAAGGCATTTAAGAGATTTATTTTTAACTGAGTTGTAGCTGACTGGACCCATTCAGCTTTTTTACAAAACTATTCTTGGAATGGTGCTTGAGCTGAGGTGCCTCAGTGTTCAGTGAAATCCACCTGGTGTAATTCAAGAGTATCCCTCTTCCTTTCTCTTAGGCAGACTTGGAGCCAGCCGGTGTTGGAATCCTTGGGCATTCCAGCATCAGTGGGATTTAAATGAATCCTTACTTTTCAGTCTAACTTAAAGGTTGTGGTTTTAGAATTGTGCCCGAGCTGTTGTCTCTGAAAAGTTTTTTTTTTCCAAGTTGTTTATGAAGCTGTTCTTAACACACTTTAATTTTCTTCCTTCATGTGTCTCCTGCTGCTCTGTGCTTGTTTTCAGGGATCCCCATCCCGGCACAGGGTGGGATTTGTTGGGGTGTCTGTGCAGGGCCAGCAGCTTTGATATTCCTTGTGAGGAATCCCTTCCAGCTCAGTGATTCTGTGATTTTCCTAGGATTTGAGGATCCCTGGTTTGCAGGTACCAGTTTGATCCAGCTCTTTCCATCTGGGAAACATTACCTGTGTTTGACAGGTGGGGGGAGTTTGAAGCAGGGCTGAAATGTTTTATTCAAGGAACAAATCCCAGCCCTAAATGTGGCTCTGCAGTCACTTCCCATCACTTGCGTGGCCCTCAGCCTGGCATGGAGGAGCTTGGGTGTCTCCATCAGTTCTGGGAGCTTTATTTATCCATGATGGGGATGAGGGGGAGCTGAGATGTGCTATCGTGACACACTTTTCTGTCTTAATTTGGGAATCATTTTCTTCTGGCACTTGGGGCGTTTTGTACAGTGCAGAAAGCAAAATACTTGTAGTATATTCATGGGATACAGCTGGTCCTGGAAAAGCTTTTAATTGTTTTACCCTCTGAGCCCCAAAACTGTATTGCTGCATTGCTTCAGAAAGGCTAAAATCAGGGAAAAGTGCCATCTCCAAGAGGGACAGCAGCGAGCCAAGTGATTTGTGTGATGGAAATTTGGTTTTCTTGTAATTTCCACAAGGGTTTTTGGGGCTGTTGCAGAGGTGGCCGCATCTCCAGCACCCCGAAATCAGCAAACTTCCCCTTTCTGCCAGAGACAGCACAGAGGGCTTCATTCAAGGTGTCTTGTTCAACAGGAATGACTCTTAAAATATTAATCTGAGAATGTCTAACCCCCCTGAATTCTTGGCTCATAACGAGTGAATCCTCCAGGGAAAACCAGCACTGCTGTCACCTTTAGCAGAGTTGGGAATTTTGGATGATTCAGTTTCCTTCTGCCAGTTTTTGTTGTTGTGGTGTTGTTTTTTTCCCCTCTGTCCTTTCCCAATTTAACAGGATCATCTGATAACTCCAATAAAACGCTGCTGCAAAAACAAGCAGTGTTGCATGCAAGACATGATTACCCAGGGAATTTTGGGCACGGATGTCTTAATGGGATTCTTGCCAAATTGAGGTCTCTGAATTGTCTTGCAGTGCAGATGTGTGCAGATGCTGCAGATACTGCTGGACTTCTCTTAGAAGAATATTTAATATCACATTTAATATCACATTTAATATCACATTTAATATCACATTTAATATCACATTTAATATCACATTTAACATTATTAGTGCTTCCAGTATAGGGAGGCAGAACAGGAAGCTTCATTCTGCAATAATGTTTTTTGTTGAAAACAGTGCTTCAAAGCAAATCCATGTGTTTGAAAAACAAATCTAAGGGTTTGCTTTCCTTTGCCTGCACTTTAGAAATACCAATATTTACCTTCCTTTTTCCTACCCTGCCTTTAATTTACTGTAACTGTAAAAGCCAGGCAGTGCAGCTCTGCAGACTCAGGCCATGTGAGCAGACTTATATGCAAAATTAATTTTACTTCAGCCACTTCTTTCCTGTATAAGCACCTACTCTAGATTTGCTACTTTTAATAAGGGATGGGTGTTGGGATTTGTTCATTTAACTCTTCCTCAAATTAGTTGCAAGTCATAAAACAATAGGACTTATTTATAGGTTTGGACTCGATTTGTTTCTTTTTTTTTAGCAATGAATTTGCCAGCACAGCATTATCTTTGGAGGAGGGCTTTGGGAAATGTTGCAACTTGTTTTATGCTTTCCCACTTTTACCTTTTATTGCTTTTAGTTGGAGTTAGAGGAGAAAAATCCCTTCAGGAAAAGGGGTGATAAAAAGAAGAGTTAGTGCAGAATTCTGCTGATTTCTGGTGTGCTTGTGGAAAAGGGAAAGGGATCCTTGAACCTCTGTCTCGAGGAGAACAGGACAAGACTGAAATAAAGGTAAAGGTGTTTGAATGGACAGTTGTGACTCAAGAATGCAGCACTGAGCAATGAAATTAAAATAGCTTTGAGGGCAGCTGGCTCTCAGTGTCAGGGAGGGTCTGGAACACCCTTCTGGAGGGAGTAACGGATGCAGAAAATCCACTCTCACAAAATGAAACTTCCTTTGCAGGGAGATGCAGTAATTGTATCAAAGCTGGGAGGTTTTTTTACTTGCAGGAAGGAAACTCCTGGGTTATTACACGAAAAAATGGGCACCGTGTTCTGTGACTTAGTAATTCTTTCGTTATAGCCATTTTTAATTGATTTTGCCTGCTTTGACCAGTTCTGAACACTGGAAGCTGCACAGGGGTGCAAAGGAGCTTTTTTCCTTCCAAAAGCCTTTCCTCCCTAAGCCTTGGGAAGTCGTGGGAGTTGGCTCCTGGTCCTCTGACAAAGCCTCCCTGAGCAGCCCCATCTTGTTAACAGTGGGATTGGTGGGAGTTTGTCATGATTAAACTGCAGATAATCATCATTACAGCCCTTGTGGCAGCCTGCTGATGAGACTTTATGATTATTGCTCTCCTTAATGAGCAGGTCTGCCTTAGCTCAGTGCAGAAGCAAAGAGGGAAAACACGAAGTTAAAAAAAGGAGAACTGTCCCGTTGGGAAACGTGCCCGGAGTCTCCCAAGCTGGATTCCCACAGGAGGCCAAGTCCTGCCTCTGCCCCTGAGATCTGGAGCCCTGGCTGAGTTAATTGGGAGCCACAAACCCTCTTTGATATTTTCCTTTTTCTTGCCATCCACCTTCCCCCTGACCTCAGACCGCCCTGCTTTTGGGTGGGTTTGAAGCCCTCTCGTTTTTGGGGCTGCATTTGGAATCCCCTCTGGTTTTGGGGTGGGTTTGGAGCCCTCTCGTTTTTGGGGCTGCATTTGGAATCCCCTCTGGTTTTGGGGTGGGTTTGAAGCCCTCTTGTTTTTGGGGCTGTATTCGGAATCCCCTCTGGTTTTGGGGTGGTTTTCCTGTTTTCCATCTTCAGCCAGACAGAGCCCCCAGATCCCATCCAGCAGTGCAGTTGGGTGTCCAGGAAGCAGCAGTGAATCCAGTGACTGCCTGGCCATTCCAAAGGGAGCTGTGTCTGGAATAAAAATGCTGTAGCTCTTGTAATGAACCTGTGTTTTCTTGTCCTCTTGCAGTGTGTCTCCCCACGCCCTGGCAGGCTGCAGACAGGTGTATTTAACTCTTCAGTGTCCTCTGCATAAACAAGCTGGACTTTCCTTTGGAGACAGAGCATTTCTTCCTTGCAGCCATTTCTCTCTCTGTGTTTTGATTTATTGCGGAGCAAATCCCTCTCCGTGTCTGAGCTCATGGAAGAGCTCCTCAGTTCTTGTATCTGCAGTGCCATAGAAATTTGGGGTTGCAGGAAGGCATTTGGTGGTTCCTGCTCTGGGGAAAGGCTCGGCCCAGTGGATGGGGCTGCTCTGTTTGCCAGAGCCAGGCTCTGCTCCAGCCAAACAAAGTCTCCTGCTCTGCAGTGGCCTGAGCAAACTCGATACCAATTCACAATACTTTAATTATTTCTCCAAGGATTTGAGCCTCCTTTTCATTTTCTTCCTGAAAGGCATTGCCTAAATTGCCTCTGTGCCCAGCTTTTCCTTCCTGGTGGAAAACTACTGCACCTTGTGCTGGCCAAACATCCTGCCTTGGTGGTCAGGAGCAGTGGGGTTTGTCCCAGGATTTTTTGGGGTGTGGGGGAGCTGGAGCTCCTTTCCCAAACCCACCTTTCCCAAACCCACCTTTCCCAAACCCACCTTTCCCAAACCCACCTTTCCCAAGGTTGCTGAGGATGACCAGAGGATCAGACTGTGTCAGAGCTGTCTGTTCTTCGGGAGTTTAAAGCTTTTTAATTTTTACGAATACAGAAAAATCATCGCTTAATGATGTGCTGGGAAGCAGAAAATTGATTTGAAGCGCTGGAAAGTTTTACTTGGAGTTGAAACAAATTGAAACAAAAAAGTTTTGCTGGGCTTGAGCAATTTAGGATAGTGACAGTGTCCCTGCCCATGGCTGGGGGTGGATCTGGATGGGGTTTAAGGTCCCTGCCAACCCAAACCATTCTGTTATTCCATGAAAAAAAACAGTGGGAATATGGCAAAAATCACCATGTGCTGCAGCCTATCCCTGAGATTTTGGGATGGGTATTTGGGGAGCCATGAGGTTTGTGCGTCCCAATTCCATCTCCTTCCCCTAATTCCATTTCCTTCCCTTAATTCCATCTCCTTCCCCTGATTAATTCCTGCCTGAAGGAGCTCTGGCTCTGCCCGTGCCTCACCCCTGCGCAGCTCTGTTCAGTTGGAGTCCCCAGCTGAATCCTGCAGCAGGAACCCAACAAACACACTGCATTTTATTCAGGAGGAGCTTTTTAACCTGGATTAGCTGAGATCAGAAGCTCCAGGCATGCGAGAGAGAACAGGCTGCACGGCTGGCTCAGCTCTCGTGCCTGTGGGGTGACATCTTGATGACAGTGGAGTTTAATTGCTCTCCGCTTTGCTGATACAGCCTATTGTCCATTTAGGGCCTGGCTTTCTGCTGTACAGGGCAGGACAAAGCGTTTCCATTAGGCTACAGTTTGGTTTTTAACTTAATCATGTGTCTTACTCTCTAAACTTTGCACAAAGGTGGAGTTTTCCTGTATTTCGTGTGGGACGATAGCTGAGATGCTCAGTGTGTGGTGATGTCAAAGCCTGCTCGTGATGCTTCCTGGTGAAATTGGTAATTTTGTTAGAATGGTGAAATTCTGTATCTCTGAGGAGCTGGGAATGGTGAAATTCTGTAACTTTGGAGCTGGGAATGGTGAAATTCTGTAACTTTGGAGCTGGGAATGGTGAAATTCTGTAAGTTTAAGGAGCTGGGAATGGTAAAATCCTTTAACATAACCATAAATTTCAGCAGATGGAGTTGAGGGTTTTTTTTTGAGCTGACACTTTAAACTCCTTTATTTTTGATCTTGTAGAAACACACTCGATTTTTAACCCTGGAAAATGAAAGTACTGAGGAAGCAACATTTGTGCTGTAACAGCCCACTTTAAATGATGCAATTATAACCAAAGAAGCCAGTGTGCCTTTTGCAGTTTAGCAATTAAAAACTTTCAAACATACAGCCTAGCATTTTGGCTGACATAAAAGCTTTTGAGCATTTTATTGCTGCTTGTACTTCTGGGCAGGATTTGTAGGTGCTTTAATATTATGGTGATAATGTGCCCATTAATGCCTATTAGGCAAATGATAAATAATAAATACAAACTACAGTTTAGAGTAATTGGTGAGAGTCCAGCCCTTAAACCTTCATCAAAAGCACCTTTTTAATAATTATTTGTGTTAAAAGCTTGAGTGTTCACTTCTGCCCAAAATAAATTCTTTTAAGTGTTGGGGAGAGGAAAATGAGGGGGGTGTCTGTGGGAGCACTGGATCATCGAGGTGATAAATGGGATTATCTTGGAGAGGAGGAGTGAGCAGAGGTGTCCATGGGGTAATTTGGGGGTTGCAGCCTGAGGAGCTCCTGTCGCTCCCTGGGGTGTGCAGGATCCCATCAGCATCCCTGGAAGGACGTGGGTGAATCCCAAATCCTCCAGCAGCATCCCCATGGCTCACCTGGGCAGCTGGCTCCTCTCCTGAGTGGAAAGCCTCAAACAGTGCTGGATTTACATGGAATTTCCAGGGCTCTTTCCATGAGAACGTTGGATTTGAATAGCAAAACTGTAATTTTCGAGTCACAGCCGACTCCATCCCATCCGCGCTCAACTTCAAACGGGATCCTTGAGAGGCCCCAAATTGCAGATGGGAATTGTGTTGCAGGGAGGCTTGTGTTTTAATTCCACAAGTAATAGATGGGGCACGAAAAAAAAAAAATGAATATTCAGGAGGCTTTTTTGGCTGCTGAGTTTCTGGGAGGAGGTAAATAGAAGCCTTGGGATAGTGGAATGTCCTGGGAGCAGCCTCAGTGGCTCTCTCCTGGGCCAGCCTGGGCTAATTGGCTGCCAGCAAACCTCCCCCAGCCTCACTGGGAGCTGTGGCTCTGTTCCGGGGGCTTCCTTTCCCCTGGGATTTGGATTTCTTGCTGCTAATGAGCTCAGGGACTCACAGGTGTCTCCTGGGACGGGGTGGATCTGCTCTGCCTTTGGACTCTCTGGTTTGCTTTGCTCTTGGGGGGGGTGTTTAAAACAAAAATACAAATGGAAAGTGAAATCTGCGTGGCTCTGCAGGGGCTGTTTGCAGGTGTGCTGAAACTGAGGATCCTCCTGGATTTGGGAGCTTTTTGTCCCACCCTTGGCCCAGTTGTGCTGGGAAGCAGGAGGAGACAGTGGACGGAGCCCTGCCTTGCTGTGTGGGCTAAAGAAACATAAACCAGTCATAACCAAAGAATTAAAGAGGAACCTGGAGTCTGGGGCATTACAGAGTCTGAAATTGGTGCTTTTGAAGCAATTTCTTGTTGTTCCCATTTTTGTAAGTGTTTCCTGAGGTGCAGCAGCTTTACCTGGGCACTGGTTTTACCTGGAATTGCATGTGATGGTTGGAAACATCCCATTAATGCCAGCCCTTGGTTAGCAGGATTTTATAGTTTCTCTGTATATTTATTGGAATTCTTGCTATTAATTTTAACTGTTCACCCTAATTTTAACTGTTTGTAAGAAGCTTTAAATTCTGAAAATAATCCCCGTGTTCCAACACAAATAAGGGTAAATTTTCAGTTGCACTCTGGGCATTGGTGGCTCTGAAGATCCAACAAAGCACACAAACACATCAATACTAAGTTTAGGCAAACATTTTCCATAGAACACAGCCTGCAGTATAAATTCCAGTAAATACATGACAGAACTTCCCAAAATGATGTCTTCTTTAATTATCTGTGTTTCCCTGAAGAAACAGAGAGGCTTCCAGCTGGCTCCTTGGCCTGAGTATTTCCAGTGTCCCTTCTGATGCTGGGCAGGAACATCCCATCCAGCTTTTCCTCTAAAGGTGTTGAAAACCTTTTGCCAGCTTCAGTCAGCCCTGATAAAATCATTCATTTTACATTCAATTCTGCCATATTTTATTGATGCTTTCTTATTCTTTCCTCAGTTTCCACATGCCAGACCTGGAATATTTAAGTGTGAGGAGCTGATGGTGTGTTGCCCCCACCTCTGTGAGCTTTCAGAGCCTCTCTTTAGGGTTTCTTGCTCTCCTCTAGCCTGGGGAAACTAAAGGATGAGCAGAATATTGTGATAATAAAAGCCAAATATCCTGTGGGAACTTTGGGGGATGAGTTTTGGGGTTTTTCTGGTTTAAATCTCATGACTTTTGAAATAATCTTACAGTATGTGGAGGACTGACAAAAACCACTTGGGTCTGTGGGGTTTTGTTCATGTTGGCATCCCAGAGCAGAGCTTTAAGGGCTTTATTTCTCCATCATTCCCAGGGAATGCAGCAGGGAAAGCAGGGAACTGGGCATGGATGTGAGGAAGTTCTCTTTCCAGATGGCAAAGAAATGAAATTTTATGGAGTAGGTGCCGGGGTGTACCCAGGCTCTTTCTGAGGGTCTGTTTGCAGTCAGGTGCAGAGGCTGGAGCTGGTAATTCCAGTTTGGGTAGATCTCAGAGGTGCAGCTGTGGTTCGGATGTTCCTTTGGGAGTTATTCCTGCAGAGCTTTGGGGCTGCAGCAGGGGCCCTGCTCTGGCCCGGCAGCTCCTTTGCCTTTCCAGAGGGAGTTTGACACAGCTCCTTGTGGCACCTGGCAGCCTCTGGAGCTCTGGGAATGCTCTGCCAACCTTCCAGCTGGAACAGTGGCAGGGCAGGAATGGAATTCCTGCATCTGAGGAGTGTTTAAAGGGGCTTTGCTGCCTCTGGGAACTGTGGCAGGTTCTTGTGTGGGGTTCCCCACAGATCCCAGGAATTGTGTCCCTGGCTCCATAGATCCCAGGAATTTTGCTCCCTGATCCCATAGATCCCAGGAATTTTGCTCCTTCATGCTTGTTCCCTGATCCCATAGATCCCAGGAATTGTGTTCTCTGGCCCCACAGATCCCAGGAATTGTGCTCCTTCATGCTTGTTCCCTGATCCCACACATCCCAGCAATCGTGCTCCTTTCCTGTGTGTTCCCTGATCCCACAGATCCCAGGAATTGTGCTCCTTCATGCTTGTTCCCTGATCCCACAGATCCCAGGAATTGTGTTCCCTGATCCCACAGATCCCAGGAATTGTGCTCCTTCATGCTTGTTCCCTGATCCCACAGATCCCAGGAATTGTGTTCCCTGATCCCACAGATCCCAGGAATTGTGCTCCTTTCCTGTGTGTTCCCTGATCCCACAGATCCCAGGAAGATCCCAGGAATTGCATTCCTTCCATCCACCCTCATGGATGAGCTGCCGTGACGAGTATTTGGTACCTGGCAGCAGCACAAAACCTGCTGCAAAATACCTGAACTCTGCTTTTCTTCCTTAGATTTTTGTCTTTAACCCGCTGCTGTTTAAACCCAGAGGGTGTCCTGGAGGGGATAAAGCTGGAATTCATTGGAAGGGGATGAGGTTGTGCCCCTGTGCTTGGACAAATCTGCCTTGTTTTCCTCTTGTTTGAACACAAAGCTGAGGTTTCATCAGCATCCTTGGTTTGCCAAGGATTTGCTGCATCCAGGGCTGAGGAGGTGCCTTGGTTTAATTGGAAAGGCAAAGTTCCCCCTCAGGAGGGATGGAATGGCATTTCTAGGAGCTGTGGCACAGGGAGTGCAGTCACGGCATCGCCAAGGAAGAGGAATCGAGTGACTCTGAGGTGACTCCTCAGAAAATGACAGAGGGGTTTTGGAAAGGGCAGCAGGAACGCTGGATGATCGGGGCTGTTCGTCCAAATGGAGATAAAAATGGAAATGTGGTTTTAATTTGGTTTCACGTCATTCACCTGTTCTTTTTATTCTGAATGAAGGTGTCCGTGCAGGGATTTAATTTCACCTAATAAAGGTACTTAGAGTCACATCCTTAATTAGTTCAGGGTGTGCAGTGTGCTCTCCTCTTCCATGAGCCTCCTGAAGGAGCTGGAGCCAAGGAATTGGACATCAGGGAGTTTCAGGGATGGTGCTGCTGAGATCCCAAAAGTCCTTCCCTGCCTCAGAAGAGAGCTGGGGTTTGCAGTGTCCATCCAAATCCATCTGTGATCCCCTCTGGAGCCTGGCTGGGAGTTCCAACACTGATTTTCCTCCACAGGCACAGACAGAAATGCTGAATTTTGGGAAATACATCTCAGCTTTGCCATTGAATTGCATAAAGCTGATGTTACCCACTTAACTTTGCAGCAGTTTATTTGTAGATTGTGGGATTTAGAAGTTCTGTAATTAAACCATGTCTGATTTGTGCATCAGGACTTTTGCTCCTACCTCCTTATTCCACATCCATCCTCCTTACCCCCTTTTTATTCCCTTTAAACAACTTTCCAGGCCGAAGAACAGAACTTCCCAAATCTGTAATTAGCTGTACAAGAACCACATGGGTTTCTTTGAGTTTTTTTTTCCTTAAATCCAGATTTTTATCATGTTTCAAATGCTTGTTTGCTCAAGTATGTTCCTCTGAATTTCTGGACAAGGGGAACAAAAAGCTGGCCAGGCTGTCCATGAACAGCATGCTGTGGAATGCAGTGTCGTGGCACTCGAGGAATTCAGTGATCTCTGTACCAAGAGCAAGATGTTGTTTATTGGTGCTTTTCTAAAGGTTGTTCTGGGTCTATAAAATTTCTTTATCCAGCACTCAGGGAGTGCTGTCAGCTCTGAGCGTGTTGCTGCTTCCTCAGCATCATAAATGTCCTGTAATGATCCTGGGTGTGATGCAGAGCTGGGGAATCCCATTGGATGGGCTCTTCAAAGGCTCAGACTCTGTCTTGGGCTGGGTTTATCCATCTGAGTTTTGTTAGGTCTATCTGGGCTAAAAGCATTTTTATTTTGCTGGTGAATTTATCCATTTTTTTGTTGGTGTCGTTTGTTGCCTGAGATTCTTCACTGCTGGGCTGGAAAAGTTTTATGAGGGATGGTTAACTTCATGAATTTCAAGCTGTTTAACTCTCTTGCTGCTAAAATTTAGATATCTGTTTCTCTAACCCATCGGAAATTGATCCATTGGAGTTTGGGTGACACAATCCAGCTCGTGTTTTGGGCTTGTTTTCCCAAATTCCTGGTGCTTTCCCATGGAAATGTGTCTCCTATGCACATGACAACATTTTCACTCATAAATGATGCTTTGAACTTCTTTATAAATTCCTCTGTCCCTTTGGAAAGCTTCACAGTGGGGTCCCACGAGCCCCATGGAGCACAATTCCTGTCTTGGATGCTTTGTGTGATTTAGGAAAGAAAATCCTAAATCCCATCCACAGCCCCAATTCTGCTGGAATTTTGGAAATCCAAACTCAGCCTGCATTGGGTTGGCTCTGGTACTTTTTTCTTCAGTTAAAACCTCAGGTGAGACTTGGAACTGAGGTGGTTTTGGGATCTCTAAAATGACAGCGAGGCAAAGAGGCTGAAATTGAGCATTTTAGAGTCACAGGAATATAATTTTTTAAATGTAAGCAGCTGAGCCTGGAGGAGGAAGAGGCCGATTGTTGAAACAGGCAAAGGAACAACAGGATTTTGCAACGGAGCTGCAGTTTGCTTTTCCAAAGGATTGCCAGCTTTCTCCTGGAAAAAATTCGCTTTGCGTCCTCTCAGGCCGAGCGCTGGAATAAATTTTCCCCTCAAGTGTCCATTTTTTAACTCCAAACTTACATAAGCACCAAAACTGAGCTGTTCTGTGCCCAAAATGTGGTGGAGGGGTCAGGAGGAGCCAGGTGTCACCTCTGAGCTGCTCCTCTCCTGAGCTCAGGGTGACCTTGGCTTATCCTTTTCCTGCTACAAATCACTGTGCTTTCTTATTTGAAATACACACTTCCCTGATCTTTCCCCTTGAAAAAACAAAAAACAAAAAAATAAGGAAAGTAAAAAAATCCAGGTGAAAAATCAAGCTTGATTGTGGCTTGGTGAATTCTAAACTTGGCGGAGTTTGGAGTTTCTCTGTGGTAATTTTTGTTTCTCCACTTGTTTTTGTAGGATGCTGTGACGTCAAAACCAGTCATCCAGTTTCAAGGAAGCCAAGGGGTAAGTTTATCCCTGGAAAGTTCTTTTCCATGTCATGGGATTGAGGAATTTGGGCTGTTCCAGCTCAAGGAATGATGCTGTGGTTGCTGAGATGGAGCTCCAGGTGTGCTCCAGGAAGGGGTTTGCTCATGGAGTCTCTCTATAAAAAAACCTTTTCCCTCCTCTTTGTTTCCTAACCTTGCTAAATCCATGGGAAATTCACATTTATGAATTGGGTGGGACAGGGAAAAGGAAAGGAAGCAGAAAATCCATGGAATCCTCACCTGCACCCCAAGAAAACCCCGTGCTAAACTCACTGCAAGAATTTTGGGGTCCCAGTTCCTCCCAGCAGCAGAGCTTGGAGGCTGCTCTGAGAGCCCTGGAGGTTTATTTAATGTAACTGCAGTGCTGTGAGTACCAGAAGTTATTTTAGATTTAGGAGTTTTACTTCCCCAACTTGTGTTCCAGTGACAGAACTCTGGGATATTTTTAGCCCCTTGAACCAGTCTGTCATGCCAGTTGCTGACAACGTTGAGATTTACGTGGTGGTGTTTCTGGTAAAGCAATGCAGCCCTTCAGTGAACTTGAAAAATGTCATTTAGATACCTTTTATTGCTAAAAAAGCCTGTGTTTAACTTCAGTCTCTGCATAAAGAAGGGGAATTGAATTTTATTTTTTAACTTTTTTTTTTTTTTCAAGAATCTGAATTCAGCTGTAACTTGTGGTTATTTTTTATGCACTGGCACATTAAAGCTTTCAAAAAGGCTTGGGCTGAGTGGACATTAAACCCAGCACATTGTCCTTGCCCACATCCTATTTTGTGATATTATTCTCACTAAGAGTCCGTAGAAAATGTGGCAGGAAAGACACGATTGTTATTGTAAGTTTAGAGGAAAAATACAAACCTACTTGTCCTGGGGAATAAAGAAAGGGGCAATTTCCAGGTTTTTTTACTTTGTTTAGACTTAAACTTCCCTGAAAGCTCAGCATGAAAGTGGAGATCAAAATCTGCCACTGAGCTTGGGCACGGTCAGGAGAGAGGAGAATGAAGGGTGGGTGATGTGTCTTTGTTTGATGAGCTTTGCTCATGGAATGAAGAAGCTAAAAGCACTGGGGATGCTTTCCTTTCCCTTTGGAAGCAGGATCTGCACCTGAATTTTCCTGTAAAGCTGTTTTAAGTTTTGGAAATGCCTCCTCTGAATGTTTTTCCTTGAAGGAAATGCAGTAGAAGGGATCAAAGCAGCTTAAACTGCTCCTCTGCCCTGAGCCTTTGCTGGTGGTGGGTTCCACGTGGATCTGATATGGACAAATATTAATTTCTGGGGCGAATTAAAAACGTTTTCAAATGCTACAGTTGCTTGTAGAAATTAAAAATACAAAAATATAATTCTTTACAAACACAAAAATAGAAGAGTTAATTCTGTTTGAGCCCTGATCTCCCAGGGATGAGTCGTTGGTGGAAGAGCTGCCTGGCACCTGCAGTGTCACTGCTTGGAGAAGGAGAGGAGCCAGGAGGGCTGGGCTGGGCTGCAGGAGGATGTGGCAGCCAGAGCTGACCTCTGCCTGCTCCTCCTCAGTGCTTAATTAATGGCACTGACGAGGAAAGGCCAAAGGTAGAGCTTTGAAGAGAGCTGCAGCTCCATGGGAGCACAGAAAGAGCTCTTTGTCCCTTTATTATTATTTTTCCTGGGTATGACAAGGAGCTGGCAGCTGGGGAACCATCTGCTTTTAAGGATAGGACTGTGCCTGTCAGGATTCTCCTGCTTTTCAAGGAGCTGAGGCTTGAAATGCTTTCGAGGGATGCTCCATCAGTTGGGCTGGAAAGATAATTCCAGGAATTCCCCAGGCTCTCACATCCAGAGGATGCCATTAAAACATATTTTACTTTTAAACATTAAAGCATATTTTACTTTTTTAAATTATTTCTTCCACTCTTCCTTAGTTCCCCAATTTGCTGCCTTCCTGTTTTGCTTCCCAAAAAAAAAAAAAAATGCAGCTGTGCAGAATCCCAAAACCTTTTTTGGGTGGGAAGGTTGTCAGTGTGATTTAAAGCAGTGAGGTTTTAATAGTGGGAATTTTCTGTGCAAGCATCCCTCTCTCAAGAGGGAAAAGCTTCACTTGATGATTTAGGGATGCAGGACCTAAAATAAGAATTTAAACAAACTGCTGTTTCTTGAATTTAATTCTCTAGAAGCCTTTCAATTACTGTGTCCATGTGTTTTCACCTATTCCAGTGTTACTCTAAAAGCTGTCAAAGATACTTTCAGTTTCTAATACACAGGAAAAGAAACTTCCACGTTTGAGGCACTAATTAACCAGGGAAGGGAATTGTTGGAATAAAACCCAGGGTCAGCAAGGTGGCAGCAGAAAGGAGGAAGTCAGTGGCTGTAAAAATAAAATATAAAAATAAAACAGCTGTTCCAGTGACAAGGGACAAAACCTCTCCTGCCTGGACCCTGCTCTGGATCCAATCTCACAGGAGCTGATAAGAACTTTTGGGATTTTGCCTTGAGATGTTTCTCTGTGGTGGTGCTGCTCTTGTTAATGGCTTTCATTCTGTGTAATAATCAGAATTTCAGTTGTAATAACCAGGTTGTCTTTACCAGAGTGTTCCTCTAAAGCGGGACCATGGATATTCCTCAGGAGCAGCACCTGGCTGTCACTTTTTCCTCATGGTTTTTGTTGGATAGTTTCAGAAGTTTTGATGGAGTTTTGAGCATTTTGCTCGTTTCAGTGTGCATGTAAATTAGAATTTAAGAACTGGAGTACCACAGCATTACAAATTGTGTGCTAGAATTACTGAAAATGCTTCTATTTTGGTGAAAAGACATGCAGAATCATTAGGCTGGCTGAAATTTGCAGGTGCTTGTGGGGTGGTGAGAGCACGGGCAGAATAAACTGAGGGGGGAAAAAATACCCTTCAGGTGCCAAAGCCACGTGTGTGTGCAGCATTTTTAGAATGACTGTTGGGAGCAAAACACCTTTGCTCTGTGATTGGAAAATACAGCATTTCCCCTGCTTCTTGGGATGAAGTTTTGGTATTAACAGAGGGAGGTGAAATCTCAGTTCAGAGCGGGCTGTCCACAGATGAATGTTACTTGAAAGAAGAAAACAGAAGTTACATCTGTACCGGGCTATTTTTAAGTGTCTCTGGTTACTGGTGCAGTACCCAGCACCAAAATTAGGGCTCCCTCAAAGCAGTCACCATGCTGATTTGGTGGCTTGAGAAACCTTCTGTTTTCAGCTAAAAATAATTCCTAGATAACGGCCGGCTCGCACATGAGACACTTTTCAGTACTAAAGTGACTCTGCCTCATTTTACAGCCTCTGGAAACGCTGCAAAAACCCTACAAAAACCCAAACCTGGCGCTTTTGGAGCAGCTGTTTTTTCCAGCGGGTGAAGCAGGAGCGAGGAGAAAGCTCTTTGGTGTGTGGGGATGTGATTTGGTGACATCCTGCAGGTTTTATTTTCCAGGCTCAGGTGCAGCACAGCTCGATCCCCCTGTTGGGTTTTCCTCTTCTTCCCTTGCCATTCCCACCAAATTTCCAGCTGTAAAATCCTCCCCCCCAAGTCTGCTGCTTACATAACTCTGCCTTTCTGGCTCTTCTGGTAAAGCAGAAGGGAATTTTCTTGCCCCTGCATGGGTGGGGGCAGAGGATGCCAGGAAAGATTAAAAGGGCTCAAGGGCTGCGGCGCACGTTTGGCAGGGGAGATAAGTGGGGAGGGTCCAGCGGCACCCAAAAAATCTGCTCCCAGTATTTTCAGCCCTGGATCCTGGGGATAACTTGTCCTGCTGTATAAAGCAAGGCACGAGTCTGGGTTTCTGGGCTGGTTTTTGGAAGAAGGGAGCTCTGTTTGAGGGCAGGGAAACGCCGTGCACGGGCTCGGCTCGAGAACATGCTGTGGTTTAGCAGAGGGACACAGATCCCTGGGTTTTCCAGGCTGCTGGAGACGTCTGAGGGCTGAAGGAAACCACCCAAAACCCCTCCTGGCCCAGCACAGTCATGTGTGGATGCCACGGGCTGCCTTGCTGGGAGTGTGTATTTTCTGCGTAGATGTGGCAATCTGGGTAAATATAAACCCGTGTGGTAAAGCCTGGCCTAAAATAGGCTGGGGCTGGTGTTCTTTCTATCTCAGCTTCTGGGAGCCATCTTAATTATCAAATATTGATGTGATAGTAGAGCTCAGATGCTGAAATTTATGATGGATCCTGAATGCAGAGGGGAGACAGTTTTCCCTTTTGAAAAATGAATGGCTGTGGTGGAGGGGGGTGAAAAAAACAATGCAGGATGGCTGTGGAGTTGTCTGTGGAGCACACTTAATGCTTGATTAAATATTTAATTTAGCAGCAGCGTCACAGTCTACTGTGAGCCATGAAATCTTGTTATGGAATTATAATTTCTTAAAAAAGAATAAGCATGCTACCTAGTGACCTGGCTTGTGCTATGTTTAGTGCTGGATCAGTAATTCTAAAGAAACGAGCCTCGAGTGTTTTACATTGCACATAAACAGTGGGAGCGAGCCTGTTTTGAGGCTGAATCAATAGAATTGGGTCAGATTCCTAGAGCAGGGTGGTTGTGGGCTCTGTTTGAGGCAGCTCTGCTCTCTCACAGCCACATCCATCTTCAGCTGCTCTTTCCCTCAGTCACCTTTTCCTTCCCCCTGCGCACAGCGCAGATAGCTGGGATTCTTCTGGCAGCCCCTGTGCACAGTAACCCAGGTGTTTTGCTTGTTGCAAAATGCCTCAGAGCAGCCTGGCTGCAGGAGAATGAGCTCTCCTGAGCCTGGGGTGACCCGAGTGACCAATGCTCTCCCTCCTCCTCCTCCTCTCCCGAGCAGCACATCGCCATCCCGAGGCCCGATCGACCGGCGGAAGTGAGGACCTTCACCTTTTATCTCTCCAATATTGGCAAGGACAGCCCCCAGGGGAGCTTTGACTGCATCCAGCAGTATGTGTCCAGGTGAGTGGGCATCCAAGGAAAACCCGGCCTTTTTTTTGGATTTTGATTTTTTTTTTTTTTTTAAACCTTCTCTTCTGGAGCATCTTTTCCCTAACAAAGCTTAATGCACGTTCTTCCTTTTTAGAGCCTTTCTGATCTGTTTTCATGTGGTTTTTTTGGGAAGCATCTGGTTCCCTCTCAGCTCCTCTGTGTGCCCCCGCTGTTATTCAGCTAACACCCCCCAGCTGCCCCCCAGTGCCAGCCTGGTGTCCCTTTGCAGTGTCAGGAGTACCTTTTCCATTGCATTTCTCTTGCAGCAATGGCAATATCCATTTGGATTGCCTGGGAAGCATACAGGATAAAATCACCGTGTGTGCTACTGATGATTCCTACCAGAAGGCGAGGCAGAGCATGGCACAGGCAGAGGAGGAGACTCGCAGCCGGAGCGCCATAGTCATTAAACCTGGGGGGAGATATGTAGGTAAGCAGCCACTCCTTCTGGGGCTCTGCACTCCAGCTGGGGCTCAGCAGGCTCTGGAGGCACGTCCTGATGTTGTTGGCTCGGTTGTGGCAGTCTGAAAAGTTCCTGGTAGTTCTTTGTGGGCGATTCAGGGGGCTGCTCTCCTTGTGTTGTGTTGTCTTCACTTCCATCGTCACCCCAAGGGAACTGTGGCTGCCCTGGAGGTGTCCAAGATGAGGTTGGAGCAGCCCAGAGGTGTCCCTGCCCTGGCAGGGGGTGGCACAGGGTGATTTTAAGGTGGCACCCAGCCAGCAGCACTGAGGGCTGTCCATGTGCAGTGCCATGGGTCACGTCTGTCACATGGGCGCTCCCTGTGTCCCTGCTCCTGGCCAGCTCAGCTAAAAGTGCCACCCTCGTGTCACAGCTGTGCCCCACGGGACCCTGGCAGGCAGGACACAGGCAGCAGTGCCCTGTGTAATAAACACAGGCACTAAAGCAGCCTGGCACAGCCCTCCTCACTGTGACAGCAGCAGGAAAGCCTTAGCGGAGGAAATAAAACCATGGCAAATAATACAGGAGGGAGCCTGCAGAGACCCAGGGCCCTGCTTAAGCTCAGCTCACAAACTTTGGGCACAAACAGTAGCCAGAATGCAGTTTCACTATGTTATTTTTTTTTTCCTGAGGCAGCTGCTTTTCCTGCAGCCCATGTGATCTGCAGCCAGTCTCTTCTCAGAGGGATCTGTGACGAGAAGGATTGAGTTGCAAAATGTAGAACTGACCCAGACTCATTGTCACAGCGGCCAAGTGCTCAAAGCTGAGAAAGGAGATAGTAATCAGGAAGGAAATGCATTGATTTCCCGTAGGCCAGAAGATTATTTTGTTTAGCTCCTCTTTGAGAACATTACAGTAAGTGCCTGAAGTTAAAGCTTCTGAGGGAGAAGATTCTCAAAAGCAATTTGCTTCCTGGAAAGATGGAGCAAAACTTTTTAAAATTAAAAATACTCCTGGCTAAAACCTTTCAGTGGCCTGAAATGGAGACAGAGCCGTGTGAAAGCAGCAGGGGCAGAGCTCCTAGATAAGATGTCAGTGTTTGAGGAGGAGAGCTCTGCTCCAAGAAGGAAGGGCTTGGAAGGACAGTGCTGGTGTGGGATCTGCAGGTCCTGGAGTGCCAGCAGCAGCATCAGCTGATTCCTGCAGGCCGGGCTGGAGGGACAGGGCTGCCTCTCACATTTCCAGGAGAACACGGAGCTCAGCACTCGAGTGCCAGTGGAGTCGTTCCAGGCAGCTCAGATGTGGAAAAATTTATAGGAAATGTTGAAATTGGAGAGCAGCAGGACTTACAGATGCGAGCTGACGCTTGAATGAATAGATATGTAAATAGAGAGCTGCAGGTAAAGCTGCAGGGGATGTGTGCTTGCAGCCACACTAAATATGTGTGCATGCAGCCATAGACACGCACGTGTACAAATATTTGAAAATCCTTTGTGTCCTGGCTTAGCTTGGTTTTTTCTTTTCCTATCACTGCTCATTTTGGCTCCAGCCTTTAAATGGAAACCTCCCAACGTGATGTTTTTACTGTTCATGACCTGGCAAGAGTTAAGGCAGCTCTAGAAAGCTGACGAATCTTCTCTTGTCCCATTTCTGGAAACAAAATCCAGTTGACCTCTGGATTGTGGGATGTTTAACGTGCGAATTGGTGTTGCTCCCCCTCTCACCTCCCCTCAGCCCTGCTGAGGATGGGTCGTGCTTCCTCTCCCAGCACTGTGGTGCAGAATAAAAAGCCAGGAAATGGGGCCTGGGTTACGCAATGTGCAGCTCAGTAAAACAAACAGTGCAGACAATCCCCAGTATCTTCAGATGACTCAGTTGCAAACGTTGCTTCCTAGCAATGGAGCAGTGCCCTGCTGGAATAAACCTCCCAAACACTTGCAGTAAATGCTGGATGTTGTTTGTCCTAGTGAAGGTCACTTTCTCCAGCCCAAGTGATTATTGATTGGATCTCCAGGTTTCTAGACCTTGGAACCCACACGTTTTGTTTTCAGCTTTGCTCGGTTTGCCTTTGGTAGCAGGAGCCTGCTCCTGTGTTTGAAACAGTCCCCATCCTTTGATTTGGGCTCTGCTAAGAGGTGGTGTGAGGGTTCTGTTTCCCAGTAGGAATGGGAAAAATGAATTGTTGGGTCGTGCTGCCAGCAGCCAAGAACCACAGTGGGGATGGAGCTTTGTGTTGTCACTTGTCTGCAGTGGAGAAGGGGTTATTCCATCAGCGCAGGCAGCACCCTCATGAATAGGCTGATGGCCCAGTGTCAGCCCCATTCATGGGGCCGTGTTTGGAGGGGGAAGGGAGGTGACCCAGCCCCATAAAGTTCCTATTGTTCTAAAAGCAGAAACATCTGCTGGAGGAGCGTTTTTGCTGAGCTCAGCAGCGGGGAGCCGCTCGTTGACCAGTTCTGGTCTTTCCACTCCGTATTTCCCACTCTTCTACACAATAATGCAGAATTTTCCTCTCGTAGGGAGGGCAAAAATAGTTCGATTAACCGTGGGGGATACGTGCACTTGGGATAAATGAAAAGCTGGCAAACAAAGGGAGCTTTATGTGAGCTGGTGGCCAATAATGCTCAGGTTTCCAGAGCCTGGTGTTGCTGTTTACTCGTTCCAAGCTTGTCACGACCCATAAAGCTCACGGGATGCTCGTTCCGGCGGCGCGTCGGGACCCAGGGGGTGTGCTGGTGGTGTTTGTCCTTCCCTGTCACCTCGTGCCACTTCCCAGGGCTGTGCTGGACTCCGGATCGGTGGTGACAGCCCACTGGCCTTTGCGAGGTGACTGCTGCACTTCACTATTCTCATCTCATTTTAGGCAAAAAGGTTCAGGTGCGTAAACCTGCACCAGGAGCTTCCGATGCTGTTCCCTCCAGGAAGCGCCCAACGCCAGTCAACCTTGCCAGTGCAATAAAGAGAGGCAATAGTGCCATTTCCCAGAGACCCTTCAAAGATAGGGTTGTGCACTTACTGGCACTAAAGCCTTATAAGAAACCTGAACTTATTCTCAGATTGCAGAAGGATGGACTTTCTCAGCAGGACAAGGATTTGCTGGATAACCTTCTGCAACAGGTTTGTACTCTGATGAAGGCAACGATTTAGGTAAAGGGAAAAAAAAACAAAAGTCTTCTCAGTCTCCCCCTCCCTCCCGTGGCAGTGGGAGCTGTTATCTCCAGGCTGCAGCTGAATGTGACTCTAAAGGCTGTGGGGGACACAGTTCTCAGCTCCCAGTGCTGCTGCAGAGATAGCAGGAGCCTCCCGTGGCTACGCCTCGGCTTAGGGGGGTGCAACCAAGCTGGATGGTTTTGGCTCACCAGATCAGTCCCTTTCAGAGGGACCCTTCTGCTTGGTCATGGGGAGGATTCTCTTAACAGAGGATCTACAAATTATTTGATTATAAGCTCTAAATCTATTTTGTTCTCATGGACGTAAAGGAGCAACGCTCTGTATTGGTACAAGTTTTGTATATGAAGGAAAAGATGTCCCCAGTTTTTTTTTTTTGTACTCCTCAGAGCCCTTCCTGCTTGGAAGTGCCAGTGGTCAGGTGTGAAGATCATGCAGCTCCTTGCCAAGCAGATTATTTGTGTGTCAAGTGTGAAAGCTGTCTCCAAGCTGAATCAGTTCCTAGCACTTTGAGTCACATTGAAGGTGCCATTTTAGGCCTCACAGTAAACACCTTCATTGCTTTATTAAACACATCATGGCTATTTATTTAAATGCTGCAGCTGCCTTCTTCTGGATTGCAATCAATTCTGGAAAAAAACCTCCTTGTTTTTTTTTTTCTTTTTCACTCCTTTCCATAGAGAGTGAGACAGGAGTTCACTTTGCCCAAGGGCACAGGGCAGGTCGTATTAAAAACAGAGTCACAGCTGGCACAACTCGTTCCTTCCTTAGACTTTAATCCCAGAGCCCTTAATTTCCCAGCTGCTTTTTTGCAGCGCTTTTTCAGTTCTCTGCCCGAGTTTCAGAGTAGAAAACTCTGTTTTTGCTGATGGCTTTTGATGGATGCTGCGCCCCGGCCCCGGCAGGCGAGCGGCGCGTGCGGGGCCACCTCACTCAGGCTGCTTTGGCTGTGAACGTGCAGCTCGTAAAGTTAATCCCTCTCAGCCCTCCCAGGGCTCCCATCCACAGGCAGACACAGATAAGCTAAAAATTACAGGCTGCGTTAAAGCTACACAGCTAAATCTGTCTAGGTGTGGGTTTCATTGTGCTCTTGCATCTCTCTCTCTCTCGCAGGACTCCGTGTTCCTGGCGGCCTTTTTGCCTCATTTTGCAAGGTTTCTATTTTTGAGAGGGTTGGGGTGGAGCTTGCAGAGTCCCACACGAGCAAAACAAGGAGGTAGCAGCTCTCAGCCTCTGTGCACAGAAAAATCCAAGTTGTTCTTCCCAGGCTCCAGGAACAGGCAGGAAACAGAGAAATTCTGGGAGAGTTGTTGTTTTTTGGTTGGTTTTTTTTTTTTTTTGGTGAAGGAGAACCTGGATTGGCTTTTGTCTCCTGGGTGTGTTTACAGGGATACCTCGATGTAAAACACAGCTCAAATTCTTGTTGTATTTTGGCTCAGGATTTTGGAAAGCTGACAGAACTGAAAGGAAAAACAAAGTGTTTGTCATGTAAACTGATAACTGGGCTTTCTATTTTTTGCTTATCAGGAGGGTTTGCCATGGTGGTTGTGCAGCCTTTTGCTCTGAAATGCCTAGATTTTTAATATTTTTACATTGGGTTGTAGCCTCCCTAAAGCAAAAGCAGGGGAATCAGCAGCATCTTCAGTTCATTCAAGACTTCCCACTCCTTTGCTTGTTTTTGAGGCATTTTCCTGCTGTGTGGATAATAGAAATCCCTGAGCACAGCCACGTCGTGAATGGAGAGCAGTAATCCCTAAACAGATGCACAAGATCCCCGTGCACTGAATAAAAGCATTTTCCACTTTCAAGGGTAGCAGTCCCTGAGCTGAGGGGCTCCAGCAGGGAATTTGGGCTGCAGCTGCTGCTTTGCCTGGCTGTGGGCACAGCATTTGGCACCTGGGCCTCCTTATCCCTCTTCACAAACACATTGAAGGCTTTATTTTCATTTCAAACTCGCCGTGCTCTGCAAGCTGAGGTTGCCCAGAGAAGCTGCCCCATCCCTGGGAGTGTCCAAGGGCAGGTTGGAGCAATCTGGGATAATGGGAGGTGTCCCTGCCCTTGGAATCTGATGGAACCAGACCATTCCATGGATCACCCAGAGAGTTTTTCACTCTCACTGGGGCTCTTTGCTTTGTTCCAGCTCCGGATTTTTCAGCAACAAGTTAAATTTTCAGTCAGGCTGTGGAAAGACTGATCCAAGTGGGATAACTCTTCCCCAAGTTGTTTCCATTCTAACCCAGCTCTGCCCATTCCAGCAGCTTCTCCTCTCTGTGCAGGCACCACGCAGGGTTTGTGGGGAAACTCCACGGGGTAGGCTTGGATGAAATGTCACGAGTGTGCTGAGCTCCCTGCAGTGCTCTGCTGGCTTCAAGCTGGAAATCCCAGGCTCTGTTCTTGCCCTGGAGAAGTTCTCCATAAAATCCACGTGGTCCCAGGGCATTCTCCTCACAGCTCCCTGAGAAAGCAGCTCTCTGTGGCCTGTTCTGTTGGCTCATTAGTGAGAAATTATCTCCTGGCAATAGTTAACCAAGTTATGGCCCCCAGAGTTCCTCTTTGGCCAGAAACTGCCCCATTTTGGCTGTGGGACAGGTGTGATAAGTGAACTGCCTGTTCCCATTAAGGCTTTATTTCCAGGTGTTTCCATCAAGTGGTGTTGTGCTGCTCCAGGCTCCCCAAGCTGAATAATCTCTTTTAGATATGACTTATTTCCCACTCAACTGGATGTGCTTTAGAAACTCATTATGAACTATTGCAGTGACAAGGCGAAAGGAAAGGCACACTTTGATTAAATAATCTTAATAATAAGGAAATGAAATATTAAAGTCTCTCCTTGTTCTCTGACACTACTAACAGCTGCTAAGTCTGCTCAGATTTTGCCTTCATCTTAGCTCTTGTTTGGTCGAGGAAGTGAGAAAATGAAACCCTAGTGATGGTTTTCCAAATTCCTTCTGTTCCAGGTGGCAAATCTGAGTGCCAAGGACAGCACTTTCACACTGAAAGATTGTGTATACAAAGAAGTGCAGAAGGACTGGCCTGGCTACTCAGAAGGAGATCAGCAATTGTTGAAGAGGATCCTCGTTAGGTAATTACCCATTTTCTTCTCTGTGATACCATCCAGGGAGGGTCCTGTAAGTCAGGGTGACCAAGGTCTGTAAGTTGAGTGTGTGACTTATTTTGACAAAATTTTGAACTGTCCATCACGCAGGGACCTGTAGGAGTGGCTAAAGTTGAATATCCAAGTGGATCCACTCTTCTCATCATCCTGGGCTCTCTTTAAATCGTTAGAGGCAAAGCTTGGGGGAAACCTGCCAGGGAGCAGAGCTGGTGCAGTTCATACTGCTGGTCTAAAATGGAGATGAGGTGATTAAATGTCTCCAGCTCAGCTCTCCTCTGAAACTCTCCTTCCTTTTTTCCACATCTTCCTGTGCAGGGTGAAGTGTTTCATCCCTAAATCTGAGTTTGGGTTGAAATCGTGGATGTGTGGAAAAGCAAGAGGTGGTTCTGTAGGGATAAATCCCTTTAAAATCCTCTTGTTTGGAGTGTGATCTCTGTTCCCTCCTGGAACAGCCCTTAACTGACTCACTTCATCCTTATTGCTGACATTTTTTTCCCTCTGGAGATATTTTCCTTAGGTGAAGCCTCCAAGCTTGGAAGCTTCTGGCTGGCAGGGAGAGAAATCTCCCAGTTTTACACAGAATTCTGCTCTCAGTGTTGATATTTTTTCAGTGCCTTGGTTCAGATTTTGTCATGCAGGCAGAGCTTTTACTTGTGCTTTGTTTTATTGCACTTTTGGTTAAGCTGAAGCACAGCATGCTCTGTTTGGGCACTTCCCATGATGTAAAAAGCACAATTGACTTGGAGATGAGACTTTTTAAACCAACAGAAAACTTGCACTCCAAGTGCTTTGGTGTGCTCAAGGAAAATCAAAACTCATTTAAATGGCCTTGATGTAAAATTATAATTAAAAGGAAAAATACAACTGCCATGCAATCTTTATGGCTTTCAAAAAAAAAAAAAATACCCAAGTTGAATTTCTCCCTGTAGAAAAGCCATGTTTACTGCTCTTTCTAGAATTGTGGCATTTACTTGGGCTGGGGTCTAAAAATAGAGCTTGGAAAGGATGTATTCAACTGTACAAACAAAGCCCTGCTCAGGCAGTGCAGGTAATGAGGCTCCAAAATGGGAAAAAAAAACATGTTGGGTTGAAGAGAGGAGAAAAACAGAAAAAGGGCACAGGAGGCAGCAGGGTTTGCATCACCAGCCAATTGTTCAAGTCCTCCTGGGTTTCAGGGCCAGTGGCCTCAGCAGCTGCAGTAATTAGCACATCTGCAGTAATTAACACATCTGCAGACACTAAAGCTGGGTCTAGCTAGGCTTGGGTTAAACCAGCTCGTTTTTCCCTATTTTTGTGTGTTTTCCATCCCTCTGGCACCCCTGGGGACCTGGGCTCTGGGAGGTGTCCCAGCCTGGGGCTGGGTGAGCTCTCAGCTCCTTCCATCCCAAACCATTCCAGGATTCCCTGAAATCTTTAATCTTTCCTCTGCTGACCTCAGTGCTTTCCTGACTCCTTAAATCCACAATTAAACAATTAGAAGCTGTGACAGGCTTGCTCAAGCAGCCCCCAAAAACCACTTTGGCTGGGTTATTTGGGCAGTATCAGTGTCCCCGTGCTCACAATCCCCAGGTCCTTTCCTTGGGTTGATCTGTGGCTGCTGAGGTTGTTTAAAATAAAATTAAACAAAGCCAGGACGGTGGTGACACTGCAGATGTCTAAATATTGCTGCAGCACAGCCCAAGGTTCAAGCTCAGGTTAAAAGGCAGATCTTGTCAAGTGCTGGGTGTTATCTGTGGGATAAATCTTCCCAATGTTTGAAGGATATGAGTGAGCTTTAATGCTGATTCCAGTTTCTTGGGAGAATTTAGAAGTGGGGTTATTCAGGCTCCACAGCTCCTGACAAACTGACTGCAGAGCTGCTTTATTAAAACCTTTAACCCTGAATTCTGGGGGGTTTTTTTTCCAGTTTGTCAGCTGCAACTTGATGCAAGAGTGGTTTGCTTTTTGGGTTTTTTTTTTTTTTGAATGATTGATTGAGGGGCAGTCTGGTGTCAAAATTGTTGGTCAAAGCTGGTGGGCTGGGAAAATACTCTGAGATCTGCAGAGGAGCAGAGACCCAGCCTGGAGGTGAATTCAAGTGATTCTAATTGTACTTTTTGCTGCTACAAAAGGGTTTTTTTTATTATTTGTCCAATACCACAAATACCAGCCCAGAGTAGCTCTGTTTTGCATGATGCAACTTAAAAGTATTATTGGGAAGCCCAAAATGTAAATCCTGGTGGACCAATAATACCTCAGCAGTTCCTGTTATAGTGCTGCCTTTCCTGGACCCAGGGGAGCTCGCTGCTGAAAGGGCTCCTGTTGCCATAAAATGTTGTTTTAATGATGCTAATGAGTGGGAGAGTTTATTCCTCAACGTCTGAGCTTCAGTTTCAGCCCCTCTTCAGTGAGCTTTGCTTTCTGAGTTGTCTCAGAAAGCAAACACTCAGCAGAAGTTTGTTTAATTAATGTCTCCCTGAGCTGTATTTCAATCAGCAGGAATAATATCTGATATCCTTTGCACCTTCAAATTCAGTGCCACTCTCACTGGTCTCCATGTGAATTATGTTTCCGAGGCTGGGATTAATTTGTTTGAATTCTTACGTCACCAGTTCAAGAGAAAAAAGGTGGAATTGTTAAAAAAGGAATTCCAAATTCAACAGGGAATCCTTACATGTGTCTAAGATGTCCAAGGTGTCCCTTCCATTGCCAAAGAGCCACAAAAACCATGGGAAAGCAAGAAGGAGAATTTGTCATTGATACTTTCCCATAGTAATTTCTCCTCCCCGGGTTTTGTCAGAGACCAGAGCCTGAAGGGTTCCCTTTCTGGCCCCTCCAAGCCGAGCTGGAGCCCCAGCAGAGCCCAAGGTGAGCCGTGTGTCCCCGTGGCAGGGGTGTGAGCAGCCCTGGTTGTGTTTTGCAGGAAGCTGTGCCAGCCCCAGAACAGCGGCGCTTTCCAGGGAGAAGCTCCTTCCCTGAGCCCTCCAAAGGACACCCTCAGCTCCAGCTCTCCCCCCCAGGTGGGTGATCCCCTCGCAGCCCCTGGGCGCTCCTGATGGGTTTGGCTGCTGGCTCTGGGTGCAGGCTGAGCTGTGCCTGTCTGCACCCTGTAATCACCTGCTGCCGGGTCAGGAGGTCCTTGGGGTTTTATTTCTCTTTTATTAACTCGGAGTCTCATTCTGGCTTTGCTCAGCATCTGTTTCTCCTCTGGACGTGGCTCAGCCAGGGCCTGTGGGGAGGATCTCTGACAATGAGGCTCAGGTTTAGTTTTAAGGGCTGAATTCCTTTTGCAGTGCCTCCATCCCTGCTGGAGTTCCTGGGAGAAGGAGCTTGTGTTTTCCTCATTACTAATAATTGAGTGGAACGAAGCTGTAATAAGCAGCTCCCAAACGTGGCTGAGTTATTAAAACCCTTGACCTTTTGCAGCCTAATTGCTGTGACAGATCCAGGGGCAGGTTGGGCTGCTCCTGCCTCAGAGATGCCAGAGCAGGGAGCTGTGAAAAGAACATTTTGCCTGCTTTTTCCATGACCATAAACCACACAGGAGCCACGTTTGACGCGTGTCAGGCAGAGCCTTGTCCCCACTTCTCCCAGGATCTCCCAGCACAGGCATTGTGAAATGTTCTGCCTTCCCAATGCTCTGCCTTCCCTTCTTCCAGTGTGGGTCAGCCCAGACAAGTTGAGCATTTATTCTTCTCCTGCCAATGGAATGTGTAATGCCTGCTTGTCTGGACAGACGCACCGAGGATTAGTGGCAAAGAATATTAACAGGTAAAGGAATTATGCGCTCTCTGGCGCTGAGAGAGAGGCAGCTCTCTGGTTGAGAACAAGGACTGTGTAACTTGTTTGCCAGGTAGCTGATTCCAGATCCTCTCCTGCTCTGCTGTGGGCATGTTCCTGGTGAATGGAGAGCGATCACCTTCAAGTTAGCTCGGAAAGATCCTGGTTTTGTGTCGCTTTTTAAGGTTGAAAAATCATCTTTGTTTCTCTGGCTGTCTGTATTTTAAAGACTCAAAGGTCTTTAGGGTGAGGTTTTGATCTCTCAGAATGACCCAGCTGAAACTCTGGGTGGTTGGTTGGGTTGGATTTAGGAAAGGCTGGTGAAACAGGGACAATCCAGCGTGGAATATAAATGTTTCCAGCATGATTCTGCCGTGTCAGACAGCAAACCACAGCACTGTGAGCTGTCACTTTTTTAATACTCTCTGGCTGTAGTTTCTATTTAGAGAAATGGTTTGTAATGGGTGCAGTGCCAGCAGAGGATTGGGATTTGGTGGGCTGGAATGCAGAATATTTTGGGAAGGTTCAGCTGTGGAATGAAGGTGAAGAAGATTGGTCTGGTAATTCTAGAAAATGGATGTATAGAACCCTCCTAACCGGAGGGATGACTTTGGAGAAGCTGATATTAGTTGTTTTTAGAGAAAAGGCTGTACAATCTGGCAGATTTTTGAGCTGTGTCACCTGTTGAGAGCCCTGCAGATGGAGATGTCCCCTCCTGGGGGAGGTGATGTTGCCAAGCCGGTCGGACGTGCTGTCCTTGCCCCTTGAGCTCAGCAGCAGAACCAGCAGCTCTTCCTTAATTACCCTGACAGGTGGAAAGAATTCCTGGCACTGAGCAGTGTCCTCAAGACCCCTGAGTTAGCAAAGAGAGAGGAAAATCCAGGTGAAAAACAGGGAACTGGGGGCTGCTCCAGCCGCCATGCAGCTGCACCTCAGCCATGGAACAACATTTCCATTCGCAAACGCGTTGCCATCCTGCCTGAGACAGAAAGAAAATAATGGATTATCCAAGAGAAATACCCAGAGCTATCGCTTGTTTTCCTCTGGGCACGGAATAATCTCTGGCTCAGAGCTGGTGCAGCCCCAGAGCTGCCAGGTGGGCACACAGTGAGGGCTGGCTGGGCTGCTGTGGCTCCTTCCACGGAGCGGCTTTGCCAGGCTGGAGGCAGCTGCCTCCAAGCTATGGGCACAGCTGGGAACCACTTCCCTCTCTGGCCTTGCTCAGAAGAGGGTTGCTCAGGTCACGTTGGCCCCTGTGACGTGGCTTTCTAGATGTCCCCTTTTGCCTGAAATTCTGAGAACTGAGCGCTTGGCACTTCCTCCCCTCTTCCGGGCAATGCCTCGCTCTTGACAAGAGGAGGGGGTGAAGCTCTTGGCCACAGAGCTGGCAGTAAAATGCAGAACTGCTGAATCCCTCCCTGCTCCAGAGGGCTGAGCACGTTTTTCCTTCGCTTTGGAACTTTGGGGTGCTCAGGACAGATGTTTTTATCCCAGAATTGTTTGGGTTGGAAGGGAGCTTAAGGATCATCCAGTGCCACCCCTGCCATGGGCAGGGGACACCTTCCAGTGTCCCAGGGTGCTCCAAGCCCTGTCCAGCCTGGCCTTGGACACTTCCAGGGATATTTCCACTCTCATTGGCTGGGACAGGGGCAGGGTTTGGGTTCCAGAGGGCTGGCTTTGAAAGAAGCTGCAGTGAGAGTGGGCTGGGGCTGTGTGTGGATAAGAGGGGAGGTCAGGAATTGCTGCTGGGATTCTTTAAGCTGTCCCACCGAACCGTGGGCTCTGGGAAGCAGCTTGGGGTGGATCAGCTGCTTTTCCCGGGGATGTTCCCTTCTCCCCTGTATTGCACCACCACCTAGCGGCAACACCCAGCTCCGCTCCTGCACCTCGGACGCGATTTAATTCTCCTTTTTCTTCCCCCCTCCCTCCCTGACAGAAACGACCCTTACCTGTGGAGTTCATCGACCCCCTGGCCAACAAAAAGCCCAGGATCTCCCATTTGGCTCACAGAACCCAACCCACTCTCAACGGGAAGCTGAATTCCTCCAACGGGAAGGACAGCCTGGCCCTCCCTGCCCCTGCCCTGCCCCCGGAGCCCGTGAGCTCCAGCTCCTCCCTGCCGGCCCTGGAGCTGCCCAGGCCCCACGATCCCCTCTCGGATGTCAGCAACGACCTGACTCACAACGGCAGAGACTGTGAGAGCAGCACGGAGCCTCCCGAGAGACTGAGTCACCCCCTGCCCACAGACTGTGCCCAGAGCAGCAAACACAACTGCGGCTCCTACGTCAAATCCAAGAAAAAATCCAAAAAGCACAAAGACAAGGAGAAGGAGAGGAAGGAGAAGAAGAGCGAGGAGAAGTGCAAAGAGGAGAAGCAGAACTGTGAAGTAATAAAAAATGCTGATTTAGTTAGTGTTGCCCAGGAGCAGGTCCCAGGTGAGTGGGGGCCCAGAGGTGCTTTGCTGGTGGCTGGGTGTGGTGCCAGGATTCCCTGCAGGAATGGGCACATCCTGGGCCACCCCAGCTGCTCTGGGGACCCAAATGCCAGCGCTGTCCTCCCTCCAAATCACCAGAGGTGCTTCCTCTCCACACACAGGCTATCAGGTTTTTCCTGTTTAACCTTCCGTGCTGTTTGGAGCTGCCTCAGAGCGTGTCATGTTTCTCCTGGTTAAATTAAAAGCTGGGATAATCTGTGGGGATGAAAGGCTGGGAGCAGTGGGAAGAGCAGTGCAGCGCTTGTGTTGGCTCTTGTGATGACGGTTGTTTGGGTTTTTAATGAAAAGTTACTCACAAAAGCTTTTAAAATTGGCTACAAAAGAAATGATAGATAAACCTGGTGATAAATGCTGTTAAAGCAGTGGAGAACCAGCTCTTCCAGGCTGGAAAAGCTTCCTCACATCCCACTGGGGCTGGGGATTTATTTATCCAAGGACTGACACAGCAGTGAATCTCCACTGAGGTGGGGTGAAAACATTTTCCATCAGGCCGCTGTTCCAAAGTCAGGTCCGTGCACTCTTAGAAGTCAGAGCAGAGAATATTTCTTGGCTGATCCCATCCATTCCTTCTCCTGCCGTTTCCATGTTTTCTGCTGTTTGTTGCAGCTCCCCAGAGCACTGGGACTTTCCCTGCAGCCTCTGGGAATATCTGTTAAATTCCTTTGTGCATTTTCCTTCACCCTGTTACTATTTTCTACATTCCCCTTCCTCCTTGGTGCATGAAAATCCTCCAGTTTTGGCTCCAGAAGGACAATGTTTTGAAATGGAGACTCGTTTGCTGGATTCCTGGAAAGGGGGAGCTTCTCAGGGTGTTGGGATTGAGCTGGTCCCAGCCCTCCCCTTCCCCACAGGCTTTGCAGCAGTGACAAAATTCACTTTGGTGGCTCAGCTAGGGACAGTCCATGGGGCTGATGGGTGTGTGGCACTGCAGAACTGAGAATTCTTCCACTTTTGTGCCAATCCCAGGGTTTTTTCTGTGAATTTTGTGTTTCTTCCGTGTTGTTTCTCTTCCCCATGAGCCTCTGGAGAGACACTCACACATTCTCTCTTTTTTGTCTTATAAGTACCCAAATTCCTAGGAGTGAGCTGAGCCTCCTCCACCACCTTTTCTGCTTCTCTTTACTGTTTAATTCCTGGATTTTTGTTAATTATTGGGAGCTGGGGTTCTTTCCTGCTGCTGTTTTGAGGTGACAAACGCGAGCTGGGCTGGGAACAATCATAAACAGGATGTGGTCAGCCCTGCTTGGATCCTGGACAGCCAGAGCTGGGATGTTTTCCTTGTGTGGGTAGCACCAGCCTCATCCTGCTCCTTGCCCACATTCCCCCTGGAGCTGTAGGGAAGCAGAGAATCACAAAAAGTTTGGGTTGGAAGGACCTTAAAGCTCTTCTGCTTCCACCACCTGCCGTGGGCAGGGACACCTCCTGCCACAAGTGGGAGTTTCTCCCACAGATTTTGTTCCAGAGGCTCTGGAGGGACTTCTGGGGTCCTTTCAGTCAGTAGGTGGCACTCACAGGCAAAATAAACCTCCTGTGTCCCTTCCCTTGCACCATCCTCAAGCCCTGCTCTGCATGGTCCAGGCTGTGGTCAGGAGAGGGGGAAAAGCAGGAATTTGGGATTGGGATGGGTTCAGAAACCCTGGCTTTGTGCCGTTCTCCCATCCTGCTCAGGAAAGCTTCTCCCTGGAAATCCAGAGGAAATTCAGGGTTCTGCTGACTCAGGTTGCGCAGCTGGGTGTGCTGAGGGTTTGGAACGTAGCACACAATTTGTGGAAAATGTCCCTTTCCAAAGGTGGGTCCAGCTGCTTTCCCCCCTCCCATTTATCCTGCACTGTTTGGTGGATGTGCAGGATGAGTCTGCTTTAGGTTTATTCTGTTCTTCCTTCAGTTTCTGAACATTCTTTAATGCCTGGGTTTTGCCCTAAAATCCTCTCTGTGGTGCCCTGCAGGACCCTGGGATATTAATTCAGGAATCTCACCCTGGAGATGCCCAGAGGAATCTCTCAAGTGTAGAAGCAGCAGAACAGAAGGTTCACCTTGTCCAGCTCAGCTCTCTGGGCTCAGGGCTGTGTTTTCCTCCTTCCCAGTGCTGCTCTCAGTGTTACCCCACTCCAGGCACTGTTTATCCACCAGTTAAATTCAGATTTTTTCCCCTGCTCGGTGCACAGGCTGATGTTGGTGTTGTTTTGCTGACAGACAAATACTGGAGGAGCCTTGAACTTTCAGCCACCTTGTTGTGGCTCCTCTGCCTCTGTCAGTTCCAAGCAAAACAGAAATCCTTTAGAATTCCATAAACTGTATGTTTCAGGCAAGTTTTACGAGTTTGAAGCTGAATTGCAGAGAGCTTTGAAGTTTAAGAACGCCTATAAACAAATCTTTATTTTTTCAGGTTTAAATGGAACATGCACTAATTCTAGTGTACCAACATCAACTTCAGACATGCCAGATTATTTATTGTAAGTATGTTTATCAGTTGCTTCATCACTTTGGGGTCATGTTTCAAGCTAAGAAATCACAACGTGCTGGGGATTTTTGTTGGACTTTTTGTGTTATTTGATAGAACTTTGTAAGGAAAAGAGTAAACCCAGCTCTGCAGATTAATAGTTGAGACTAAACTTGATATCAAGGCTGGTTTTTACCTCCTTGAGGAGTTCAAGGTTATCTCCTATAAATTGTTTAAGCACTTCAAGAAACATTTCATACCTTAGAGGGGTTTGTGAGGATTAAACATCTCCACGTCCCAGCTGGGAACATGGAGAGGGAAAAATCTGCTGGGGAAGGCAGGGCAAGGAAGGATTTGGGTTGGTTTGTTAATTCTTGCCCTCTTCAGAGCCAAGATCATCTCCATAAAGCACTGAAATATTCTTTCCTGGGAGGCTCTAACCCCTGGGTTAGGATCTGAGTTGTTTCTTGACTCTTTAATCAGATCCCCCCGAGGTTAATTAAACAACCAAAGCCCAAAAATCCCTGTGAAGGAAGCCCAGGATCTGCATAAACTCAAACCTGTTCTAAACAAAGCTTTGGGGTGGGGAAAAAACTTGTAGCTGGGGGGGTGGGAAAAATTCTCTGTGCATGTCCCAGCCTCGGGGGTTGTTTCCATCAGAGCTGGTTTGGCTGTGCTGGGAGGGAAGGGATGGAGGAGGAGGAGGAGGAGGAAGCTCTAGGGCAGATAAAGCTTTCTGCTGTGGTTGTGCTGGATCAGCCATACAAACAACCCCCTCAAGGTGACATTTTTAGGGTTATTCCAAAGAATTTGTGTGGCTGGGGGAAAAATTCTGGGTTTTTTTCTCTCAGCCACGTGCTGATCCCTCCCAGAATGGGATCTTGCAGCTCCTTGGGCTCTTCCCCAAAGAAACTGGGAGAGGTTTCTGAGCTCTGGGAGCTCTGTGGTCTCACCCAGGGTGATCTGACTGGTTTGTGCCCAGCCTCTCAGATTCTAAGACCTGTCACTGCTGTTTGGTGCTTCTTTATCCTGTGTGGATGGTTCTTTATCCCAGCCCCTGGCAAGGAGTCCGTTCTAGAAGTTTGGAGCACATAAAAAGTTGAAGCACTGAAAGTTTCCCCTTAATTTGAGGCCTAAATCAGCTTTTCCATGTTCAGGCACCACGCTGGCCCTGCTGCAACCAGAGCAGGGAGGCAAATTGGAGCCATCACCTACCAAAAGATGAGTTTTACCTTCAGAGAGGGCTGTAAAAATCAGCTTTAATGGCTTTTTGTTGGGCAAAATAACTTCCAAAAGGCCCCCAAAGGCACATCAGTTCAACCTCAGCTCAGGACACGTCAGGTGTCTCTAGAAGGTGCTGGAAATAGAGTTGCTGGTGGAAAAAAAAAATACTGAATAAAGCTGCTCACCGTGGTTTCTTGTCATGCTCTTGCCACATAATCGCCCTGCCAGCGTTTTGCAACCAGGGCTCAATGCTTTTTGTGTTCCTTTAAAGACTCTTAACACTGGAAGCATCATATTCCTGCTGTTCCAGTGCCTGGCACAGATGCAGAACTCCGTGTTCTGCGGGCCAGCAGGAGTCAGAGAAGCTGTAGCAGCTCTATCTGAGTGTCCTCCTCCACCCCCAGCTGCTCCAGGCTGGGCTGTGCCCATTCCACCCTATCTGGCAGAGATAGGAAGTTTTGGGAGCAAACATTGTTTGTTTTTACAGGAGGTCAAGGCAACAATCCCCGGTGGTTGCCTCCATGATTTGCTACTTCAGTGCAAGTCAGGATGAGAGGAAACGGCCTCAAGCTGCACCAGGGGAGGTTGGGGTGGGATACTGGGGAGGATTTCTTCACTGGGACAGGGAATCACCATCCCTGCAGGGATTTGGGGACGTGGTTTAGTGGTGGCCTTGGCAGTGCTGGGGTTTGATCTTGGAGGGCTTTTCCAGCTTTAATCCCAGAATGGTTTGGGCCGGAATGAGCTGAAGCCCATCCAGTCCCACCCTGGCGCAGGCACAGACACCTTCTGCTATCCCAGGGTGCTCAGGGATGAGACAACCACAGCTTCTCTGGGAATTCCATCCCAGACCCTTCACAGTGAAGAGTTCCTTCCCAAAACCCCATTTAGCTGGTGTTGTGATCTTCAGTTATCCACGGTTTTGTTTCCTGGCTCATGCATCCCCCCATGCTCGGCACTGCCACAACCCAGAGAGAATCCCCTAAAACCAATTCCCCCCCTAAAACCAATCTCCCCCCCCTAAAACCAATCCCCTCCTCAAAACCCATTGACCTCAAAACCCATTCCTTCACAAAACCCCGTTTAGATGGTGTTGTGATCCTCAGTTATCCACGATTTTGTTTCCAGGCTCATCCCCCTGCGCTCGATGCTGCGACAACCCAGAGAGAATCCCCTAAAACCAATCCCTCCTAAAACCAACACCCCCCCTAAACCAATTCCCCCCTAAAACCAATCCCTTCCTCAAAACCCATTGACCTCAAAACCCTTTCCTTCCCAAAACCCCGTTTAGGTGATCCTGTGATCCTCAGTTATCCACGATTTTGTTTCCAGGCTCATCCCCCTGTGCTCAGCACTGCCACAACCCAGAGAGAATCCCCTAAAACCAATCCCCCCTCCAAAACCAATCCCCCCACAAATCAGTCCCCCCCTTCCAAACCCATTGACCAGAGCCTTTCCCCCTGCAGAAAATACGCAGCCATTTCCTCCTCGGAGCAGCGTCAGAGCTACAAAAACGACTTCAACGCGGAGTACAACGAGTACCGGGACTTGCACGCCCGGATAGAGCGGATAACCCGACGGTTCACCCAGCTGGACGCCAAGCTGAAGCAGCTTCTGCAGGGCTCTGAGGAGTACAAGGTAAAGAGAGAGCCGAGAGAGCTCCCTGAGCACGTGGCAGAGCTGCAGGGCTCTGATCCTGCTCTCTTTGGGCTGGGTCGGTGTCTGAATTGCAGCCCCGGAGCTGCTGGGGAACGTGCACACAGCTGACAGCTTTGGGGAACGCTCCTCACCCAGCTCTGTGCTGCTCCTTTTTCAGGCTGGAGCCACATCATGGGACTTGTTGACAAGGAAAGGCCTCAGTGAGACAATTGGTGTCCTTAGCCAAAAGCTGCTGGAAGCTATTAGTGTATCCCAGCCAGAAAAACTCATATTTGCACATATGGGAGCGTATCAGGGCTGGAAGGGGAGTTAGCACGGGGTCATCTGTTCCTCTGCAATCTTTGATCTTAATAGTGCAGCATTATTGGGCTTGTCAGAGTGATTTTTAAAGAGTTTTAGCTATTCATTAGCTTGAAGAAGTGAGTCTCGTCGAGGATAATAAACAGATTTTTACAGAGCACCTATTGTGCTAAGCACAGCTTCCTCCCTCAAACCTCCTGCCCTTCTCCTTGCAAAATCCCTCACTGGATTGTTTTTAGATCTTGGTATGGGGGGGGAAAAAAGATCAGCTGGGGCTTTGGAAATGTGAATTATCCTGGAATCCAGGTGCTTGTCACAGGTGAGGAGTTGGGCTTCATCCTTCTGTGTCAGCTCCAGGATATCCATGGAATCAGAGCTGGTTTGGATCTGCCCAGGGAAGCCATGGAGGGAGCAGATTTTGGTTGGAATTTGGAGGAATTGTGTACATCGAGCCATCAGTAAATACCTACTGCAGAACTGAAAATAATGCCCTATTTATTTTTTTTCCTCTCTTTTTTTTTTTTTTTTTTAGACCATCCACGATCAAATTTTACAGGAATATCGGAAAATTAAAAAGGTAAGGGAATGTCCTTGGCCACAGAAAGCTTGTGGGTGGTGCCCCTGGTGTGACTGAAAGAGATGGGCCCTTGCCAAGAGCAAACCCAGGCTCTGAGGCAATTCCAGCAGATCTTTGTTCAGCTCCAGCCCATCCCTAAAAGCAGCTCAGAAAGGGTTTGGGGGGAGCTGGGAGTGCCCCTGGATGCTGGGATCGCTGAGCCGTGGCCCTGGCACACTGGGTGTGTTCACCCAGGGCCTTTATCTCTGCAGGGAAGGAACAGTTTGTGTTTCACGTGGCACAGGGTCCCAGCTGGGATCAGGCTCTTTGAATTTTTGGAGTTTGGGGCACATAAAATTTCAGTATTTTTATGCGAAGCATCCACACACCAGCGGGGATTTGGGGGTTTTCTCTTTTAAATAAATGAATAATTGTCCTGAGCGCTGTTGTCCTGAGGGATTTAGGAGCTCTTTGGAGAGATTCCCTGCATGTTGGAAGTTCATCTTTGTCCCAGAGCCTCTGAGGTGGGGGCAGAGGGCAGGTGGGGATTGTTGGAAGCCCAGTGAGGCTGAGCCTAACTCAGGTGTGCTCCTTCCCTGTGAGGAGGCTCCTGGAGCTGGATAATGCTGAAAAGGGAATTTATTCTCGGCTGAGTTTGGTCAGAACAGGACTATTTTAAAGAGGGATCTAAAAAAGCTTCTTTCCATGGTTTTAAGGTGAAAGGGGGGAGGTTTAGGTGGGATATCAGGAGGAAATTCTTCAGTGGGAGGGAATGGGATGGAATTCCCAGAGAAGCTGTGGCTGCCCCTGGATCCCTGCGAGTGTTGGATGGGTTTGGGTGGGATGAGATGATCTTTGCATTCCCTCCAACCCAAACCATCCCATGATCTGTGCTTTGTGCTGTCAAGGCTCAGCTTTGATTTGTCCAGAACCTTTCCCCACCTCTGCACTTCCTTTTTTTTTGTTTTGTTTTGTTTTGTCTTGCAGACAAACCCCAACTACAGCCAAGAGAAGAACCGCTGCGAATACCTCCACAACAAACTGGCCCACATCAAAAAACTGATAGCAGAGTATGACCAGCAGCAGTTTTAGCTGCCACTCACCCCTGGACTGGGTAGGGCAAACCAAAATCCAGTCACCCTGGACGTTACGTTCCCTTTTGTACACCCAAAATCCCTTTCAGAGACGAGCATTAATTCCTCGTGGTTGAAGAACTTGGGGATGACTTTAAGATGCCAGATCTGTCATGTCCACGTCCAGCACGCTCCTCCCGAGTTTTTAAGCCTCTCTGAATGTTGGAATGTAACAAATGGATAACAAAAAACAAACAAAGAAACAAAAAAAAAAAAAAGAAAAACAGACAAAAAAAATTCTGCTTATTTGAAGCCAGCGTTTGACACTTAAGGGAAAACTTGCCTAAAGTGACCGAAGCTCCCAAAGGTTAAGAATCTGTAGTTTTCATGGATTAAAAGTTTGGCATGAAGTTGTAATTGCCCAGCTCCACGTGGGTTACAAATTGTCCTACAAATGGTGAGGAACTGGAATTGCTGCTAGGACTGTTTGGAATGAGAGCTGTGTGCTCCCGGCTCCGCGGAAATACACCACGTTCCCTGAGCTCTGCTTGTCTGGCCCTGCTTTGTCATTGGCATCCTCGGCGTGGGGAGGGGTGGTGGCAGCACAGGGGGTCCCCTGGGGCTCAGCACCTTGGCCAGGGCAGAGGTGGATCCCAAAAAAAGGAAAAAAACCAAACCCCCAAACCCCCTTTTTTTTCTCCGCTTTGTGCGTTTGGTTGCAAACCTCCTGCCCAGTCTGCCCAGTTCACCTCCAGCCACCAGTGCTGGGAAGATGGAGACCTGTCTGGCTTTGACTTTTCTAATTTTCTACCAAGGCAGCCAATTTTATTAATTGCTAATGAGACTATGGTCTATTTTTGTATCAAAGGAAAAAAAGCATCTTTTTTCTAAAACTGTGCCTCCCTTTTCCTTTTAGGCCAAGTGCTTGGGACCTTTTCCTTGCAGTATTACTCAAAGTGACCCAGGAGTCACCCAGAGCAATGACTTTATTCCTTGATCCATGACAGGAGGGGGTGGGGGGTGCTCTGCTTTCTCCTGGGATATTTTTTTTTTTTTTGTGTCTCTGTGTGTGTGCGTCTTTGCAAGGCAGCAGCAAATCCTTGTGAGAGCAGCAAGGTGCTGGTTTCCCACGCGGATCCCTTCCACTGGTGTGCTTCAGCTCAGCCAGCTTCTCCCTGCAGTCCTGCTTCCTGATTTTTTTATTTAATTCTTTACTTTGGATTGAAGGGAACGCTTCAGAGTATGGCCAGGGTGTGAGAAACACTCCAAAAAGCACAAAGGTGTCCTTTAACTCTGCTGTTCCTTTCTTTCTCTCCCCTCTCCCCTTTCTAATCCTGCCAGCCTGTGGGATTTGACTTCTCCCCGCTTCCTCCGTTTATCTCAGAGTAAAGGATTCCTTCCCTGTGGAGTCTCCTTCCCTTGGAGGTGGCACTGAAGAGCCTTTCACCCTTTGAAGGAGAGGAATGGCAGAGTTAAGGAGGGAAACACTTCTTACAACAAGGAGTTATTTTGAGTTTGGTTTTTTCGTTGTTTTTTTTCCTTGCCCCAAACGAAACGTGGGTCCATCTGCTGTATTAAAAATAGGAGATAAAATTACTAATTATTATATTATAATTTCACACAGCCAGGGCTAATTATTATTATTATTGTTATTATTATATTATAATTTCATTGTTGTCACACAGCCAGGGCCACTGCTTTTGCTTTGTCACTTTATTCTGAGGTCTCTCCCTGTGCATCCAGCGCTCAGCAGGGCTTTGCCGTCCCCTTCTCCAAGGGAGAGGTGACAGCCAGAGGGACGTGGAATGCCACCAGAATTCCACTGGTCCTGGAGAAGGGGAGTGGGAAGAGCTGCTCTGCCCACGGAGCACAGGGGGAGCACCCCAGAGCCCCCCAGGCCGTTCCTGCTGGGAGCCTGGGGGTCAGGAATGCTATGCTCCCATCCCTCCCTCCCCACATCCGAGCTGGAGGGCAGCACCGCCTGCCTCGGGTGCTCCTGGAAAACGCTGGCAGTTCTGAGGGCGGGAGCTTTGTCTGGGAACCTTGGAGCTCCGGGGATCCCAGCTGGGAATTCCGGCCGGGGCAGCCCTGGGGGTCTGGGAGGGGATGAGGAGCCCCTGGCGCGTCCCAAATCCTCAGCAAAGCCCCAAAGCCCGCTCTGGGATTGTCACTGCGCAGCCCAGCGCCGCCGGCCCTGCCCCGCACCGGGATTTTGGGGTGGAAAATGGGAATTTCCCCAGTGCTGGGGTTTGGGGGGGGCTTCGTTCCGACTGCAGAGGAGGCGGAACTCGGGATGGCAGAAGAGGCAGCAGCTACAAACCCAGGATGAGTAAATTCTTCCATGGAAACACTTCTCCCGATCCTTCGTGTTTTGAAAGGAGGGGTTTTTTTTTTTGTTGTTGTTGTTGTTGTTGCTTGGGGAGGGGGGGATAGAGATGGATCTCAATCTTTATACATCTGCTATAAGATATTTTTGCAAACAGAGTTGTATACAAAGATGTATTGTGTACATTTACATGTATATTCTGGAACTTCTAAAAAATTTGAATATTAAAAAAAAAACCCTGAAAATATTTAATTAATTATCCAAACTGTGAGACCCAATTAGCATCCACCAACTTCCTGCTTCACTTTTCTTTTGGACTGTGTTAAAGAATTGTAGTCGAATCTGCCTTTTTTTTTTTTTTTTTTTTTTTCTTTTTAGAGACGAAGCTTAGGCAAAATTTTGTGCTTTTTGGGTTAATAGAAACCAGTTCTAGGTGATTTAAGTATGATCTTAACTTATTGATACTGTGTTTTACTTTGTAATATTGTACTGTGGATAAAAACTATATTGAGCCATGGAGTTGGAGTTTACAAAAGAGCTTTTCACTTTGCCAAAATGTTACAATTTCAAGGCAGCATAGTCTTCAGCTTTCCTAATCTTTTTTCTTAAGAGCTAGTGTCCTTTTTTTGTACACTAAAAAAGCTGAATGCTGATTTTGCAACATATAATAAATTCACTGTATTGGAAAACAAGCAGACAATAAGGTTGTGGATTTCTTTTCAGTGCTTCTCCCTGCAAGGAAACTCAAAAGGGAAAGGTGATAAATGGCTGGCGTGGAGCTTGGAAGCAGGAAACGGGAAGGAACCGGGTCACTTGAGTGAGCTCAAGTGTCAGAGCAGGGAGTAGGTAAGAAAGAGGAGAGGGAAGAGGAGCCTGGAGCGGGGCAGCTCCTTGGAACGCAGTGCTGGGCTCAGCCTCCAGCCCTGGCACCAGCTGCGGCCTTCCCACTGCAGCACCCTCGGGGCTTTTTGGAGGAAAAGCTGCTTTGGAGGAGGCTCTGGATGCTGCTGGGGCAGCCTGGAGGGGCCCTGGAGCTCAGGGATGCTCAGAATCCAGCGAGGCGCGAGTGAGGCTCATCCCGCGGTGCTGCTGGAGCAGGAGGTGGGAAGAGCCTGGCACGGACCCTGCTGGAGCTCCCACCTCCTCCCACCTGGCTGAATCATCCCAAAAAAGCTCGGCACGCAAAGGGCGCCTGGGCCGCGTCAGGAGCGTCCCTTGCCTTGCTGTCCCCGTGCGTTGCTCTGGCCCTGCCCTCGGCAGCATCCCTGGGGCTGGATGGAGCAGGCACAATGAAACCAAGGATAAAACTACTCGGGAGTGCAGTGGCTTTGGAATTGCTGCTGTGCTGGTGCTGCCTCTCTCCTGGAGCACAGCGAGCAGCGCAGACTCGGGGCTGGAGGCCACAGGTGCTGCTGGCCCTGCATTCCTGTGCCCATAACGAGTTCCCTTGGGTTAAGTGCTGGATTGGGGATTGTCCCTCCGCAACAGCACGCTGTGGAGAAGGTGACAATCATCCAGGGGTCAAAGAACGTTTTACAGAGTCTTGGTTTATTTGTTAAAAGGTGTCCTTGTCCTTGCAGCTGACACGAGGAGGCACCGGCGGGACTCGGCCACGGAGCAAGAGCTGAGCCCAGGCTCTTGCAAATGCCCAAATCCTCCAGTTTTAGTTTCAGATGTGGCTTCTGAGCCAAGCTCGGCGCCCCAGGCCCCCTTTTTACCCTCTGTGAGCCTCCCCGGGGGCGCTGAGCGGCTCCAAGGCCGGCTCTGCCCCGCGGGGACGCTCGCACAGGAAGGGTCCCCGTCCCCTCCCAGCTTTCCTGGGGAATTCCTCCCAACCGCTGGCAGCTCCGGCGCTGCCCGGGGTCACGCATTGAGCTCATTAACTCGGAGCTGCCCCAGTGGAAATTTACTGGCTGCGTTCGCCGTGCCAGAGCCAGCCGGGCTCCTGCCGCCGCCGCCGCCTCCTTATCGGCCCCGCCGGGAGCCGGGAGCGCCGCACCGGGAGCATCCCCGCGCTCCGCGCCCTCCCGGCTGGCAAAACCCGGCCGGCCGCAGGCTCGGGAGGAGCCCTGGGCTCTGATAATTCACCGATAACTCAGGTCACGCTTGGGAAAAGTCACTTTGCATCGAGTCGTGCACAAACTGCCCCTAATCTGGGGTCACGCAGGCGTGGGAAGGCCCTGGCCAGGTTTTAGGGGCGCTGGAAACCGGTGACAGCACTGTGAGATTGTTCCCCGTGTTTGGTTTTTTTTTCCCCATGGTTTTTTTCCCCTGTGGATTTTTCCTCCGTGGTTTTTTTCCCTGGGCACCTTTCAGTGCTCGTGGCTCGTTTACAGGAGGAAGCTCATTAGAATAATTTGTCCTCGCCACGGTCCGATGGCGCTGGTCCCTCTCCCAGAGCAGCTGCTGCACCTCCAGCGCCGGGCACGACCCCCAAAATCACCTCCTGCTCCCCCCCCTTGCAGGCGTGGGTCCGACCTTGGGCACGCAGCGCCGGGAGGGCGATGGCACAGCGAGAGGGAGGAGGATGAGGAGCTGCCAGCAGGGATATAATGAAGGGCCAGGGCTTGGGATTGTGTTACACGAGGGGAAAAAACCCAACAGTGGAGGAAGGAAAACGTGGCAAGGGAATTCTGAGGCTGCTGCGAGGCACAAACCCTGGGTTGGTGGGGTCGGCCTCGACCTGTTATGGGGGGCGGACAGAGGCAGGACCCCCCAGCCGAGCCCGTCCAGCACTCGCAGCATCTCCGGCCGCCGCAGGAGCAGCCCCTGAACCTGCTTAGAATGAAGTTTGGGAGCCCCCGGGGGGGCTGCGTGGCCTGGAAACGCATCCCGGGGCTGGGGCGGGGGGTCCGCAGGGAGCGGGGGGTGGGCTCCATTGCTGCGGGAGCGGGGCCGGTCGCTATGGCTCCGCTGCGGCTCCGCTGGCCCCCGGCCAGCCCCCGGCAGCTGGGGAGCGAAGGCGCTGGGCGGCCGGCCCGGGCTCCCGGCCCATGGACGCGTTGGGCGAGCGGGAACAAGGGAGCCCCGCTCATGCGGTGCCGAGCGTGGGAGGAGTGGGAAGGGAGTGGGGGAAGGAACAATGGTGGGAGTTATGGGAGGGGGGCGAAAAAAAAAAAAAAAATAAGGGGAAAAAAAAAAAAAAGAGGAAAGCAGTGGAAAAATACCAGTTCTGGGCCCCTGGCAGCGCTGCCCGGACCCTCCCCGCCCCAGGATTATTGTACAAAGAAATGTTATTTTTGTTTCAATAATTTGCTGAGGCACTGGCATTCCAGCGCGGGGCTCGTTTTGTCCTCCAGCCCGGCACCAAGGGATCATTGTTCCTCCATGGCCAAGGGGCCGCACGCGGCCCCCCGGCACCGCCGTGCCCTCCACCGCCGCCTCTCCCCGCGGCCGCCCGGCCGCAGGTGCCCTCCGGGGTCGGTCCCGGTGGGTCCCGTCCCGCTGCGTGCCGGAGGCTGGGTGGCGATGGCAGCGAGCCCCGAGGAGCGGGGTGGGTGGCGGAGGAGGGCAGAGCTGTCCTCGCCGTGTCTGCGGGGAGCGAGGGTGGGGAAGGGGCCGGGGCGTTGCTGCGGCTCCGGGGGCCCCTTTGAAGCGGGGCGGGCCATTGAAAGGCAGCGGGACCCCGGGGGCCGCCAGCGGGGGGGGCGGCCACGACCCCTTTCTCTGCCCGGCCCCGGGCGCTCCCCGCGCTCCCCGGGCCCACGCGGGGGTGCGGCCCCACACGGGCTCCGTGCCCCCCGGCAGCGCCCGCGGGGAGCCGGGGTGGGCGCCGGCGGCGGACGGGGCTCCGCGGCGAGTCCGCCCCGCGGGCTCTCGGGGCTCCGGCCTGCCGGGACTTTTGGGTGCCGTGACAGGGGCTCTGGGGTGCCGTGACCTCCGGGGTGCCCACGCCGGGGGCTCCAGGGAGCCGTGGATTTTGGGGTGCCCACGCCGGGGGCAGCAGCGGCTGCGGGGTGCCGGGGTGCCCCTGCCCGGGCAGCGCGGTGCCGGTGCCGGTGCCGGTGCCGGTGCTGGTGCCGGTGCCGGTGCCGGGCTGGCAGCCCCGTGGGAGCGGCGCCGTGGGAAGGCGCCCGCGGGTCCCGGGCGCAGGAAGCCGCCGGCCCGGGGCTGTCAATGGCCGGAAGGCGGCGGCGGGACCCCCGGTCCCGGCCCGGGACCGGCCCCGGCGACACTTCCCCTTCCCGGGTCAGCGGCCGCTTCCCCCTCCCGGCCGGCACCTCCCGCCGCGCCCCGGTACGAGCGGCCGGCGGGGTCCGGGGAGCCCCGCACGTGCCCCGGGACCGGGGTCGGGGGGTCCGGGGGTCCGGGCTGCCGGTGCCCGTGGGCACGTGCGGGGGGCGGGGCCGGGCGGGGGCGGGGCCGGGGCGGGGCCGCGGAGCCGATTAAGCGGCGGGAGCCGGGGCGGCCGCAGCGCGATCGCATCGTCCCCGCGGGGCAGCACCGGACACCGGGCACGGGACACCGGGCACCGACACCGGGCACCGAACATCGGGCACTGAACACCGGACACCGGCTGTCGGCACTGGGCACCGAACACCGGGCACAGGGTACCGCCACCGGACAACGGGCACCGGGCACAACCACTGGCACCGGGCACCGGGCACCGGCACCGATACAGACTCAGACACCGGCTCCGGCTCCTGCGCGCCCGGCGCGGCCCGGTCCGGTGAGTGCCCGCGGCGGGGCGGGACTGGCCCCGGAGCGGTTCGGGTTTGCGGGTCCGTGTCCCCCCGTGCCCTCGGCGCGGTGTCCCCCTGTGCCACCCCCGGGTGCTGGGACACCGCTGTCCCCAAGTGCCCTTTCCCCTGGAGGGGGACAGCCCTGGTTCCCACGTCCCCTGTGCCACCCCGGGCGGCTGGGACAGCCTCTGTCCCCGCGTCCCCTTTGCCACCCCTGGGCGGTCGCGATGTCCCCTGGGACAGCTCAGGCAGTGGGAACAGCGCTGGTCCCCACGTCCCCTGCCCCATCTGTCACCCCAGGGCGTAGGGACCGCCCCTGTCACCAAATTCTCTGCATGCCTGGGAGCTGGGACAGCCTCTGTCCCCACGTCCCCTGCACGCTCTGACACCCTCGGGAGCAGGGACACCCCTCGTGTCCCCTGTGCGCCACCCCAGGCTGCGGAGTTGTCCCCACGTCACCTGGACGCGACCTCTGTGACCCCCAGGGATCGAGGGAAGACACAATTCCCACGGTGCCCCCCGCCGTGCGGGGACACCCCTGTCCCCTGGGAGCATCCCTGGTCCTGCTGTGCCACCCCCAGCGAGGGGACACCAGGACAGTCCCTGCCTGCCCCCAGCAGGACCGTGCCCCCCTCTGTGCCCTCTGTGAGCTCCTGGGCTGAGGCTGTGCCCCCCAAACCCCCCCTGTCCCCGACACGGGTGGGAAGGGGCCGCAGCGGCCGCCCCAGCGCCACCACCACCCCGCCGGGCGGGGAGCCAAGGTCCCCACGGGCGGCACAGCCACGTCCCAGCAGGGCGGAGGGCCCGGGGAGGGCCGGGGGGGTGGCCCGGCGTGCTGACACCCATTTCCTGCCATTGCAGCTCCAGGAACAATGGCAGAGCCATTCCTCGTGGAGAGCCCCGACGTCACCTACAGCAAGGACTTCATCGAGGCCAAGTACACCTACAGCACCGTGCACGTCTGCAAGGAGAACGGCGTCACCAAGGTGGGCAGGGGCTCCGGGGGGCTCCGGGGGGCTCCACTCGTCCCTGCTGTCCCCAGCTGTGCCCTCTCTCTGTCCCCAGGTGCGGCCGTGCTCCACCCGCTTCACCTTCCGCACGGGCCGGCAGGTGCCGCGCCTGGGGGTGATGCTGGTGGGCTGGGGGGGCAACAACGGCACCACGGTGACAGCGGCCGTGCTGGCCAACAGGCTGGGGCTCTCCTGGATGACCAAGACGGGCCGCAAGGTGGGTGTCCCCAGCAAGGGGGGTGTCCCCAGTGTGACCTCAGTGAGGGGGTTCCCTCAGTGTCACTCCAGCAGCGTTGCCAGATGACCCGTGGGGTTCCCCAGTGTGACCTTCAAGAGTGTCCCCAGTGTGACCAGAGTGTCCCCAGAGTTACCCCAGCAAGGGGGGTGTCCCCAGCCTGATCCCAGCGAGGTGGGTGTCCCCAGCAGTGTCCCTGCAAGACGTGTGTCCCCAGTGTGACCCCAGTTAAGGGGGTGTCCCCAGAGTGACCTCGGTGGCATGGGTGTCCTCAGTGTGACCCCTGCAAGGGCCACGTCCCTGGGGTGTCCCCAGAAGGACCCCAGCGAGGTTCTGGGGTCATCCCACAGGGCTGGGGGCACCGAGCTCAGCTGCTCTGGTGTCCTGCACCCCAATCCCCTCCCTGCCCCTGCAGAGGGGCTCTGCAGCCCCAGTCCCCACTCTGGGGGTGCAGGGACCCCTCTGACGCCCCCAGCCCCTCACCCCCGCCTGTCCCCTCCCAGACAGCCAACTACTACGGCTCCCTGCTGCAAGCCTCCACCGTGTGCCTGGGCACCGGCCCCTCGGGTGATGTGTACGTGCCCTTCCGGGACCTGCTGCCCATGGTGCACCCCAACGACATCGTCTTCGACGGTAGGTGGGGCACGGGGGGGCCCCCCCGGCGGCGCGGGGCGCCCCGAGCGCCTGGGTCACCCCGTGTCCCCCAGGCTGGGACATCTCCTCGCTGAACCTGGCCGAGGCCATGCGGCGGGCGGAGGTGCTGGAGTGGCCGCTGCAGGAGCAGCTCTGGCCGCACATGGAGAAGATGAAGCCCCGTCCCTCCATCTACATCCCCGAGTTCATCGCCGCCAACCAGGAGGAGCGCGCGGACAACGTCCTGCGCGGCCCCATGGCCCAGCAGGTCGGGCCGGGCGGGGCAGGGAGGGGACAGGGGACACGGGGGAGGTGACACCGAGCTGACCCCCGCCTCGGCCGTGCCCCAGGTGGAGCAGATCCGCAGGGACATCCGAGACTTCAAGGAGAGCAGCGGCGTGGACAAAGTCATCGTCCTGTGGACGGCCAACACGGAGAGGTTCTGCGACATCGTGCCGGGGCTCAACGACACCGCCGACAACCTGCTGAGGGCCATCGAGGTCAGGGGGAGGGTGACAGCCTCAGGAGGGTGACATTCTCGGGAGGGTGACACCCTCGGGAAGATGACAGCCTCGGGAGGGTGACATTCTCGGGAGGGTGACACCCTCGGGAAGGTGACAGCCTCGGGAGGGTGACGGCGCCGCTGAGCCCGCCCCGTGTCCCCGCAGCGAGGCCTGGAGGTGTCGCCGTCCACGCTGTTCGCCGTGGCCAGCATCCTGGAGGGCTGTGCCTACATCAACGGCTCCCCCCAGAACACCTTCGTGCCCGGCGCCGTGGAATTGGCCGCCCAGCGCCGCGTCTTCATCGGCGGCGACGACTTCAAGTCGGGGCAGACCAAGCTGAAGTCGGTGCTGGTGGATTTCCTGGTGGGCGCCGGCCTCAAGGTACGTGGGGGCTCAAAGGGGGTCTGTCCCCACCTGCAGGGGACAGGGGCTGACCTGCCCGTGCCCTCTGCCCAGACCAAGTCCATTGTGAGCTACAACCACCTGGGCAACAACGACGGGAAGAACCTGTCGGCGCCGCAGCAGTTCCGCTCCAAGGAGATCTCCAAGAGCAACGTGGTGGACGACACGGTCCAGGCCAACCCCGTCCTCTACGGCCCCCAGGACAAGCCTGACCACTGCGTGAGTGGGGGGCCTGGGGGGGTCGCACACGCGCGGGGGTGGCAGTGGGGGTGACGGGGACGTGGCTTTGGCAGGTGGTGATCAAGTACGTGCCCTACGTGGGGGACAGCAAGCGGGCGCTGGATGAGTACACGTCCGAGATCATGATGGGCGGCACCAACACCATCGTCATCCACAACACCTGCGAGGTGCGTGCCGGGTGTCCCCAGGGTGTCCCCGGGGTGTCCCCAGGGTGTCCCCTCAGTGCCACGGTGGCTGCTGAGCCCTGGCTGCCCGCAGGACTCGCTGCTGGCCAGCCCCATCATCCTGGACCTGGCCATCCTGACGGAGCTGTGCCAGCGCATCTCCTTCTGCACCGAGGCTGACCCCGAGTTCCAGGGCTTCCACAGCGTCCTGTCCATCCTCGCCTTCCTCTGCAAGGCCCCGCTGGTGCCCGAGGGCTCCCCCGTGGTCAACGCTCTGTTCCGCCAGCGCAGCTGCATCGAGAACATCCTGAGGTACCCGGGGGCACCGAGTGCCGCCAGCCCCGTGCCCGCAGGGGCACCCACAGGCTTGCAGGGGGTCCCAGGGTGCCAGGGGGTCCCCGTGCCCACCGGGGGGTGTCCAGATCCAGGGGGTGCTGGAGCTCAGTGTCTGGGGTGCCCAGTGGCACCAGTGGGTCCCGGTGGCACCAGTGGGTCCCGGTGTGTGCTGGTGACAGGCCCAGTGCCCAGAGGTCCTGGAGATGCCCAGCACCAAGGTCCCAGCTCGGGGGGGTCCCCATTTCCCATTCACGGGGTGCCCAAGGGGAGCAAGGTGCCAGTGCCCGGGGTGTCCCAGCACCCAGCGGCTCCCTGATGCCCGAGGGGTGCCCAAAACCAGTGGATCCCAGTACCCAGCAGCAGTGGCTCCCAGTAACCAAACCTTGGGGTTCCCAGTGCCAGTGGTGCCCAAACCTTGGGGTTCCCAACTCCACTGGGTGCCAAATCTCACGGATCCGAGCACCGCTGGGGTTCCTGCTCCCATTCCAGCTGCTCCCAGTGCCCAACCCCTGGAGGTGCCACACTGGTGTCACCAAAGCTCTCTGGTGTCACCCAGTGCCTGAAACACCCCTGTTCCCCCCAGTGCCTGAACACCCACCCCAAACCCCACAGCCCCTGGAAATCCCATTCCCCCCAATGCCCTGAACACCCCCAAGCCCCCCACACCTAACTCTCCATGTTCCCAACGCCCCCATCCCCTCCCTGTGTCCCCCACCCCTCCTGTGCCCCGTGCCACCCCCCCATGCCCGGGGATGCCCCCCTGACCGCCGGGGGTGCCCCCCTGAGCCGCTGTGTGCCCGCAGGGCCTGCCTGGGGCTGCCCCCCCAGAACCACATGCTGCTGGAGCACAAGATGCAGCGGCCGAGCCCCCCCAAGCGCTCCTGTCCCGGGGGGGCCGCGTGTCCCCTGGTGCCCAAGAAGAGCCCCCCGGTGCCCACCCAGCTCAACGGGCACCCCCCGTGCGCCCCCCGGGCACCCCGCGTCCCCCTGCACATCGACGGCGCCGACTGACCCCAAACTTTGTAGGGGGGTGGGGGGCACGGGGGTGGGTTTGGGGGGGCGGTTCTTACCCCCACCCCAATTGGTGAGGGAGACTCCAAACTGTGAAATTTGTACCCACCAATAAACCCCGAGCACAGCGTGACACCCCCGACTGTTTTTGGGGTCTCTTCACTTGGGTTTTGGGGTCTCATCTGGTCTTTGGGGTCCTCCTTGGAACCTCAGCCGGTTTTGGGGTCCCTCACCTGGTTTTGGGGTCTCTTCACTTGGGTTTTGGGGTCCCTCATTTGGGTTTTGGGCTCTCATCTGGTCTGTGGGGTCCTCCCTGGAACCTCACCTGGTTTTGGCCTCCTTCACTTGTTTTTTGGGGTCTCATCTGGTATTTGGGGTCCCCCTGGTGGTTCCTTGGAATCTCACATGGTTTTGGGGTCCCTCACCTGGTTTTGGGGTCCCTCATTTGGTTCTGGGGTCTTTCACTTGGTTTTGGAGTTTCTTCTCTTGGGTTTTCGGGTCTCTCACTTGGTTTTTGGGGTCTCATCTGGTATTTGGGGTCCCCGGAACCTCAGCCGGTTTTGGGGTCCCTCATTTGGTTTTGGGAGTTCCTTCACCCGGTTTTGGGGTCCCTTTATTTGGTTCTTGGGGTCCCCCCTCACCTCGTTCCTCTTCGCGTGGTTTCGGGGTCCCCCCCACCCGCAGTGAGACCCAAACATCGCCGCCTTCTGAAAAAAAATCAAATTACATTTATTGATGCGGGGGGGAAGGGGGGGTGTTGGGGGGGTCGTGGATTTTTTTTTTTTTTTTGTCATTTTAGGGCTTTTTTTTTTTTCTTTTTTTTTTTTTTTTTGTATTTTTTTTTTTTTTTTTTTTTTGTTCTTTTTTCCGGGGGGAGGGGGGGTGTTCCCCCATTTTGTTTTGATAAGCAATGGTGGGGGGGGGGGGATCTAGAGGTTTAGAAATGAGGGGGGGGTCCCTACACAGAACAGAACTACGCCTATGGGGGGGTCACCCCACTTTTTGGGGGGGACACGAGGGGGGCTGTACAGGGGAGGGGGGTCCGGGTGTGCAGCGGCATTTTGGGGGCTCTTGAGGGGGGTAAGGGGTGGGGGAGCTTTGAGGTCCTTTCTGTTATAAAAGAGGAAAAAAAATCAGGCAAAAAAAAAAAAACAACGAAAAAATAAAACCAAACACCAAAAAAAAAAAAAAATTCCAAACCACACCAGAAAAAAAAAAAAAAAATTCCTTCATATGAAAGTGGTCCCTGGGGTGGGGGGCCCCGGTCTGGTGCTCGGGGGGGGCCGGGGGGGTCACAGTGCTGGCTGAGCACACAGACTGGGGGGTGGGGCTGGGGGGGCTGCTCTGCACTGGGGGGGGGCTGTGCCATGGGGGGGGCACGGCCTGGCCCCCCCCCCTCCTTCCCCTCCCCCAGCACAGCCGGGATTTGGGGGGCACTGGGAGAACTGGGGGTCACACTCACAGCTCAGGGAACCCCCCCGGATGCCCCAAATTGGGGGGGGTGGGGGGGGGGGGGGTTTGGCACTACCTGCCATGGAGGGGAGGGGGGGCGCAATGCCCCGGAGCCCCCCCCCAAAAAAAAAATCCACAAAAATCCCCCCTCCCACCACGCGTGGGGGGCCAAAACACCCCAAAAATGCCCCTTCAGCCCCCCCCCCCAGTGCTGGACCCCCCGCCTTGGGGACGGGGGCTGCGGTTGGGAATGTGGGGAGGGGGTCCCCAGTGCTGGGGGGGGCAATAAATGGGGTCCCAGCCCAAAGGGGGGGTCCCCAGTGCTGGGGGGGGCAATAAATGGGGTCCCAGCAGTTTGGGGGGGTCAACCCCAGTACTGGGAACACCCCCAGTTTGGGGGAAGGGGGGAAGGACTGGAAATGGCTCCCAGTGCTGGAAAACAGGGGAGGGGTCCCAGTGCTGGGGGGGGGGGAGCAAATAAGTCACGTGACTTATTTCTAATCATCATTATCTTAATTATCTTTTTTTTTTTTTTTCCCGCTCGTTTTTAGTGTTCGTTTGGAAAAAAAAAAAAAACCCCCAAAACCCCAAAAATATAAAAAAAATAAGAAAAAGGCGGGGGCGGAATAATTGGGCGGAGGAAAGGGGGGGGGGGCGCTGAATGAATTGGGGGGTTTGGGCGTGACGGGGCGGGGCCGGGTGGGGCTGATCGTTTGATCATTAAAATTAATGAATTTTTTTGTTGTTTTTTGGTTTTTTTGGTTTTTTTGTGGTTTTTTTTGTTTTTTCGGTGGTGGGTGAGGGCGGTCTGGCTGTCGGCGGCCTCGGCGCGGGGCTCACACGCTCATTGTCATGCTGGGCGAGTACTACAGAGAGAGCGGAGACACCACAGCGTTATTAGCGGGGCCGGGGTGGGCAGGGGGGTCCCGGGGTTGGGGTTGGGGTTGGGGGGGGCACACACACCGCTTGCCCCCCCCCCCCCCCAGCGCCGCCCTCCTTCCTCATCCTCACACCTCGCTCGGCCAAGGCGCCCCCCCCGCCGTCGCCGTCGCCGCTGCCGGTGGTGCCGATGACGATGATGACGCCGGCCGTGGTGGTGGTGGTGGTGGTGGTGGTGACACAATTTGGGGGGGTCGCCAGGGGGCTTTGCTCGCTGACCCCCCCCGTCCCCGGCCGCGCCCCCCCCGGGCCCCCCGCCCTCGCCGCCTGCCCCCCCGGGGGTGCGCGGGGGTCCCCGCCGGGTCCCTTACGCTGTCGCTTTGGAAGGGATTTAGGAAATTGCTGCTCAGCTCGGCGTCGTCACGAGGGGTCCCGGGGGGGTTGCTCAGGGCCCCCAAATTACTGGGGGAGCTCTGGAGGGAGGGAGGGGGGACAAGAGTTAGTGGGGGTCTGGGGGGGGGGATTAATGGGGTGACAGGAGATGGGGAGGGGGCGGTGGGGTGGGGGAGTCACAGTGTGGGGAGGGGGTAAAGGGGGTCACAGCAAATGGGGGAACCCAAATAAATGGGGTCCCAGTAAATTGTGGGGGGCGATAAATGGGGTCCCATAAATGGGGTGGTCCCAATATATGGGGGAACCCAAATAAATGGGATTTCACTAAAGTGTGGGGGGCAATAAATGGGGTCCCAATAAATGGGGTGGTCCCAGAACATGGGAGAACCCAAATAAATGAGGTCCCAGTAAATTGTGGGGGGGCGATAAATGGGGTCCCAATAAATGGGGTCCCAAAAATGGGGTGGTCCCAATATATGGGGGAACCCAAATAAATGGGGTTTCAGTAAATTGTGGGGGGCAATAAATGGAGTCCCAGTAAATTGGGGGTGATAAATGGGGTCCCAATAAATGGGGTGGTCCCAATATATGGGGGAACCCAAATAAATGGGGTCCGAATAAATGGGGTGGTCCCAGAACATGGGGGAACCCAAATAAATGGGGTCCCAGTAAATTGTGGGGGGCAATAAATGGGGTCCCAATAAATGGGGTGGTCCCAGCACATGGGGGAACCCAAATAAATGGGGTTTCAGTATATGGAGTGGGGCAATAAATGGGTTCCCAAAAAATGGGGTCCCCAAAACAATTGCGTGGTCCCAATATATAGCGGGGGCAATAAATGGGGTCCCAAATAAATGGGGTGGTCCCAGCACATGGGAGAGCCCAAATAAATGGGGTCCCAGTATATGGTGGGGGGCAATAAATGGGGTCCCCATAAATGGGGTGGTCCCAGCACGTGGGGGAACCCAAACAAATGGGGTCCCTGTAAATGAGGGACCACGGGCTCCCCAGCACGTTTGCCCCCCATCAGTGGGGTCCCAGTAAATGGGGTGGTCCCAGAATATGGGGGAGTCCCAAAAATAGGATCCCAATACACGTGGGGGGCTCCCAGTGCATTTCCTGGGGGTCCCAGTGCACGGGGGATCCCAGCACACTGGAGATTCCCAATAAACAGAGGTGCCATTCCACGGGGGACCCCAGTAAAGGGGGTGCCAGCACCGTGGGGGTCCCAGGTCCCCAGCTCACCTTTGGCAGCCCATCCATGTCCCCGGAGCCTGCCAGGGTGACAGAGGGGCATTAGTGACCCCCCGAAATCTGAGTGTCCCTAAGCCACGTGTGTCCCCCAAACTGTGTCCCCCACCCTCCATAATCCACGTGTCCTTCCCACACTGCGTGTCCCCCAGTCCATCCGTGTCCCCAGACCTGTGTGTGTGTCCCCAAATCTGTGTGTCCCCAAATCTGTGTGTCCCCAAATCTGTGTGTGTGTTCCCAAATCTGTGTGTGTGTCCCCAAATCTGTGTGTGTGTCTCCAGATCCGTGTGTGTCCCCAAATCTGTGTGTGTCCCCAAATCTGTGTGTGTGTCTCCAGATCCGTGTGTGTCCCCAAATCTGTGTGTGTCCCCAAATCTGTGTCCCCAAATCTGTGTGTGTGTCCCCAGATCCGTGTGTGTCCCCAAATCTGTGTGTGTCCCCAAATCTGTGTGTCCCCAAATCTGTGTGTGTCCCCAAATCTGTGTGTGTGTCCCCAAATCTGTGTGTCCCCAAATCTGTGTGTGTCCCCAGACCTGTGTGTGTGTCCCCAAATCTGTGTGTCCCCAAATCTGTGTGTCCCCAAATCTGTGTGTGTCCCCAAATCTGTGTGTATGTCTCCAAATCCCTGTGTGTGTCCCCAAATCTGTGTGTGTGTCCCCAAATCTGTGTGTGTCCCCAAATCTGTGTGTGTGTCCCCAAATCCGTGTGTGTCCCCAAATCCGTGTGTGTCCCCAAATCTGTGTGTGTGTCCCCAAATCTGTGTGTGTCCCCAAATCCGTGTGTGTGTCCCCAAATCTGTGTGTGTGTCCCCAAATCTGTATGTGTGTCCCCAAATCTGTGTGTGTCCCCAAATCTGTGTGTGTGTCCCCAAATCTGTGTGTGTCCCCAAATCTGTGGGTGTGTGTCCCCAAATCCGTGTGTGTCCCCAAATCGTGTGTGTCCCCAAATCTTGTGTGTGTCCCCAAATCTGTGTGTGTCCCCAAATCTGTGTGTGTGTCCCCAAATCCTTTTCCCATCTGTGTGTGCGTTCCCAAATCTGTGTGTGTTCCCCAAATCCTGTGTGTCCCCAAATCTGTGTGTGTTCCCCAAATCTGTGTGTGTCCCCAAATCCCCCCCTCTTGTGTCCCCAAATCTGTGTGTATGTCTCCCCTGTGTGTGTCCCCAAATCTGTGTGTGTGTCCCCAAATCTGTGTGTGTCCCCAAATCTGTGTGTGTGTCCCCAAATCTGTGTGTCCCCAAATCCGTGTGTGTCCCATCTGTGTGTGTGTCCCCAAATCTGTGTGTGTGTCCCCAAATCCGTGTGTGTCCCCAAATCTGTGTGTCCGTTCCCAAATCTGTGTGTGTGTCCCCAAATCCGTGTGTGTCCCCAAATCTGTGTGTGTGTTCCCAAATCTGTGTGTCCCCAAATCCCTGTGTGTGTCCCCAAATCCCTGTGTGTGTTCCCAAATCTGTGTGTGTGTCCCCAAATTTGTGTACGTGTTCCCAAATCCCTGTGCATGTTCCTAAATCTGTGCCTGTCACCAAATCCCTCTGTGTGTCCCCAAACCCGTGTCCACGTCCCCAAATCCCTGTACGTGTCCCCAAATCTGTGCCTGTCCCCAAATGCCTGTGTGTGTCCCCAAACCCCTGTGCATGTTCCCTAATCCCTGTGTCCCCAAATCCCTGTTTGTGTCCCCAAACCCCCTCGTGTGTCCCCAAATCCCCCGTGTGTGTCCCCAAATCCCCGTTTGTGTCCCCAAATCCCCGCGTGTGTCCCCAAATCCCCACTTGTATCCCCAAATCCCTGTTTGTGTCCCCAAATCCCCGTGTGTGCCCCCAAATCCCCGTTTGTGTCCCCAAACCCCTCGTGTGTCCCCAAATCCCCACTTGTGTCCCCAAATCCCTGTTTGTGTCCCCAAATCCCCGTGTGTGTCCCCAAATCGCCGCGTGTGTCCCCAAATCCCCGTGTGTGCCCCCAAATCCCTGTTTGTGTCCCCAAATCCCCGTGTGTGTCCCCAAATCCCCATTTGTGTCCCCAAATCCCCGCGTGTGTGTCCCCAAACCCCCGTGTGTGTCCCCAAATCCATGCGTGTGTCCCCAAACCCCTCGTGTGTCCCCTCAGTTCACTCCCCCCTCCCCCCCCCGCGCCCCTCCTGCTGCACGAGCCCATCCAGCCTCAGATGGACCCCCCCAGATGGATTTGGGGATTTTGGGGTTCCTGGGGGGGGAAAGCACAGAGGTCCCTGCTGTCCCCAGGGCTGTCACCCACCTAAGGACCCGTTCATGTGGTGCGGCTCCATGGCGCTCATCCCGCCCAGCGGCCCCTCGGCTCCGGGGCCCATGGGGAACTGCAAGGGAAAAGGGGGGGCTCAGGGATGCTGGGGGGACCCCGAGGGACCCCTGAGCCCCGTGTCCCCCCCCTGTGTCCCCTCCCTGTCCCCTCCCTGGCTCACGTTGGGCCGGCTCCCCGCGGGTCCCATGGGGTTCATCATGGTGTACATGTTCTCGCTGGAGTTGGTGGAGTCTGGGGGGACACAGCGCGCGTGGGGGGGTGAGCGTGGCACCCCCCGATCCCGGTTACAGCCCCAAATCCCAATCACACACCCGAATCACAATCACACACCCGAAAATCCCACTCATACCGCCAAATCACAATCACAGCCCCAAAAATCCCACTTATAGCCCCAAATCCCTATCACAGCCCCAAAAATCCCACTCATATTGCCAAATCCCTACCACAGCCCCAAAAATCCCACTTATAGCCCCAAATCCCAATCACACACCCGAAAATCCCACTCATACTGCCAAATCACAATCACAGCCCCAAAAATCCCACTTATAGCCCCAAATCCCTATCATACCCCCCAAATCACAATCACACACCCAAAAATCCCACTTATACCGCCAAATCCCAATCACACACCCAAAAATCCCACTTATAGCCCCAAATCCCTATCACACCCCCCAAATCACAATCACAGTCCCCAAATCCCACTCACTCCCCCAAAAATTCCCCTTATAATGCCAAATCCCAATCACACACCCCAAAATCCCACTTATACTGCCAAACCCCAATCACACACCCAAAAATCCCACTTATAGCCCCAAATCGCAATCACAGCCCCAAAAATCCCACTTATAGCCCCAAATCCCTATCACAGCTCCAAAAATCCCACTCATATGGCCAAATCACAATCACAGCCCCAAAAATCCCACTAACACACCCAAAAATCCCACTTATACTGCCAAATCCCAATCACACACCCCAAAATCCCACTTATAGCCCCAAATCCCAATCACAGCCCAAAAATCCCACTCATATTGCCAAAATCCCAATCACAGCCCCAAAAATCCCACTTATAGCCCCAAATCCCTATCACACTCCCCAAATCCCACTCACACCCCAAATCCTACTCACCCCCACCCCAAATCTCACTCACACACCCCCAAATCCCACTCACACCCCCAAAAATCCCACTTATATTGCCAAATCCCAAACACGCTCCCCCAAATCCCAATCACACCCCCCAAAAATCCCAATCACACCCCCCAAAATCCCACTCACACTCCCCCAAATCCCCCACACACCCCCCCAGATCCCACTTATACCCCCAAATCCCACTCACACCCCCAAAATCCCCCTCACAGTCTCCCAAATCCCAATCATATCCCCAAAAATCCCACTTATAGCCCCAAATCCCAATCACATTCCCCAAATCCCACTCACACTCCCCCAAATCCCCTCACTCACCTCCGGGGCTGGGCAGGATGGGGGTACCAGGGGGGCCACCACCCCCAGGAGGGCCCTGGAAGGGAAATGGAAAGAAGAAAAAGGGGGGTGGGTGGGTTTGGGGGGTCACGGGGTCACCGCAGCCCCCCCGTCCCCAGCAGCGCACCCCAATACTCACCACGTAATTCCCAGGGGATGAGGAGGAGTAGGCAATCTGTGGGGGGACAAAGGGGGACTCAGCACGGGGGGGGACACGGGGGGAGCACCCCCATAGGACCCCCCCACCCCAAGGTATCCCCCCCAAAACCCCCAAACTTACAGAGTTGGCGTTGGGGTTGGGCCAGGGCCCGCGGCCACCGGGACCCCTGGGAAGGCAATGGGGTCAGTGAGGGGGGGTCCTGCCGGGCCCGGGGCTCCCCCCACGCTGGGGGGGCCATGGGGGGGGGCACGGGGGTCTTACATGTTCATGGTGGGCATCCCAGGGCCGGCCAGCGAGCTGGGGGGGGGGCGCATCCCGCTGCCGTAGCTCTGCGGGACGGGGGGGGGTCAGCGGGGCTGGGACACCCCCAGCACTGTCCCCACCCCCTTGTGACCTCCACCTCTGTCCCCAAAAGCCATCCCCGTCCCTATATCCCCATCCCCTGTCCCTGTTACCCCCATCCCTGTCCCCACCCACGTCCTTATTCCTGTTCCCTGTCCCCATCCATGTCCTTATTTCCCTGTCCCCATCCCTGAACTCCCATTCCCATCCCCTTCATCCCTGTCCCCATCCCTATATCCCCATTCCCTGTCCCTGTTACCCCCATCCCTGTCCCCACCCACGTCCTTTTTCTTGTTCCCTGTCCCCATCCCTGAACTCCCATTCCCATCCCCTTCATCCCTGTACCCCATCCCTGTATCCCCATCCCCATATCCTTGTCACCCTGTCCCTGTAACCACTTCCCCCCCTGCACCCCTGACCCTGCCCTATGCCAGTACCCCAGTACCCCAACGTCCCATTACCCCATCACCCCACTATCCCACCATCCCAGTGCCCCCCAATCCCATTACCCCAGTGCCCCCATCCCCTATCCCAGTGCCCCCCAATGCCCTATCCCAGTGACCCCAATCCCATTACCCCAGTGCCCCCAATCCCAACCTCAATCCCCCCATCCCCTCCCAGTGCCCCCAATCCAGCCCCCAATCCCCTATCCCAGTGCCCCCAATCCCCATTATCCCAGTGCCCCCAATCCCCCATCCCAGCCCCCCAATCCCCATCCCAGTGCCCCCCAATCCCCTATCCCAGTGCCCCCAATCCCCCATCCCAGCCCCCCAATCCCCTATCCCAGTGCCCCCAATCCCATTACCCCAGTGCCCCCAATCCCCTATCCCAGCCCCCAATCCCCTATCCCAGTGCCCCCAATCCCATTACCCCAGTGCCCCCAATCCCCCATCCCAGCCCCCCATACCTGCGGCCCCATGCCCGCCATGCCTCGGGGGGGGTTCATGCGCTGCATCGGGCCCCCCATGCCGGGATGCCCTGCACAGATGGGGCAGGGGGAGCCGTGAGACCCCCGGAGCCCCCCCGAGGCCCCACTCGGGGCTCTGGGGAGGGCTCAGGGACCCCGGGGGACCCCAGACTCACCCTGAGCCCGCGCAGCCGGGTCCATGGCGTTGGGCAGCAGCGGCTGGGAGCCAGGAACGCCCACGGGGGGCTGCACAGAGGGGAGGGGGCACAGCAGGTCAGGGTGCTGGGGAGGGGGCTGCACCCCTTTACCGGGGAGGGGATGCACCCCTTTATTGGGGAGGGGGCTCCGGCAGCGACCGCCTCACCTGGTTGGGCATCCGTAGCGGGGGCCGGGGGCCGCCGGGGTAGCGGGGGGACATGAACGGCTGCAAGAGAGGGAGAGAGGGGGTTTGGGGGGGTCGGTGTCACCCTGGGGGTCCTGGGGGGCCCGGGGGGGCTGTGACCCCTGGGAGGGGTCTGTGACCTCATGGGGGCTGTGGGGACACGGGGGGAGGCTGTGCCATGGTGGGGGTGTGACCCCCTTCCTCCCCAAAACCCGCTCAGGACACACGGACACACGGACATACAGACACACGGACACGCAGGACACACGGACACACAGACACACAGACACATAGACACACGGACACACAGGAAATATGGACACATGGGACACACACACACAGGACATACGGACACACGGACACACAGGACACACAGGACACACGGACACACAGACACACAGACATACAGACACACGGACACGCAAGACACACGGACACACAGACACATAGACACACGGACACACGGACACACAGGACATATGGACACACAGGACACACAGACACACAGGACATATGGACACACGGACACACAGGACACACGGACACACAGACACACCACAGACACACGGACACATGGGACACACAGGACACACGGACACAGACACACGGACACACGGACACACGGACACATGGACACACGGACACACAGACACACCACGGACACACGGACACATGGGACACACAGGACACAGACACACGGACACACAGGACACACGGACGTACAGACACATAGACATACAGACATACAGACACAGGGACACACGGACACACAGGACACAGGGACACACAGACACACGGACACACGGACACGCCGTACCTGGAAGAAGGCGGGGGGCACGGGACCCCCGGCCATGCCATCCCCGGGGGGCAGGTTCCCCATCACCGGGCTGGGCGCCGCCGCCGCGCTCTGCGGGCACAGACAGACAGACGGACGGACAGACAGCTCAGAGTGGGGCCGGGGGGTCCCCAGCGCCCCCCGCGCAGCCCCGAGCTCGGGGCCCCCGCAGCGCCCGGGGGGAGCTGTGAAGGGAAGGAATGCGGCGCTTTTCCGCTCCTCCCGCTCGGCCCCGGCGCCACAAATGGTTCCAATTTGGAGCACGGAGGAGAAGGGGGGAACCCCGCGCTGCCCCCTCCGCCCGGGGGGCCCCGCGCCCCCCAAGGCACCGCCAGCCCGGCGGGGTGGGGGTCCCGCGGCGCCCAGGGCTGGGGGCTGCGGCTGCTGCTCTGGGGACGGGGATGGCCACGGTGACACCTGGGACACGGGTGACACCCAGGGTTGGTGGCACTGAGAGCTCAGGGACACCCAGATGGGGTCTGTGCCCCATGGGGGTCCCAGGGCTGTGTCCCCTCCTGGGGACCCCAGACTCAGCCGCAGGGACAGGCTGGGGCCACTGCAGCCCCCGGGGGTGACAGCGCTGTCCCCTCGGAGCAGGGACCGAACGGGGCCCCCCCGGCCCCCCCACCGCCCGGTGATGCAAAGCAGGGTTGCCATGGCAACAGGTGGGGGAGCTGCGGCTCCTCCTGCGGGCTCAAGGTCAGCAGGGAGGAAATTGGAGAGGGGGGGGACACGTGGGGGGCAGTTTAGGGGGGGCTCACCCCCCGGGGGGACCCCAGACCCCACTGCTGCCAATATCTGCCCCTAATTGCTGGAGCCCCCCAGTTCTGTGGGGTCACCGGGATGCTCTGGGGGTCCCAACATGCCTGGGGGGGGGCTGATGGGAACACGAGGGGACCCCAGCTCCACGCTGGGACCCCCCAGTGCAGCCCAGCCGGGCACTGCGATGGGGCCAGGGCTGCGTGGGGCACCCCAGCGGGTGCGGGGGGGCCCTGGGGCTCCCCCCAGCCCTGCCAGGCAGCAGTGCCATGGCAACGTGGCCTGACCCGTGCCGTGTCCCCGGCGTCACCGGCACCGCACCGGCAGCAGCCTCATTAATTCCAGCATGGAAATCAGCTCTGCGCAGCCATGGGGCCGGGGGCGGCGGGGGGGGGGTCCTGCTGCAGCCCCCGCGGCGCCAGCGCGGCCTCGCAGGGCCCACGGGACCCCAAAGGACCCCCCGGGACCCCAAAGGACCCCCTGGGACCCCAAAGGACCCCACGGGACCCCCTGGGCCCCACAGGGGTCAGGGGATTCCTGGGGGGCAGGGGATGCACGTGGGCCCGGCAGGGTCCTGAGCCCAGGGGCCACCGAGGGTCCTGCAGCCCACAGAGTGCCCCCTGTGGCACCCTGAGTGTCCCCCCAGGGACAGGGACCCCCCCCAGGACCCTGCATCCCACGAGGGCATCCTACACGGCACAGCATCCCACATCCTGCGGGGCTGCGGATCCCACAGCACCCTGGATCATCCCACAGCATCCCACAGCATCCTACAGCATCCTGCATCACCCCACAGCATCCTGCATCACCCCACAGCATGCCAGATCATCCCACAGAATCCTACAGCATCCCAAAACATCCTACATCACCCCACAGCATCCCACAGCCTCCTGCATCACCCCACAGCATCCTACAGCATTCCAAAGCATCCTGCATCGTCCCCTGGCCTCCTGCATCCCGTGGCATCCCCCGCCCCAGAGCACCGCGGGCTCCACAGAATCCCACAGCACTGCGGATCCCACAGAATCCTGCATCCTGTGGGGCTCTGGACCCTGCACCATCCTGCATCCCACAGCATCCCACAGCATCCCACAGCATCCCACAGCATCCCACAACATCCCACAGCATCCCAAAGCATCCTAGAGCATCCTAGAGCATCCTACAGCATCCTCCTGCATCCCAAAGCATCCCACGACATCCTAGAGCATCCCATGGGCTCTGGACCCTGCATCCCACAGCATCCTACAATATCCTGGGGATCATGGATCCTGCATCCCGCAGCACTGTGGACCCTGCAGCATCTTGGGGACCACTCCCCATCCCAGGGCACGGTGCCCCCGCAGCCCCAGCGCCCCCCCCGTGCCCCCCCCGTGCCCCCAGCCCTGGCAGGAGCGGGCACAGGGACCTGGGAGCCCCGGGGGCTGCAGACTCTGTGCCGGTGATGAAACCCCCAGAGCTGGCACTGGGAGGGAGCAGAGCTGTTCTGGGGGGGGTCCCCTCAATGTGGGGGGGTCCCACTGAGCCCCAGCCCTGCAGTGACCCCCAGGACCCCGGGTGGGGACAGGGGACACCCCCAGGACCCCGGGTGGGGACAGGGGACACCCCCGGTTGGCACCGTGCCCGGGGTCCCTGTGCCCTGGGGGGGTGACAGTGGGGGATGGGCACGCCAGGGCACGCCGGGGTCCCCCGGGGGGGGGCACAGAGCCAGGCCCCCAGGGATTAACCCCCCCTCGCTGGCACCCTGTGCAATGGGGAATAGGAAATAGGTCACCCAGAGATCGGGGCTGGCAGCGCAGGAACCCCGGCACGGGGGGGGGTCCCGACGGTATGGGGGGGTGGGGGTCAGCGGGACACGGCCCCCCCCTCCCGAGGCACTCACGTAGTCATGGAAGGCTTTGGCCTCGCTGGAATGCTCGCAGGTCTCGCGGCGGTCGGGAGCGGCGCAGTACAGATCCCAGAACACGCTGGGAAAACCACAACGGGGTTGGGGTGGCATGGGGGGGCAGCGGGTGAGGACCCCCCCCCAATTCACAGCCCTGACCCCCTCCCAGCGAGCCCCGCGGCCGCGGCCGTGTCCCCCCTCCCTCGGCGGGGGCCTCCCGGCCGCTCGGGCGCTGCTTTCCCCGCCTGTTTTCCCTGGAAACGGTCGCTACGGCCGGAGCCCAAATTCCTGGGACTTTACATCAGGCTGCAGCAGCATCCCGGCGTGGGGAGGGGGGGCGTCCCTGCCCGCGCCCCCCGCCCTGGGCTGGGACAGCACAGGGGGCCCTGCCTGGCTCTGGGTGCCCCCCCTGGTTTGGGGGGTGCTGGCTGGGTGCCAGCTTAACCCCCCCTCACTGCGTGTGTCCCCCTCCCCAAATCACCAACTGATCATCCCCTGCCCACCCCCGAGCCCCCCAACAAGTGGTGCCCCCCCACACCCTCCTCGGGGGGCTCTGCTGGGGCCCCCCCAGCGCGGGGGTCCAGCCCCGGGGCCGGGAGCCCCCCCAGCTCCACTCTTGGTGCCAAATTGGATCCATCTGGAGGAGCCGGGCAGGGGGGGCCGGGATGGGAGGGGAAGGGGGGGCCCCCAAATCGCGGATGGGAAAAGCAGAGGGGCAGGTTTATGTTTATGGGGTACGAGGTGATGTGGGGGCAGAATGAGGGGGGGGCAGCTCCCAGACCCCCTCCCAGCCCCTCTGCCATGGGCATGGGGGGGGTTCCCCCCTTTCCAACCCCCCCAGACCCCCACTCACCACCACCAGGAGTGCAGGAAGCCGGGGGGCTCCCCCAGCGTGATGTTCTTCTCCCATCGGATCTGCCAGAGGGACACGGGGGGGGGTCAGCAGGGATGGGAGGGGCTCCAGGACCCCCCCTGGGTGGGATGGGGGGGTCTGGGGGTGCTGTCCCCCCCCCCCTTACCTCCGACAAGAAGGTCTGGGCAGATTTCTGGGCCCCCACGTGCAGCAGGTACTCGTAGACGTAGAGCGCCAGCCTGGGGGGACAGGATGGGGACAGGGACAGCGTCAGGGACCTGCCACCCCCACGGTGACACCCCCACCCAAGGGACCCCGAGGAACACGGGGAACAGCCCCCTCAATTAGTGCAGATTAATGAGGGAGGTTCGATGTCACCTCCCTGCGAGGGACCCCAGCGGTGGCACCGAGTGACTCCCACCGGTGGCACCGCACGGCAGCAGCGCCGGGGTGGCTCCAGGACAGGTGACACAGCCCAGAGGATGTGGCTCGGGGCCCGGTGCCACCACGCGTGTCCCCGCTGGCACTCACGGAACCCCGGGGAGCAGGAACGGGACCCGCGGGGGTCTCAGCCCCGCTGGGTGCAGCCCCCGGCCCCAGCAGGTGCCCCGGGGAGCGCGGTGGCCTCGGGCACGGGGACACAGCCGGGAGCGGCGGGGCACGGACCGGGGACCGCGGCTGGCAGCGGCCGCGGAGCATCGGCAGCCCCGGGGCCATTCCGGGGATGGCACGGCCGGGGAGGGCTCCCGGTGCCCTCAGGGACGCTGCGGACCGGGCACATCCCGGCTCCCGGTAGCCCCGGTGCCATCGCGGGTCACGGTGCCCCTGGGAATGGCAGAAACCGGGGGGATCGCCCCGGCTCCCGGTAGCCCCGGAGGATGGCAGAAACCGGGGGCACAGCCCCGCTCACGGCAGCCTCGGTGAGCTCCCGTACCCTGGCGGATGGCACGGAGCACGGGGATCAGCCCGGGTCCCGGTGCCCCGGGGGATGGCACGGTCGGGGAAGGGGCATCCCGGCCGCCGGTGCCCCCGGGGATGCCGCAGACCGGGGAGATCAGCCCGGTGCTCCCGCAGCTCCCGGTGCCCCAAGATGTGGCAATACCCGGGGGGCACATCCCGGCTCCCGTTAGCCCCGGCGTGATCGCGACTCCCGGCGCCCCGGGGGATGCCACGGACCCCGGCACATCGCAGCTCCCGGTGCCCCGGGGGATGTCACGGATCGAGGGGGATCATCCCGGGTCCCGGTGCCCCGGGAAGCCACGGACCGGGGGGATCATCCCGGTTGCCGGTACCCCGGGGAATGGCACAGATCGGGGGGAATCATCCGTGCTCCCGGGGCCCCCGCAGCTCCCGGTGCCCCGGGGGATAGCACGGACCGGGGGGATCATCCCGACTCCCACCGCTCCGGGGGATGCTACGGATCGGGGGGACCATCCCGGCTCCCGATGCCCCGGGGGATACCGCAGACCGGGGAGCTCATCCCGGCTCCCGGTGCCCGGCTGACCCCCGCCAGCTCCCGCTGCCCCGCGGCTGCCGGTGCTCCCCGGCGGGGCGGGGCCGGGGGGTCCGCCCGCCCCCCGATCCCCCCCCGCTTTTCCCGATCTCTCCCCCCCTCGTCCCTTCCCGCTCCGTCCCTGCTCCCCCGGCGCCCGCCCCGGCAAAAAACTTCCGCGCCCCGGCCGTCCCCCGCCGCCGCCCGGCGCCGCACTCACTTCTCGCGGGCCTGGCCGTCCGAGGGCACGCCGGAGCCCTTGCCCTTGGCGTACATGGCGCGGCGGCGGCTGTCAGCGGCCCCGGGCCCGGCCCCGCGCGGCCCCCGCCGCCCCCGCCGCCCCCGCCGCCATCCCGGCCCGGCCCGGCCCGGCCCCGCCGGCTGCGGCCGCGCGCCCGAGGGGGGCTTGAAACCGCCGCGCCCCCCCCGCGCGGCTGTTCCGGCAGCGCCGCCACCACCCCCCCCGCGCCGCGCGCCGCCCTTAAAGGGGCGATGGCGGCGGGGGGAGGCGGTGGGGACCGCGCTGAGGAGGGAGGGAGCGGGGCGGTGGCGGGGAGGGGGACACGGACACGGACACGGACACGGACACGGACACGGACACGGATACGGACACGGACACGGACACGGACACGGGGGGCGAGGGGTGGGAGAGGAGGGTCACGGGCACCGCGGGGTGGGCACAGGGGGCACAGGGGGGCGCGGATGGGGCTGGAGCCGAGGGGGTGGACGCGGGGACGCGAGGGCGAGGAGTGGGCACGGACACGGGGGACACACGAGAGGGGGTGGGCATGGAGGGGCAGGGACACGAGGGGGGTCAGGGACACGAGGGGGGTGGGCATCCAGGGAGGGGGCACACGGGGGGTTAGGGACACGAGGGGGTGAGTTAAAGGGGCAGTGACACGAGGGCACACGGGCACGGTGGTCACGGAGGGACACGAGGGGGTGGGCGCGGACACGGCGGGCACAGGGGGTGGACATGTGGCAGGGTGGACACGGACGCGAGGGGGTGGGCACGGAGGGACACGGACAAGAAAGAGTGGGCACGGACACGAAGGGGTGGACATGGGAGGGGGGACACGGGGGGACACGGGGGACACAGAGGGACACGGATGTGACAGGGCGGACGCGGAGGCGATGGGGTGGACTTAAAGGGGCAGCGACACGAGGGGATGGAGACAGGCTGGTCATGGAGGGACACGAGGGGGTGGCCGCAGACACGCGACACAGAGGGACACGGATGGGCCAGGTGGACGTGGACACGACGGGGTGGACACATGCGAGGGGTTGGGCATACAGGGACACGGACACGAGGGGAACACACGGACACGACGGGGGGACGCACGGACAGGAGTGGGAGCAGGTAGTCACGGAGGGACTCGGACACCAGGGGGCGGACACGGACACGGTGTGACACGGTGTGACACGGTGGGGACACGGTGGGGACACGGTGGGGACAGGGATGGACACAGACGGGGGGGACGTGCAGGGACACGGACACCGGAGGGGGCTCGGACATGGGGAGGGGACCCGAGCACGATGCACTCAGGACACTGAGCTGCAGACACGCGGAGGGGACACCGGGATGGGGACACCCACCCTGCCAGGGGACACAGCCACGGAGTCCCCCGGCTCCCACCCGGCCCCGGGGTTCCCTCACACTCGGGGGGTCCCTGTGCGGCCGGGGGGGGTCTGTGTGCCCACACGCGTGTCCCCCGCCCCTCGGGTCACCGGGGTCACCGGGACATTCAGCCAGTGCCGGGGGGATGCTCAGCCCCCCAAGAAAGGACCGGGGGTCTGGCAGGGCTCAGGGGGTGCTGACGTGGGGGTGCTGCCCCCCTCCCCCCCCCGGGGCCGGCTACGCCCTGGCAGGGTGACACAGGCCAGCCGGACCCGCCTGTTCCTCTTCCCCACACCAGGCAGCAGCGGCCGGAGCGCAGGCGAGTGGGGCTGCTGTGCTTGGGAGGGGGAAGGGGGGCAGGAAATGCCCCATTGGGACCCCCAGGAGCTGCCCAGCCCTGCACAGCGGCACCGGGGTGGGGACCAGACTGGGCTGCACTGGTTTGCGGTGGGAGGGGGGATCCGGTGCCAATGGGGGTCCTGATTCCCGTTTCCCAGCAGGCTCCCGCTGCAGTGGAAGGACCATGGGGGTCCCTGCGGCCCGGCTGCTGCTGCTGCTGCTGCTGCTCCCCGTGACCCCCATACTCCTCGTGTCCCCCTGTTTCCCTTTGATGCTGGACATTTCCCCAGAGCTGGACCTGAGCAACCGGAGCAGCGGCTGTGCCGAGCTGGACTGGAGCCCGTTCCAGGGGCACCGGCGGCTGCTGCTGCGGCACAACGGCATCGAGGCCCTGAGCGCCTCGGCCCGCCTGGGGCCGCGGCTGGAGGAGCTGGACCTGGCGGAGAACCGGCTGCGGGAGCTGCCCCGAGGCTTCTTCAGCAACGCCACGGCGCTGCGGAGCCTGAGGCTGGAGGGGAACCCCCTGGCCGCCGTGCCCCCCGCCGCCTTCCAGCCCTCGCTGCGCTCCCTGAGCGTGTCCTGCCGCTGCGACGTGCTGGGCACCGTCCTGGAGCCCTGTGCCCGCGGGGGCATCCGCTGCCAGTGCCTCACCTCGCGCGGGCATCCCTTCAACGTCACGGAATTCCACGGCCGGGAGTGCGGGCCGGGCGCGGGCCCGGTGGCAGCGCTGGTGGCCGGGCTGGTGGCCGCGGTGGCCGCGCTGGTGGCAGCGCTGGTGGCCGCGGTTTGGTACCGGCGGAGGAGAGCGGGAGCCGCGGTGGGCGGCGGGGGAAGGGGGAAGCAGGATCGCGCTGGAAGCCTCCGGCAGCCCCGCTACATCAGCCGGGACACCGCGAGCGCCGATGTCACCGACGGCCCCGACTACGAGAACGTCTTCGTGAGCCCCCGCACGGCCCCGGCTGCGGGATTGGCACTGGCGTGGCAGGAGCCGCGCTACAGGTGAGGCTCCGGCACAGGGAAGGGGCATTCCGGGAACGTTCCACCCCCTCCCTGCTGTGCTGTGCCCTGATGGGCTGTCCTGAGCCATCCCGCCTCATCCCACCCCACTCCATCCATTCTGTGCTGAACCTGGCACCCCATCCATGCCTTTCCATCCATCCATCCCATCCCATCCCATCCCATCCCATCCCATCCCATCCCATCCCATCCCATCCCATCCCATCCATCCCATCCATCCCTTTCCATCGATCCCATCCCATCGCATGCTGTGCCATCCTGTTTTCTTCATCCTTTCCATCCCATCCCATCCCATCCCATCCCATCCCATCCCATCCCATCCCATCCCGTCCCATCCCTTTCCACCCATCCCATCCCATCCCATCCCATCCCATCCCATCCCATCCCATCCCATCCCATCCCATCCTCATCCCACACCACACCATGCTGTGCCATCCCATCCTGTTGATCTTTCCCATCCTTTCCATCCCACCCCACCCCTGGCATTCCCTGGCCCCAGCCCCCAGGTCCCGCTGCACGAGGATTATTTCCTGGAGAGCGCGGCCGATCCCGGGGACCAGCCCATCTACGCCAACACTCTGGGCCCCACCGAGGACATCTACCTCACCCCTGACCAGTGAGGGGCTGGGGAGGCACAGGGAGGCCTGGGGGGACGCTCTGTGTCCCTTTCCCTGGCTGTCCCCCAGCCCAGAGGGGACGGGGACATTCCCCTGCGCGGTTCCCACGCACATCCTGGGGCAGCGCCTTTCGAGGGGTTTTTTGGGTTTTTTGGCAGCCCCGGCTCCCTCCTTCGCCCCGGTTCTCAGGCGGAGGCGGGGGCTGAGCTGACATTTCCTCCCGGGGCTGCGGGGACGCCTCGGCCGCATCCGCCGGCAGCGGCACCGGAGCGGCGGGGCCGGGACACGCCCGGGGCCGGCGCGAGGAGCGGGGCTGACCACGGCCTCGGCTTCCTCTTCCCCTTTCGAGCCGATGGAGAGGAGAGCTCGCCTGGGGACGGGCTGGCGGTTGGGGACATCCGGTGCCACCTGCTCGATCCTTTCCCGCTAAATCTGCCGCTTTGGGGAACAAAGAACAAACTCCTTTTTTTTAATCCTCCCGGTGGGACCCCGAGCTGTTGGGACATAGGGAGCCCACGGTTTGTCTGGGTGTCCCCCCAGTCCCTGGGAGGCTTCATTGTGCCCCATTAAATGGTTTAATTATCTCTAATTACCCGCATAGCTCGTGGTCTGTGGGATGGGAAGCCCTGGGCAGGACATGGGGTTTTCCTGGGGGTTCCCCGAGTCTGTGTCCCCAAAGTGGGAGTCCCAAGGGACCAAGAGCCAGGTCCCTCCAGTCCCTGTCCCCAGAGAGGCCATCTCAGCCTGCATCCCTCAGTCTCTGGTCCCCAAAATCCCCACCCCAGAGCAGAGCTCCCATATTCCACCTGCCCCAAGGTCCCCAGCAGGAGCTGCTGAGCCCAGGACAGCCCCAGCCCACACTGGAACAGGGGACAGAAAGGAGCAGTGACAGCAGAGCCACCCCATGGATCCTTGGGGAGGCCTTGGGGACGCCGTGTGTGCCCCCAACCTCCCAGGGGGGTTCCCCCCATCCCTTTGGTGCCCACGGGGCTGGAGGCACCTGGAAATGGGGCAGTGGTCACCCCCAGGGGTCAGAGCAGTGCCCGGTGCCCTTCCCAAGGACACAAACAGCCCAAAGGTCTCTGGGAGCAGTGCCCAGGCATGACTCACACGCTGGCACTGGGAAGCCCTGGGGATTTACCAGCAAATCCACGTGGAGGCAGATCCCAGGGGGGCTGAGGGTCCTGTCAGAGCCCCCCCAGGTGCGCAGGAGGAGCAGCCAGAACCCCTGTTACAATCACTTTATTCATGATTATTACATCCTTTTGGTTTCATAGAAATATATAAAATAGAAAATCACAAAAGCCCTTCCCTCTCCCCCAAAAAAAAGGATATTTTGTTATAAAATACAATAAGTTAGAAATAAATAGCTGGGTTGCATAAATAAGTCTCTGAGCAAAGAGGGTTTGGAGTGGGATATGGACACCTGGGCACAGACCCACCCCAGCCCATCAGGGGTCTCTCGGGTGGGAAGGACCCACCTGCTCGATAAAATATGGATTTAAATTAGAGAAGAGACAGAGGAACAATTATCTTGGTAGAGAGGTCACAACTGGAGGTGCTGGGGCTGAGCTGGGTGGCAGAGCTGGAGACGCCGGGTCTGAAGCAGAGCCAGGGCTGGAGAGGAGTCACTTGGTGCCACAGGACCTGGATTTTGGGATGCTGGAGAGCCCTTGGCTGAGCTGAGAGGTGCCACAGGACCTGGATTTTGGGATGCTGATGCTGGAGAGCCCATGGCTCAGCGGATCCAGGGCTGGACAGGAGTCATGGTGCCCCAGGATCTGGATTTTGGGATGCTGGAGCTGCAAGCAGTCGGGATGGCTTTGCCCGCCCAGGATGGGCAGAGCTGGAGCTGTCAGGCACAGTGGCACCTGGTGACCAGCATGTCCTCGAAGAGGCTGGACACCAGCCTGCCCTGGCTGTCCAGGTGCATCAGCACCATGGGGTCGTAGCCAGCGGGGACACAGCAGGGAGGAGGGGCAGCCTTGGACAGGGAGTGCACCCTGGATTGGATCTGGGCGTGCATGCTGGCCGGTTTGTAGTTGTGGGGGCAGGAACCCTCGCAGAACCTCATGTGGTAGCTGTTGGGGGCGATCACCCAGTCCGCCCAGCCGATGTCCTGGAAGGAGACCCTCAGCGACTTCAGGCAGCACCTCCCATCGCTCTTCCCGCACTCCTCCTCCAGCCCCCGAGCTCTCCTGGCCGCCCGAGGTGGCTCCTCCAGCGTTTGCATCTCCAGCTCCAGCGTTTCCCCCGCGGAGGCGGCCAGGGCGGCCGAGATGTCGCTGCTGAATTCCAGCTGCAGGCGCAGCGAGGGCTCGGGCCCGGCCAGCCAGGGCTGGATGGCTCCCGTCAGGTCCAGGCTGCGGGAATCCCGCGGCAGCTCCTGGCTGTGCAGCAGCTGCGGGGCGCCCCCAGCCCCCGGCACGGTGGAGATGGTGACCCGAGGTGGCACCGAGGCGCCGGGAGGGGACAGCGGCTGCTTGAGGAGTTTCAGCTCCGCCCGCACCACGCGGAGCTGCCGGTGGAAATCCGCGGTGCGGGACAGCAGGAGGTGGTAGCGGTAGGGACCGAGGGGCTCCCGGTGTCCCTGGGGGTCCCGGTGGCCTTGAGGGTCCTGGTGTTCCTCGGGGATGTCCAGCCAGGGCAGCACTGCAGGGACAGAGGTGACAGCTGATGTAAGAGATAGGAATTCCTCATCAGCCCAGGCTTGGGATCAGCCCCGGCCAGGCAGCCAAGCCTTTGCTTGCAGGGAATCACCCACACCCTGAGGGATGCTGGAAATTCCAACATCCCGTCCATTCCTGGCTGGACGGTCTCAGCTCTCCTGGTGCCAGAGAAGGAATCCCAGGACCCACCGGAGCACCCCCGCCCCGACTGTCCCCAGCCAGCCCGAGCAGCAGGAGAGGAATGATTTAAATTAATTTAAATTTTAATATTAATTAATTTATTTAATTATTACACCCCCCCCCCAGACGCAGATAAACCCCCAAACTGGAGCAGAAGCTGGGGATCGGGGGGGTGGCGCCTCACTTCCCCCTCCCGCTCACCCCCAAACCCCTCGAGCCCCAATCCGAGCCCCCCAGCTGGCTGATCAAAGCTTTCACCCCCAACCCCGCTGATTTTTTGTGGTTTTAGGCAAAACGGCTCCAGCGGCGGCTCCTCCCCACTTCCAGGGCCAAGGAAGGAGCAGGACAAGGATGAGCGCGGCCACCGCGCTGCATGCCCGGTCATGTCCCCGGGCCGCGGGGTGACATTCCCGGCGGCGGGACACGCTGGGACACTCGTGTGGGGGCCACGAGGGTCGGGGGGCGACGTGGAGCCACGGCCACTTACAGGTGGGGGTCAGGCGGTGCAGCCTGGGCACGGCTTCCTCCTCTCCCGCCTCCTCCTCGTCCCGGCTCCGGTTCCCCGCCAGCTCCGCCACTTTGCGCCGGTAGAGCCGCTGCGCTCTCTGGATGCTCTCCGGGTCCGGCCGCTGCCGGATGGCTGGGGGAGCCGGCATCCCCAGCCGCTCCAGGATTTCCTTTTTGACGGCTTCCAGCTGGAACCTGTCCTGGTCCCACGTGTGGGGCCGGCAATCCGCGGCCGACACGAGCAGCAGGAGCCGCAGGCAGGTGAGGGCGGCCCGCGGCATCGCTCCGCTCAGCAGCATCCTGCAGGAATCCGCCGGCTTCGGGGCAGGATTTGCTCCAAATTCCTCTGCAAGGGCTGGACGCGCTGCTGCCGGCGGTGCTGGCAGGGGAATGAATGAAGAGGACCAGACCTGACTTTATAGGAGCCGAACTTTGCCCGCCCTCCGTCCCCCCTCCCCGGAGGGTGACGCCGGAGAGAACTCCCAGCAGGAATCTCTCCTCTCCTCTCCGCTGGGATTTCCGACAGGAGCTCCGAGAGAGCTGCGGCCGGGTGATGTCTAAGCTGGTTTGCAGCTGCGGAGATTAAAAACAAAATATGGAATATTCCTTTTCAGACCCAAACATTTCCCTTCTACCCGCGGTTTTCCCCACGGAGGGCGCGGCTCGGGGAATCCCCCTGGGGGTGATGGAGAGGGGATGATGTGCGAAGCGGGAGCATCCCAAGCACGGGTTTCCCATCCTCGCATCCTCAGGCACCTCTCCCGGCCGGCACCTCGCTGTTATGGGGTCGCTGTTATCGCGATCCGCCCTTTCCCAAAACCCCAGCGGAGAGGGGCGTGCGGCCGGAGCAGGGGGAGGAGCGGGACCGGACCTGGTCCCACCGGACAGGTGAGGCCGGGGGATGGGTTCGGGGAGCCTGGATCCTTCTGAGGCAACCGTGGCCGGGGTTACGTCATCCCAAAGGGAGGCAGCCGGGATGGAGCCGGGCACGCCGGTGGCACGGATCCAGCGGGGCCACGTGTGCCGGGCAGCGCCGTGCCAGAGCGGGGCTGGGCAGGGCGAAATCCAGGGTGGGAACGACCCCCGAGGGGCAGCGCTGCGCCGCCCCTCTCCCAGCTCCTCCTCAGGGATGCTTGGACGGAAAAAACGTGAGCAGAGGGATGAGGAGCTCCCGGTGGCGTGAGGAAACGGGCAGGAGCCCCGGGGCAGGCGAGGCCATTCCCGAGTGTCCTGAGGTCCATCCAAGCGCCCGGGTTCCAGCTGTGCTCCCGCCAGGGAGGAACGGGCGCTAATCCCGTGATTTAGGGCTGTTTGTCCCCGCTCCAATCCCGTGATTTAGGGCTGTTTGTCCGCGCTCCTCCGCCGGACTCGGCTCCAGCCCTGCCCCGGCTTTTCTCACCCGGGCTCTCAAGGGATTGCCTGAGGCAAAGCTTAAAACACGGGGAAGAAGTTTCACCCTAAAACACAGGAGAAGTTTCACCCGAAAACACGGGGAAGGGGAAGTCTGTCAGGATGATCAGGGTCATGTAGAAGGGATTGCCCGGTCCTGGCTCTGCTGCCCTGCTCTGGATCCGTCCTTGCAGCAGGATGGGTGAGGAGGAGCAAGCAGGAGTCCCCCCAGGTCCCCTCCCCATTTCACTGCTTTTCCCTTCCCAGCCTGGAAGGAAATCCCACGTGTGGCTCACAGGGAAAGCTCAGGTTTGTCTCCGGGGTTTTATCCCTTGTGGGACATCACCCATCGCTCCTGCAGCACCTTCCCAGAGCCCCGAGGCTGCTGTGATTCCTCTCCCAAGGATTTTATCAGCCAGGGTGTTGCGACCCTCCAGCCCCCCAAATCCAGGGGGGAAAGGAGAGGAGGAGAGGGAGCATCACCCCAGGAGCACCCAAGGGCAGAACCACCACACCATTCCCTCCCCTCCGGACATCTCCATGCCCACACCAGCCACCAGCCCCCTTCACCATGCCCGGGGTGCCAAATGTGCTGATCCAGAGCCAAAATGGAGCCCTTGGCACATCTGGGTGCAGGAAGAGGCTCCGACCTCTCTGGTGACATTGAGCAAGACCTGTCAGAAACCCCGAAATCCCAAAGTTCTGCTTTTGCAATGGATTTTCTGCGAGCCCCACATCCAGGAATGACGCACTCCCAGAGCATCAAAGGTTGCTGGAGCCGGATGTTTTCCCCCAAAGGCGCCAGCAGTGGAAGCCGGAGATTTACAGGGCCATAAAAGAGGGATTTTTGGGAGCAGTGGCTTGATCCTGAGTGAGGGATGATGAAATGTCCCAGCGTGTCCTCACCAGCCTGCAAGAGGGGATTGCGCAGCCTCTGCATCCCACGTGTCCTCAGCTCTTCCTGGACACGCTCAGGGCTGGGAGGTTCACGGGGGCTTTTTCCCAGCAGGATGAGGGTTCCTCTCCAGTTAATGCATCCCATGAGGGTCCCTCATCTCAGCACAGCTCTCCTGGCGTGGATCTAGAGCAGGGGATTGCTGCTCCCAGGGAAAGAGCAGCTGGCATGGGCTGAGGGTGAGGAGGACCGAGCTCTGGGAAGTCCAGGAGAAGCTCCAGTCGTGCACTGCTGAGCCTGAGAAGGTGTGGAGGTGCCCAAGGCCAGCTTGGATGAGGTTTGGAGCACCCTGGGACAGTGGAAGGTGTCCCTGCCCATGGCAGGGATGGGCTTTAAGGTCCCTTCCAACAAAACCATTCTGTAATTCCAAACAAATCATGCTTTTCCCTTCTCCAGATGCTGGTCCCGGTAAGGACACAGAGCAGGAAGCTCCAGAGGGCTCCAATTCCCCCAAAATGCAGAAAATTCCCCTCAGCTGCCTGAGCTGGCAGAAAATTTGGTTTTTTTTTTGCAGAGCTCCTTACCACAAGTGGCAAGAGGGGAAGTGCTGCCTTCCAGATTTTAGGGCTATCAGTTCCTCACAGCTGTTGAGCAAAGGATCCCCCAAAAGTGCCCAGAGACCTCTGGGAATTGGTGGCATCACCCCTGGGAGATACAGAGTGGGACCAGATCCTTCTCACACCTTACAGGACCCCAGTGCTCCCCAAAACCACCCAGGCTGAGCAAGGCGGATGCTGCAGGGAGGGGATTCCCTGGAAAAAAGGCAGTTTATGCTTTCTCATGGTGTTTTTTTAACCAAAGGATAAGAAGGGAAGAGCAGCCAGGCTGCTGGCAGCACATGGAGCTCCAAGCAGTTCTTGTGGTTCAAGGGAAGCTGGAGGCTCCAGGAATAATTTGGGATGGGAAACCCCAGGAAAAAAGGCAGTTCATGCTTTCTCATGGTGTTTTTTAACCAAAGGATAAGAAGGGCTGGCTGCTGCATCCAGCACATGAAGCTCCAAGCAGCTCTTGGGGTTCAGGGGAAGCTGGAGGCTCCAGGAATTATTTGGGATGGGGAACCCCAGGTGGGGTTTGCTCCATCCCACCTCAATTCAGGGCTGGAGAGGGGCACAGAGGGATGGGATTCAGGGCTGGAGAGGGGCACAGAGGGATGGGATTCAGGGCTGGAGAGGGGCATGGAGGGGCAGGATTCAGGGCTGGAGAGGGGCGTGGAGGGGCAGGATTCAGGGCAGGATTCAGGGCTGGAGAGGGGCACGGAGGGGCAGGATTCAGGGCAGGATTCAGGGCTGGAGAGGGGCACAGAGGGATGGGATTCAGGGCTGGAGAGGGGCATGGAGGGGCAGGATTCAGGGCTGGAGAGGGGCATGGAGGGGCATGGAGGGGCAGGATTCAGGGCTGGAGAGGGGCACGGAGGGATGGCATTCAGGGCTGTCCCTCTGCTGCCAGCTGGGATGGTTGGGAAGGCACAGCCCGAGTTTTCCCAGCGCTGGCTGCTGTCAGGACAGATCAGCAGAGTGGACACCGAGGTGACCTTTGGATGTTTCTAAATCAAAGCCAACCACGATGGCTCAGCAAGAAAAAAGAAAAGCAGCTTTTGCCCCGCCACAGCAGGAATCACATTTTTCTCTCCCTTTGCTGCGAGTTTACGGCATCTCCCAAAAATGAGACTTCTGCTCCACTTGGACAAAGAAATTCCTGCCTGGGCTGCACCCACGGTCAAAGATTAACTCGGATTCCCAACCCCCTCAGGCCTGGAAAGGGCAGGAAATGCCTCTGGTCCCACCACCAAAAATGGAAATCTGCCTTGGGAAGTGCTCATCACCCCACAATCACCTTCCTCTCTCCTTGGAGATGCTTTGGCACCAGGATGTTCTCTGCTTCCCAAGGGGCAGCACCCAGGGATTTCCCCAGGCTGGAGCCGTGGTGACGGAATAGGACAAGAGAATCCCATCCTGCAGCAGAGAATATAGAGAATATAGAGAATATAGAGAATATAGAGAGTATAGAGAATATAGAAAATAATATAGAGAATATAGACTATAGAAAATACAGAGAATATAGAAAATATAGAGAATATAGACTATAGAAAATATAGCGAATATAGAGAATCTAGAAAATATAGAGAATATAGAGAATATAGAAAATAATATAGAGAATATAGGGAATATAGACTATAGAAAATATAGAGAATATAGAGAATAATATAGAGAATATAGAGAATACAGACTATAGAAAATATAGCAAATATAGAGAATATAGAGAACATAAAAAATAATATAGAGAATACAGGGAATATAGAGAATATGGGGAATACAGAGAATGGAGAATGTGGAGAATGTAGAGAATAGAATATAGAGAATATAGTGAATATAGAGAAAATAGACAATACAGAGAATGTAGAGAATACAGAGAATATAGGAAATAGAGAGAATATAATATAGAGAACATAGAGAATAGAATATAGAGGATATAGAAGATATAGAGGATATCCATCTGCAGCTCCTGGATGTGGGCAGGGAGGGAAAGGCACACTGAGCAGAGAGTGAGAAGCCTTAAAGCTGCCAGCACAGAGTTCCCATCCCTGGAGGGGGTAAAGGAGCAGATGTGGCACTTGGGGACAGGATTTAGGGGTAAAGATGTGGATGTGGCACCTGGGGACAGGATTTAGGGTGGACAGGGGAACAGGTTTGTACCAACCACCACCTTTAAAACCAACAAGAATGAGAGGACACAGAGTCAAACTCTTTATTTCCTTTGAAACAGGGGTTCAAATCCTCAGTTACAAAGTCCAGTCTGGCAGTACAAGCTGGGACCCCCCAGCCCCTCGGGGCCGTGGGGGTTGTTGGGATTTACAAGGCACTGCAAGAACACGACAGAAACCCCCAAAGGGCTGGGATTGGTGCTCCAGGAGCCCTGACGAGCACAAGGCGACACCTGAGATGCCCACACAGACACTGGGTGGCTTCACGAGGGACACGCGGAGGACCCCAGGGCTGGGACAGGGTCAGGACAAACAGCTCGCCCCAAGAGGAGACAGCAAAACCATCAGGAATCGGGTTAACCCAACCAAAAACGAGGATGGAACAGCAAAATAATCAGGAATTGGATTAACCCAAACAAAAGTGAAGATGGAGCAGTAAAACCCTCAGGAATTGGGTTAACCCAACAAAAAAATGAGGATGGAAGAGCAAAACCCTCAGGAATTGGGTTAACCCAACCAAAAATGAAGATGGGAACAGCAAAACCATCAGGAATTGGGTTAACCCAACCAAAAATGAGGATGGAAGAGTAAAACCATCAGGAATTGGGTTAACTCAACCAAGAAGGGAGGATGGAACAGCAAAATAATCAGGAATTGGGTTAACTCAACAAAAAATGAGGATGGAAGAGTAAAACCCTCAGGAATTGGGTTAACTCAACCAAAAATGAAGATGGAGCAGTAAAAAAATCAGGAATTGGGTTAACCCAACCAAAAATGAGGATGGAAGAGTAAAACCATCAGGAATTGGGTTAACCCAACCAAAAATGAAGATGGGAACAGCAAAACCATCAGGAATTGGGTTAACCCAACCAAAAATGAGGATGGAAGAGTAAAACCATCAGGAATTGGGTTAACCCAACCAAAAATGAAGATGGGAACAGCAAAACCATCAGGAATTGGGTTAACCCAACCAAAAATGAAGATGGAAGAGTAAAACCATCAGGAATTGGGTTAACTCAACCAAGAAGGGAGGATGGAACAGCAAAATAATCAGGAATTGGGTTAACTCAACCAAAAATGAGGATGGAAGAGTAAAACCATCAGGAATTGGGTTAACTCAACCAAAAATGAAGATGGAGCAGTAAAAAAATCAGGAATTGGGTTAACCCAACCAAAAATGAGGATGGAAGAGTAAAACCATCAGGAATTGGGTTAACGCAACCAAGAAGGGAGGATGGAACAGCAAAATAATCAGGAATTGGGTTAACTCAACAAAAAATGAAGACGGAAGAGTAAAACCATCAGGAATTGGGTTAACCCAACCAAAAATGAAGATGGGAACAGCAAAACCATCAGGAATTGGGTTAACCCAACCAAAAGCGAGGATGGAAGAGTAAAACCCTCAGGAATTGGGTTAACTCAACCAAAAGCGAGGATGGAGCAGCAAATTCTGCTTGCCGCCCGTGTGAGTGTGAGCACACCTGGGGAACCCAGCGCAGCCTCCGAGGAGCACCCAGGGACAAGAACGGGGATTCCAGCCCAATTTCCCCACCCCACGCTGGGTAAACCCATCCCCAGCGCCACCCTGCTGCCTCCCAGCCAAGGCACTCCCTGATCGTCAGAGTAAACATTTGCGATTGAAGAGGCTGGTGCAGTCGAGGGCCCGAAGGTGGAATCTGAATCGGAGTTTTTCTGTAAGGGCAGCGGCAGTTTCATTTCCCACCATCCATTCCCATCTGCGGGGAGGCGTTTCCTTCCCTGTTTTGCCTTAAAAATAAACTGGTTTGTTCCCGGGTTTTAGTGAACACCTTGAAGAATTAACAACGCCCTCAGCTCTGGGGTTTTGGCAGAATTTCCCTTTCAGCACGTAAGACACTCATCAGGCAGGAATACAAGTTTGTTTTTTTTTTTTAATGAAAAAGTGCACTTCATACTGCAAAAGAAATTAGGGATTCTGGTGCAAAAATAAGAAATTCATCTAGATCAAGATGAGTATTTATGGTATCAACAAGGGGGGGTTTCCTCCAAGTCAATAAATTTAGAAAGAGCCTTTGCAACTCTGAAATTCCTATTGTTAAAATAAAATTAAACTGTTAAAATATTATTGGATAAAATATTAAAGTAAAAGGAGATAAGAGGGGGGGAGTTCCTTTGGGAAAGGATCTGTACAAATTCATTGCTGACAGCTTCACCTGCGCCGTGGGGTGAAATATGGAAATCAGAATGAAAAAAACAAACCCACAGAAAATACTTTTTATGCCTAAAGATGCTGATTTTCAGCCAGATTTCGGACACCACCACTCCCCCCTGCAGCAGCTCCGTGTCTGAGCCTTGGCTGGAGCGAGAGATCCAGGAATTAAAAGGAATTAACCCACAACCCCCCATGGCCAGCCCATCATCATCATCATCATCACTGCTGCAGCTCCTGTGGGATTCACCCAATTCCCTCCTTTCCAGGCTTTTCCTAAAAAAAATTCCTTAAAAAACTCCCCCGACCACGGCAAGGAGTCAGGGAAGCCCGGGATGCTTTGGGTTGGAAGGGACCTCAGAGATCACCCAGATCCAGCTCAGTCGAGGTTATCTGAGCATCAGAAGAAATCCTGTGGATTTTTAACTTTTTTTTTGGTTTTTTTTTTTCCCCAGACCTTTCCTTACCCAAACCAACATCCCTGGGAGCCTGTGCCGCGTGAGCAGCTGGAATCTCCTGGGATAATCCCAATTTCCAGCTGCTGAGGCACTGGGAGGGTCAGTGCAGACATGGGGAGGGGTTGGACGCTCCATCCACACCTGGCCCCAGGTGAGCTCGGCCACAAACGGGGATTTCCCGCAGCACCAATCCCACCGAGGTGACGATTCCCACATCCCAAGGAACAATTTCCTGTCCTGGCCATCACCATCCCCACAGCTCCCAAATTCATCCCAAAGCGCAGCAACTTTATTTTAGGTTTTTTTTTTTTTTTTTTTTTTTTAAATGATGTCTCCAAGCCTGCAGGGAATAACTGGAATAACTGTGGGAGCTCAGCAGCCTCTGTCACTACCTCACCCCAAACCCTCTTCCTGACCTTTCCGTCCCTTCCCACCTCTCCCTCTGCTTGGCAGCTTGGGGGATGCTCCAGGGAAGGTGAACTCCAATTTTCGCTCCCAAAAACCCCAAAAAAAAAAAGTTTAACCACCCCACAGAACCCCTCAGGCTGGGAGGGATCCCCAAGGATCAAATCCCACAGGAATTCCTGAGGCCAAGAGCCTCCCAAACTCTTTTTTCCTGAGGTTTTAAATCAGATTTCCAAATTTTAATTCACCTCCAGGAATTCCTGAGGCCAAGAGCCTCCCAAGCTCATTTTTCCTGAGGTTTTAAATCAGATTCTCAATTTTAATTAATCTCCAGGAATTCTTGAGGCCAAAAGTCTCCCAAGCTCCTTTTTCGTGGGGTTTTAAATGCAAATTTACAAATTTTAATTCACCTCCAGGAATTCTTGAGGCCAAGAGCCTCCCAAAGCTCTTTTTTCCTGAGGTTTCAAATCAGATTTCCAAATTTTAATTCACCTCCAGGAATTCCTGAGGCCAAGAGCCTCCCAAGCTCCTTTTTCCTGGGATTTTAAATCAGATTCTCAATTTTAATTAATCTCCAGGAATTCTTGAGGCCAAAAGTCTCCCAAGCTCATTTTTCTTGAGGTTTTAAATCAGATTTCCAAGTTTTAATTCATCTCCAGGAATTCCTGAGGCCAAGAGCCTCCCAAGCTCCTTTTCCTGGGGTTTTTAAATCAGATTTCCAAATTTTAATTCACCTCCAGGAATTCCTGAGGCCAAGAGCCTCCCAAGCTCCTTTTCCCCGGGATTTTAAATCAGATTTCCCAGTTTAATTCACCTCCCCACAGCAGCATCCCCCAGCTGGGACATTGCTGAGTCTCTGGAGCACTTTAGGGCTGGAACAATTAAATTCTGCCATCTCAAACACGAGGGCCAGACCCTGTTGCAGGCAGACAAATGACACCAGACCTGACCCAGCAGAACGTCCCTAAATCCTCTCTTCCACACCAAAACCCCTCAGCCCCATTTCCCCCCTGAACCTTTATGCCCAGAGACGATTTTGCACTCATAGCACCCTAAAATTTCAGATGTTTTTTGACATTTTTCCCACATTGCAGGCACGCGGAATGAGCTCTACCTGAACTTCCTGTGCTTTTATTCACCAGCACCAAGTTTTTGGGGTTGGCAGCAGGTCTCCCAGTCAGTGCAAATTAGCAAATTCTGTTAATTGATGATGTGGAAAGCAAATGGGATTTAGTAAAGCATCAGCTTTTTGAAGCTCTGCATCAGTTTGATGTCCTATTCCCAAAGAAAATAGGGATCTGTTTTAGGAAAATAGGAAAAGCTTTGTGAATCGGACAAAAAAAATAAAATTAAAAAAAGAAAAACACCCAACCCCAAAGTATTTAATTTAGCTCATATTAAATAAAATTAGTTTAATGCCATTTTTCCCCAGTTGGGCTACAGGAAATTTCTCTACCACCAAGACACCTTTTATAAACACAACTTTGGGCTAACTTCCCAAAACCCCCCTAAAAAAAAAAAATATAAAATAAATTATGTTTTCTAAGGAACTGATCACGCGGAGCTTCCCAAAACCAGATCGGGAGGAGAAGCAACGCCCAAAATCCTCCCCAAAAATGGGATTTTTAATGCTGACACACGCAAGGCCGCAGCAGGCATGGAGCTGGCTCTGGATTTTCCCCTGGAGCAGCAGAGAGCAGCCAGAAAAACGAATATTTTCAGGTGCTGAACAGGATTCGAGTGCCCAGGCTGAACAAACCCACGCGGGAAGCTGCTCTGCCCACGGACCTGCTGCTGTCTGCGCTCCCTGTGCTGGATCCTGGGCCTCCAGAACCCCAGAACTGCCAGGGGAACCCCAAAACTGCCAAGGGAACCCCAGAACTGTCAAGGGAACCCCAGAACTGTCAAGGGAACCCCAGCACTGCCAGGGGACCCCAGAACTTCCAGGGGAATCCCAGAACTGCGAAGGGAACCCCAAAACTGCCAGGGGAACCCCAGAATGGCCAGGGGAACCCCAAAACTGCCAGGGAACCCCAAAACTGCCAGGGGAACCCCAGAATGGCCAGGGGAACCCCAGAACTGTCAAGGGAACTCCAGCACTGCCAGGGGACCCCAGAACTTCCAGGGGAATCCCAGAACTGCGAAGGGAACCCCAAAACTGCCAGGGGAACCCCAGACACATCCAGGGCACCCTCAGACACATCCAGGGGACCCCAGAACTTCCAGGGGAGCCCCAAAACTGCCAGGGGAACCCAGACACATCCAGGGCACCCCTGGCACTGCCAAGGGAACCCCAAAACTGCCAGGGGAACCCCAGAACTGCCAGGGAACCCCAGAACTGCCAGGGGAACCCCAGATCTACCCAAGGCACCCCAGACCTACCCAGGGAACCCCCAGAACTGCCAGGGAACCCCAGACTCATCCAGGGCACCCCTGGCACTGCCAAGGGAACCCCAGAACTACCAGGGGAACCCCAAAACTGCCAGGGGAACCCCAAAACTGCCAGGGGAACCCCAGAATTGCCAGGGGAACCCCAGAACTGCCAGGGCAACCCCAGAATTGCCAGGGGAACCCCAGAACTGCCAGGGGAACCCCGACACATCCAGGGCACCCCTGGCACTGCCAAAGGAACCCCAGAACTGCCAGGGGAACCCCAGATCTACCCAAGGCACCCCAGACCCACCCAGGGCACCCCGAGAACTGCCAGGGGAACCCCAGAACTTCCAGAGGAACCCCAGAACTGCCAGGGCACCCCCAGACCTACCCAGGGCACCCCAGCATGGCATGGGGAACCCCAGACACAGCCAGGGGAACCCCGGATCTACCCAGGGGACCCCAGACCCACCCAGGGACACAGAACCAGGGATGGACAGATGGACAGACGGACAGGGGACACCTCACCTGGAGATGCTGATCCCTCCCAGAGCCCACCCTTGGCATTTCAGCGTGGCCTCACCAACCTGTTGATTTTCCACCTCCGTTTCGCCCACAGCGACACCAGAGGTGAATGAATTCAGGGTTTTTTTGGGGTTTTTTTTGGGAATTACTCCATCACCAAACCCCACTTGGGATATTTCCTCTTCCCCAAGTTTAGCAGCTAAAAACCACCCAGGACAAAAAAAAAAAAACTTCCCACCAACAAAGGAATAATTCCTATGGGGATAAGGAGCTCAACTAATCACAAAAAAAATTAAAAAAAAATCAAAAAACTGTGTCGAAGCACGAAGATTTCAACAAAACATTAAATAAAATAAATTACTAATCAGGAAATCTGACAAGTGCTACCTCGGAGCGGATGGGAATGACAACATTTCACTTGAAGGCAAATCCCTGTGAGCAGGAAGGCCTGGATGGAGAACAGAGGAGGAATTTCCTTGGGTCTATCCCAAAACCATCCTCCTGCTCAGGTGCCCTCAGCCGCAGAGCTCCTGTCCCATCTCAGGGGTCACAAGGAGTGGTTTTGTCACCAGACTTCTCCTGGCAAGCCCAGGGCAGCTCTCACTGAGAGTTACAATAGCAGAGCCAGTCAGCACCAGAGAAATTCAGAACCACGGGGTTTAAAAACCTTCCAAATGTTGGTTTTTATATATACATATATATATATTTCTAGCGATTTGTAAAAGCATCACAGGCCTCTCCATCCAAGCGGCCTCCCCACGAGGCCTCAGCTCCCAGGTTTGTGTCTGGTCCTGCTCCAAACCCAGCTGGGTTTTGTTTTGTTTTTTTTTTTTGTTTTTTTTTTGCTGCAATCCCAAAATTTGGCAGCAAATCTGCCCACAGGACCAGCACCACCCACCTGCTGAGATCCTGCTGAGATCCAAGAGAATTCCTGGGGAAATTCCCAGGAGCAGCCAGAACCACTCCTGAACCCTCCCGTTGGGAGGGGACACCAGGAAAAGAGCCCGGAATCCTCACTCTGAGCAAAATTCCTGGATTTCAGATAATTCCCTCTGGTTTCCAGGCAGTGGGGTTGGGTTTGAGAAGCTGACATTTCGTTTTTGCAGGGGTTTTGAAGATTTCCATCTGCATTTTTATGCACCCACTCGAATCCAGGTGGAATTGGGAGCACGAGGGGGGAATTTGCAGCTGGGGAAATTATAAATTTCTCAACCTTCCCCTCAAAAAAACAGCATGGAGCACCAGGATAAAGATCTCCCGTGGGGAAAGTGGCCCTCAGCAAAGCTCTTTATCCATCAGTGAAGGGTTTTAGACACATCTGAACCGGGCTGTTTGGTACAGGAGGTCCTTGAGGAAGGGAGGCAGCCAGGAGAGAAAAAGAGATTTGGAAAGATTTAGGATCAGGTTCCAAAAACTTAAAAAATCCAGCTGGATTTGGGTTCCAAAAGAACCCCAGACACATCCTTCTGCTGCAGCTAAGGAGGCTGAGGTGTCTGGAGGGTGTGGAGAGAGGAATCAGCGCCCAAAATCATCTTCCTTTCCAGCCAAGCAATTCCGGGCTCCTCGTGCCCACCAAACTCTGCTTTCCAAGCCAACCCCACAGCACCCAGCTGTCCTTCCACATCGTCACCTGGAATTCGGGGCAGGAGAAGGGGGAAAAACCAAACCCAAAGCCAACTGGAAAGCAAACCTTTCAAACCTTTCAGGTCAAGGATTGGCCACGAGCTGGTGCAGGTGAGGAACCTGCCTGGAGCTCCCAGCACGAACCCGTCAGGAATCAGGAGCTGCAGGTGTCCTAGAGAAGAGATTCTGAATCCTTTGTTGCTCAGGCTGGAGCTCACAGATTCAACAACACCAAAAAAAAAAAAAAAAAGTTAATTTCTAAGCAGAATTTGTAGAATATTCCTTTTTTTTTTTCTTTCTTTTTTTTTTTGAAGTCTCCAATTCTGTGTCTGGAACTGTTGCTTGATTTATTATTATTTTCTTTTCCCCCCAATACTTCATCAGAGCAGGGAAAATTTTGGAAGTGCAATACTAGGAGAGCTCCTGGCCAGGCTGCTCAGTGTTCATGTTGACAATTGATTTTGTCTTCAGAGTGCTCCAAAAAATCCAGCATTTCCTCTATGATGGCCTGCAGGGCCCGGCCCAGCTGTTCTGCAGAGTAAGGTTTCCCCAGAGGAGGCACGTGGACAAATGCTGACCTCCCATGGCTCTGGTACAAGGAGGTGTAGTAGGTGAAGTCACAGAGGTACCTGGAACACAAAACCACAGATTATCCAGTGAAAAAAAAGGAAAAAAAAACAGATAAAATGAGCTGTAGGGTCCCCATGCTTCAGCATCGTGTGGCATCCCGGGGTTTAGGGGGATGTGAGGCAGGAATTTTTATAAAATTTTATATACATTTTATATATACATATATATAAGAATTTTTATAACATTTTAGGTAAACATATATATATATATAAAATATATATATATAAAATATATATGTATATATTTATATATACATATAAAATATATATGTATATATTTATATATTAATATATATGTATATATTTTATATATACATATATATACAGTCACAGAGGTACCTGGAACACAAAACCACAGAAAAAGGGAAAAAAACAGATAAAATGAGCTGTAGGGTCCCCGTCCTTCAGCATCGTGGTGGCATCCCGGGGTTTAGGGGGATGTGAGGCAGGAATTTTTATAAAATTTTAGATATATATTTTATATATATATATATATATATATATATATATATATATATATATATATATATATACAGGAATTTTTATAAAATTTTATGTATACATTTTATATACACATGTATACAGGATTTTTTATAAAATTTTAGATATACATTTTATATATACATTTATACACAGTCACAGAGGTACCTGGAACACAAAACCACAGATTATCCAGTGAAAAAAAAGGGAAAAAACAGATAAAATGAGCTGTAGGGTCCCCATGCTTCAGCATCATGGTAGCATCCTGGGGTTTAGGGGCAGGAACTGTGAGTCTGGGATTGTTCTAATTCAATTTAGGACAAAAAACGTCAAGATCTCTCTATTTTTTTTTTTTCCAAAAAAGGGATAAAACCAGATAAAATGAGCTGTAGGGTCCCCATGCTTCAGCATCATGGTGGCATCCTGGGGTTTACGGGGATGTGAGGCAGGAATTTTTATAAAATTTTATATATACATTTTATATATACATATATACCTATATACACAGTCACAGAGGTACTTGGAACACAAAACCACAGATTATCCAGTGAAAAAAAAGGGCAAAAACCAGATAAAATGAGCTGTAGGGTGCCCGTCCCTCAGCATCGTGGTGGCATCCCGGGGTTTAGGGGGATGTGAGGCAGGACTTTTCATAAAATTTTATATATACATTTTTATATATAAATATATAAAAATATATATTAATATATATTAATATATAAAATATATATATGAATATATAAAAATATATATATTTTTAAAAAAATATATATTAAAAAGCTGGTTGAGAAGGGAACTGGAGTCAGTTGGCTGCTTCGTGAAGAAGACCCAGCGCTCTGAGGAGCTGCCCACGAGGAAACGCCAAGAAGGCGTGAAACCCTTGTGGCAAGGAGACCAGAGCGCCAAGATGCCAAGGCCCCATACCTGCCGGCGTCCTTGGAGATGGTGACAGTGACATCCAGCCCCAGGGCAGACACCCTGCTGCTGACGGCGTCCATGTCGATGATGGAGTCGATGCACTCGGGGCCGCCCTCCACGCAGCACTGCGAGCCCGGGCAGAAGCGACAGTTGTCCAGCCCCTTGTAGCCCACGTTGTGGCCACACTTCTCCAGGGTGACGGTGGTGGCCATGCCCGACACGCCCACGTGCACCACCAGCTGCCAGGGGAGAAGGGACGGGGTTGGGCCGCGCAAAATGCTGCTCACAGAATCACAAAACCACAGAGTAATGAGGCTGGGAGAGGCCTCTAAGGTCATCGGGCCCAAGCTGCGCTGGCACGGTAAGAATTGTTTTGGTCGTTCTCTGAGGTTCAGAGAATGTGGAACCCAGAAATATTCTTGAGAGGAACTGTGCCTTGCTTTCCTCTGTGAAGAGAAATGTGGGGATATTTCCTGACAGGCCAAGGAACCAAACACCATCACTGTGGGGAAACCATCTCCACGTTGCATTCTGCTTTGGCACAAACACAGGCAGGGAATATGGGATAAGAATATTCTTGGGAAGAATTGTGCCTTGGTTTTGTCTGTGAAGAGAAATGTGGGGCTGCACACCTGGCCCTGACAGGCCAAGGAGCCAAAACACCAACAATCCCCACATTGCGTTCTACTTTTGCACAAACACAGGCACAGCAAATGATAAGAATTGTTTTGATCATTCTCTGAGGTTCAGAGAATGTGGAACCCAGAAATATTCTTGGGAAGAGCTGTGCCTTGCTTTCCTCTGTGCAGAGCAATGTGGGGATATTTCCTGACAGGCCAAGGAACCAAACACCATCACTGTGGGTGAACAATCCCCACATTGCATTCTGCTTTGGCACAAACACAGGCAGGGAATATGGGATAAGAATATTCTTGGGAAGAATTGTGCCTTGCTTTTCTCTGTGAAGAGAAATGTGGGGATATTTCCTGACAGGCCAAGGAGCCAAACCACCAACAATCCCCACATTGCATTCTGCTTTGGCACAAACACAGCAAATGAGATAAGAATTGTGTTTTCTTTCTCTGAGGTTCAGAGAATGTGGAACCCAGAAATATTCTTGGGGAAGAGCTGTGCCTTGCAGTGGCCCCTTCACACCCACTGCTCCTGGGAGCTGCAGCACTCCGAGCTGTAAAACCCCACAAATTCCTCACCACAAAAGAAGAAAAGATCCAGCCAGGGACTGCCAGGCTGAGGGAATACATGAAAAAGGAGACTTCCCATGGTGCCCACTGCAGGTTCCAACCCTTTGCTGGGTGGTTTTTTCCTCCTCCCTTGACTCACTTGGGGACTGTGCTTCTTCCACAAGGCAGGAATGAGTCTCTGCACGGTCTGGTACTCGACAGGGACCTCATAGACGTGCAGATCCACATCATCCCTCAGCCCCAGCTTCTCCAGCTCCTGAAAACACCAGCAAAGCAAAACCAAGATGGTCAGACTCGGGATGAGCAGAGGATTTCCTCCTGGAGGGTTCAATGGCAGAGTGAGGGACTAACACACAGTTTACACCGGGGCTGTGCGACCACACAAACAGCACCTGCAGCGAGTTCACAGCGACGTAAAGAAAACCCCAAACCCATAATGGCAACAACAAAGGCATCTCCCCACCTGTGTGGAAGAAGAGTTTCACCCACAGAGCCGTTAGCGTGGCTCTGATGTGTGTGTGTGACAAAGAAATCAACATTTAACCGACAACAGTCACCCACGCTGCCAGGGAAACCTTGGCGCCGATATTTATAGAGGGAGACAGCCACAACCCTGCTTCTTCCAAGGAGTGAGATGTGGGGAAGGTGGGACTGGCAGGATTTTATCCATCACCCCAGGGCTGCTGGCCTGCAGAGGAATTTCACATTTATTTCCAGATAAAGAGCTCTCAGGGCTGCGGTGATTCAGCTAAGCCAGTAGGTGATTTCTCCCTCTCTGCCATGAAGACATCCCAAATATCCCGGCAATAAACGGAGCCAATTTCCTCCAAACCTTTTCAAACACAGAGTGGCAGTTAAATACCTTGCGAAGACTTTAAAACCAGAGGAAAGGGTTGGTTTTGGTCTTTTTTCTCTGACAGGAAAGCACTGTTTGATCCCAAAACTGGGAGTTGCCCCTGCACACAGGTTCTGCCCTGTCCTCTCCAGGAAGGCTCCACCTGGAGCTTTGCTCCTCTGCTACCTCTCAGAGCCACCAACCCCAAAACTTCCCAGAGCTCAAAGAAACACCCACAAGGTCTGAAGGCTCTGGAAAAAAAAAGGTTCTTAAAAAAAACAAAATAAAACCCATCAGCTGAGGCTGAGCTTTGGAGCCAGGTAACACCAGGAAAGCATTTGGAGAAGAGACCTTGCCCATCATGTTTAAGGAATTCCTGCAGCATCAAACCCGGACCAAACTCTCCCCTTGTCACCAAATGTCCAAAACAGCTGTTCCTGTGGAGCTGAGGTAGGAACAGGTAAAAGCCATCAAAGGACATTCCAAAATACCCCTGAATTTATCCCTGTTCCAGGTTTGGATTCGGTTCACCAGAGCCACGAGCTGCTCCTTGAAGCGATTCTCAGGTTTTATTTTCCCCCTTGCAGATCAGCTGTTTTCACTCTCCAACCTCGTATTCCCCCAGGTTAAAAATTAAAAATTAAAGGCGCTTGAAAGGAGAAGCCAAGCTGAGGTTTGAGGCCTCCCCCTTTAAACATGAGCAGTGTCTTGCCACCGTTTTTCTGTGTTTCCATCAGCATGAGTGGTTTTCTACTGAGGGGAAAAAACACCTTTCACACTTGTACAGCCAAACCACAGGGATGTAACAAGATTTAAGATAACTAAAACAGCCAGAAAGGCCAAAGTGGCACTTTCAGAGCGCAGCAGATATGAGCAAGGATGATAAATCACAGGCTCTGGCTCCCAGGGCAAGGCTGATATTAAAGCCTAGCTGTATTGATTAGTGTCTGGCACACTCAGACACTCATTAGCACAGCTGGATGGAAGGGATGCACAAATCTGCACAAATCTGCCTTTCAAAACCTTACCTGGAGCCTCAATAAAGGAGTTTACAGATGAGAGTGTCCAACCACCAGCCAGCCTCTTCAGGAGGAGAATAAACACTTTTTAGGAGCGTTAATAATAATAACAAGAAGCGATGCTCCTGAAGGTGAAGGGTGGGGAAGGAAAAAACTCCTGAGGATGGATTTGATGGCGGGGATGGGGAAGGACAGAGCTTCTAGGGATGAAATTTTTGGTGAGGAAGGAAAGAGCTCCTGGGGATGGATTTAGTGGGGAAGGAAAAAACTCCAGGGGATGGATTTGGTGGTGGGGAAGGAAAAAGATCCTAGAGATGGATTTGATGGTGGGGAAGGAAAAAACTCCTGGGGATGGATTTGGTTGTGGGGAAGGGAACAATTCCTGGGGATGGATTTGATGGTGAGGATTCAGAAACAGCTCCTGGGGATGGATTTGATGGTGGGAAAGGAAAAAACTCCTGGGGATGGATTTGATGGTTGGGAAAGAAAAAGCACCTGGGGATGGATTTAGTGGGGAAGGAAAAAACTCCAGGGGATGGATTTTATGGTGGGGAAGGGAACAGCTCCTGGGGATGGGTTTGATGGTGGGGATTTAGAAGGAAAAAGCTCCTGGGGATGGATTTGGTGGTGGCAACTTTTGCTGGATGAAAAGAGAACCCTCCAGCCACTTAAACCCCAACTTTACCAAGCCACAACTTTTCCTTTAAGCAAGCCCAGCGCTCCATAATGAAGATGTTTGTGACCTTCCTCCCCCCCCCCCTGAACAAGCTCTGCCCCCCAGCCCTGTCCACCTGACAACCAGAGCACACAGAACATGCGTGACCCATTCCCTGACCCCTCCACAATGCTGCTCTTTGTGAGCCTCTAATATCCTTATCAGGTCTGTCTAGACACCCTGACAGCAATTGTCCTTCCTAATGTCACAATGCACTCTGACCTCTCTCCTCCTCCTCCTCCTCCTCCTCCTCCTCCACAGCCAGCAGCACTTCTGGGGGGGATGAAGGAGCCCGGCAGCTTCACAGTCCACAGGTCACACCTGTGTCCACACCTAAGTCACAGCAGGGAGGGCACAAAACCAGACGAGAAAAGCTCATTTTAGTGATTTCTCCTTGCAAGGTCCCTCCCCAGCAAAAGTTGTGGGGGGAAAAAAAAAAAAATAAAAATCCTGAACCGACAGATTAGAACGATGAAAACTCAAAAGAGCAAACCCAAATTAACACGGAGTGGTTTTGCTGTGAGCCTTAAAATAAAGCAGAAAGGAGTTTTTCTTCCTGCTGGTTTTATAGGAAAGCTGTCCCCCGTGAGTAAAAACCCAAACATTTCATTGGGTTTTTTTAGGTGAAATTTCAAAACTTTTCATTTCAGCAGCATTATTAGATTGCTGCTGCCACTACTTAAGGTAGCCATGTGTAAAAATCAGTCAGCTTGCAAAACCAGACAGAAATTCACTGCACTTCCAGGGCAAACTCACCCCGTGCCCGTTGTTCTGTGGGAGAACCCAAATAAAACCAGGGGCAGCGAAAGCAAAAAAAAAAAAACCAAAAAATAAATAAAAGGAGAGAATTTTATCCTCGGGATGCAGCACAATAAAAGATGTAATAAACCAGAACTAGCTGAGCCCTGGAGCTAGGAAGGATTTAGAAAGATTGTTTAATTGATTTTTCTGCTATTAAAATGCAGATCACAGCGTCTGGGATTCGGGGACTCAGACACGCCTTTGTGTCCCCTCCGCTCCATGAAGTCCCCGTCTGAAAGTTGCACAATGCCCACCTCAGCCAGGCTCAAAGGCATGCTGTTCCTTTTTGTCTGGGCCTCTGGGGGCTGAGACAGGGGAAGGAAAGGCAAATCCTCCCCGCTGCCTCCCAGCTGATGTTTTCACTCACGATAATCCGGACCCGGAGCCTCCGGTTTGTGCGCAAAACATCCCCAGCTCTGGGTTTAGACACTCGAAGCATCCCAAATCCACTCAAAACATCCCCAGTTCTGAGCTTACCCACTCAAAACATCCCAAATCAACTCAAAACATGCCCAATTCTGAGCTTAGCCACCCCAAACATCCCCAGTCCAGCCAAACATCCCCAATTCCGAGTTTAGCCACCCCAAACATCCCAAATCCACTCAAAACATCTCCAATTCTGAGCTTACCCACTCAAAACATCCCAAATCCACTCAAAACATCCCCAATTCCGAGTTTAGCCACTCAAAATGTCTCCAATTCTGAGTTTACCCACTCAAAACATCCCAAATCCACTCAAAACATCCCCAATTTTGAGTTTAGACACTCAAAACATCCCAAATCCATCCCAAACATCCCCAATTCTGAGCTTACCCACTCAAAACATCCCAAATCCACTCAAAACATCCCAAATTCTGAGCTTACCCACTCAAAACATCCCCAATTCACCCCAAACATCCCCAATTCTGAGTTCAGCCACCCCAAACATCCCAAATCCACTCAAAACATCCCAAATTCTGAGCTTAGCCACTCAAAACATCTCCAGTTCTGAGTTTGGCTACTCAAAACATCCTCAATCCACTCAAAACATCCCCAATTCTGAGTTCAGCCGCTCAAAATATCCCCAGTTCCAAGATTAGCCACTCCAAACATCCCAGATCCACTCGAAACACCCCAAATTCTAAGTCTAGCCAGTCAAAACACCCCCAACTCTGAGTTTACCCACCCCAAACATCCCCAATTCTGAGTTTACCCACCCCAAACATCCCCAATTCTGAGTTTGTACACCCCAAACATCCCCAATTCCGAGTTTACCCACCCCAAACATCCCCAATTCCGAGTTTACCCACCCCAAACATCCCCAATTCCGAGTTAACCCACCCTAAACATCCCAAACCTAATCAAAACACCCCAAATTCTAAGTTTATCCAGTCAAAACATCCCCAATTCCGAGTTTGTACACCCCAAACATCCCCAATTCTGAGTTTGTACATCCCAAACATCCCCAATTCTGAGTTTACCCACCCCAAACATCCCCAATTCTGAGTTTGTACACCCCAAACATCCCCAATTCCGAGTTTGTACACCCCAAACATCCCCAATTCTGAGTTTACCCACCCCAAACATCCCCAATTCTGAGTTTGTACATCCCAAACATCCCCAATTCCGAGTTTATCCACCCTAAACATCCCCAACTCTGAGTTTGTACACCCCAAACATCCCCCACGAATTTACCCACCCCAAACATCCCCAATTCTGAGTTTACCCACCCCAAACATCCCCAATTCTGAGTTTGTACACCCCAAACATCCCCAATTCTGAGTTTACCCACCCCAAACATCCCCAATTCTGAGTTTGTACATCCCAAACATCCCCAATTCTGAGTTTACCCACCCCAAACATCCCCAATTCTGAGTTTGCACATCCCAAACATCCCCAATTCTGAGTTTACCCACCCCAAACATCCCCAATTCTGAGTTTGTACATCCCAAACATCCCCAATTCTGAGTTTACCCACCCCAAACATCCCCAATTCTGAGTTTGCACACCCCAAACATCCCCAATTCCGAGTTAACCCACCCCAAACATCTCCAACCTACTCAAAACACCCCCAATTCTGAATTTATCCACCCAGAACACCCCCAAGTCTGAATTTTGCCATCCCCCAAGCCCCTAAAAAGCGGATTTTACACGGAGGGGAGATGACTTCACCCCTCAGCCACACAGCTGAGCAGCCACCAGCGCCTGGAGCTGTTTCTCTTTAGGTTTGTTTATTTTTTTTTTTTTTCCAAGCAACATCTCAACACCCACCACTCCTCCTGCTCCAAAACCAACCCTTTTGTCCATCTCCTCTGAAATAAAAGCAGCTATTTACAACACCAGCAAGAACAAACCAAATCGCTGAGCCTCGCTCCCGATTTTTAGGAACGTCCTGTATTTTTTTTTTCCCCCCGCCATCCACGACCTGCGTATTCCCCCAGACTGACCCAAAATTAAATAAATTCATTCCCAAAAAAAAAAAAGCTCTTGGAGGCAAAGGTTTTGTCTTCTCCCACCAGGCAGCGACGTATCAGGCAGCTGGACATTAGTTGGCTGTAATTGATTAGAGTTTGTGATTTAATTTAAAAGCTTTTGGAAGAAGATATTAATCTCAGAGCTCTGAAGGGGAGAGAGGCGTGGTGGGGAGAAAAATGGATTTAATTCCCTGGGCAACTGTACTAAAAGGTACCATGGAATTCCCAGGGGCTCTGCCACAAACCCCCATCCAGAATTGACAAAGAAGGAGGAAGTGGGATAATGTGGCAGCACCATCCCTGTGAAAAGCGTTTTTACAACAACAACAAAAAAAAAAACACCTTAATTCCATCAAAAAGAGCTCAATTCCCTCTTTTTGCCACACCTGTGGGATGCCAGCCTCAGCCAGATGAACTCCTGGGCTCAGGGTGGGGATTTTGGGGTGTCCTGTGCACGGCCAGGAGCTGTTGGATGATTCCCTCGCAGGATATTCCAGATCTGAGGGATGTGCCCAGGCAGGTACAGAGCGGCATAAAGCCGATTGTCCTGAGCAGGCAGCAAAAGGCATTTCCCCAAAAAACTCTCCCAAGCAGAAAAGGGAGGATCCAGCATGGGAAATGAGGCAGCTCTGCCTGGAAATCAGATCTGCCACTCAACTCCACCAAAGTCTCCTCTCAGGGATAAAGGTGAACTCAGCTGGCCCAGCTTCAAGTCAGAACTGAGAGAAAAACACCCGGATTCCTCTGGGCTGGCTTGTTTGTTTGGAATTCTCCGGGGCACAGGAAGATTCCAAGCTCCCTGCCCCATTTAAAAAGCACCCAAAGCTGGGAATTCCTGACCCGCCTCAGCTACATTAACTCGATCTCATTAAACTCCACCAGCTCAGGGATTGTTTTCTGAGCAGGGAATCAAACATTATCCAGCTGACCATCTGGATATCTGCAGAGAGCTCCAGGAGAAGTTGTAAGTGATAAAAAGAGCTGAAAGCCCAAATTTGTAGGGATTTGTCCTCTGTTTTGACGCTTCCCAAGAGGGAAACCCAGGGGTTACCTGGACTGCAATCCAGCTGGCGTTCACAGCGTGCTCTCCAAACGGCCCAAACCCTGCAAGAGAGGAAAAATTCACAGATTTGACTCAACTTGCAAAGAGGTTTGAGCTTTCCTGGGAAAAAAAAAAAAAAAACAAACAAAAAACAAACTCCGCTTTACCTCTCAATCATTATTTCTTTACACCTGAGTATCAAACAAGACACCTGCACTAAAATATTTCAACTCCAGCCTTGTACAGTGAAGGAAAACAATAACTTGCCTGAAAAGAAATTTGTTTTTTTTTTTTTTTTTGAGGAGGAGAACTTTCCTTCCTGCCCAGGTTAGAAAAATTGGTTATTACCAGCTAACTTGCCCGATGGCACAGAATTAGAATCATGATTGGATTTTCTATTCCTGATTGCTTCAGCCCACAGCAGATGCTTCCACAAGTCTGCCTCAAACGTTCAGGGCCCTCTCCAAGATCTTCGTTAGCATTAATTACACCTCCCAAGGAAATAAACAGAGCTGTTGACAGCCCACCCACAGCTCAGCAAAGGCTACCAGGGTGTCATCAAAACCACTTCCTTCAGCACCTCCAAATTCCTAATGAATAACTCTGGAGTTAACTGGTAATCCATAATATCTTTTTATTATTTTTTTTTTTTCCCCTGAGCGAGCACACAAAGGTCGGGCAATTTATCTGGGTGTAACGTCGATATGCTTTAATTTCAGATGTCAGCCTTGCCCTCCGAGCCTGGTGCAATTAGGAGACATAAATTCTGCCCAGCCCCTGAAAGGATCCGAGAGGGACCGCAAATATCGGCTCAATGGAAATGCGGGGTTTGCCCTCCCCAGGCAGGCTGCACCCCAGCAGGAATTTCCCAAGCGTGGGCTCGTCCACGCCCGCGGAGCTCAGCCCGGCTCGCCAAAATAAATATCCCCACGAAATCCGAAATGCTGGGGGTGTTTTCCTGCGAGCAGAGCTGCAGGGGTGTGAGACAAACCGCGGCAGGGGAAGGAGGCAAATGAATGCCTTCCCCAGCTGTTTGTGCAAGCCCCACACGACTCCCTGGAGCTGAATTCCCAAATAGAGCGTGACAATCCCATAAAAGAAACGAAATGCACCTTTCAACAGCTCAGCCAGGGGAAGGCTGGAATTCCACAGGTGCCCGCGCACAAGGGCAGGATTCCCTTGCTCCAAATTCCAAATCCAAGCGGCACAAACACAGCTGGGGCTACCCCTGCTCTGCCTCATCTGGGAACAGAGGGAACTTTGCGGGCAGCCCCCGACCCCACGGAGCACATCCAGCCCCGCGAGGCTCATTAGCACTAAAACCAGCGGCAGGGATGGCCGCGGGATTATCTCTCCTTAACGAGTTCTAAAAAAGAAATTGTGCACAAATAACGTTTATCCTCGGCCAGCCCGGCTGGGAACCCGCAGGGAACACGACACCGTGCCCAGTGCTGAACGGAATTCCTCCCGACGTCCACGGAGTTATCAAACAGGGGCACAGCTCACAAGGCAACCGCCGCCTTTTTGCAACCAGACTTCCTTGAAATTTACCCAAAAAAAAAAAAAAAAAAAAAAAAAAAGGAGCGTGGAGGAGCCTCGAGCAGCAGAACGTCTCCTGACGCAAGTTTTCTGTTTAGTCACCGCCGCTCCACGCTGGATTTGGGGCTGGGAAAGGCAGGATCTGCCACCTGCTCCCTGCAAAGAGGCACTTTCTGCCCGTGGTTACGGCCGCTCTGCTATTCAAGCGGCCTCAGCTTCAGCTGCTGGGGGGAGACCTGAATAGTTTGGGCCAGTTCCCCATTTGTCACAGGGCGGCCTCACCCACAAATCACCCCGAGCTGCCTTTGTACCCCGGGGGGAGGCTGACACCGCCGGGGCCTCTCGCTCATTCTTCCCTCCAGCGCCTCGGGGAGCAGCTCCCACACCTCGGGGGCTCAGGGTGGGATTCCCCCCTCCCTGCGCCCCAAATTGGTTTTCCTGCTTGCTCCTTGGGAGGATCGATTCCCTTCTTCTGGCGAATAGCAAACCTCTGGGATGGGGTCACGCATGGAAAATGGGGATCCAAGCGCCAGCTGGATGGATAAATGCTAGAAAAGCCCCTCGCTGCTGTACCCCCCCCAGCTCTGGCACCCCTGAGGCAAAGCCCCCCAGACTCTGCCCTGCGCCCCATTTATCGCCCCACACAGGGGACAGCCCCCCAAAACAGCCCCCCCAAAACAGCCCCCACTCCCCATTCAGTCCCCCCCCGATGGGACAGCAGACCCCCCCTCACCTCAGGGAAGGGGTCCCCCACTGATCTCAGGGAAGGGGTCCCCAACTGCCCCCTCCAAGCCCTGTGGTGAAGGGGCGCCCAAAATTCCCTCCCTGCCCCAAATTCCCCATCACGCAGAAGTGGCTCCTGCAAGCCCCCCAACACTTCGGGGAGGGGTCTCACCCCTACCCCCGGCCACTTTCATCAGCAAAAGGACCCCCAAAGCTGCTCCTCAGCGCGGAGCAGGGGTCCCCCAGCTGCACCCCCAGACCCTTAAACCCCCCCAGCTCTGCCCTTCCCTGGCAGCCCCCCCTCAATTGAGGAAGGGCTCCCCCAAACTGCCCCCGCAGGGACGGGGTCCCCCAGCAATGCCCCCCCATTTCCCCTCTCACCGCCCCGTACCCGTCACCACCACCGCCCGCCGCGGCTTCTCCATCGCGGCTCCGTCCCGTCCCGTCCCGTCCGTCCCGTCTGTCTGTCTGTCTGTCTGTCCGTCCGTCCCGTCCCGCCGCCGCCGCCCCGCACTGAGCGCGGCCCCGCCCCGCGCCGCCCGCCCCGCCCCGCGCCGCCCGGACCCGCCGCTTCCGCCGCCGCGGCGGAAGTCCCGCAGCGGGACGGCCTGGAGCCCTTCACCCGTTACCCATCACGGGCACCGTCCGTGCGCGGCGCAGCCCGAGGGCTCCCGCTCGCCCGCCTCAGCGGCAGGACTCGGAGGGGGTTTAGTTAAATAAAACGCTCACCCTGAGCCTCGCGGGGGTTCCCTGCTCGCTGTGGGGCAGCACGAAGCGCGGCCGCGGTACTGGGCGGTGCGGAGCGCGGCCCATCCCGTCTCGGCGCGACCCGGCCGGGGCGGTGCCGCCGCAAAGGCACGGACCGGGCGGCGCGGCGCGGCCGGGCCGTGATCCGCGCTCTGATTGGCTGCGGCGGGACCGCGCCGCGCTCTGATTGGCTGCGGCGGGACCGCGCCACGCTCTGATTGGTCCCGCGCGGAGCCGGGGGCGGTTTGAGCGGCAGCGCCCGGCGCGGCGGCGGCTCCCGGTCCGGCACGATGGTGAGCGGGGCACCATGAACGGGGGGGAACGGGGAACCGGGCTCGGGAGGTGGCTGGAGCGGAGGGGAGGGCCTGGATCATCTCTTCCCCGCCGCCAGGGATGGCGTGCCCGGTGCCCCGCTCGGTGCTCGGGTCGGTGCCCGGCCGGTGTCCCGTTGCCGGTCGGTGCCTGAGGCCTTTCTCCTCTCTTCCCCCCGCAGCTTCCCCTGTCCTTGCTCAAGACGGCGCAGAACCACCCCATGGTGAGTGCGGGCCGCGCGGCCCAGCCCCGCTCCCCTCTCCGGTACCGCGCGGGTGGCACCGGGCACGTCCCGGTACCGGCGCCCCGTGACCGCCGTTCTCTCGCAGCTGGTGGAGCTGAAGAACGGGGAGACGTACAACGGGCACCTGGTGAGCTGCGACAACTGGATGAACATCAACCTGCGGGAGGTTATCTGCACATCGCGGGTAAGGCTGCGGCACCGGTACCGGGCAGGGCTCACCCACGGCAGGGTCCGCGGAGGGCACCGGGAGCAGACAGGACTGGCACCCCCGGTCTGTCCCCAAAGGTTCCCCAGCTCTGTCCCCGCAGCCGGGCTGGCTCTGCTGTAGCTCACAGCGCTCCTATGGAGGCGTGACGTCTGCCTGAAACGCAGATTTAATGTGATCATTGATAATGTCCATTTAATTATTGATAATGTCCATTTAATTATTGATAGTGCCCATAAGGAAGGAGCAGCCCTGTGTGTGTGTCCCCTCTCTGCACATCACAGCATGAGGGGCTAGGGTCCCTCATCCTCCTGGGTGAGGAGAGTGGGGGGCCACGTGCTGTGATGCTGATCCAGGTTTCCCAAAAACCAGAGCCTTTACCTGTCCCAGGCAGCCTCAAACACCACAATCTCTTTTTTTTAATTCCCTCCAATCTCTTTTATTCCCTCCAATCTCTTTTATTCCCTCCCCTCTCCACATCCAGCTGAGTTCACCCACTGAGGTTAAGGGGACCTTTGGAAGGTCTGGGACCTTTGCCCTTGGCCAAAGTTGCTCCAGGAGATTGGGATCTGTGTTTTGGGCTTTGACCCGCACCAGAAGTGTCTGGTGTGGTCCCTGTGGGCAGCACAGATGGTGGAAGCCCAGCTGCTGTTGTGCTTTCCCAGCCCTGGAATGCCAGAGCTCCGCAGGAGGGGCTGCCAGGGATCCTTGTTCTCCCAAAAATCCCCTGCAAACCCCCCGAGTTCCTGCTGTCTCCAGGGCAGGAGTGTGGAGTGGTGTGGCTGGGGCTCATCAGTGTGACAGGGGGGACACCCTGAGTGAGGTTTGCAGGGAATTTCGGGGTGGAATTTAGGAATTTGTGGCTGGGTTTTGGGTCACGGTGGGACGAGGATGCGCTGTTGAATTTAGTGGAAGGGGAACTCAGAGGAGGTGACAGCAAAGTCAGGACACAGGTGATGATTCCCTTCTCCGTGGAAACTTGCTTCCAAAGGCTCGGTGCTCTGCGTGGGAAGAGCAGCAGCTCAGGTTTTATTGGGAGGGATCACCCGAAGGACGTGGGGATGTTGGAGTGAGTCCAGGGTGATCAGAGAGGGATGGAGCAGCTCTCCCGTGGGAAAAGGGAATTGGGAGAGGGGAAGCTTTGGGGTCACCTCATTGTGGCCTTCTGGTCCCTGAAGGGGCTGACAAAAACATGGAAACTTTGGCCAGGGGATGGAAACTTTGGACAGGGGGAGGGCAGGGTGAGGTGGGATTTTGGGGAGGAATTCCTCCCTGTGAGGGTGGGGAAGGTTTGGGATGAAATCCCCAGAGCAGCCGTGGCTGCCCCATCCCACAGTCCGAGGGATTGTGTCCCCATCCCTTGGACACAACCCAGCGTCCAAGGCTGGGTTGGACAGGGCTTGGCGCCGCCTGAGACAGTGGGAGGTGTGGAACTGGGACAGTCTTTGATTCCCAGCCCAAACCATTCCGCGATTCCACAATCAGCGCGCAGGGAGAGCAGCCTCATGTGCCTCCAAACACCCCCAAACCCCGGGTGGAGACGGAATCTGCCGCCGTGCGCTGGTGGCACCGGTGGCACTGGTGGCCCTGGCCGCTAGATGGCACGGGACAACGAGCCGGGAGCCTCCTGTTTACCCGGGGCAGCCCGGAACGAGGAAGGAGCCGCGAGCTCCATCCCTTCCTGCACCCGAGCCAAGGAGCGGCCGGGCGCATCCCAGGCAGGGCGGGGTTTGCCGGCTCTGTCTCTTGGAAGGGAATCTTGTCCTGGGCTTGCCCGTGCAGGCAGAGCTGCCCCAAATAATAATAATGATAATGATGATGATGATGCTGAGAGGAGCTGCTGCTGCATCCCCAGAGTGCAGAACAGGGCGTGCTCCTCTCCTGGGACTCTGCTGCACATGGGGAGGGCTGGGCTGGGACAGAGCCACCCCAGCTGCAGCCGGGCCCTGCTGGAGCCGGCTCAGTCCCTCCTCCCACTGACATCATGGCCAGGGAGTTGTTGTTCAGCCCTGGGTTCTTATTCCTACAACCCTGAGTTGTTGTTCAGCCTTGGGTTCTTATTCCTACAACCCTGAGTTGTTGTTCAGCCCTGGGTTCTTATTCCTACAACCCCGAGTTGTTGTTCAGCCCTGGTTCTTATTCCTACAACTCCGAGTTGTTGTTCAGCCCTGGTTCTTATTCCTACAACCCTGAGTTGTTGTTCAGCCCTGGGTTCTTATTCCTACAGCCCTGAGTTGTTGTTCAGCCCTGGGTTCTTATTCCTACAAGCACTCGCTGAAACCCTGCTGGGTTGAGCCCATGGTATCCCAGGAAAAAAACAACACAGGGAGGTGGCTGCTCCAAAACTGGGCACCTGAAGATTTTTATTTTAATTTTTTAAATGAATAAATATATATATATATGTATAATAAATATATAATAACCCATTGGATTGAGTCCTAGGGAAGCCCATGGTATCCCAGGAAAAATCCTGAAACTGCCTGAAAACAACACAGGGAAGTGGCTGCTCCAAAACTGAGCGCCTGAAGATTTTTATTTTTGTTTAAAAAAAAAAAATATAAATATACCTTTATTTATAAAATAAATATATAATAACTCATTGGGTTGAGTCCTAGGGAAGCCCATGGTATCCCAGGAAAGTCCTGAAACTGTCTGAAAGCAAAGCAGTGAGGTGGCTGCTCCAAAACTGGGCACCTAAAGATTTTTACTTAAAAAAAATTAAAGATAGATAGATAGATAGATAGATAGATAGATAGATAGATAGATAGATAGATAGATAGATAGATAGATAGATAATAAATATATAATAACCCATTGGGTTGAGTCCTATGGTATCCCAGGAAAACCCTGAAACTGCCCGAAAGCAAAGCAGGGAGGTGGCTGCTCCAAAACTGAGCACCTGAAGATTTTTATTTTTATTTTTAATATATTTAAATAAATATATAAAGCGCGAGTTCCTTATTCCCCTCAGCTGCTCTGGAGGCTCTCATCCCACAGCCAGCTGGCTCCAGAGCTGCCTCTCTGCTCCCTCCACAGCCCAGAGGAGGGAAGGAGTGGGGTGACTCCCAGCTGGACAGGAATCCTGGCCACAGCTGCGTTTTTCTTACCAGAATTGGTCGTTCTGGTCCCACTTTCAATTCCCTTCTGGTGTGAGAAGGGAGGAAGGGCCTGGTTCCCTCACCCTCTTCTTCTGACGTTTTCTGCCGCTGTTTGAGGAACGAATTGAAATTGCAGCTGTTTGTGGGGCTCTGTGTTCTGGGGAGTTAAACCCCCATTTTTCACAGCTGGTTACAGGTAATGCTCCCAGCAAAGACTGCTGCAGCTCTCCCGCTCTCCAGAAACGCTCAAAATCCCTAAAAGTGACCCAAAAGCAGCAGGCTTTGCTCGTGGCCTCACTGCTGCTCCTCAACAGGTTTGGGACAAAAAAATCCCTAAAAACGACCCAAAAGCAGCAGGTTTTGCTCGTGGTGACAAATTCAAAATCCCTAAAAGTGACCCAAAAGCAGCAGGTTTTGCTTGTGGCCTGACATGCTGCTCCCAAAGAGGACAGGAACAAGTTCAAAATCCCCCAAAAATGACCCAAAAGCAGCAGTTTTTTTCTCCCATTTCTCCCCATTAGGATGGGGACAAAATATCCCCAAAAATGACCCAAAAGCAGCAGTTTTTTTCTCCCATTTCTCCCCATTAGGATGGGGACAAAATATCCCCAAAAATGACCCAAAAAGCAATTTTGCACGTTTTTTCTCCCCAACGTATACTCCCCCCAAAAAGCAGTAGGATTTTCTCAAGAGGTAGGGGACAAAATATCCCCAAAAATGACCCAAAAGCAGCAGTTTTTGCTCGTGTTTCTCCCCAACAGGATGGGGACAAAAAATCCCCAAAAATGACCCAAAAGCAGCAATTTTTGCTCGTGTTTCTCCCCAACAGGATGGGGACCAAAAATCCCCAAAAATGACCCAAAAGCAGCAGGTTTTGCTCGTGTTGCTCCTCAAGAGGATGGGGACAAAATATCCCCAAAAATGACCCAAAAGCAGCAGTTTTTGCTCATGTTTCTCCCCAACAGGATGGGGACCAAAAAATCCCCAAAAATGACCCAAAAGCAGCAGGTTTTGCTCATGTTGCTCCTCAATAGGATGGGGACAAAATATCCCCCAAAATGACCCAAAAGCAGCAGTTTTTTCCTCGCGTTTCTCCCCACCAGGACGGGGACAAGTTCTGGAGGATGCCCGAGTGCTACATCCGCGGCAGCACCATCAAGTACCTGCGGATCCCCGACGAAATCATCGACATGGTGAAGGAGGAGGTGGTGTCCAAGGGCAGGGGCCGCGGGGGGATGCAGCAGCAGAAGCAGCAGAAGGGACGTGGCGTTGGAGGAGCTGGACGAGGTAAAAAATCTGATTTTTTAATGGGGTTGGAGGAGCTAAATGAGGTAAAAAATCTGATTTTTTTAAATGGGGTTAGAGGAGCTGGATGAGGTAAAAATCTGATTTGGGGTGGAGCTAAATGAGGTAAAAAATGTAATTTTTTAAGGGGGGTTGAAGGAGCTAAATGAGGTAAAAAATCTGATTTTTTTATGGAGTTGGAGGAGCTGGATGAGGTCAAAATCTGATTTTTTTTGGGGGGGGGTTGGAGGAGCTGGATGAGGTAAAAAATCTGATTTTTTTATGAGGTTGGAGGAGCTAAATGAGGTAAAAAATCTGATTTTTTTGGGGGGTTGGAGGAGCTGGATAAGGTAAAAATCTGATTTTTTAATTTTTTTTCCCCCCATCTTGGAGAGGGGAGAATGGGATCCCTGCCTTTAAAATTTCCCCCGCTGTGCGGGGAGCAGCTCCTGGTGCTGTGTGCTAAACGCAGGGCCGTGCCTGGGAGAAGCTGGAGCGGCTCCCGAGCAGGATCCAGTCGAGCAGGCAGCCCCTGCCAAGGAGCAGGCAGGATTCGTGCCAGGGATGGGCCTCCCTCCTTCCTGGGGCTGGGCAGGAGCTCTGCGGAGTCTCAACTTGACTCTTTCAGCTCCTTCAGGAGCGTGGCCCTGCAGAAACGCAGCTCAGCAAGGCCCAGGGGGGAAAACAAAAGGCTGTTCTGGGTGAAAATAGTGAAAATAAACCAGGCTCTGAGGGGGAAAAAAAATCGGCTTCTTCCCCCTTTAAGATGGGGGTTTGGATTTCCTGATTTGTTAATGTATTTGTATTTAAAAAACAACAACAAGAAGACAAAACTGTGCGAGGGTTTGAGCTGCTCCTGGCAGATGAATAATTCATGCTCCTGATAAAGGGCAGGTTGCCACTTCAGAGGAAATAGGTCACGCGAACAACCCTTCCCATTTCTGGGGTTGGGTGATCCCAGGGCACCCCAGCTGGGGGATTTGCTGCTCCTTTTTCCCCAAACGATCCCCCTGGAAGCCTGGGAGCTGTTCCTGCGCTCTCCCCTGGTGCCACATCTTTGGGATGTGGGGATTTGTGGTCACCCCACAACCCCAGGGCTGCTCTGGGCCGGGCTTCACCTGCAGCTGGAGCTGAAAAATCCCAAATAAATATTTCCCTTTATTTATTATATTCATTTATATATCTATATTTATTATAAATAAAAACTTATATAAAAATATATTTATCTAGATATCTATTATATAAATTATATTTATTTATATAAATTTTTATATATCTATATATTATAAATCCAAATTTATATTTCTATAAATATATTTATTTATGTATTATAAATATATTTACAATATATTATTTATTTATTATTTATTTTTATTTATTTATGTATATAATAAATATATTTATTATAAATATGAAATTGCATTATATAAATATATTTATTTTAATATTTGTATTTATTATAAATAAAAATTTATAATAAATTTTTATAATATGTATGAAGATATATTTATCTATATATATTATAAAAATTATCTCTCTATAAATATATTTTATATATTTATATATTATAAATCCAAATTTATATTTCTATAAATATATTTATGTATTTGCATTTATTATAAATACGAAATTGTATTCTATAAATATATTTATTCTTATATTTCTATTTATTATAAATAAAAATTATATTAAAATATATTTATGTATTTATTATAAACGTTATCTTTATATAAATATATTTTTATATATTTTATATATTATAAATCCAAGTTTATATTTATATAAATATATTTCTTTATGCATTCATGTTTATTATAAATACGAAATTGTATTATATAAATATATTTATTTTTATATTTCTATTTATTTATTATATTTATTACGAGGTTCCCTTCCTCGCCTTTGCCTTGGCACAGCAGTTTTTTAGGATTTTTTTGGGGGATAAACACCAAAACCATGCTGTTTTCCCTGCTGTGGCAGTGTCCACCTGCCACATATTTACAAATATTTTCAAGGGAAGCTTCAGCGTTTGCTAATTAGCTCAAAGGTTTGGCTCTCGTCGCCCAGACGTGAAGGGAGGAGGGAAAGGAAAAACAAAAAACAAAAAAAAAAAAAAAAAAAAAAAAAAAAGAAAAAAACGAAGGCAGGACAATTTTGTTGGGAGGCCACGGGGCAGGAGGGAAGCTGTAATTGTGCTCGCAGTTGAAAGGATTATTGTTTCTGACACTCCTCATCCTCCTCCTTTGGCTTCTTGCTTGCCCCAAACTCACCAGTCCCCAGCCTTCGCTCCACGAGGAGCATCCCCAGCACTGCAGGCTTGGGAATAATTTAACAATTTATATTTTGGGCACGTCCCCTCCTCTAGAGAACCTCTGGTGCTTGGGTTGGGTCTCCTTTGGGCTCTGCCTTTGTGTAGCAGGGTGCATCCACGTCCCTTTATCCCTAGGATGGGATTTTGGGGATAAATCTCAGCAGCGCCCGGTTTTGGGGCCGAGATCTCACTGCAGCCCCCAAATCAGCCCCTGCTGCCCCGTGCCCTCTCAGAACCAAGGATTGCTCTGCCCACTCCCTGGGCTGAGCTCTCACTTCACAACCTGGATTTCACCTTTGGTTCCATTTTTTTGGGAGGAAACCCGAGTTTAGCACGAGCTCAGCATTGACCACGAGACAGACACACCAGGGAGGTGCTGCTGGCGGGGGCGGGGGGATGAGTTTGTGCACCCCCTAAATAAATGTGTGGGGCTGCAAAAGGAGAAGTCGAAAAGTCACATTTCTGCTTCTAAGACCTCCCAAAATAAGCAAGTTTTTGGGGTGAGGCGTGGATAAGTGAGGCTGTGAGGCGTTGCTGGCTCACGGGGTGCTGATACCTGTCCCTTTCTGCTCCACAGGTGTGTTTGGTGGCCGTGGCCGAGGAATCCCAGGCAGTGGGAGAGGCCAGCAGGAGAAGAAGCCAGGCAGGCAATCAGCCAAGCAGTGAGGGCCAGGGACGCTTCGGGTTTTGTCACCTCAGGGCTGCCACGTGTCCAAAAAACGTTCCCTGTCCCACTCCTCCATCAGAACCAGAGCCCAAATCATGCTCCTTCGCAAGCCCCTCACGCGGAGTTTTCTCTCCTTGTAGTCAGCAAATCATTGGAAATATTTTTAAAAATTCGTTCGTGGTTAAGGACCGAGGTTCTGCCTTCCTCTGAGAGTGATTTTTTTCAGGCTTACCAGGTTTAATTTAAAATATTTTCCCGTTCAGAGGTACCAGTACGAAGGCAAACACTTTCTGGATTGCTTGGATTTTTTTTTTTTTAAATACTTGAAACTTGGGAAAGTTGTTTTGTTTGTAACAGATGCGTTTTGGTTTAAAAACACTGAACTTGAGGATGTTGTGTCTGTATATGAATAGTCCTGAAGGTTTGGGGTTTTTTTAAACCAACAAACTTTGAAGCTGTTGCTTTTCTTCTCCTGGCCAGTGAGTTCTGTTCCTCCAGTGCCTCAAAGGAGGGATGAAAAGGCTTGTTCCCAAGAGAGCTTTGTGACAAATGAGCATTTCCCAATTAGTTCATTGCTAATTTGACTTCAGACCAGAAGTTTCCTTCACAGGAACAGGGTTTTTTTCTGTGGTTTTTGGTTTTTTTTTTTTTTTTTTGCACAAGGCTGGTGCACCCCTCATTCTTCATGGGGGATTTAAATTTGTTTTTTGAAGCATCAGCTTGATTTGCGTGGATTTATTTTTGAAAACTCTCACCCTTCTGCTGCGACACCAAGTCCTGAGCTCTGACAATGTTTCTCAACCTGATTTCTTCCGTCAGTGGCTGGTGATTGACCTCGCTGGCTGTACCTGTCACTTCCTCCCCCAGCCACCAATTACCCTCCCTTGGGGACAGCGTGTGAACGTGTCCCTCCTGCAGGTTCAGAAAACTCCTGGGAATTCCCAGGTCAGGTTACTCCAGTCTTCCATCCCATGAGCAAAACACACCCTCAGAATATCCTGGCTGATCCCAACTGGCCACACGGAGGGGAAGAAACAGCTCTGGGTGTGCCTCAGCCCCCTCCCTGGATGGATGAAACAGCTGAATTTTGGGGGGGGAAACTGATATTGTGGCTTGTTTTGAGCAGGTTTGGGGTTTGTACAACTGGTTCTCATATTGGAGGCTCTGCCATCGCCGCTGTACTGAAAAGGAGCGAAGAACTTGCTTTTATAGACTTATTTTTTTAATGTTTGTAGAACTGGGCACAGTGGTGAGTGAGAATAAACCTCCAGGCTCTCCCAGCCGCCTCCCTGTGTGTGTCTGTGATGCTGCTGGGCCCTGCCCAGCCCAGAGCCCTTCCCTGAGCCCTGGAATCGGGGATAAACCCCGAAATACTCCATTTCCAACACCAGCCACGCGTTCTCCGTGGAGCTCCTCGTTGAGGCCGTGAGCGGCTCATCCCAGGGAGCCAATTCCAGGGGATGGGGTGATGTGTCCTCCCTCCTGGAAAACTCCTGTGGCATTTTAACAAAGCCCATGCTGTGTCAGACTTTCCCTTCCCAACCTGCTCCCTCCCTCTGGATCCCTCCAGCCACAGACGCTCCGTGCGCCGTGGCTTCCCTGCTGGAAAGGGAAACGGCTCCAGCCCTGCTGGGATTCGAGGGCTTTTCTGGCAGGAGGAATCCTGACTGCAACAATGGGACCTTTGGCTCCAGCTCGGGGTAGAGTCCTCCAAGCGCTCCTTATCTCCTGGCCAAGCTCTGGGGTCAGGTGATGCAGCTCGTTAAGTTCTGCATTTGTTTAATTACCCCGCTTTAGCAGCATTCCCTGCCTGCTTCTCCCTTCTCCTTTTTTCCCCCTCTGCCAGGAATATTTTTGTCCCCCCACAAAGGGCGGCTGGGTGGCAGGTGGCCCTGTGGAAGGGCATTGATCCCTTTGGGCTTTTCTGCCCCAAAAATCAACCTCTGGGGCTGCCACTGCCCCGTGGCAGCGCAGGGAGGGCTGAAAAATAAAAAAAAAAAAACAACACACAAAAAATGAAACAAAACAGGGAGGAGCGAGATAAAAGCAACAAGCAGAGAGGAGGAGGAGGAAGAAAAGTCTGAGCCTGGCTGCGGGCGTGGGTGGGTGCAGAGCCTGGCAGGGCCAACGTGTCCCCACGGAAAAACCCAGCGAAGGCCACCCTGGAAAGCCTTCCCGGGATATTTGGGTGGCACTGGAGCTGGTGGCAGCCCTGGGTCGGTGTCGCTGGCTGCCCCGCGGTGACTCAGAGCTCCTGAGCCCCGCCGAGGAGGCGGCACAGGAATAGTTACACTCCAGCGACGCGGAGGGAGTGGCTGCCGAAATATTTCAGGGCTGTGCTAAGCAACTAAAAATACATGTCAAACCCTCCTCCTCCTCCTTTTTCCTTTTAAAATCTGTTTTCTTTCTCTCTTTCTTTCTGTTTTTTTTTTTTCTTTTCTTTTCTTGCCTTTTTTTTTTTTTAAATTCTTGTTTTTGGTTGTCTGAGGCCCCTGGGGGTTCCTCGGGGACAGGGCAGGTTTGGGGACAGGCGGTGGCAGCTGTGACTTCTTGTTTTCCCGGCTCGGTTCCTCTCTCCCTGCCTGTGGCAATGACTAAGAGGCAGCTTCCCATTGCGTGCCCAGAGCCTGCCGTGCCAATCCTGGGGTGCAAACCCTGCTTGTTCCCTTTTCCAGGGGGAGCTTGGCATCCCTGGGAGCCCCTGGGCACCACTCAGTGCCCAGTGCAGCTGACCACCGCAGGATCAGGCACCTCTGGTGTCCTGGAGCTGGTGGCACACAGGGAATGGTCCTGGTGGCGCTGCTGGAGGGGTGGTGGGGACAGCAGGAGCGTGAGGATGCTCTGGTGGCCATGGCCTTGCTCCGGGCTCATCCCAAATGCTGCTCCGGGGTAAATCCAGCCGGGCTGGCAGGTGGCAGGACACCGAGGGCTCCGAGGGAACAGCGGCTTTGGCCACCCCGCCGTGGGGACGGTGGCACCGCCACCAGCTCGGGCCCTCCCCGCGGCTCTGCAGGCGGAAGGGGTCACTGATTCACGCCCCTCATTAAACGCTCATTAAGGAAATGAGCCGCTCGCTGGCTCGCTGCAGGCATCGCGTTCTCGCTTTGGGGACAGGGGACACGCGGAGCAGAGCGGGGACACGGCAGGACGAGCCCCGGGTGCCGATGCCCTGGCGGGGCTGTGCCGGTGTCCGGTTCGTGGCTCCCGTCCCCCCGGCCACCGGGAGGTTCCCCGGTGGAACCGTGAAAGCACCGCCGGCCAAAGCCGGTTCTGCGTGCCCCGCTTTCCGTGGGGTACCCCGGTGCTCACGGGGCGCCGGTGGCCGTGCCCGAGGTGTGTCCCCAGCCTGGGGCCGAGTTTGGCCGGGATGGAAATTCTGAACCTGCCGGTCCGGCCGCGGCAGCGCCCTAATGAGGGGTTTGGAGCGGAAAGGGGAACGGCGGCTTCACCTGCGAGCTGCTGGGAGCCCCGGGACACCGGGCCTGGCACCGCCACCGGCTCGGGACAGCGGGGCACACAGAGCCGCGTCCGCCCTGCTCTCTCGCTGCTGAGATTTAGTAAACCGCGTTTATTCGGGCTTTAATTAACAGCAGCTGTTGGGAGGTTAATTGGGGGGGAGGGTAGATCGCAGTTGTTCTCTCAGTTGTGCCTCAGTTTCCCCAGTGCCAGCACCACGTGTGCCGGCCCCGAGCGCTGCCCAGCCCTGTCCTGGGTGCCACCCGTGTCCCCTGCAGCCAGAGCGCGTGCTGGGCCCACACACCGTCCCCGCCGGCTGCGGGCAGCACGGACACACTGGGGCGGGCGCTCCTGGCACCGGGAGAACCGGGGGCCCGCGGTGTCCCCCGAGTCCCCCCACGCCCGCGGCGCTGACGCCGCTGATTTATCGCTCTCGTTAGCGCAGCCCGGGGAGCATCTGGCCGCAATTAGCGCCGGCTCGGCGTCACCCGCCCCGGTGTCCGGGGCCCCGCGTGTGCCCGGGCTCTCGGCGGCGCGGGGGCCGCATCCTGCCCGGTGGGGGTGTTATCGGCGGCCACCGGTGCTGCCTCCCCCCGCGCCGGTGACGTCAAGCGCTGACGCCGATCCGCCCCCTCAGCCGCCCGCGGGCTTGGCCGGCCGTGACGTCCGCCACTGCCACCGCCACCGCCACCGCCGTTAACTCCTTCCCCGGTGCCGCCCCACCGGGCTCGTTGTGGCCCTGGCTGACCAGCGGGGCAGTGATGGTGTAACCCCCCCAGCTCTCCGGTGAACCGCGGTTGGCCGGAGGGAGCGGCTGTTCCCTGGGCGAACCCCGGTGCCACCGGGACACGGCGGTGCCACGGGAGGTGTGGGGACACGCAGGAACGGTACAGGACACACAAACCCTGCTGTGCCAGCGGCCCGTCCCGGGATGACCCACATGGGCGGTTCCCGTGAGGTCTCGTGGCGGTGCCTGGCCCGGTGTGCTCATTTATTTATTTATTTATTTGTTGTACCCTTTTTACAGCCGGGGTCCGGCTCGGTGCCAGTGTCCGGTACCAGTGCCTGAGCCAGCGCCCAGTGCCGGTGCCAGGAGTCCAGTGCCAAGTGGCCGGTTCCTGGTTCCCGTGCCCCGTTCCCGGTGCCCAGTGCCCAGTGCCGTTCCCCTGCCTCGTTCCCGGTTGCCGGTGCCCTGTCCAGTTCCCCATGCCCAGTTCCCAGTGCCCGGTTCCCATGCCCGGCTCTCGGTGCCCGGTTCCCTGTCCCGTTCCCGGTGCCCGGTGCCCGGTGCCGTTCCCGTGCCCGGTGCCCGGTTCCCGTGCCCGGTTCCCCGTGCCCTGTCCCGTTCCCGTGCCCGGTTCCCGCCCCTCCCTTTGTGCCCATCAGCCCCGGCGGGGCGCGCGCCGCGGGGCCACGTGACCGCCCCTCCCCCGCGCTGACGTCATCCCAGGGCCCCGCGCGCTGTTGTCCCGTTTACCCGCCGGTCGCCGCGGCGACGGGGCAGGGGCGGGGCCGGGCCGGGGCGGGGCACCTCCTCCGCGGGGACGAGACCACGCCCCGTATGCAAACTAGGGCGGGCGAGGACGTCATCTGCAGCCAATGGGGACTCGACGCGGTGAGGTCACCGCGGCGGCGCCGCCTATTTAACGCGGCGCGGGGCGCGCGGCGGCGGCAGAGCCGTGTGCGCGCGCGCAGGAGCGGGGCCGCGGCCGGTGCGCACCGGGCGCCTCCCCCTCCCCGCCCCCGCGTTCGCCCCGGTCCTCCCCCCGCCCCGGCGCCGTTTCCCCCGCAGCCGGGCGGGGGAGGAGGATGGAAACACCCTTCTACCATGATGATGTGTTGAGCGGCCTCGGCAGCGGCTTCGCTCCGTCCTCCGGCAGCAACGGGCTCCTCCTGCCTTTCCCCGGCGGCAGCATGATGAAGAAGGACGCGCTCGGGATGGCCTTACCGGAACAGGTGGCGGCGGCGCTGAAAGCCCCCGGCGCGGCTAGCGGCGAGGCGGCGGGGCTGCTGGGCTCGGCCGAGCTGGGGCTGCTCAAGCTGGCGTCCCCGGAGCTGGAGCGGCTCATCATCCAGTCCAACGGGCTGGTCACCACCACCCCGACCAGCGGCCAGTTCCTCTACCCCAAAGCGGCCGCCTCCGAGGAGCAGGAGTTCGCCGAGGGTTTCGTCAAGGCGCTGGAGGACTTGCACAAGCAGAACCAGCTGGGCGGCGGCGCGGCGGGGAGCGGCGGCGGCGCGGGCGGCGGCGGCGGGGGAGGAAGCGGCGGCGCGGGCGAGCTGCCCGCCGCCGGGATGGCCCCGGAGCCGCCGGTCTACGCCAACCTCAGCACCTACCCGGCCGTCAGCTACGCCACCGACCCCGGCCCGTTCGCGGCGCCGCCGCCGCGGCTGCCTCCGCCGCCGCCCCCGCCGCCGCTAAAGGACGAGCCGCAGATCGTGCCGGAGGTGCCGAGCTTCGGGGAGAGCCCCCCGCTGTCCCCCATCGACATGGACACGCAGGAGCGCATCAAGGCGGAACGGAAGCGGCTGAGGAACCGCATCGCCGCCTCCAAGTGCCGCAAGAGGAAGCTGGAGCGGATCTCCCGGCTGGAGGAGAAGGTGAAGAGCCTCAAGAGCCAGAACACGGAGCTCGCCTCCACCGCCAGCCTGCTCCGCGAGCAGGTCGCCCAGCTCAAGCAGAAGGTGCTCAGCCACGTCAACAGCGGCTGCCAGCTCCTGCCCCAGCACCAGCACCAGGTGCCGGCGTACTGACCCCGGGCGGGCCCCAGCCCGGGCACGGACCGAGGGGTCCCGGGCGAGGAGCCGGGGGAGCGCCCGCCCTGCCCCGGCCATGGACCGAGGGGAGCGGGGGAAGCGCTCATCTCGCCCCGGGAACGGACTGAGGGGTCCCGGGCACGGACTGAGGGGAGCGGGGAAAGCGCCCGCTCTGCCCCGGGCACGGACCGAGGGGAACGGCGGACGCGCCCGCCTTGCCCCGGGAAGGGACTGAGGGGTCCCGGGCACGGACCGGGGGGTCCCGAGGGGAGGAAGAAGAGCGATGATCGCCCCCCCCTCCATCTCCCCGGACACGGACCGAGGGGTCTGAGGGGAGGACCGGGACCGGCTCCGGACGGCGGGCACCGAGCACGCCCCGCTCCCCGCGGAGGGAGCGGCCGGGGGGGTTCCCCGCCGCGCACGGACTGAGAGGGCCCGGGCTGCCCCCCCCGGGCCCCTCGGCGCCCCACACATTCCAGTGAGGTCCCAGTAAAACCCCGCGACACGGAGAATTGGCCTCTGGCTGTTTGCTGCGCCCGGGAAGGGACGGGAAGGGGCGGCGCGGGCAGGAAGTGGCGCGGCCGGTGCCATCTTGGGCTGGGGGGGAACGGCCACCGGGGGGGATCGGGGAGTTTTGGGGGGCGATGGGGACTGGGGAGTGAGCCCCCCCCAGGGATGGCCAAGAGGCTCTGGGAATCACTGGAGAGGGTGGAGGGCGAGGGGTCCGTGGGGCTGTGGTTATTGGGGAGGGGGTGTTGGGGGGAGCTGGGGAAGGGGTGGTGAAAGGTTGGGGTGTTGCGGGGGCTGTGGGGTTATTTGGGCTCTCTTGAGGGGGATATGGGTGTATTCGGGCTCCCCTGGGGCTGAGGGGTTCCCATGTGTGAGGAGGTGGGCGAGGGGACCCCAGTGCCGGTCCTGGCTGCGGCTCTGCCTGCCCGACCCTCTCCGTGTTGGGGGGTTCACCACCACCCCCCTGTCCCGGCCCCGGGGGTCACCCCGATGCTCCCAGCGAGGCCGGGCCTGCCCTGCTCCTCCCAGGCTTCGGCAACAGCCTCGGACTTCCCGGCACCGCTCAGGCTCCTCCTCGGCGTTCCCCACCTGCGGGGCCCCGTCCCGGGCAGAGCCGCACCGAGGCACCGGCCCCGCTGCTGGCGGCAGCTCCAGCCCGTTCCAGCGGCGGGGATCGCCCCGCTCCCGGGAGCCGGCTGTGCGAGAGCGTGGGGTGCCTGGGTACCCTGCCCTGGGGGCTCCCCGGGGACCCCACGTTCTTCCCCGGGCCGTGGGTGGATCCCCTGGGATCGTTCAGCCCGGGCCGTGGGTGACTCCCCGGGGACCCCACGCTCGGTGCCGTGCTGTGCCGTGCCGTGGGTGGCTCCCGGGACGCGGTGCCAGCCGGCTGCGGTTTCCCGGAGGAAGCGCCGTCCCCGCCGCGCGGAAGCGGCGCCGTCCCGGCGCGGTTGAGCTGCTGCGCCCCGGATGTGCCGCTCGCTCCGGAGCGAAGACGGACGGGGCAGCACCTGTCCGGCCTCAGTGCCCTGTGTCACCAGATCCCTGTGTCCCCGAATCCCCGCATCCTCATGTCCCCAAATCCCATTGTCCCTGCATCTTGATGGTCCCTTTGTCCCCACATTCTCACGGTTCAGCGTTCCTGTATCCCGATGCCGCCACTTTCCCAGATCCCTTTGTCCCCAAGTCGCCACATCCCGGTGTCCCCACATCCCCCGATCCCTTTGTGCCCGCTTCCCGGTGTGCGCACATGTGCGCGGAGATCGCGGCATGGCCGGCTCCCGGTACCGGCGCCGTTTCCCGGTCCTGCCGTGGGAGGTGGGCGGGGAGAGCGGCCGAGTTGGGGGAGGGGGGTTCTCCCGGTGCCCGCGGGGTCCCGGCGCTGCGGTGCCGCCCGGTACCGACAGGGGGCGCCCTCGCCTCCCCCGGGGCGGGTAAAGGCGGCGGGAGCGGCGCCGGCACCGGGCGGGATGGCCCGGGGCGCGCTCCGCCTGCTCTGCTGCGCCGCTGCCCTGCTCGCTGCCGCAGGTACCGGGCACCGGGGGGGTCCGCGGGGTCCCAGGGGCACGGCGGAGAGGCGGCACCGGGGGGCTGGGTGCTTCCCGGTACCGGCGGTGGGTGCGTCTGGGGCCTCGCCCAGTTCCAGGTGTGGGGAGAAGCGTCCGGCTGCTCCGGGGCACCGGGGACGTCACCACGTGTAGCGGTCTCCAGTGGGGCACTGGGGGGGTTCCGTGTCCCCTCTGGGGCTGGGGTCACCGGGGGCCTGCACCCCCTCCCCGGGAGTGCCGGGCTGGACCGGAGCGCCCTGCCCCTCCCGGACCATGGGCTGCCAAACCGGCTGCTCCTGGCACGGGTACCCTGGCACCGCATCAGCACTGCCGGGGCAAAGGGCTCCCCGGTATCCGGGGCCACCGTGGGCCCCCCGTTTCCAGCCTGGGCCCCCCGCACCCTCCCTGCACCCCGAGGGGCCTCGGCTCACCCATCCTGGCACTCACGGGCTCCGTGCCGTCCTGGCAGAGGGTGGCAGATGGGTGACAGCTGTGGGGACCTCCAGGCACGCTGTGTCCCTGGGTGCCGGCTCTGCCACGGGGCATTTCTGTCCGGTGTCCCTCTGGGGCCAGCCTGGACTTGCTCCTCCTGTTGTGCAAACAGGATTCGGGCAGATAAGGGGCACTGCCAGCGCTGCCCGGCAAACCTGCTCTGTCCCACGTGGCCACGGGAGAGTCCCCACCACGCCTGGCCCCGGGGGTGCCCGGTGGGTGCCACCAGGGCTGGGCCTGCACGTGTCCCTGTGCCCTGGCACTGCCCGCTGCTGCCCTGCCTGTCCCCAGCAGGGCTGTGCCCGTGCCACCACAGCTCGGGAAGCTCTTTCTGATTCTGGGTTGCTGGGGTTTGATGCTGGCTAAATCCCAGATTTCTGTGTGATCAAAACCAGCTGGGGAATGATCCCTGTGAGGCCGGGAGGTGGGGCAGGTGCTGCTGCCCTGCCAGGACCCTGCCAGGGCCCTGCCATGTGCTTGCTCAGCAGCTCTCTCCTCCGAGGTCTGGAGCCAGGACATGGCACTGATCGTGTCCCCACAGTGTCTGAGAACAGCTCAGCGACAGCCCTGTCACCGTCTCTGTCCCCTACAGCCACCAGCCAGGGCACTCCACCTGGCCTTGATTTGGGAGCAGTCCGTGCAGCTCCATCCAACCAAACCAGAGCATCAACCCCACCCAGCATCTCGGGATCAACAGCACCTTCAGCATCTCCATCCAACCAAACCACAGCACCAACCCCTTCCAGTACCTCGGGATCAAAAACCTCTCCATCATCTCCATCCAGCACCACCACAGCAGCAACCCCATCCAGTACCTCGAGATCAACACCTCCATCATCTCCATCCAACATCACCACACCAACAACTCCATCCAGTACCTCGAGATCAACACCTCCATCATCTGCATCCATCACCACACCAACAACTCCATCTAAGACCTCAAGATCAACACCTCCGTCATCTCCATCCAACACCACCACACCAACAACTCCATCCAACACCTCGAGATCAACACCACCTCAATCATCTCCATCTAACACCACCACACCAACAACTCCACACACTATTTCAGGGTCAACACCTCCATTATCTTCATCCAACACCACCATAGCACCATCTTCAGCCAGGACACCCCCATCCAATGCCACCACGGCACCAACTCCATCGCACACGAGTGTGTCCAGACCCACAGAGCATCCATCCAGCCCCTCTGGGCCTGCCTCTTCCCCCACAGCCACCGTGAGCCCGGGTCCCAACAGCACCAGCATTGTCACCGCCAGCTCCAGAAGGACAGCAGCCCCTGGGAGCTCCGGTGAGACCCAGCCTGGGGGGCAGCTGGGGGGCCTGGGGATGGCCATGCACCCCCCGGATCCCCCACCTGGGGCTGCACTCACAGGAGGGCTCAGGGGTGCAGGTCCCATGGTGAGCCCAGAGCCCCCCTGGCTGCTCCTGCCTCCTTGGGGGGGTTGTTGAGGGCTCCCCTTTTGTCCCCCAGTGCCAGGGGGGTCAGGAGGGGACACAGGAGCTGGGTGCCAGCTCTGTGATGGGTGGGGTGGCGGCAGTCGGGTGACTGGAGCCGGAACTGAGCCACCTCTTTCTCCGTGGCGCTTGGAGGCTGGGCAGCAGTCTCGGTGGGGGGAAATAACTGGGTGCCAGGGGGAATAATGGGGTGCCAGGGGGAAATAACTGGGTGCCAGGGGGAATAATGGGGTGCCAGGGGAATAATGGGGTGCCAGGGTGAATAACGGGGTGCCAGGGGGAAATAATGGGGTGCCAAGGGGAATAACGGGGTGCCCGTCTCGCCCCACAGAGCAGCACCCCACCGAGCTGAGCCCTGCCGTGGTCGCTGTCATCTCCCTGGCCGTGTGCGTGCTGCTGGCAGGGGTGGCCGCGCTGCTGGTGCGGCGGTCCCGGCGCGGGACGCCCCCCTTCCAGCACCTGGATGAGGTGCCCATGGTGCGTGGGGGGCCGGGGAGGATTTGGGGAGGGGGCAGCCGGTCCGGGCTGCGGGCGCTCACCCCGCTCTCTTTCTCTTCCTCCCCAGAGCAAAGTGACCGAGGGGTCCCCTGCGCCCACCCTCAGCTGAGCCCCCCACTGCAGCCCCCGCGCTGCTCAATAAAGAAGCCGCTCCTGCCTCTGCTTTCCGGTCTGCCATGTGCCCTGCAGCCTGCCCGGGGAAACCCCCCCGCTCCCGGGGGATGCCCCGGCCGCTTTCGGGGTGCCCCGGGCCGGGCTGGCGGCCGCAGGGTGTCCGCGGTGCGGCGGGGCGGGTGCGGGGGGCGCGGGGCCCGCGCAGCCCCCCGGCGAGGTGCGATGGGAGGGAGCGAGCGGCCAGGCACGCACGTCGCCTTCCTTCTGCTCCGCTGCACTCGGCCGGGGCCGCGCTCGCCGCGAGGACCGGGCGCCGGTACGGGGCTGCGGGCGGGGCCGGGGCGCTGCGGCCGCCGGGGACCCCCGTGCCGGGCATCGGCGGCTCCGGGGGTTGGGGTGAGGCCGCTGCCGGTGCCGGCGAATCCCGGGGGGATCGGTGCTCGGGGCTCTGCGGTGCGCCCCGGTGCTCGGGGGCGGTGGGTGGCAGGTGGCCGGGGTGGGTCATTAACGTGGCACCGGTGGGTTCGTGACTTGGTGGGTGCTGCGGGCTGGGGGCCACCCCCCGTGGCCTCAAATCCTTGTCGCTGTCCCCATCCAGCCCACGGGAGCACCGGGAGTGGGGCGGGGGGGCTCCCGAAACCCGAGGTAGGGGCTGAGCCCGGCCGAGCCCCGGTGGCAATAAATCACGGCGGGGAGGAGCCCGCGCGTCCCGGCCCCGCGGTGGCCCCGGGGTGTCCCCAGCCGCGGGAGGGGGGTCCCCGCCGCTGAGCCCCTCCCGGCCGCGGCTCCCGGAGCTCCCCCCGCAGGGACGGCGATGAGACGGAGCCGGACAGCGCTGCCCTTCCTCGGCGCGGAGGTGAGAGCGGCACCGGGAGCCACCGGCGGGGCCAGGGGTGTCCCGGGGGGCGAGGGGTGTCCCCGGTGTGAGCGTCCCAGCGCCGGGCCCCCGGGCAGCAATAACCGGGCTGGCGGCGCTGAGTGGGAGTTAATTATCCCCTTAATGGGCGGTTAATTATTATTCACCTCTGCGTAATCGCGCGCCGGCTCCGGGGGTTTTTCCGGCGGGGTCCCGGGGGAAGTCAGGGGGGTCCTCTCCGGTGGCGGCGGGAGCGGGAGGAGGAGGATAAGGAGGGGGGAGTCCCGGTGGCTCCGTGCGCTGCGGGCGGGGCCGCTCCCGGTGCCTCGGCTGTGCCTTTCCCGGTGCCCCCCGGCCCAGGTACCACCCGGTACCCCCGCCTGCAGCGCCGCACCGTGTCCGGCAGGGGGCGCCGGCGCGCTACCGGCGCTCGGTACCGGCGGGGGGGGGCGGGGGGCGCTGCCCGGGCGGGACCCTCGGGCCGGGATTAGCAGGGACCCCCCATCCCGGGGCCGCTCCCCGCGCCCCTCACCGCTGCTCCGTTTCCCGGCAGCGCTGCCGCGATCCCGCCGAGGCCGCCCCGTCGGGCCCGGGCCCGGGAGCGGCGGTGGGCGCCGTGCGCCGGCGTTTCTCCGGGACCCCGCTGCTGCCGCCGCTGGGCTGCCGGTTGGCGGAGGCGGCCCGCGCCCCCGAGCCCGAGGCTGCCCGGGTGGTGTTCACCATCGAGGAGAGCGGCCCCAGCAGCGGCGATGAGTCCGAGCCCCCCCGGTAAGGGCGGCACGGGGAGCGGGGAGGCGATGCCCCGGTGGCACCGGGAACGGGTTGCCGGGCAGGGCACGGCTGGCGGGGGACGCTCCCGGGTTCAGCACCGGCGGCCGGACAGCGGCACTGGGGCAGAGCACCCGGTGGGTTGGGGACAAACTCCTCTGTCACCGACCCCGCCGTGCCATCCCCGGGATGTGCATTGAGATCACCGTCTGTCCCTGCCACCCCCAACACTCCTGTCCCCCACTGTCCCTGTCACCCCCATCCCCGTCACCCGCATCCCTGTCACCCCCATCCCCCTTTTCCCACCACCCATCCCTGTCCTCACCCCCTCCCTGTCCCCATCTCGTGTCCCAGCCACAGCCGCCACCAGGCTGGCCTGGCCCTGCCCGAGGTGACCTCGGTCCCTCCCGCAGTGGCTCGGGCCCAGCTGTGCTATTTTTGGGCCATTCCCCCTGTCCCGTGCCTCTCCCAGCCCGGCTTGTGGGGACAGCAACGAGCTGGCACAGCCGAGGGACATGGCTCTGGTGTCACTTGTCCTGCACAGACACGTGGGGACAGTGACACTCCGATAAGGACTGGCTGTCCTGGGGACAGGGACTGGCTGTCCTGCGGCCAGCCCAGCCCTCGCTGCCAGCCAGCACAGGGGGCTCTTCCCTCTGTCCCACATCCCCCGATGTCCCTGTCCCACATCCCTCTGCCCTGATGTCCTCACGGACAAGCCAAGGTGACCCCTCCAGGACCCCCCTCCGGTGGGTTTTGGGGTCCCCCCCTGGCAGGGGGCTCTGTTGCTGTCCCTCCTGGCTCCCTGCCACCTGCTGGATATTTCTGTGGCCATCAGGAACAGCCGGGAGCCACATCCTGCTGCATCAGGCTGCGCAGGCATCACCTGCCACGGCCACCTCACAGTGGGTCCCCCACAGTGTCACTGTCACCAGCTGGACCTCACCCTGCTCGGGAGCGGCTCCAGGAGGGGACAGCACCAGGGAGGGGCTGGGGCACGGTGTGGGGTGGCTTTGGCTCTCACAGGTCCCTCGGTGGCACCATGGCGTGTCCACACCACGAGTCCTGGGATGCTCCAAGCTCAGCTGTGTCCCTTGGTGGCACCATGGCACTGCCACACTGCGAGTTCAGCATGCTTTGGGCTCAGCCACGTCCCTGTGTCCCTTGGTGGCACCGTGTCACAGCCACACCGTGTGCTGGGGATGCTCCAGACTCAGCTGTGTCCCTCAGTGGCACCATGGCACTGCCACACTGCGAGTTCAGCATGCTTCGGGCTCAGCCACGTCCCTGTGTCCCTTGGTGGCACCATGGCACAGCCACACCGCATGCCCAGGATGCTCCAGACTCACTTGTGTCCCTCAGTGCCACCGTGTCACAGCCACATGCCATGTCCAGGACGCTCCGTGCTCAGCCATGTCCCTCCGTGGCACCGCGGCCCCGTACCTCCGGTTCCCTGGGGGCTTCGCGGGCCGTCGTTCCGTGTCCCCGGGCAGAGCACCCCTGCCCTTTCGGGAGCGGCTGGGTGGCCGGTGGCACCGGGCCAGCGAGGGGCCACGTGCCCGGCCCGCCAGGCACACCGGGGGGGGACCGGCTCCCTGCGCGGCTGCCGGAGCCAGACAGTTGTTTAATTTCCCAGGCGCAGGGCGGGAGGGGGATGGAAAGTTTCCCGGGGCTGCCGGGGCCGGGACGGCCGCGCGCTTCCTGCTCCGCACCGGGGGCCCCGGGGCCTCGCCGCCCGCCCGGGGGTCCCTGAGCGGGCCATGCTGCCCAGCGCGCCCCGCTCGCCGGGGGCTTCTCCGGCCACGTCCCCCCGCGGTTCCCCCCGCAATTCTCCCGTGCTCTTCAGGAAGCTCCTGATGAACCAGAGCATCCGCCTGCAGCGGCGCTTCACCGTGGCGCATCCCCTCTGGTAAGGGGGGCACGCTGGAGGGTCCCCGCGGGGGGGTGGCACCAGCCTGTGCTGCCGCCGTGGGGGCACGGCTCCCCCTGGAGCTGGGGCTCGTCCTCGGGGCTCTGGGGACGAGGAGGGGACAGCGGTGTCCCCTCAGGGTCAGGGGGAGCCGGCGGACAAGCGGGGCTGAGCACGGACGCGCTCATGGCAGGGACCCGGCGGGGTGGCCCGGTGGGGACAGAGCGGGACTTGGAGCTCCAAATCAAGGCACCGTGCCCTCCCCGCCTCGGAGCTCTGTGGGGTCGGTTTTGGGGTGCCGACCCCACCTGCGGGGCGCCGTGGGGCTCAGCACATCCCTCCTCGGCAGCGACAGCAGCTATTTATAGCGGCCCCGGCCCCCCCGGCACGGACACCGCTCCGAGGTCATTAACGCCGAAACGAGGGGGGTTAATTGGCCACCGACCCCGTGGCAGGGGCTCGTGTCCCCCGGGGCTGTCCCCTGCGGTGGCAGCGGGGTCAGGGCTGGTGGCACGGGGCCGGGAACAGACGCGGGCATCGCCCCGCGGGGCCGTCGGAGGGACAATGCGGCTTTGTGTGGCCGGTACCATCGGGGATGGGAAGCCGAGGCAGGAAAACAAGGGGCTGCGGGATGGCATGACGCGGTGCCGGCTGGCACTGCCACTGCCACCGCCGGGGACGGCCGCGCCACAGCCGCCGGGGCTGCCGGAGCGGGACGATGCTGCCGGGCAGCCGGTGCCCGTCCCGGAGGCACTCCTGCATCGGGTACGTGCTGGGACGCGGTGGGGACGCGGTGGCCACAGTGGCATCTGCGCTTTCCCGAGCTCTGGGGTGCCTTGTCGCCGTCCCCGCGGCGGTGGCGGCTGCGGGAGGGGACAGGCGCTGGATGGCCCTCGCTGTGTCCCTGGTGCGTGCAGCCGTTCCCATGACCCCGGGGCCAGCAGCGCGGCAGGGACGGGTGAGGCGGCCGCGGCCGGCCTGGGGACGCTGCAGGGTCACCATGGCTGTCCCCTGTCCCCCCTGGATGCGCACGGCTGCCAGGTGACTCCGGGTGGGGTGCCCCTGGGCTGCCGCCAGCGCGTCCCCAGGGGCCAGGGCTTGGCTTCTGCGGCGGTTTCTGTCCTTCGATGTCCCCTGGCTCTGTGCCGTGGCTGGGATATTGTCCCCTCCATGGGACGCGGCACCTCCCGACGGGGCTGATGGAGGCTTTGGAGGACTTGGGGCCGTGGTGACAGGTGCGGGGAGGGACAGGCAGGAGCCAGCCCTTCCTGGGGGTCCCTGGAGCTGGGAGCTTCAGGGCAGCGGGTGCTGTCCCAGCTGGGTGCCATGGGACAGCCTGGCTCTGCTCGTCAGGGTCCCAGGTGCCAGCAGGGAGCGGAGGGGGTCCCTGTGCGCCGAGCTGTGCCCATTCTCAGCAGGTGGAGGAGCCAGCAGGGCCCGACTGGGCACCGCTGTCGCCACAGGGTCACCAAGGCAGAGTGTGCTGGACGCAGCGAGAGGGCGGCACAGAGAGCCCCACAAACCTGGCAGCATCCCCGGGGCTGAGGTCCCCACGCCAGCCCTGTCCCCTGTCCCCTCACAGCTTTGACCTGGAGAATGGCCCCCCCGGGCGGGGCGCCCTGGACCCCCAGGCCAGCCCGGGCGCGGGGCTGGTCCTGCAGGGCTCCTTCTCGCACGGCCAGCGCCGCGAGTCCTTCCTGTACCGCTCCGACAGCGACTACGACCTGTCCCCAAAAGCCATGTCCCGCAACTCCTCCATCGCCAGCGACCTGTGAGTGCCCCCCAGCCCGCATCCCCCGGGACCCCCTTTTCCCTTCCCTCCCCTCGGCGGGGCTCACGCTCCCTGTGCTCCCGCAGGCACGGAGAAGACATGATCGTCACGCCCTTTGCCCAGGTGGGTGCCAGGGGGACACGGGAGGGGACACGGCCTGCAGCCAGCAGCGGGGTGGGTGTCCCGGGGGGGTCCGCAGCCCGACCCCAGCCCGCTGTCGCCCCCCAGGTGCTGGCCAGCCTCCGCACCGTCCGCAGCAACCTGAGCCACCTGCAGGACCGCGCTGGCATCAAGTGAGTGGGCGGGGGGTGGCAGGGCGAGGATGTCACCCGAGTGCGGACCCCAGCCCACGGCGAGGGGGGCACCGCCGTGGGGGTCACAGCTACTGAGCCCCCCGTGTTTGACAGGCGAGGCTCCAGCAGCAGCCTGCCCTCGGGGAGCAAGGCCAGCCTCTCCGGTGAGTGCGGGGGGAACGCTGGTGGGGAGATTTTGGGACGAGCTGGCTGTCCCCGCGTCCCCAGGCTGTGTCCTGCCGTGCCCTGGGGGTGCAGCCGCCTCCCCCAGGCCGAGGCAGAGCTGCGGCTTTGCCCTTTGGGATCCATGTCTGGTTTTCGGCAGCTCCTCCCGCCCTTCGCGGCGGTGGAAAAGCTCCCGTTGACGTCAAACCTTCCATTAATAAAAGGCCGGCGGTGAGCGGGGCCCCGCGGGAGCCCGGCTGCCCCCGGGGCTGGCTGTCACCCCACGGGACAGCGTGGCACGCCGCGTGCCGGGGCTGCCAGGCCACGGGCACAGCGCGCCGGGGCTCAGCCCCGCTGCCCAGGCATGCCCGACCCCCCGTGCCCCCTGCTCGGAGGGTGCTGGGACCCCCCAGGCTGGCCAGCCCCCCGGTTTGGGGTGGCACCAGCCCCCCCGTGCCGGGTGGCCGCGCTGCTGGCGGGTCCCTTGCCAAGCTGGCGGGTGCCCCCAGCAGAAGATGCCCACCAGAAGCTCTCGAGGGAGACCCTGGAGGAGCTGGATTGGTGCTTGGACCAGCTGGAGACGCTGCAGACCAGGCACTCGGTCAGCGAGATGGCCTCCAACAAGGTAAGGGACCTTCCATGGTCACCCTGGTGGGCATGGGGACCCCAGAGCCCCCCGGGGTGTCCTGCCAGCCCCCCACACCGCTGACCCTGCCACCCACGCACAGTTCAAGCGGATGCTGAACCGGGAGCTGTCGCACCTGTCGGAGACAAGCCGCTCTGGGAACCAGGTGTCCGAGTACATCTCCAGCACCTTCCTGGGTGAGGACCCCCGCCCCAGGGTCACCTCCTGCTGGCAGCAGGGTGGCCTTTGTGCCCCAGAGAGCTGGGGTGCCCATGGGGGTGATGCCAGCGGAGGGTCCCACTTGTGGAGGAATGGAATGGGAGGACCAGGGAGGTTTTCCCGGGTGTCCCAGTGGGATTTGTCCCACAGATGTCACAGCATTTGTGCTGGCTGGGAGTGCTGGCTCATACTGCTGTGTACTGGTGCACTGGGGCTGATGGGGCCACCCCCGTGTGCCTGGAGGAGTCTCCTGGTAGATGTGTGGCCTGTGGGTGGGGGTGAAGTAAAATGCTGCAGCCCCCACATTGTCACAGTGTGACCTGTGCCTGTCCTGGGCGTGACCCGGGGAGATGCTGGCAGTGACATTTGGCCTGCCCGTGTCACCCCAGACAAGCAGCACGAGGTGGAGATCCCCTCGGCGCTGGCGAAGGACAAGGAGAAGGAGCGGAGGAAGCGGCCCATGTCCCAGATCAGCGGCGTCAGGAAGCTCAAGCACAGCTCCAGCCTGGCGGCCGCCGGCATCCCCCGCTTCGGGGTGCGCACGGAGCACGAGGCGCTGCTGGCCAAGGTGGGCCCTGGCACGGGTGACCCCCCCGGCCGTGGGGTCCCCAGCACCAGCCCCCCATGGATCTCTGTCCCTCTGCTGCCCAGGAGCTGGAGGACACCAACAAGTGGGGGCTGGACGTGTTCAAAGTGGCCGAGTACTCGGGGAACCGCCCGCTGACCGTCATCATGTACAGCATCTTCCAGGTGAGCCTCCCGCCGCGGTGTCCCCGTCCCCGTGCCCGCATGGGGACGAGCCACCTCCGCCTCCCTGCAGGAGCGGGACCTGATGAAGACCTTCCGCATCCCCGTCAACACCTTCATCACCTACATGCTGACGCTGGAGGACCACTACCACGCCGACGTGGCCTACCACAACAGCCTGCACGCCGCCGACGTGGCGCAGTCCACGCACGTCCTGCTCTCCACACCCGCCCTGGAGGTGATTCCTGGTCACCTGAGGCCACCCAGGTGTGCCTGGCCAGGCTGGCACGTGTCCCCAATCCCTTTTCCCACCATTCCTAGGCTGTCTTCACGGACCTGGAGATCCTGGCTGCCATCTTTGCCAGCGCCATCCATGACGTTGACCACCCCGGGGTCTCCAACCAGTTCCTCATCAACACCAGTGAGCTGGGGCTCAGGGATGGACCTGGGGGATATTGGGGGAGCCCAGGGTCACCTCGAGGTGACCAGTGCTGTCTCACAGATTCAGAGCTGGCCCTGATGTACAACGACGCCTCGGTGCTGGAGAATCACCACCTGGCCGTGGGCTTCAAGCTCCTGCAGGAGGAGAACTGCGACATCTTCCAGAACCTGAGCAGGAAGCAGAGGCAGACGCTCCGTAAAATGGTCATCGACATGGTATGGGGGGGCTGCACCTGCCCAGGGTGGGGTCTGCGCTGGGGGATCAGGCTGGGACCCCTTCCCACCTCTCCCTGCCCAGGTGTTGGCCACGGACATGTCCAAGCACATGAACCTGCTGGCGGATCTGAAGACCATGGTGGAGACCAAGAAGGTGACCAGCCTGGGCGTGCTGCTGCTGGACAACTACTCCGACCGGATCCAGGTGGGGACACACCTGGGGAATCCTTCCCAGCACTGCAGGTGTCCATCCCTACTCTGGCCCGCTGGGATGTCCCCTTTGGTGCCACCACCTGTCCATCCCCGCTCTGGCCCGCTGGGATGTCCCCTTTGGTGCCACCACCATCCCAAACCCATCAAGGGGGCCAAGCAAGTTCGTGGCCCACTGTGGGTGGCCCTGGGGGGACAGAGGACACGCTGTCCATGCCCGCAGGTCCTGCAGAACATGGTGCACTGTGCTGACCTCAGCAACCCCACGAAGCCTCTGGAGCTGTACCGGCAGTGGACCGACCGCATCATGGTGGAGTTCTTCCACCAGGGGGACCGGGAGCGGGAGAAAGGCATGGAGATCAGCCCCATGTGCGACAAGCACACGGCCTCCGTGGAGAAATCCCAGGTGAGACACACCTGGGGACACCTGGGGACACGGGGACACACCTGGGGACACCTGGGGACACGGGGACACACCTGGGGACATGGGGACACACCTGGGGACACCTGGGGACATGGGGACACACCTGGGGACATGGTGGGTTCAGGGAGATCAGCCCCTGGACACACACACCGTCTCCGTGGAGAAGCCCCAGGTGGGGTGGCAGCCCGGGGACAGGGCAGGGCCGGGCAGGGGGCTCAGCTCTGCCTCCCCCCCAGGTGGGATTCATCGACTTCATCGCCCACCCGCTGTGGGAGACTTGGGCCGACCTGGTGCACCCGGACGCGCAGGAGCTGCTGGACACGCTGGAGGACAACCGCGAGTGGTACCAGAGCATGATCCCGCGCAGCCCCTCCCCTCCGCCCGCGGCGCCCGCCGCGTCCCCCGCCGCCACCGACAAGTTCCAGTTCGAGCTGACGCTCGAGGAGGAGGAGGAGGAGGAGGAGGGTGAGTCGGACACGGAGCTGGAGGGGGCCGAGAGCCCCCTGGACGAGGACAACAGCGGCTCCAAGACGCCGGGCACGGATGACTCGGAGTCTGCCGACACCAAGGGCCTCTCCCCCGGCGCCGGGGACCGCGGCTCGCCCGTGCCCCGCCGCGGGGACGTGGACAACCGGCAGGCGCTGGAGGGGACGCTGCCGAAGGACGGCGGCAGCGGGTGCTCCGTGCCAGGGCCCGAGGGCAGCCAGGGGCTGTGCCTGGACACAGAGGGCAATGTCACATTCCTGTCCCTGGGCACGTAGCGGCACCGGGACTGGGCAGTGCCCTGAGCAGTGCTGGGGACACTGGGGAGCACTGGCACTGCAGGGACTCGGGGGCACCCAGGATGTGTCCCGGTTTGGGAGCTGGGCAGGTGCTGACAGGTACGAGGATGCTGCTGGATTTCTGCTGGGAAAGGTCCCTGTCCCCCTCAGACAGGGCGTGGGGACAGCCCAGCCTCTGCTCCGGGCCCAGCCCAGCCCTGGGGACATCACACCCCACAGGGCTGCAGGAAGGAGCATTCCAGCACCTTCCCAGGTGTGCCCTGGCAGGACGGCAGCCCCGTGGTGGCACCAAGTGGGCAGAGGGTGCCGGTGAACCCCCCCCAGCACGAGGCACCCCCAGGCATGGCACGGGCACGGCTCAGCGGTTTATTTATTTGGGGGATAAGTTCACTTTTTAAAGCCTTTTGTAGCTCACTTTTTACTACGAGCCTCCCCGAGGCTCGCACACATTTTTGGGGTGGAAAGATGCATTTTTTGGGGGGGGGGGAGGAAAGTTCCATTTCTGCTCCGTCATCACTCCAAATGCCATTTGTATTTCACATTTCGGACCCTGGCGGGTGCTGTCACCACCCCCCCCACAGCCCCCCATCTCCGTTATCCTGCCTGGGGCAGGGTCCTTTGGGATTGTTCCTTCACCTTCCAGAGATTAAACCCGGTTTGTTCCACCCTTAACCTGAGCCTTGCAAGCGCCTCTTTGCGCGTCACGGGAGCCGCAGGCAATGTCCCCAGGGACTGCTGCGCTTGGCGGCCCCGTCTCCCGCCGGGCACCGGGCAGGGCCTGGCTGTGCGCTGGAACAAAAGGCAGCTCCTCCCTGGAAACGCCGATCCATCACCGGCAAACACGACCTGCTAAGGTAAATATTTAATCGCCGGCTTGGCGCGGCGCGGAGCCCGCTCGCGGCTCTTCCGCATTGCTCCCCGCGCTGATTGATCTCCGCAAACGCGGCCCCACCCGCGGCACTGCCCCGGCACGTGGGGCCCTCGCCCCCTGCCTGCCCTGGCAGCAGCGGTGGAGCCGCTGGAGGTGACGCTTCTTCCCCAGCCCAGCCGCTCTCCAGGGTTTGGCCGGCAGTGCCGGGTCCTGCAGGGGTGGTGGCGGCTCGGTGCCATCCCTGGTGGTGCTGGATGTCCCCCTGTCTCGGCAGATAGCGACGGGCTGAGGCTCTGTGCTCTCAAATCACTCAAATCCAGATCCAGCCCGGACTCTGCCGGGCTGGAGTGGGGCAGGTGGAAAAAGCCCTTTTTCCCCCCCGTTTATGGCTGGGGGGCTGCAGCATGAGGAGAGCGGGGGGGCTGTTGGCTGGAGAAGGTGATGGAAAATGGCCACGGCAGCCTGGATCCATGCCTGAGCCTGGCTCCATCCTAATTCTGGCTCCATCCCTAATTCTGGTTCCATCCTACAGCTGGCTCCATCCCTGACCCCGTGTCCATCCCCGTGGCTGGCTCCATCCCTAATTCTGGATCCATCCATAACTAATTCTGGATCCATCCTACAGCTGGTTCCATCCCCATGGCTGGGTCTATCTCTGCCCCCGTGTCCACCCCCATGGCTCCATCCCCGCTGCCCACCCGTGCCCACCGCGTCCGGCTCGGTCCTGCCGGGGCTGTGGGTGTGCGATGAGCCTGGGCAGGGGCCAAGAGCTGCACGGGCACGGAGAGCACGGAGCCCCCGGGCGGGGCAGGGCAGGGCCGGGCCCGGGAGGCTCCGGGCCCGGGCAGGGCAGGGCGGTGCCGCTGCCCTCAGGCCGCCATATGCTGCCGGTCCTAATCCCCGCTGCAGCCGCAGGGCGAGGGAGGACATGGCCGCCCACCTGCGCACCAGCCCCGCCTCAGCGCCAGCCGCCCTGTCACGGCAAGGATAAGCCTGCCCGCCACTGCAGGCCTAGGGAAGGCGTCACGATAGCGCGCCATGTCGCGACAGGGAGGCTGTCAAACCTTGTCCCCCCCTTTGAGCGGGGATGGTTCGCCCTACACCCCCGCCGGCGCTGGGGTGGTTCGTCCCGCGCCCCACGGAGCGCGGCCGGACCGCACCACTGCGAGGGGCCGAAGGGGGGGGCGGCGCCCACCACTGCGCCGGGAGGGGGCGTCTCCTCCCCCCCGTCCGTCCGCTGTCCATCAAAGCGTTCCGCCGAGCCAATCAGCGCCTCCCTCAGGGGCGCGCCCGTGACGTCTATGCTCATTTACATAGCGAGCTCCGCCCATCAGCCGACGTCACCCGGGCTCCGCATCTGCTGCAGTCGCTGCGGGGAGGAGGCGGCGGCGCGAGCGCGGCAGAGGTGAGACACCCCCCCACCACCACCGGGAACCCCCCCACAGCGACACCCCCACCGGGACCCCCCCGAGACCCCCACCGGGACCCCCCCGGCGCCGGGAGGGGAGGGGCGGCTGCAGCGGAGGAGGCGGGAGGCGGGGTGGGGGGATGGTGATGATGATGATGATGGATGCGGCGCGGGGGGGCTGCGCAGGGCCTGGGGGGGGCTCTCGGTGCGGCGGGGACCGAGTGAGTGCAGCGGGGTTGGGCCTGCGGGGAGGAGTAGGAGGTGACCCCCTCCGCATCAGCCCCGTGCGCACCCCCCATCAGCACCCTGAACCCCCCCCCATCAACACCCTGAACCCCCCATCAGCACCCTGAACCCCCCCCCATCAACACCCTGAACCCCCATCAGCACCCTGAACCCCCCCCATCAGCACCCCGCACCCCCTCCCTGCATCGCCCTGCGCCCCCCCATGAGCCTCCCTGTCAATCCCCCCCCCCACAAGCCCCCCGAAATGCCCAGCAGCACCCAGCGCCCCATTCCCGCACCCCCCTCCACGAGCTCCCCGCATCCCCCTGCTCCTCCCTGGGCATGCACCCACCTCTGTGCCCCCTTGCCTGGCACCCGTGTGTGTGCGCCACCCCCGCGGGTCCCCGTGCCACCCCCCGGTCCCCGTCACCGCGCTGGCCGTGCCGTGCGGGGGCACCGCTGCCGGTGCCATTTTGTCACCGGGGAGATGCGGGAGAGGCTGCGGCGCCCCGGCCGCAGCCACGCCCCGCCACGGCAGATCCCGGGAGCCGCGGAAATTCCTGAGAGCCGTGGCAAATCCTGGGAGCCACAGCAATTCTTGGGGCAAATCCTGGCAGCCTTGGCAAATCCTGGGAGCCGTGGCAAATCCTGGGAGCCACAGCAATTCTTGGGGCAATTCCTGGCAGCCTTGGCAAATCCTGGGAGCCGTGGCAAATCCTGGGAGCCACAGCAATTCTTGGGGCAATTCCTGGCAGCCTTGGCAAATCCTGGGAGCCGTGGCAAATCCTGGGAGCCACAGCAATTCTTGGTGCCCGTGGCAATTCCTGGGAACCATTGCAAAGCCTGGAAGCCACAGCAATTCCTAGGAGCCATAGCAATTCTTAGGAGCCACGGCAATTCCTGGCGGCCTTGGCAAATCCTGAGAGCCGTGGCAATTCCTGATAGCCACGGCAATTCCTGGGGCAATCCCTGGCACCCACGGCAAGTCCTGGCAGCCACGGTGAATCTCTGGGCAAACGCCGTGGCCCACGTGCCCCACATTTACCATGGGCACACCGCAGGTCCCTGCTCTGCGGGTGACAGGAGGTGGCCTCTCCCTCTCTGAGCCCTTCGGGGCTGGGTGACCCATGGATGGCCACACCACGGCCCATCCTGAGCCGAAATATCCCAAACCCGTGCTGGGAACCGGCTCCGAGCGGGGCCGGGCGCTGCCGGGGCTGTCACGGCCTCTCCCCACCCTGCAGATGGCGTCGGCTACTGACTCCCGCTATGGGCAGAAGGAATCCTCGGACCAGAACTTCGATTACATGTTCAAGATCCTGATCATCGGCAACAGCAGCGTGGGCAAAACCTCCTTCCTGTTCCGCTACGCCGACGACTCCTTCACGCCCGCCTTCGTCAGCACCGTCGGCATCGACTTCAAGGTCAAGACCATCTACAGGAACGACAAACGCATCAAGCTGCAGATCTGGGTGAGCACAGAGACCCCCGGGTGCTCCCAGACCCCTGGGCTGGGCTAATGGGGAGGGGGAGATGGTGGTGTGGGGAGATGGATGGTGGTCAGTGATGGGTGGTGGGAGTGATGGATTGGTGGCGTGAGGGTGATGGTCACCGTGGGGTGATGGGATAATGCTCTGTTGGGTGATGGTCACTGTGGGGTGATGGTCAGTGAGGGGTGATGGTCACTGTGGGATAATGCTCTGTTGGGTGATGGTCACTGTGAGGTGATGGTCACTATGGGGTGGTGGTCACTATGGGGTGATGGTCACTATGGGATAATCCTTGGCTGGGTGATGGTCACTGTTAGATAACACTCGGTTGGGTGACGGTCACTCAGGGGTGGTGGTCACTGTGGGGTGATGGTCACTATGGGATAACGCTCAATTGGGTGATGGTCAGTGAGGGGTGGTGGTCACTGTGGGGTGGTGGTCACTGTGGGGTAATGGTCACTATGGGATAACGCTCGGTTGGGTGATGGTCAGTGAGGAGCTGCCCCACCAGCACAATTCCAGGCTGGAGCCAGACCTGTCCCCATGGTGGGGCCCCTGTGGAGGTGTCACCACAGCCGTGGGGTGACATTCAGCTGTCCCCCCCAGGACACGGCGGGGCAGGAGCGGTACCGCACCATCACCACCGCCTACTACCGCGGGGCCATGGGCTTCATCCTCATGTACGACATCACCAACGAGGAGTCCTTCAACGCTGTGCAGGACTGGTGAGCACCACGGGGGGCTCTGGGCACCCCACACCGCCCCAGCCACCCCCTGCCCGCCCCTCTGATCCCCCTCCTCTCCCTTCCCCAAGGTCCACCCAGATCAAGACCTACTCGTGGGACAACGCCCAGGTGCTGCTGGTGGGGAACAAGTGTGACATGGAGGACGAGCGCGTGGTCTCCTCGGAGAAGGGCCGCCAGCTCGCCGAGCACCTGGGTGAGCTGGGGAGGGGGAGCCCCCCGCCACGGCTGCCAGCCCACAATTAATTTAATTAAGGGCTTAATTCCCTGCGTGTAATCGCTCTGCTCCGGTATTGGCGGTGACTTGGCGCCCGGTGAAAAACCACAGAGTCGCTGCACAGCTTAAACTCTCTGTGAGAGGCTGGGGGGAGGATCTGGGGGGTTCTTTGGGTGGGAAAAACGGGGTTTCGGGGGTGGTGGGGGCAGGTTGCAAACCCTTTAAATATTGAATGAGGAGGAGGAGGAGCCACGCGGGGTGTGACGCGGGGCCGGATCTTTGACGTGCGTGTCCCTTGTCCCTCTGTCCCCTTCCACACTGTCCGTCCCCCCCTTCCCCCCTTCCCCACCACCTCAGGGTTTGAGTTTTTTGAGGCCAGCGCCAAGGACAACATCAACGTGAAGCAGACCTTCGAGAGGCTGGTGGACATCATCTGCGAGAAGATGTCGGAGTCGCTGGACACGGCCGACCCCGCGGTCACCGGCGCCAAGCAGGGCCCCCAGCTCACGGACCAGCAGGCCCCCCCACCAGGACTGTGCCTGCTAGGGGCCAGCCCCCCCCAGATCCCCCCAAAATCCGGTCAGTGCACCCCAAACCCCCCCAACCCCCCCGAGCTCCTCCTCTTGGGGGTCCCACGGGGGCTTTTGCTGCTGATACCTCCGAAAGGGCTGCGGCCCCTCTAGGAGCCCCCACCCCAATTCATTAGGCTATGCCCCCCTACCCCTTAATTTATTTTTAAGCCTGGGCTGGTAGAAAACTTCCCCCCCCCCTCATTCTGCTTTTAATCACTGTCAAGAAACCATCACCCCCCAGCCCCATTTCCCCTGGTCAAACCCTCCCCTGTCCTGGCACCCCTTGCCCTGGGGACCCCCCTGTCCTGGAGATCCCCCTGTCCTGGGGATCCCCCTTGCCCTGGGGACCCCCCTGTCCTGGGACCCCTTGTCCTGGGGACCCCCCTACCCCAGTACCCCCTGCCCATTTTCCCTGCTCTGGGACCCCCTGTCCTGGGACCCCCTGTCCTTTTCCCCTGCCCTGGGACCCCCTGCTCTAGGGATCCCCCTACCCTGGGACCCCCCCCCTTGCTCTGGAACCCCCTGTCCTGGGGATCCCCCTACCCTGGGACCCCCTTCCCAGCGTGTGGGTGCTGTGACAGGACCCCCCAAATCCCCCCCCCTCCCCAAACCCACCCCTTTTACCCCGAGAGCTCCTGGTGCAGGGGGCTCTTTGTGCCCGGCTGCCCTGCCCCTCCAGCTGGATGGATATTTCCCGACTCTTGTTTATTTGTATAAATAGATGCTAATTTATGCTCCCGCCGTCTTCCTCCTTGTACATACAGAAATTCCTTGTAAATAGGCGTAGGAAGTGACGCTGTGCGCGTGACCTGCTGTGCTGTGGCCGTGGTGGTGCATTTATATATATATATATATATATACATTTATTCTGATTTTTTTTTTTTTTTTTTTTTTGGTTTCTCTCAGTGTGGTAACCTTGCTTGTGAATATCACTTAAAAAAGAAAAAAAAAAAAAAACCCCACCCCCACAACCAAAAGACGACAGAACTGTTATTATTTAAATAATAAGATTTCAAATGAAAAATGAATTCAACGCATCAGCGAGGCCGAGCCAGCTGGAGCCGATCTGCCCCAGTTTGGGGGAGCCTGGCTTGGGCTCCAGGGCTGGTTTGCTCCAGGGATTTGGGATCTCGTGTTCCTGTAGTTCTGTGCTTCTGTGGAGACTGTGAATAAGTGGATATTCCCGTAGCCATGACAGAGCTGCCCTTTATTTATTTCTCCTGGAGCGCTGTGTCTTTATTTTACAGGTTTCCCCTCTATTTCCCCCCAAATCATGATTCCATCTCCTTCCCTCCCCACCCTCCTCTTTTTTGTGAAGTTTACTTATGGAAGAGTTACACTGTACTGTACAAATGTCAAAAGTGTCAAAAAAAAAAAAAAAAAAAGAGTACAATTTCCTAAAAATCACTGTATTAAAAGAAATGTTGTGAAGAAATAAAACCAGTGCTGATCAGAAGTTCCTCGGGGTCCCTGAGTTGCCAGAGAGGAGCAGAATTAATAGGATTTTTTAAAATTATCATCCCTCAAATGGCTCCTGCTGCTGATGGAGGAGCTGAATCCCCCCGGGTGTGTGACAGCAGGGACCAGGGCAGAGCATTAAGGCACAGCTTTAAAAATCAAGTTAAAAAAAACCCCATTCAGGCAATTTTCATTGACACTGGAAATCATTCAGCTCTTGGGTGATGCAGGGAGTGTCCAGCTTGCCCCAGGGCTGGGAGCAGAGGGGTGTGATGGCCCAAACTCTGCCAAAATTTGCCTCCAACCCCTCCTCATCCTGCCGAGCTCTGCAGAGCCGGCGGGCGCGATCACATCCCGTTTCTGTCCCTATTTATAGAGGATCCAGGTGGCTGCAGCCCCCGCCCGAGCCGGGGGGGAAATGGAGCTGAGGCAGCTCGGGGGGGAGCGCAGTGATTTTATCCTTGAGCTGCAAGAGAAACAGCAGGAGGGGAAGGAGACAGGAGCTGCAGGGGGAGCAGCCAGAGTGAAGCACGGACCGGGTTTGGGTTGGAATGACCTTAAATCCCATCCCTTCCCACGCCTTCCACCATCCCAGGCTGCTCCAGCCTGGCCCTGGGCTCTGGCAATTCCATTCCAACCCTCACAGGGAAGAGTTCCTTCCCGATTTCCGCTCGGCTGGAAGGTGCTGGAGGAGCAGCACGGGGCCGGTTTGCTCTGCAGAGGGAACAAACCCAGCCAGGCCCCTTCCCAGGGGCTGCAGCAGCTCCTCCTCACCCCGGCTCTGCGGGCAAATCCCAGAAGAAATCACTTTACAGCTTCTCCCGCAACACGAGATTGTTCCAACCCCGACCCACGGCTGTAATTAGCAGATGAGTTAATCAGCAGCAGGCACGTGGAGGGGGGGGCTGGCTCTGGCCATGCCCTCCCTCAGCTGGGGCGCTCCACAAAGGCCAGAAATCCATGGAAATCCATCGGGATCCATCTGCAGGATGCTCTGGAACGGCCTCGTGCCTCTCTACGCCCCGGCGCTGCTCTGGCTCTGCCGTGGGGGCTCCTGCCCGGGGCTGCGGGGCTGGAAAACACCCAGGGGTGAGCTGGGCAGGGCCAGAGCAGGGAAATCAAACTGGGCCTGTGCTGGGCACTGCAGGGAAATCACCCTGTGCTGTGCTGGGCACTGCCCAGAGCAGGGAAATCACCCTGTGCTGTGCTGGGCACTGCAGGGAAATCATCCTGTGCTGTGCTGGGCACTGCTCAGAGCAGGGAAATCATCGTGTGCTGTGCTGGGCACTGCAGGGAAATCACCCTGTGCTGTGCTGGGCACTGCAGGGAAATCACCCTGTGCTGTGCTGGGCACTGCAGGGAAATATCCTGTGCTGTGCTGGACTGCCCAGAGCAGGGAAATACTGTGCTGTGCTGGACTGCACACCTGTGCTGTGCGGACTCAATACCTGTGCTGTGCTGGGACTGAGGAACCCTGTGCTGTGCGGGACGCCAGAGAGGTCACCCTGTGCTGTGTGACTGCCCAGGGGGAACCTGTGTGTGCTGAGAGCAGGTTGTGTGCTGGGCAGGGCTTTAGAGATATGGCGTGCATGCCAAGGAAACCGTGTGTTGGCAATTGGGTCTGCCGGCAGTGTGTGGCACCCGGGATGGTCTGTGGTGAAGTTTGGGGTGTTTTGCTGGCCATTTGAGGGGGGGGGCGTCCACTGAGCGTGCGGGGCTGCGTCCAGGGACTGACACAACCTGGAGCTGCACCAAGGGAAATACAGGTTGGATATTGGGATGATTTTCATAGGAAGAGTGATGAAGTTCTGGAATGTTCTGCCCAGGGAGGTGGTGGAGTCCCCATCCCTGGGTGTGTTTAACAAAGCCTGGATGTGGCACTGGGTGCCAGGGTTCGGTTGAGCTGTTGGCGCTGGGTTGGACTCGATGACCTTTAGGGTCTCTTCCAACCCAGTGACTCTGTGAATTCTGCGAATCTGGGGGAATTTTGGGGATTCCTGGGGATCAGGGAGTTGGTGGAGTCACCATCCCTGGATGTGGCACTGGGTGCCAGGGCTCGGTTGAGCCGTTGGGGCTGGGATGGACTCGATGACCTTTAAGGACTATTCCCACCTGGTGATTCTATGAATCCTGTGAATTCTGTGAATTTTGTGAATTCTGTGAATTCCCGGGGCTGGCAGGGGCTCAGGGGCAGGGCTCACCCTGTGTTTGAGGTAGGACAGGTAGGTGTCCCAGCCCAGGGTCACCACGTTGACATAAGCCACACGGAACGGGGGTGGCACGAAGAGGAAATTCAGGATCTGCGCCGCCGGCCACACGCTCCAGTCAGCCTGGGGAGGGACAAGGGGGGACAAGGAGCAGCTGGGGGCTGCCCACGGCCCCCAGCAGGACAGAGGGGACAGCTCAGGGGGGGGATCACCTTGTACATTTCCCAAAATTTCTCCTTCAGCTCGTCCCAGCTCTCCTGCAGAGATTGGCCCTCCAGGGTGCCGATGGCTGCGGGGACAGGAGGGGTCAGAGGGAATCGGGGTGGGAATTGGGGTGGGAAATGGGGTGGGAAATGGGGTGGGAATTGGGGTGGAAATGCCCCAAACCCCTCCCAGTGTGGGCGGGGAGGGCAGCGCCGGCAGCGCCCAGAGGAGGGAGGGAGGGAAATGGAAAGTGAAAGGGGAGGCACAGATCAGTCTGGGGAAGGGCTGGGGCTGTGCCAGGGGTGGGATGAAGGTCAGGGAATGTTCTGGGGTTTGGGATGGAGATCAGGGAAAGAGGTTCAGGGGTTTGGGATGGACATCAGGAAAGGTTCAGGGGTTTGGGATGGAGATCAGGAAAGGTTCAGGGGTTTAGGATGGACATCAGGAAAGGTTCAGGGGTTTGGGATGGAGATCAGGGAAGGTTCAGGGGTTTGGGATGGAGATCAGGGAGAGGTTCTTCCCCCAGAGGGTGGCACTGAATTCCCCCAGGGAATGGTCCCATCCCAGCCCTGCCAGAGCTGCGGTGATGCCTTTTGTCAAATTAACCGTGAGGAGAACTTGCCCACGCTCCACACGAACTCAGAACTCTGCCCTAACCCAGCACAGAACCTGAAAGCCCCAAGCCCAACCCCTCAGGCACCACCAGGAGCTGCTGGGCTGGGGTCTGGGGCCGGGTGGGCGCCCCCCGAGGCCCCCACGTACCCATGAAGTACCAGGCTCCCATGGTGGGCGATGCCACCAGCTGGTCGATGAGCACCTTCTGGAGCACGGTGCGCAGGCAGCGCACGCCCCGCGCCGGGAGCGCCCAGTCCAGCCACAGGTACCAGTAATGCATCAGCGGGCCCAGGCTGCAGCCCACCACGAACATCCTGCCTGCAACAACAACGGCAGCGCGGCCCGGGGGCGGTTCAGCAATGGGAGGGCGGGGATGGATTTCCCTCAACCCTGGAAGGGTCCAGGAGGGCATTTTGGGGAGGAATTCCCTGCTGTGAGGGTGGGGATGGATTTCCTGGCTGTCCCCAGAGCCCTGGGAGGGTCCAGGAGGGAATTCTGGGGAGGAATCCCACATTGTGAGGGCAGGGATGGATTTCCCCAGCTGGAGGCTCAGGAGGGCATTTTGGGGAGGAATTCCCTGCTGTGAGGGCAGGGATGGATTTCCCGGCTGTCCCCAGAGCCAGGTGACTCCGGATCTCTGGATGGATCCCAGGAAAGGTTCAGGGGTTTGGGATGGAGATCAGGGAAATGCCATGAGGGCACTTTGGGGAAGGAATTTCCCCCTCTGAGGGCAGACATGGATTTCCCCCAGTACTGGAAGTATCCATGAGGGTATTTTGGGGAAGGAATTCCTCCCTGTGAGGGCAGAGATGGGTTTCCCCTAGGCCTGGAAGGGTCCAGGAGGGCATTTTGGGAAGGAATTCCTTGCTGTGAGGGTGGGGATGCATTTCCCAGCTGACTCCGGATCTCTGGATGGATCCCAGGAAAGGTTCATGGATTTGGGACGGAGATCAGGGAAATGCCATGAACGCGTTTTGGGGAGGAATTCCACCCCGTGAGGGATTTCCCCCAGGCCTGGATCCCTGGCAGTGCCCGCAGAAGCGCCTCAGGCTGGGCTTTGGAGCAGCAGGAGGGCGGGAGGTGTCCTTGCCCTCTCTGCCCTGGGGCAGTGGGATTTGCCCAGTCCATCCCAGTGCCCACCAGTGCCCATCCCTATCCCGGACCGGGGGATTTGCCCATCCCAGTGCCCATCCCTGCCCTGGGCAGTCCATCCCAGTGCCCATCCCTATCCCGGACAGGGGGATTTGCCCGTCCCAGTGCCCATCCCTGCCCTGGCAGTGGGATCAGACCCCAGCTCTCACCAGTGCGTCCCAGCTGCAGCTGGCTCTGCGGGTGCTTGCGGCGGTGCCACTCCTGGTGCAGCCAGTCCCCGGCTGCCAGGAGCCCCCCGCAGCTGACGGTGTTGGTGAGGAGCAGCAGGCGGCCCGTGAACAGCGAGCGCCACGAGCGCAGCAGCATCCTGGGCACGGCCCGGCCCGGCCTGGCACGGGCACGGGCACGGGCACGGCCCCAGAGTCACTGCTGGCTGCCCCCGGGCCCCCAGCTCTCCCGGTTCAGGCTGGGTCCCCTCCCAGCTCCCCCCAGTTCTCTCTCCAGTTCTCCCCTCTGCAGTACCCCAGTTACCCCTGCCGCCCCCTCCCAGCGCCCCCACTGCTCCACCCCCCCCAGTCACCCCCATCCCGCCCCGCTGCGCGCCCCCCGCTCAGCCCCGGTATCTCCGTGCCCCTGCACTGACCCCGCTGGGTGCCCAGCGCCCTTTCCCGGACACCAGCCCGGCTCCCGGTGCCTCCGGCTGCTCCCGGTCCCCCCCCCCGCCCCTACCGGGCGTTACCGCCACCCGCACGTGGAACAGGCCGGGCGTCACGTGACACCAACGACTTCCGCTTCCTGCCTCCACCATGACAGCTACCGAGGCACAGGAGGCCACCATGACAGCTACCGAGGCACAGGAGGCCGCCATGACACCTACCGAGGCACAGGAGGCCGCCATGACAGCTACTGAGGCACAGGAGGCCGCCATGACACCTACCTAGGCACAGGAGGCCGCCATGACACCTACCTAAGCACAGGAGGCCGCCATGACAGCTACTGAGGCACAGGAGGCCGCCATGACACCTACCGAGGCACCAGCTCGTCCAGGGCTAGTTGGGGGGCGAGCTGGGGATGGTCCAGGGGATCGCCGCGGTGCCCCAGCCCTGCCCTGTCCCTGGTACCTCGGTTTGGGGGCAGCAGGGTGGCTGGGGAGCCGTGGTTGCCTGTGGAGGTGGCCATGATGGGTGTCAGCAGCGCTGGGACCATTGCTCTCCCCACTCTGCTGGTGCCACTGGGGTCACCCAAGTGTGGGGACGCTGCTGAGACCCTCCAGGCTGTCCCCAGAGCCTTCAGAATTCTTTGAGAGGCTTCTCTTTGGAGCTTGAGCATCAGCTCTGTGTCACCTTGGTAGTGACACATCTCACTTGCTTCTCCTGTGTTTTGCAGAGGGGCTGGGGAGACGTTGCTGCTCCTCGTCCTGGGAGTTTGTCACTCCCAAGGACATCCTGGTGGGAACTGAGGATCTTTCCCAGCGATGTGGGACAGCTGGGACAGCTCTGGCTGTGAACTGGAGGCAAAGATCCCCTCACTAACAGGTGTCTGTCTGCCAGGATTGGTGTGGGGCAGGCAGGAAGGCAAAAAACTCCCCAGCTTCTAAAAACATCAGCTTTATTCCAACTGCCAGGAGCCCTGCTCCTCCTCACAGCCCATCCAAACTCCTCCTGACGCCGAGGGACAGGGCCAGGCCAGCCCTATCTGTAGGAATTGGCCTTGTGCTTTGGCAGGAAGGTGAAGCTGGGCGGGACGGGGCCCAGGAGCAGCTCACTGGGAGAAAGAATCAATCACAGAATTAATCCAGAGACCCTAAAGCCCACCCAGTGCCTGCCCTGCCATGGGCAGGGACACCTCCCACTGTCCCAGGCTGCTCCCAGCCCCGTCCAGCCTGGCTCTGGACACTTCAGGGAAGAAAAACAGCAAAAAACCAAACCCAAGGAGGGGTCGGTGCTCAGTGCCCAGCTGTCACACAACCCTGTGGCCCTACAGGGGCTCTGCCACGTCCCTTTTGAGCAAGTGGAATGAGATTTGCTGCTTCCTTACCTTATTTTGATCCAATCATCCACGTTCTGGCTGGCCATGAGGGTCTCCAGGTAGTCCCTCCCCAGGTAATAGGGCGGCCGCTCGTTGATTTTCTGAGGTAGATGTTCCAATAGCCCGACTGGGATGTACCTGGAATGAAATGAAATGAGTGCTAGGGGTTAATTAGTTGATTAATTATTGTTTAAAGATCCTCCTGGCTGGGCAGCATCACCTGCACAGGAAGGAGAGCCACTCCAGCAGGAATTTCCTGGTTTTCTCCACTCCCTGGGTGTCTGACCCCCAGTGCTCGAGGCCGTAGTTGGTGAAGTCCTTGAGGATGTCAAATCTCTCCCTGGAGGAGATATCCCAGTGTCTCTGCTCCTTGATTTCCGTGAAAAGCCAGGGTTTGATGAGTGCCCCCCTGCAGACAAAAAAAAAAAAATTGTTATTCCCATCACTGATGCTCCTGAAGATTCCCAGCACTGATTTCTGCTTTAAATCTTCTTTTCCATTCCAACAAGAAGCTCCAGCTGATACAAATTGATTTCACCAATTTTCAGGGTGGCTTCACTGAGAGGAAATTCCATGCTTTGGGTTTGTTTAGGGATTTTTTTAATCCTTTTTTTTTTTTTTTTCCCCCCTCTGGAACCACCAGGGCTCAGGAGTGAAGGGACACACAGGCACTTGCCTTGCAATCATGATTCCAGAAACTCCCATCTGCATGGCTCGATTTGCATCTTCATAGGACAAAATATCCCCATTTCCTGCCCAGAGAGGAGGGAGAAGCCAGAGGTCAAAGAGATCCGTGAGGACAAGTCAAAGTGAGCTAATGCAGGCACGGGATGAAATTCAACATGGACACAACGTCCCAGAGCCAGATGGTCCAAAGAGGCTCCTGCTTTGGATTCCCAGGGATGTTTCTGATGGATGTTCCCTTACAAGGAAAAAAGGAGCTTTCTCCTCTCTTCTCCTTCGGTTTCCCTGAAGGTTTAGGGATTTTGTGCCACACCATCACTGTGGGTGAACAATCCCCACGTTGCATTCTGCTTTGGCACAAACACAAGCACAGAAAATGGTAGGAATTGCGTTTTTCCTTTCTCTGAGGTTCAGAGAATGTGGAACCCAGAAATATTCTTGGGGAGAGCTGTGCCTTTCTTTTCTCTGTGCAGAGCAATGTGGGGCTATTTCCTGACAGGCCAAGGAACCCAAACACCATCACTGTGGTTGAACAACCCCCACGTTGCATTCTGCTTTGGCACAAACACACGAGCAGCGAACGAGGTAAGAATCATTTTGATCATTCTTTTCTCTTCTTCTTTCAGGTTCAGAGAATGCGAACCCCACAGGAACACGCTCTTTCCCCCCCGTTTTGAGGGGGATTTGAAAGGGAAGGGGTGCCAAGGGGTGCCCCACGTACCGAAGAGAGGCATGGGGCTGGCCAGGCGGGCGCACTCGGCGATGTAAGCCCAGTCCGCACTGCGCGTGTAGCGCTGCTCCCGCGAGCGCCCGTGCAGCTGTGGAGAGAGCAGGGACACTCACCGCAGGGCAGGCAGGGACGGGGACACCGGGACTGGGAAGGGAGCCCTGGGATGGGCCTTGGGATCAACCTCGGGGTGGGCCTCAAGATCAATGGGTGCTGAGAGCAGAGCTGGCTAAGGGATCCACGTCTGGATTTACAGAATTCACAGAATGACCAGGTTGGAAGAGACCTTCAAGATTGAGTCCAATCCAGCCCAAACAGCTCAACTGAACCCTGGCACCTTGGGAGCAACCTCGGGATTGACCTCGAGATCAGCCTTGGGATTGGTGGGTGCTGAGAGCAGAGCTGGGTAAGGGATCCCTTGGGATCTACCTCTGGATTTACAGAATTTACAGAATCACTGGGTTGAAAGAGACCTTCAAGATCACCAAGTCCAACCCAGCCTAGATTGCCCAATCAACCCAGATCACCCTCGGGATGGGCCTCGGGATCGATCTCAAGATCAATGGGTGCTGAGAGCAGATCTGGGTAGGGGATCCCTTGGGATCTACCTCTGGATTTACAGAATTCACAGAATGACCAGGTTGGAAGAGACCCTAAAGGCCATCGAGTCCAACCCAGCCCCAACAGCTGAACTGGACCCTGGCACCCAGTGCCACATCCAGGCTTCGTTAAACACCCCCAGGGATGGTCCCGTCCCAAACCATTCTGGGTTCCATGATCACGGACCCACGGCTCAGGAGCAGGGAGGAAAACACCCTCTGCACCTGAATTTTCCTCTTTCATTAGCAGAGGACACTAAAAGGCAGGGGGAGGTCACCCCCATCTGATCTCCAGGCAGAATCCCCAGGCACCAACCCTGCAGCTCTGTCCCCGTACCGTGACCATGGACGCGCCCCACTCCCGGATCCTGGGGATGATTTTGTGAGCCACATTAACCTTCTCCTGCACCCCAGTGCGGATCTTCACCGTCAGGGGGACATCCAGCACCTGCAGAGGTGGGAAGGTGAGGCCGGGCTGGACTGGGCTCCATCAGCTCAGCTCCAGGAGCTCCGGCTCACCGAGTTCATCCCGCGGACGATCTGCTCGAACTTGTTGGAGCGAGTCATCAGAGCACAGCCTCCTCCCTGAGGGACAAAACATGGAGCTCAGGACCTTCCTCACACAGTGGAGAGTCCTTGGGGCATCTCAGAATTTGGAGAAAGTGGATCCTTCAACCAAAAATACTCCAGAGTGCTCTTCCCTCCCAAATCCCACCAGGCAGAGACAGCCGTTCCCTGCTCCTTGAGCAGCTTATTCCCCTTCTCTTGAGATCATAAATGAGCTGGGAGCTCTGGATCAGACTGGAAAGAGCAATCGGGCAGCAGAGGGTGAAGACAAGGATTCATGGAAGGAAAACCCACCGCAGAACTTCTCACCTTCTTGTAGACCAGGTCGATGGGACACCCGACGTTGATGTCAACAAAATCCACGTCGATTGTCCTGTTGAGGAGCTCTGCACACTTGGTCATGGTGTCTGGAAAGGCTCCCTCCAGCTGCCAGAGGGAAGGAGCTTCCCTGAGTTCCAGAGGCAGCTTTTCCCCTGGGAAGTGAGCCCCTGGTGGGCTGTGGGGCGGGACCCCTCACCTGCACCCCGAAGATGTCCTCGGTGTGGTGGCGCTTGAGCAGAGCCCACTCGGAGAACTGGCCCTGGAGCAGGTTGGTGCACACAGCCATCTCCCCACAGGTGACATCTGCTCCAAAACCTTTGCAGATGCGTCGGAAAGGGAGGTTTCCACACTGCCAGGGACAGGCATTGTCAGGAGATCTGCTCTGTTCCAACCGTGCCCACAGCGAGTTACCAACCTACCGTGGTCAGTGGAGCCAGGTAGAGCTTGCCCTGGATTTCCAGCTGGAAAACAGGGATGGAGGAGCAGGTCAGCAGAGCTGCAATGGTTTTTATGGAATCACAGAACGGCTTGGCTTGGAAAGGACCTTAAGGATCATCCAATTCCATGCCCTGGCTATGGGCAGTGACACCCTCCACTGTCCCAGGCTGCTCCAAGCCCTGTCCAGCCTGGCCTCGGACACTTCCAGGGATGAAGCAGCCACAGCTGCTCTGGGAATTCCATCCCAGCCCCTCCCCACCCTCACAGGGAGGAAGCCCTTCCATGCTCTGCCTGCCTCCCCCAGCTAAAGGCTCTCCGAGGGGGTTTCTCTTCCCTCTTTCCATGCACAATCCCCACCACGGGACCAAACTCAAGGGACTCTCACCTTCTTCTTCTCACACGGCCGCAGCTTCGTGATGTCTTCATCTGTCAGTGGGCCCAGGGTTGGGATGGAGGGAGCACTCTCAGCTCCTTGGGAGCTCTGCAGGGCCTCAGGTTTGGGAGCACCTTCATCCCCTTGGGAGCTCTGCAGGATCTCAGGTTTGGGAGCACCTTCAGCTCCTTGGGAGTTCTGCAGAGCCTCAGGTTTGGGAGCATCCTCAGCCCTTTGGGAGCTCTGCAGGGCCTCAGGTTTGGGAGCACCCTCAGCCCTTTGGGAGCTCTGCAGGGCCTCAGGTCTGGGAGCATCCTCAGCCCTTTGGGAGCTCTGCAGGATCTCAGGTCTGGGATCTTCTCCCTGCTCCTGCAGCACAGGGCTGTCCCTCAGGCCGTCCTGGGGATCAGCGCAGTTGGACACCTCCGTGGAGCTCCCTGTGGCTTTGCCTCCCTTCCCAGCACGGAGCCCAAGCAGAAACTCCTCGGCCTTGTGGAAGCTGAACTTCCTCTTGCGCAGCTGCTGCTGCAGCTCCTTGGAGAGGCCGTTCCTCACCAGCAGCTTCCCCTCCCACTGCTGGGCCAGGGAGGCGTTGACCAGGTTCTGGTGGCCGTCCCCGAGGTGGGCCTGGCCGAAGCGGCAGGTGACGCCGTAGGGACAGCGGCCGAAGGTGTCGAAGAGGACGCAGCGCTGGCCCAGGTCTGCGGGCTTGGCCGCCAGGTACTGGGACACGTCGTGGAGGAAGCGGCAGCGCGGCCCGAAGCGGCACTGCCCGGCACAGCCCTGGGGACAGCACGGAGCTGGGCAGGGTGGGCACGGGGCAGCACAGCCCAGGCTGCTCTGAGCCTCACCTGGGACAGCCAGGGCAGGGAGGGAATGGTGCCAGGGGAGGGATGGACACAGCGGAGGGGATGGACACAGTGGAAGGATGGACATACAGTGGAGGGGATGGACACACAGTGGAAGGATGGACACACAATGGAGGGGATGGACACACTTCAAGGAAGGCGACACCTCGCTTGTGACACTCAGCTCATCCCACGTCACCCCCTCCCAGCTGGTTTTTATGGAATTCCAGCCTGGTTTGGGTTGGAAAGGACCATAAATGCCATCCAGTCCCACCTGCAGGGGCACCTCCCACTGTCCCAGGCAGCTCCAAGCCCTGTCCAGCCTGGCCCTGGCACTGCCAGGGATCCAGGGGCAGCCACAGCTGCTCTGGGCAGCTGTGCCGGGGCCTGCCCACCCTGCCAGGGAGGAATTCCTTCCCGAAATCCCACTAACCCAGGCAGAGCAGGGCTGTGTGTCCCACCTGTGTCACCGAGGGGCACAGCCTGCTCTGCTCGTAGCAGCTGGGTTTCATGCAGGGGCGGCTCTTGTTCTGCCCCCGGGCTCTCTTCTTCTCCTGGTGCTCCTTCTCCTCCTCTCCAGCATTCCCTTGGCTTTCCCCATCCTGGCCGAGCTCCTCTGCCTTCACCCTCTTGGCCGGGGGTTCGCTGACCTGCTCCTCTTCCTTCTTCTCCTCCTTTTCCTCCTCCTCCTCCTCCTCCTCGCCCCCTGCCCGCAGGTAGGCGTGGAACTGCTCCTTAGAGGTGAGGAACCTGCGGGGAAAGGGGGTCAGGAGGGGGTGTTATGGGCGGAACCGGGGCAGGAGGGAATGGGAGGGGGATGTGGAGAGGTCGGGAATGTACTGGGGGAGTTATGGAGGGACCGGGCAGGTACTGGGGGGTCATGGAGGGGTCAAAGACGTACCGGGGGGGTCATGAAGGGACCAGACACATACTATGGAAGGTTATGAAGGGACCGAGCCCGTTCTGGGGGGCGTTACAGAGGGGTGGGGCACGCCCCGGGGGGTTCAGGATGGGCCGAGGCCCCGGTCCCGCACTCACCGGGCTCGAACCGGCGCCACGCCGGGCGCCGCCGCCGCTGCCATGCTGCCGCGCGCGGCGATGACGTCAGCGGCGGGGCGGGGCCACGTGACCGGGCGCGGGGTATAAAAGGGCCCGGCTGAGGCGCGCTCCCCTCAGAGCGGCGGGAGCCGCGGCTGAGAGTAGCTTATGTGCTGTAGTGTTAGTATACCCTTCGAAGCCTCTTCGGGGGCTGCAACAGCCCCCTCATGAATGTCAGGGTTGCCCAAGCAGGGAAAGAAGGCCGTTGTGCAGCCCTTGTACCTTGGGGAGAGGTGTTGTCCGTTGTGGCAGCTCCTTAAGGCTCCTCTTTGGGGGCACCTGGGTGTGAGGGGGTCACAGGTGCTGCCCCAGACCTGGCCCTGTAATGGCCCCTGAGGGTGGGCATGGCTGGGAGGACCCTGAGAACACTGAATTCAACTTACAGGGGAACAGCATCACATCAGACAGACACACAAAATGCCACTTTGTCTTTTCCTTCAACAGTTCCCTGGTTTTGGGAGTGCCTGTCTCTCCCTCCTCCTCACAGCTCTCAGGGGAGAGGATGGAGCTCTACAGAGATGTGGGGTACTTGCTATGTTTTTTTTTTTTTTTTTGTCATTTTAGAGTTATTTTTAAGCAGTAAATGCACAGGGATGAACCAGCTCTTGCTCATGAGCTGCCTGGAGTGCTCTAGCCGCCCTTGCCTTTGGTCCGTGGGTGGAAGTTTGGGCTGAAAACCAAAAAATGCGTCAGGCGTGGTGTGTCTGACCTTTCCTCCCTCCCCTGTAGCTGCCACGTCTTCCTCATGTTTGTGCCACTCTTTTCACCTCTCCTGGTGCACAGCCCCTCCGAGATCCTCCGAGCCTGGCGTGTGTGGAAGATGCTGCATGAGGGGGCTGATGTCTCCTTTGGACCCTCCTGCATGACGTTTCCTTTCCAGCCCCGTCATCCCCACAGCCCCGTTTGACTCACGCTTGGCCTGGGCTGCTGAGAGGGCTGAGAAAAGGCTGCGAAATCCAAGTGCAGCAAGGCCTGGGCTCCATCTTCCCTGTCCCACGCCTCGCGCTGAATCCAAGATTTTTTTAGCTGGGTTCAAGCTGTCCGTGAGGCTGGACGTGGGGTCAGCCCTGCTCTCTGGAGGCACCAACAAGGAGGCAGCTTAATTTGTGGGTTTTGTCCTAATTTAGGAGCTGCTGGAACCTCCGCTCGTGGTGTTGGGGGATTCCCACGCGGTGGGGATTGTTTATGGGCACTGCAGGGTTGTGTGTGCACGTGGGGCTTGAATTCTGGTGTTTGCCCGTTCTAGCTCGGTTCTTTCCAGATGCTCCATCAGAAATGGCTTTTGGGAGGAGCTGGGGGGCCCGCTGGGTGCTCCTGCTGCTGCCAAGGATGGGCAGGTTGCACCACGGGGCCAGGCCGCTGTGGGAAGAGCTTTGGCCTGATTGGGTGTTAATTAGTTCTGGAGTGAAATACGAGGAATGCAAAATACTATTTTAAGCTTCAGCTTGGCCGGGGGAAGGAAGGAAGGAAGGAAGGAAACGAGGCTCTGGGGATGAATGAAGTGATTTCACTGCTGTTTTTTTGGGGCAATAAACTCAAAGTCAGAGCTCTTTGGGCCGGCTGCACCCGGCTGAGGTCAGACCTCAGCATCTAATCCCTGCTCAGGGCTCTGGCTCGGCAGCTTTACGAGGCTGAGCCTTGGATGAGCTTCCCAACAAAGCCTTTCCCAGGCTGGACAGGGCTTGGAACAACCTGGCCTAGTGGAAGATGTCCTTGGCCATGCAGGGGTGGGAATGGGTGAGCTTTGAGGTCTCTTCCAACCCAAACCATTCCGTGACTCTCTGCTGGGCCTGGAGAGGTGCTGGCTCTTATCTCCTTCATCTTCTCACCCCTTCAGGTCATGCTGAGGTTGGGAGAGGAGCCAGGGGGATGAGGAGCTGGATGAATGTGGGGTGAATACAGAGCTTGGAAGGCCGGAGCTGTCACTCCCACATCCTCCAGCAGCTCCAGAGAAAACCAATACCCAGGAACTCACTGGGAAAGGCCAAGGCAGGAAAAAGGGAAAGGCTGATTACAGGAAAGTGGGATATAGATACAGGGAGAGCTAAGTCAGGAAAAGTTCAGCTCCTTCAAGGTCCAAGTTAAACAGTATTAATGAACCTGCCCCTTCCGCAGGCTCCCACACAAAAGTCAGATGTGTCAAGCCCTGGGGTCTGGCCACCACGGCAGGAATTGGCCAAAAGGGAGCCTCAGGAGCAGCTGCCATGGGGGGAGAGAGCTTTGTGCTGGTCACCCTGGTCTGGAGCTGTGCTGAGTGTTGTGACAAGCTCTGCTGGTCCCTCCTGCCCCAGGTGTGGGCTTGGGGGGGACCTCGGGGTCCTGTCCTCTGCTCAGCCCAAATCCATTCCTGCTGTGTTGTCTCCCCTTTTATCCGGTCTGGTTTCAGCAGCACAGCTTCCAGCCTTCTGCAAAGGAGACAATTCCCATTGCTCATAAATCTCCTATCAGGAAGCTGTTTCCAAGATTAAAGCTTTAAACGTTTCCCCTCTCTGGTTTCACGTCCCAGCTCCCAATTCCCTCCCTGCTGTAATCAGCAGCTCCATCCCCTCCATCAGGGTCTCTGTGCCTCACACCAAGCTCTGTCTGCTCCAGGAAAACCTGTGCTGGGACACTCTGGAACTGGGCCGTGCTCCTCCAAAGCCTGGAAACGGCCACTGCAGGCTTTGTGTCATGCAGTTTGGCAGCTCTCCCTGCTGCAGGTCCCTCCTGGCTGGTGGGAGAGCTGACTTAGCCTTTGGAGGAGCTAAAGGTCATTATCTGGGCAGGGCCCTTGGTTGGGGACGAGCTCTGGGCGGGCTGGAGCTCGGGGCCTGGTGTGGGTATGGGATCACCGGGAGCGTTCCTGGAGCTGGGGGGATTATCCGTGGTGAGGGGGCCTTGGGATGGTGGTGTGGCTGTGGTGTGTGGGCAGGGAGAGGGATGGGGCTGGGAAAGGGATGGAGCAGGGAAATGCAGGGAAAGGGATGGGGCTGGGAAAGGCAGGGAGAAGGGAAATGCAGGGAAAGGGATGGAGCAGGGAAAGGGATGGAGCTGGGAAAGGCAGGGAGAAGGGAAAGGGATGGAGCTGGGAAAGGCAGGCAAAGGGATGGAGCTGGGAAAGGCAGGGAGAAGGGAAATGCAGGGAAAGGGATGGAGCAGGGAGAAGGGAAAAGCAGGGAAAGGCAGGGAAAGGGATGGAGCAGGGAAAGGGATGGAGCTGGGAAAGGCAGGGAGAAGGGAAAGGGATGGAGCTGGGAAAGGCAGGGAGCAGGGAAAGGGATGGAGCTGGGAGCTGGGAAAAGGATGGGGCTGGTAAAGGGATGGAGCAGGGAGTTGGGAAAGGCAGGGAGCAGCAGGGAAAGGGATGGAGCAGGGAAAAGCAGGGAAATGCAGGGAGAAGGGAAAGGGAAGGAGCAGGGAAATGCTGGCAGAAGGGAAAGGGAAGGAGCAGGGAAATGCAGGGGGTAGGCAAAGGCAGGGAGCAGCAGGGAAAGGCAGAGAGCAGGGAGAAGGACGGAGCTGGGAAAGGCACAGGACATCTGGGCTCACGTGGGAGTGCTGTGGGATCCCGGGGCTCTTGGCTGTGGCACTCAGCCCTTTGTTAGGAAAGCTTGGAGGAGACCCCAAACCTTTTCATCACACCCTAAAATTAGAGGCAGCCCAAGGCCCCAGAGCTGGGAGAGGCGGGTTCCTGGCAGAGGCTGCAGTGCTGATGGAGGAGCAGGATGTGGCTGTTCCCAGCGCCCTGGGCATGGCAGCAGGGGGAAAGTCCCAATTCTCCGTTCTGGGGGGCATCTCTCAGCAGCCTTTGTCCCTCTCAGCCTTCATCACCCCCAGCCCTGCTGTTCCCAGGGCTGGTTTGGGGCAGTTCCATGGGAGGCTCCCCAAAGGAACCTTCTCTCCTGGCCTCTGTGTCACCTGAGGTCACCCTGTCCCCTTTCCTGCAGGTTGCCTAATCCCTCGTGGCTCAGCCTGTTGGGAATTAGGGGAGTTGAGGGCAGGAAAGGTGCTTGCCTTCAACCCTTTATCTGTTCTTTTCTAATGCCTTGTGTGCCACCAGATAAAATCCCGTGTGCATTTGGAATTTTTATTTTTACGCGAGAAAGCAGCAGTGAAGTTTCCTCCTGACATTTAACTCAATCAGTCGGTGACAAACCAAATAAACATTCCTGTTCTGCTGGGACAAAGGCTCCAAGATCCTGCTGGGACTAAAATGTTTCATCATTTCCGAAGTAAAACGTTTCAGTTTAAATTAAAAAAAAAATTATAAGAACAACAACTAAAAATGACATGTTTCAATGTTTTTCTAATTATTTTCTCCACTTTGGCTGGAGCTATTTGTCAAATCTGGCCTGGCTTCTCAAGTAGCATTGGAACCTTCCAAAACTGCTATTTTGGGCACTTTTCCTGATCTCTCTCCGTGTTTCTTCAGGCACTGGAAAGTCACAGTTAGGTGACTCTGGAGCTTTTCCAGGCTGGACAATCCCAATTTTCCCAGCCTTTGCTCCCATCAGAGCTGCTTCATCCCTCTGATCATCCTGGTGCCTCCTCTGGACTCTCTCCCTGGCAGAATCATGAGAAATAAACCTCCCTACATTTTAATTTAGCTCTGGTTTAATCTGTGTCCCATCCAGGTGGTTTAATCTGTGTCCCATCCAGGTGGTTTAATCTGTGTCCCATCTAGGTGGTTTAATCTGTGTCCCACCCAGGTGGTTTAATCTGTGTCCCACCCAGGTGACTTAATCTGCATCCCACCCAGGTGGTTTAATCTGTGTCCCACCCAGGTGATTCAATTCAGCTTCCCAGAAGAAAAATCCCAAACAAAGGGATTTTTCAAAAAAATATAGAAATGTAACACAGCTTGACCTTTTTTCCCCCCACAAAACCTCCCTGTCCCCTCTCCTTGCCCTGCCCCGGAGCTTTTTACACTGGGCACGATTTGCTGAACTCGGAGATGCTCCTCCCGCAGCTCTTTCTCTCTGCAGATCATCAATATTCATGTGCTTCATCAGCAGAGCCCCTGGGAGCAGCTCTGGCAATCCAGAGCGGGATCCAGCTCTGGAAAATCCTTTCCTTGGGCTCCGGGAGCCGAGGGTTTGCCACGAGAGGGGGGTGTGAGCCCGCTGGGGTGGCTCAGGGCGCTGCTCCATCCCTCCTGCCCGGGGGCGGCAGCTTCAGGTGGGAAATCTGGGTCAAATATGTGAAATATGGGTCAAATATGGGAAATCTCGTACCTCCAGCCGAGTCTCATAAGCTCTCGGAGATCTGTTTACACACCTAAGATAGCTCAGCTACCTTAGAAGGCATTAAAAAACCAGCAGGATGGCTTCGGGGGCAGTGTTGGAAACAAAAAAGGTTTAATAAAAGGCAAAGTAACAAAACTCTTTACAGAGAAAAACCGATCCAGGTGCAGGAGCTCCTTGCTCCTGGTAAAGCACCTCACAAAAGTGATGAGTTCATTTGTTCTTTTTCTAGTCAATTGCTCAAGCAAGACTTGTATCTGTGTTTCCTGCATATATATCTGTGTTTTCTCCATGTAATTGTGTTTTCTGCACATATCTGTATTTTCCCCATGTATCTGTTTTTCCATCAATCTGTGTTTTTTTCCACATATCTATGTTTTCTCCATATATCTGTGTTTTCTGCATCTATCTGTGTTTTCCCCATGTATCTGTGTTTTCTCCATGTATTTGTATTTTCCCCATGTATCTGTATTTCCTGCACATATCTGTATTTTCCCCATCTATCTGTGTTTTTTGTATTTATTTGTATTTTCCCCATCTATCTGTGTTTTCTGTATTTGTATTTTCCCCATCTATCTATGTTTTCTGTATTTATCTGCATTTCCCCCATCTGTGTTTTCTGTATATATCTGTATTTTCTCTATCTGTATTTCCCCCATCTATCTGTATTTTCTATATCTGTATTTTCCCCATCTCTCTGTATTTTCTGTATCTGTATTTCCCCCATCTATCTGTATTTTCTGTATCTGTATTTTCCCCATCTATCTGTATTTTCTGTATCTGTATTTTCCCCATCTCTCTGTATTTTCTCTATCTGTATTTCCCCCATCTATCTGTATTTTCTGTATCTGTATTTTCCCCCATCTCTGTATTTTCTCTATCTGTATTTCCCCCATCTCTCTGTATTTTCTGTATCTGTATTTTCCCCATCTATCTGTGTTTTCTTATCTGTATTTCCCCATCTCTCTGTGTTTTCTGTATCTGTATTTTCCCCATCTCTCTGTGTTTTCTGTATCTGTATTTTCCCCATCTCTCTGTGTTTTCTGTATCTGTATTTTCCCCATCTATCTGTGTTTTCTGTATCTGTATTTCCCCATCTATCTGTATTTTCCCCATCTCTCTGTGTTTTCTGTATCTGTATTTCCCCATCTATCTGTGTTTTCTGTATCTGTATTTTCCCCATTTATCTGTATTTTCCCCATCTATCTGTGTTTTCTGTATCTGTATTTTCCCCATTTATCTGTATTTTCCCCATCTCTCTGTGTTTTCTGTATCTGTATTTTCCCCATTTATCTGTATTTTCCCATCTATCTGTGTTTTCTGTATCTGTATTTTCCCCATTTATCTGTATTTTCCCCATCTTGTGTTTTCTGTATCTGTATTTTCCCCATTTATCTGTATTTTCCCCATCTGTTTTTTCCCCCAGAGCTGCCCCCACTGCCTCATTCTCCTCTCTGCACTGATGCAACAACCCTTTGTGGTTGTGCTTGCAGAAAACCGGTTGGAGGAGCTGATCTGGCTCACCCTAATTGTTTATTTCCCCTTTCCCAGGTCAGGAACATTTCTTTCCCAGGTGCTGCTTGGCTCTGTCTTGTGTCCTGGGCTCTGGCTGTGAATTGCCCCAGCTGCTCTCCTGTGCTGTGCTTTGACATCAAAAACCCAGATTGCTCCTGCTGGGTGATCTCCAGCTCATCAAGGCAGATCCATGCACAGAAAACTTGGAGAAATTGTTTGATTTCAGCTTGAATGCAGGCTGGGAATGGAGAGAGGTTTTTTTTTTTTTTTTCTGGAGATTTTTCTGGTTTATGTGTTTTCTCTGTTGATGTCTTCCATTATTTTGCAGTCCACATGCAAAGACTAAAATGCTCAAGGAAGGGCTTGGATGTTCAAATATCCTCCTGTGTGGAATATTCCCTCCCACATCAGAGAAGGAGGGAAGGAAATACAGAAAAACAAATCTTCATCTCATTGTTTTGAGGAGGAAAATCCTTAACATTCACTGGACTTCAAATTTTGAACTCAGTTTTGTGATTGGGGCCTGTTATGTACCTTTATAAACCCAATTGTTTTTATCCAACAAATCATTTTATGGCAAAGCTGACTCCAGGGAGGGGCTATCCATGGGATCCAAATCCTGCTCTCCTCATTTTGGGGCTTTTTCCTGGGGATTTGAAACCTTGGGAGCAGGTTCAGGGTCTGTGCAGTTGCAGCCTTTGCGTTCTTGTGTGAAATATCCTCTCTGCTCTGGCTGCTGCAGGGAGATTAGGAATAATCCCCAGTCCCCATCCATCAAACTTAATTAGGGCCATTTCCTAACGAGCCTTTGGGAAGACTGAGCACCTTGTCATCACTTCCAGGAGGGAGAAGGACCCAGAGCCTCCTGCCCGGGCTGGGGCTGGCTCCAGGGTGGGCTGGAAAATCCCAGCAAACATCAGGAATCCACAAAAAAAAAAAAAAAAATCTGCTCAAAAAAGCAGAAAATCCCCAGATTTTGGGGAAACCAGGTACTGACTGATGTTGTGCTCAGTGCTGTGCTCCTGACCTGCTTTCTTGCCTCTGCCTCCCAGAAAATGGGAGATCCTGGGCAGTTCTTCCCCTGTTTTTCTCTGAAGTGGCCAGGGTTTATTTTTCCTGAGAAAGGCTTTGTTTTTTAGAAGATGTCAATTGAAATAGAATCTGAATCTGTTCCAGGGAGGGCGTTGGTTGGATGAGCGTCTCGATTTATTTATTTTATTAGTATTTGTTAGTTTTTGCATTGTTTATGCATCCCTTAGGTCCCATCCCAAGGAAAACATGGAGTGGAGGGGTTAAGCTAAAGCAACTGTCTTTTGAAATGTCCATTAATCTCCATTTATACAAGAGAAGCTTTTTCCAGAGGTCACCAGCAAAACGTGTCCCAGTTATCCTGGTCAGTTGTTCCTCCCTCTCTGATTTAGTACCTTGACAAAATGTCCTGGATTTGATTTTTTTTTCCCTGGGATTTGGGGTTTCCTGGGTTGGTTTGGGGTTTTAAATGAGAGATCTGGGCTCCAGGGAGAGCTCAGAGCCTCTCCAGGGCCTGAAGGGACCAGGGATGGAGGGACAGGACACAGGGAATGGGCAGGGGTAGCCACTGGTCATACTGGTTCGGGCTGTGCTTGCATTGATTTGAGCACTTTGTGCCACCAAACAGCCCCTCAGTGCCACACCTGGCAAATTCTCCAAAATGTCCTGGTCCTCCAGGTATTGGTTTTTGGTTTTTTTTCTCAGGATACATTTTAGTGAGCCTGACTTTCCCTCCCTCGGCTTTTTGGCTGGCAGAGCCCTAATTACCAAGGGCTGGGATTTGTAATTCCTGGCGCAGAAGCAGCATGAATGGATTTGTTCAGTCCCTTTTTTTATCAGCCTTTCCAGCCTGCCTCTTATCTCAGCGCTTCGGGGAGGGCTGGGATGGGATTAGGAGAAGTGCAGGCCTGATGAAGGGAGGCAGAAACCCTGGAGCTGGGGCGGATCAATACAGATCCATCAATACAGGACGGGTTGCAGGCATGAGCGGTGGGGTGGACCAGCCTGGGGGGAAGGAATGGCAGCTCAGGGACTCGGGAGTGAGTCAGGACCTCCTGGAACCTGTTGGGCTGGGTGAAAGTGAAGCACATGTGGAGGCATCTGACGCTTGGCTTCCTGCACATCCTTGTCCTGACTCAGCTCCTTGCCCTGGTGCTGATCAATATCTGGCTGGGATGAAACTTTCCCAAGAGTTGTTGTTGGTGCCTCCTGCATCCAGAGGAGCCTCTTATATATAGCCATATTATATTATATTATATTATATTATATTATATTATATTATATTATATTATATTATATTATATTATATTATATTATATTATATTATATTATATTATATTATATTATATTATATTATATTATATTATATTATATTATATTATATTATATTATATTATATTATATTATATTATATTATATTATATTATATTATATTATATTATATTATATTATATTATGTTATGTTATATTATATTATATTATATTATATCATATTATATTATATTATATCATATCATATCATATTATATCATATTATATTATATTATATTATATTATATTTTACATTGTATTATATTGCATTACATTATATTACATTATATTATGTTATATTATATTATATTATATTACATGATATTACGTTATATTATATTATATTATATTATATTATATTATATTATATTATATTATATTATATTATATTATATTATATTATATTATATTATATTATATTATATTATTTATATTATATTACATAATATTATGTTATATCGTATCATATCATATCATATCATATTACATTATATTACATTACATTACACTACATTATATTACATTATATTATGTTATATCATATTTAAAATGCTATACTAACACTATACTAAAGAAAGAAAAAGGAGACATCAGAAGGGCCGGCAAAGAAAGGAATGGAACAATAAATGGAATAATAAAACCTTGGGACTGCTCAGAGTCCCGACACAGCTGGACTGGGATTGGTCATCAAGTGAAAACAACCAACATGAGCCCAATCAAAGATGCACCTGCCACATTCCACAGCAGCAGATAACCATTGTTTGCATTTTGTTTCTGAGGCCTCTCAGCTTCTCGGGAGAAAAAATCCTGAAAAGATTTTTCAGAAAATATGTCAGTGACATTCTCCGAGCCCTGGAACGCCGAGGTTCCCAGGGGAGGGAGAACAGGTCCTGTGGGAGCAGGTTTTTCTGCACCTGGAGCAATCCCAGGACAGTGACCTTTCCCCTGATTTTTTAAGGTTTTCTAAGCCTTCTGATGTTTACATTCTTGTAACGAACTTTCTCACACACTTTATGTAAATAACTCATTGTTTTGCATTCTTTTATGGAGGAGGAGAAATTTTATGGACTGTTGGTTTGCGCAGTGTCATTGGAGAGGTGGCACTGTCACCCTCCAATCCACTCTCGCTTTTGGAAATCTATAAACGTTGGAGTCAGAAGTGAAAAATTCTCTTTTTACCCTTGAGAGAGCTGCGTGTCCACATCGTGACAGTGACAAGTGACTTTTCCCTGAACGCTGCCAAGCTCCTGGTGCATCCTCCTTGTTTCTGACCTTGTGGGCAGAAGGGGAGGATGTGCTCAGGGCAAGGGTTGGGGCTGATCCCCTTGTCCTCCTGGGGACGAGGAACAAGCGTCTCTGTTGGGCACAGAACCGTCCACTGACACTTGGGGTGGTTTTGGGAATTTTCTTGCAGCAGCCTGGGCATGGCACAGGCGCTGACACAACAATGGGCTCGTCCTCTGGAGCAGGAGAGGCCTGGAGGGTCCTTCCCTCGCAGGGCTGCTCCCTGTCTTGCTTTGCCAGGGTTCCTGAGGCTGCCAGCCATGGAAAGGGGTTTTTTTTTATCCTTCCTCCCATCCTGCTGGGGTCAGCATGGGGAGGGCTCTGGTGCTTGTGGGCACTGAGTGATTTCATGTTCATTTCATTTCACATTTCATGGCATGGCTGCTCTCCAGCCTGGCGTGAAGATGCAGCTTCTCAGGTTGGCTCCTTGGTCTCAGTTTTCCTTTAATCCAGTTCTTCCCCTTCTGCCTGGAAGCTCTGAGGAGCACCCAGGACTCTGCTGGGGACCCCCCTTTTCTGGCACCACCTCTGCCCTCCACACCCTTCCTCGGGCTTCCCCTTCCTGGTAAAAACCTGGGAAGAATGTTCTCTTCACCTGGCACTGCTGCACAGCTCTCTGCTCGTTCTCTCTCTCCTCACTTCTCTCTCTCCCTTCCCCTAATTCCCTCCTTTAATTTGCCTTTGCTTATTTTGAATACAAAGCTCCTCCATCTCAGTGTTTATAGTTCATAAAGCCTTGGGCCCGTTGCTTGTTCTCCTCCTTATTTCCCTCCTGAGCTGCCTTGGCTCCCTGTGCCCTTTCCCTGCTTCCAGAGCACCCAGGATGAATCGCAGTCCCTGTCCCCAGCTGGCTGCCTGCTCAGTTCCCATATCCCGTTCCCGTTTCCCGTTCCCAGACACTGCAGTGCCTCAGCCACAAATCCTCCTCTTCCTCATCCCTCCAAAATCCCTTTTTCTGGAGCCAGCCTCTCTCAGAGCCCCCCGAGCTCTCACAGCATTCGAGAATGTCCCTGTCACCTGCACAGCGCCCTGGCTATTCCTGCTGTGGGCATCCCAGTGCTCAGAGGGTCCCCACCTGCTCTGGGAGCTGTGGAGGTGCTGCCTGGCACCTCCTGGGCTTTATCTCCTTGGCACCAAGTCAATGCCAGCAGCTTTTCTCCATATCAGCTGCGGGCACAGTTTCCCTTCGGCTCTTCCCAAAATAGGTCAGAAGCACAAATGCCCCGATTCCCATCTCGCCAGGGGTGTGGTGAGGAGCAAGTGCTGGCTGCACCCCAGCTCTGTTCCCCTCCAGCAGCTCCTGGACCAGGGTGGGGCTGGCTTTTGGTGGAATTTTCTTTCGGTTGTTTTCGCTGGGCTGAATTTTCGAGTCGCGTTTTGTGACGCCGTGAGCTGGTGGGGACTGGAAAAGCTGAGGGGCAAATGGGCTGAACCAGGGAGCAGAAAACAAGAGGGATGAGAGTGTGGGATGAGATGTGGGAAGGTTTGGGCTGAGACAGAGCAGATTGTGTCCTCTGGTGCTGTGGGGACAGACCCACAGCTCTGCATGAGAACAGCTGAGCCGCAGCGTGGGCAGGCTGAGCTCAGGCCCTGCGGACAGGAACACCCAGAGTTTCATTTTCCTGAGCTGAAATTTCCTCACCGCTGCACTTTTCCTGCCCGTGGCTCAGTCCTCCTCCTCCCCTTCCCCAGGCAAAGCATCTGCACTGAAATTATTCTGCAGATGGAGCCCAGGACACGGGCACCATTTGAAATCCTCCCCTCTGGTCATTCCAGTGGGAGCCTGGAGCTCCACGCACCCTGTGCTGCTCACCAGCTCAGGGTCCTTTTCCACACTGGGAACATTCCCACGGACACCAGAACCCACCGAAGGGACAGCTCTGTCCCTTCTCCTGTCCTCCAGAGGAGCCAGGCCAGCTGAAAATAGCTTTGCTTGTCAGAGTTTTCCATGAGACCTCAGAGCCTCCTTATCTCCCTGCTGCTCTTCTGGCACAGGATGAGTTGCAGATGGAGCAGCAGCTCCAGGAGCAGCTCCAAGGTTTCCTGTGGCCGGGCAGGACCTGGGGTTGTTGTCCCCTGGGATATTGAGAGGCCTTTGTCACCGTCACATTTTCTGAAAAATCCCCTTCACCAGGATTTCTTCTCTTGGGAAGCTGAGAGGCCTCGGAGAAAAATGAAGACAATCATTATCTCGTTTGCTTCTCCTGTGTTTTGCTGCTTTGGAATGTGGTTTGGAGATTGTTTATCCAACAGGTGATTGTTTCATTGGTTTAATGTGAATTGTTTTAACTTAATGACCAATCAGGGTCAGGCTGTATTGGGACTCTGGAAGGAGTCACGAGTTTTTCTTGAGTGTCTTTTAGCCTTCTGTCTGTATCCTTTCTGTATTTGAGTGTAGTTTAGTACAGTATTCCTTTGTATAATATAGTATCAAAAAATAATAAATTAACTTTCTAAGGACTCAGAGTCAGATTCTCAATTCCTCCTCCATCTGGAGAACCCAGAAAATGCCACAGGCCTGGATTTATGGACAGCAGGGATTTGAAGCTGTTGGTTTAGCAGCAATATTTGGGGGCACTGAAACCTGCCTAATATCACGGGGTGAGGGGTATTGAGAGGCCTGGATTTGGGGACAGCAGGGATTTGAAGCTGTTGGAAAGATGCAGAGAATTTTGGACCTCTGGAATGCCCGCCCTGCTTCCGGCGATGCAAAACTCAGCAGGAATGTCCCAAGCTATCAATAAAGCCTATGATTTTCAGTGAAAATAAATCAATTTCTAGGAAGCAAAGAGAGCTGCTGCTCCTGCCTCCAGGGTCCATTCCCTGCTCAGGTGTCACCGAGCTGTGGCCCCGGGGCAGGTTTGGCAGCCTGACCTCCTGGTGCTTTCCACAAGCGCTTTCCTGACCCTGCAAGAATGTTCTTGTGGCCTTAATGAGCCATCTGGGGGCAATTAGTTCTCGGTTTTATGACGTCCTGGCGTTTCTCAGGGAACTTGGCACGGCCGGGCTGGTTCTCTCCCACATCTGGCAAGGAGGGAGGGAAGCCAGAGGTGCCGAGCCCAGCTTTGCATGCACCCTTCCTCAGAGAACCCAGCTGTGACCCTGCAGGAGCTTCAGCCACATCCCTGGAGGATCCATCTGCTATAAACGAATACTCCAATTTAATAATTAAAGGAATTTATTAAATTATCAAAGTATAAATTTGGAAAAAGCCACTGCTCGACCCTGAGCCAGGCAATCGGGGTTGGGGACACTCAGGATTTGACTTCTATTGCACCAAAGTCCCTGTGGGTCTCCAAAATGTCATTTTATACAGTCCTTCAGGCTCTGGAAGGAGGCCCTTCTTCTCTTTCTGAGATTTATGGGATTTCTGAGATTTCTGGGGTTTCTGGGGTTTCTGGGGTTTCTGAGATTTCTGGGATTTCTGGGGTTTCTGAGATTTCTGGGGTTTCTGAGATTTCTGGGATTTCTGGGGTTTCTGAGATTTCTGGGGTTTCTGGGATTTCTGGGATTTCTGGCGTTTCTGGGATTTCTGGGGTTTCTGGGATTTATGGGATTTATGGGGTTTTTGGGGTTTCTGGGGTTTCTGAGATTTCTGGGGTTTCTGGGGTTTCTGGGATTTCTGGGGTTTCTGGGATTTATGGGATTTATGGAGTTTCTGGGATTTATGGGATTTATGGGGTTTTTGGGGTTTCTGGGGTTTCTGAGATTTCTGGGGTTTCTGGGGTTTCTGGGGTTTCTGGGATTTCTGAGGTTTCTGGGATTTCTGGAATTTCTGGGGTTTCTGGGATTTCTGAGATTTCTGGGGTTTCTGGGATTTCTGGGGTTTCTGGGATTTATGGGATTTATGGGGTTTCTGAGATTTCTGGGGTTTCTGGGATTTCTGGGGTTTCTGGGGTTTCTGGGATTTCTGAGGTTTCTGGGATTTCTGGAATTTCTGGGGTTTCTGGGATTTCTGAGATTTCTGGGGTTTCTGGGGTTTCTGGGGTTTCTGGGATTTCTGGGGTTTCTGGGGTTTCTGGGATTTCTGAGGTTTCTGGGATTTCTGGAATTTCTGGGGTTTCTGGGATTTCTGAGATTTCTGGGGTTTCTGGGATTTCTGGGATTTCTGGGGTTTCTGGGATTTATGGGATTTCTGAGGTTTCTGAGGTTTCTGGGATTTCTGAGGTTTCTGGGATTTCTGGGGTTTCTGGGATTTCTGAGATTTCTGGGGTTTCTGGGGTTTCTGGGGTGTTTGGCCCAGCAGGTCTCCCCGCACTGCCCGTGCTGCACAGGATGCTGGCAGCTCCTCGTGCTGCTGGTCCCAGTCCTGGTGCCAGGAAGGACCAAAAGGAGAAGCTGCTGCTGGGAAGCTCCTTAAGATCAGGTTCATTAAGGTGAAGTTCTGAGGGTCCATAATTTAACACTCCAAGAAATCCATTAAAAATCCTGCATGGAGGACAAGGCCATGGAGCTGTTCCACTGGGAATGGCAGGGCTTTGTTGTCTTTTATTTTCCCCTTGTACTTCACTCCATCAGCTAATGGATTTTGCTGACAGGTATTTATCAGGCTGAACTTGCTTTCCCTAGTCTTGGAAAAATAGAAATCTTTACTCCTGGCTGCAATAAAAAAAATTCAGCCCAGTCTCCCTGCAGGATCTGGATATCTGGATATCAATCCTTGTCCTGCCACCCCAGCTCTGGGAGTCGTTAGGAGGAGAATGGCAAAACCAGAAAGCGAAGCCACCCAGGGTTAGGAACAAGCCCTGAATTATTATTTTTAATTTTTTTATTATTTTTTTTTTCAGCCAGAAATGTCATGTTCTTAATGAGCTGAGGGGCAGAGCGAGCTCAGAGCTCTCCCTGGGGCTGGAGCAGAGCTGTCCCAGAGTGTGAAACAGCCCTGGCCTGGCACGGCAGAGGGTTTGTGGGGCAGGGATTGGGGAGGGCAGGGTGCCACTGACACCAGAGCGTCCCCTGGCTCTGTCACCCCCCAAATCCCTGACTCCCCAGTGTGGGAACTCAGCACATCACTTGGGATGTGCGGAGCCTCCTGAGACCCCATCGGGGGGCTCGGAGATCTTGGCATGATGCCCGGAACGTTTGGTGGCTGGACTTTGATCCTGAAAATGAATTGCCAGCTTGGCATGAGGGCTGGAAGGTCACACGGGTTTAATGGGTGTATTTACAGGGTGCACACAGGGTGGAAATATAAGTTTTAAGATTTTTGGTATAAGGGTAATGGGGACAAGATGGAGGGAACAGGGCGTGTCTCGTCCTTCTTCTTTCTTCTTCTTCTTGTTCTCCGTCTTCTGCTCTGATGTTGGCACTTGGGGATTGGTTTAGAGTAGAAATGCGCTGTCTAACACGGGTGATAAGTATTGGAAAATAAAAGTAAATATGATGTACGTAATTTGTAGTATAAAAAACGATGCAGCCTCGGGAGCGGTCGGAGTGTGCTGTGGCTGCCTTGCTGGTCAGACCTCCGTCCGGCAGAGAGAAAATTCTATAGATAAGATACAATAAACAATCCGAAGATCGAACTCCAGAGAGTCCAGTCTCGTTCTTCAGAGCCTGGGGCCGTTCCCTGGCCCACCCAACTCACCTCGGGGCAGAGAACAAACAGCCGGCCCCGAGAGCCAGGGCGAGGAGAAGGGCTCAGCACCCTGGGCTGAGCTAAATCTCCTCTCCTTCACACCCCATGGCGATTTCCTCCTTCCCCACACCCCTCCAGGAGGCTGCAATCTGCTCCCAGCCCTGCCTGCAGCAGGGGAAGACCCAAACTGTGCTCGGATTAACCAAGTCTGGCCTTGCAGAGAGCTCTGTTGAGCAGGGCTCAGGAAAAGCCAGCACAGGGAGGGTGGTGCTGACAGATTTATGGCCCAGGGAACAACTCCTAACTTGGGAGATGCTGCTCCCCACCAGAAACAAACGCACTCAGGACATTTTTTCCAGCACTAATTGGGATGAGGATTGATGTCCTCGCCCCTTCTCTCCAGAGGGGCTGGCAAACACCAGGGGCTTCCCTTTGGAGCTCCTTGAAGCTCTAAATATTGCTGAAATTAGATTTAAAATTTTTTTTCCCCATGAATTCCTGCTGTCCTGGTGACTTTTGGACATCCGAGGAGTCTGAGCAGGTTTGGGGAAGCTCTCGTGCTCTCTGTGAATATGTGTGACTACATCTGTATATTTACATTTTATGTAGATGCGAACATGTGTGTAGGGGCTAAAAGGAAATTAACTCCTATTCCATTGCTCAGGGCTGGGATCTGCACATTCTCTTCGGAGCGTTTCATGCCAGATATGAGCTCTGACTTATATTTTGAATTTTAAAAAAAAAATTTAATTAAATTGGTGTTTGTGAGCTGCTGCAGGGTGGGGATGGGGGTGGCTTTGGAAATAAAATGATGTCACTTGTGAGAGCCGCAGGGTGACAGCCCCAGTCCCTGTTGGGAAGCTCCAAAATTCCATTTTCCAGCAGGGATCACCATGGGGATGCCCTAAATGAGGCACTGAGCACCTCAGGGACCCCTCCAGCCACTGAGAGGCTTTCCCCTTGCTCTGGTGCTTCAGTTCATGGGAGAAAAACACATTTTGTGCAGAGCCCCAGCGCAGCAGGAGGAATTTTTTAATGGATAATATGATCCAAAAGGTAACTCGGAGGGTAACAGAGCCAACAGAGCTGTTTGTCAGCCAGCCCAGAGGTGTTTTCCTGGGTGCTGGGCTGAGTTTGGCCGTTGCAGGGTCTCTGAGCTCTCTGCTTCCCTTTGTGCGTCCCCGTGGCCTTTTTCCTGAAAATCCAGCACAACTCCTCCATTTCACTCCAGATTTGAGGAAAGATTCATCCTGGCTGTGGGGCAGGAGTGGGAAAAACATTGATCTGGTAGGAAGGTTATTAGGAGGATTTTAGGAGGGTTATCAGGAGCATTTTAGGAGGGTTATCAGGAGGATGTTGTATTTTCCCCGGAGGGTTAGATTGGATATTAGGAAAATCCCTTCAGGGAAAAGCTTTGGAGTCCCCATCCCTGGAAGTGTTTAAAAAAGTGTGAATTTGGTACTTAGTGGTTGGGCTTGATGATCTCCCAGGGCTTTTCCAGCCTGAATGATTCCATGATTCCAAGGGGGCTCCACCTGCTGAGGATCTCAGCAGCTGCCCTGGGAAAGGATGGAAGCGAGGAGCCCCTTCCAGGCCTGCTCTGCAGGGATCCCAGCCTGCCTCAGAATGAGAAACAGCCCCAGAGCTTCCCTCCCATGGATCCCTCTGCCCTTGGGAACATTCAGGGATTCATTATCCAAACCACGCCGGCTTTCACTGCAGAGTTCCAGTTGTGGTTTGTGGGGCTGCGCTGGGATGATTTAAATTGCATTTAAACTCAAGGCAGATCTGCTCTGCTCCTGGGGAATGGATGTGGGATCCTGGCCCTGCTGGGAAATCAGAGTTCTGCAGGAGGGTCTGGCTCCAGCTCACCTGGCTGCTCAGGTGAGAGCTGGGCTGCTGCTTGCCCCAGAACCTGCTGAGGTGTGGGTCTGTTGGATCCCAGTGGCTCCTGTTGGATCCCAATGGCTCCTGTTGGATCTGTTGGATCCCAGTGGCTCCTGTTGGATCTGTTGGGTCCCAGTGGTTTCTGTTGGATCTGTTGGATTGCAATGGTTTCAGTTGGATCTGTTGGATCCCAGTGGCTCCTGTTGGATCTGTTGGATTGCAATGGTTTCAGTTGGGTCTGTTGGATCTGTTGGATCCCAGTGGTTTCTGTTGGATCTCTTGGATCCCAGTGGTTTCTGTTGGATCTCTTGGATCTCTTGGATCCCAATGGTTTCTGTTGGATCTGTTGGATCCCACCTGAACTCCGTGGCTGGACATCCTGGCATCCCAGGAGGGGCCCAAAGGGGTGGAGAACAGGAGGCAGAAGCAGCCAAGGCAGCACCTGGGTGGATCAGGGGCAGGTTTTAGATCCACCTCCATGGGGATTAAACCAGAGGATCAGCAGCAGAGCTCTGCCCATGGCAGGGCATGAGCACGAGAGGAAGTTGTGCTCGTGCTGCCTGCCAGGAACCACTGGGAATTTCTCAGCAGCTCCCCTGCGCTGGAGTCTGTCCAGGAACACCCAGAGCTGCCCCAGGGAGCACCAAACACCCGTCACGAGGCTCCTGCACGGATTGCAGAGGGGAAAGCCGACCTGGGACAGCGAGTTCCAGTTCCCATGGGGAGGAGGAGTCCTTGGGAGCATCTCAGAGCTCACCTGGACCTCACAGAAGGGCTGTGCCTCCCCCTGGGGCAGCGCTCGCCTCTCCAGTCCATCCCAGGGCCCCTTTCCCAGTATCTCTGTCCTGTGGGTGCTTCTCTCTGCCTTTCCCCGGCCAGGGCAGAGTTTCCCTGGGGTTTTGCAGGTTTTGCAGCTGCAGAGGCAGCAAATGCTGACGCTGTGTCCCAGCTGCACAGAGAGGGCTCTGGCTGTGGGGTCAGGGAGCTGCTGCACAGTAGCTCCAGAGAAGGGGCAGGGGATTAAATTCCCAGGAACTGCTGGGGCCCATAACCTCCTGTATCCCTCAGAAGCTGCTCAGTTTTGAGCCACCCTATTAAAAATAAACACAGAGCTGTAGATGGGCCCGTGCTGGGCCCCAGCTGATTTTTATCTGGCCTGGCTGGGCCTTGGGATGGAAAGAGTGCTGGGCTGGAGTCGCTCTGGATTCCCAATCTCGGGAGGATTTGGGAAGCAGAAAGTTCGAGTTGGGGCCTCTGTGAAATTCTGGCTGCTCGGAGATTTTCCCACATTTTCATCAGACAGACCTACAGCTCATTGGAGTATTTTTTTTTCCAGAGGTTTTAAGGGCTGAAGAGCTCCCTGTGTCTGTCTGGCGATCCCTGGTTTCTCTGGGAGCTGTACACAGGGTTAAAGGCTGGGGAAAAGGGTTTTGCTTTGTTTTCTGTCCCAGTTCAGAAGGTGCAGGAGGCAGCAGAAAGGCAGAGCTGGGGGATGGACACCTGCCTCAGGAGGTGTTTTAGCCAAGGTTTCCATCCGTGCAGCCACAGCTCCCAGGGAATAAAAATAATAAAAATCCCTGGTGCCCCCAGGCCCTGGGCAACAGCAGGGTTATCTCAGAGGGGTGGCTCCTCTCTGAGATGGAAATTTCTCCTCTGGCCAGAGGCAGATCTTGGCTGGCATCCCTGTCCCCGAGCCTCGGCACCTTGCAGGGCTCACTTTGTTCACAAAGAGCCTCAGATAAGCTCTTGGCAGGGCTGCTCCCTTCTGCAGAGGCATTAGCAGGGCTCAGGGCAGGGAGGGGGGCTGCTTTTAACCCCTTGTATCCCTCAGGAGCTGCAGCTCAGCCACAGAGCCGGGGCTGGGGCAGCACTCGGGGCTCTGCATGGCCGGGAAGCAGCAGCAGCGCTGCCAGCGTGGGGTCAAGGAGGGCACAGAAACGCCCTGGGCTGGAAAGGACCCACAGGGATCACGGATCCAAGCCCTGCACAGGCACCCCAACAACCCCTCCGTGTCCCACAGCGCTGTCCTGGAGCAGGGCTGGGAATGTTCCCATTGCCTGGGAACTGCGGTGCCCAGCACCCTCGGGGGAAGAGCCGCTCCTGAGATCCGAGCTGAGCCTGCCAGAGCAGCTCCAGCCCTTCCTGGGCGCTGTTCCTGTGTCAGGGAGCAGAGATCAGAGCTGCCTCTCCCCTTCCATCACCAGGAGGTTGCAGATGGCCATGACACCTTCCCTGGGTGCTGTCCCTGCTCAGAAGGAGCAGAAATCAGAGCTGCCTCTCCCCGTCCATCACCAGGAGGTTTTAATTTGCCATGAGACCTTCCCTGGGTGCTGTCCCTGTGTCAGGGAGCAGAGATTTGAGCTGCCTCTCCCCTTCCATCACCAGGAATTGCAGATTGCCACGAGCTCTCCCCTCAGTGTCCTCTTCCCCAGGACGAGTCGCACCGAGAGCTTCCCCACCACCCAATTCCTTTCCCAGCCTGAAAATCCCCCTTGACCCCAAACTCTCAGCGCCAGCAGCAGCGATCTGAGGGAGCCAGGCTGAGGCACCTCCCGGTTTGCTGCACTCCCTGACCCCGAGCAGAGCCCTGCAGCATTCCCAGATTCCCGGGAAAGGCCGCCTGGCCGCCTCCCCTGCGCTCAGCCCCGCTAATCCTCCTCCCTCGGTGTTTACGCAGCCACGCTTGGCCCGCGGTGCCCGCTGCGTGCCAGGGGAGGAAGCGGGCACAGCGCAGGCTCTGGTGGCTGCCACCCAAGTGCCTGTGCAGAACAAAGGGCCAGGATGCAGCTCCGTGCCCGGGGGCAGCCTGGGCTCCTCCTTGTGCAGGCAGGGATGCTGCTCGGGCACCTTCCCACACATCCCCGCCATCCGAGGGCCTGAATGGCTTTTGTCCCAAAGCTCTGTCCTTGGGTTTAGGCCCCGCTTAACCCTTGGTGGCTCAGCTGCTGCTGGGCCTGAACTTGAGGAGGGAGGTGCCACAGTCGGTGTCCCCTCAGAGCCACCGCTGCTGTCCCAGTGTTGGGGAAGGTGGAACAGGAAAGCCTTATCAATGTGATTGCCTGGCAAAAGAGTTTGAGAATATGGAAACTGAGTGAGATTGAAATGAAAGCAAGCTTTGAGATCCCTCAGTTACTGAACAACTGGAAAACAATGGTGTGGCTGGCTGAAGGTGATCCCCTTTTGATGGAACAACACCCTCTGCCTGCAGACAGGCCCAAGGGTCAGAGCAGACCCTACAGCTTGGCAGAAGGGCACAAAGAGGAGATTTTAGGGTTTAAAATGTAACACAGGATGGTTCCCGGGCACCATCCCAGGATGTCACAGCAGCCTCAAAGGGACCCTCCGCTGTTTGTTGTCCTGTTTGTGTCTCTTTTGTGCATCCCCCACCACAAATCAGGGCTGAGATGCCTTCGGGGTGTTTGGTGCCGTGGGTTTGGATCCCCCCAGGGTCACACGGGGACACCGGGTCCCCTCCCAGCTCCCTGGCAGGTGACGGGAAACAAAAACTGCGCAGACATTTCAAAGCAGGAAGGCAGATTCTGTAAACTGTCTGCAAATGGATCCTCCGGAGATGAGCCCTGGCTGCCGGCCCGAGGGCAGGATCCGCGCTCCGGAGGGGACAGCGAGGATGGGATGCTGGGGTGGGAATGTCCTGGCTCTGTCCCCCTGCCCGGGACACCCGAGGGTGGCACCCCCAGGTCTGTCCACACCTGGGCATGGAGCTGCTGCCTCTGAGCTGGGCAGATTTGAATTTAAAATGCCATTCTTTTAATTCATTAACCCTGCATGGGATGGAGCTGCTGCCTCTGAGCTGGGCAGATTTGAACTTTAAAATCCCATTCTTTTAATTCATTAACCCTGCGTGGCTGTGGCTGATGCAGGGATCAAATTCCCAGGAAAGGAATTATATTCCCAGGAAAGGAAGGACTCCCTGCTGCTGCAGAAATCCCCAAAGTGAGGAGTCCAGGGCTTTTGGGAGTCACGGAATGCCAGAATCCCAGCATGGTTTGGGTTGGAAGGGACCTTAAAGCTCATCTCATTCCACCCCCCTGCCATGGGCAGGAACATCTCCCACCGTCCCAGGCTGTTCCAGGTCCCTTGGGCACTGCCAGGGATGGGGCAGCCTCAGTTTCCATGGACGGCCTCTGCCAGGGTCTCACCATCCTCCCCGAGCCCTCACTTTTCCTCCTTTTCTTCGTCCAGCCCTTCCCCAAGTGGTGGCAAGTGACTGGGTTTGGGAATGTCTTCCCTTCAAACACAAATTATGCAAAATCTGCATGGAATTTTAGGGACTTTTTACAGGAGCATGGAGTGATGGGACAAAGGGGGAAATGGCTTCCCACTGCCAGAGGGCAGGGATGGGTGGGATTTTGGGATTTTGGGATGGAATTCCTCCCTGTGAGGGAGGTGAAGGGGCTGGGATGGAATTCCCAGAGGGCAGGGCTGGATGGGATTTTGGGATTTTGGGGTGGAATTCCCAGAGGGCAGGGCTGGATGGGATTTTGGGATTTTGGGATTTTGGGATGGAATTCCCAGAGGGAAGGGCTGAATGGGATTTTGGGTTGGGATGGTTCCCAGAGGGCAGGGCTGGATGGGATTTTGGGATTTTGGGATTTTGGGATGGAATTCCCAGAGGGCAGGGCTGGATGGGATTTTGGGATTTTGGGATGGAATTCCTCCCTGTAAGGAAGGTAAATGGATCCCTGGCAGTGCCCAGGGCCAGGCTGGACACTGGGGCAGCGGGAGGTGTCCCTGCCATGGCAGGGCTGGCCCTGGGTGGGATTTAGGGTCCCTCCAGCCCAACCCATTCCATGATGCCACGATTCTCCCCCGATCCTCCCCTCCCCGAGCTCGGAGCTGTTCCTGCCCTGCGCCGGCAGCCAGGCACAGCCTGTCAGCGCCTCGGGGGATGGAGAACAGATCCCCAGAGCAGCCAGGAAGCCCAGACAAGTGTTCTCCTGAGGCAGGCACTCACGGACATCCTCTCCCTGGAGAGCAGCTCTTCCTGCCTCCTCCATCCTATTTACATCCCCCAAAAAAAGCCCTGGGAACAGCAAAGCCAGATCGCTGGAAGGGGGAAAACCCGGGAGCTGCTGGGGTCCAGGGGTGAGGGCAGCAGGGCCCTGGCCCAGCAGGGAATGTTCGGCAGGACAGGAGGGAGCAGAGCTGCTCTGGGGGGGCCTTTTCCAGCCCCCAGCTCAGGCCCAGGATCCTTGGAGGAATTTGCAATAAAGCAGGGAAACGCTTAATTTGAGATTGCTGGGGGACAGGGAGAAGAGAGAGGGTTAAAGAGGGAGGTTTAGTCCTCCCCTGTAATAATAATAATTATTAGCCCAAGTAATAATTAGTCCATGTGCTCCTGACTTTGATAGATCTGTCGAGAAAAAAGAGAAAAAATCAGATTAGTTTTTCATCTGAAGGGCAAGAACTGACTGGGATGAGGGTGTGCGGTGAAAAACCTCCAGGTACAGCTGCTCTTCTCCACAAACGCTTCTCAAAGCACCAGATTTTAAAACAAAAAAATTTTTTTAGTTCCTGGCCTCATTTCACCTACTGAATTTTGGAAAGGGTCGATGGACTTTTGTTTTGATTTTCTCTCCCCCCTAAAATTGCAGAGAAGCTGTTTTCCCAAATGAAAACCTTTTTTTTTTTATTTTCTTTTTTTAAACCAAGCCTTAAAAACACCGAGGAAGAAAATGTAAATATTTTCATCCCAGTTATTTTGTGGACTAAAAGTGGCTTTTTTTTTTTTCTCTTGCTGCCGTCTTCAGCTGCCCTGCGCTGTGCTTACTCGAAAACCTGGGTCTTATTTAAAAGCTCAGAGGGGAATTGTTTAGAAAATCAACCTAATACTTACAGCCTTTCCTTTGATTTCTCGGGAGCGAAGCCAAGCCCGGCTGCGGCAGGGAAGGAGGGGAGCTGGGGATGCTCTGGTGTCTCCGGGCCGGATTTTAACCTGGCCTTACCCAACGCCTCCAGGTGCTGCAACACCTCCTGAAGACGAGTCTTGACCCTGCTCCCGCACCAACACGCCGGGATCGGAGGGAGAAATCACAAAATTCCCACGCGCACCAACCCAATAATTGCCGGGAAGGTGCTGCCTGCCTCTTAATTGGCAATTAACAGGCGCGCTGTGCCCGTCGCGTCTCCTTGGCACTGTCTGTAAACACGGCAGCGTTCCTAAATCCCCATCCCGAGCCGGTTTTGCCTTTTTTTTTGGGGGTTTCTCTCTTCTTTTTTGGGGGGTTTCTCTCTCTTTTTTTGGGTTTTCTCTCTTTTTTTTTTTTTTTTTTTTTTTTTTGGGGGGGTTTTCTTTTTTTTTTTTTTTTTTTGGGTTTTCTCTCCTTTTCTTTGGGTTTTCTCTCTTTTTTTGGGGGGGTTTCTATCTCTTTTTTTTTTTTTTTTTTTTTTTTGGGTTTCTCTCTTTTCTTTGGGGTTTCTCTCTTTTTTTGGGGGGGGATTTCTATCTCTTTTTTTGGAGGGTTTTCTCTCTTTTTTTTGGGCTTTCTCTCTTTTTTGGGGGGGTTTCTCTCTTTTTTGGGGGTTTCTCTCTTTTTTTGGGGGTTTTCTCTCTTTTTTGGGGGTTTCTCTCTTTTTTTGGGGGGATTTCTCTCTTTTTTTGGGGGGATTTCTCTCTTTTTTGGGGGAGGATTTCTCTCTTTTTTGGGGGGGATTTCTCTCTTTTTTTGGGTCTTCTCTCTTTTTTTTGGGTTTTCTCTCTTTTTTTTGGGTTTTCTCTTTTTTTTTTTTGGGTTTTCTCTTTTTTGGGGGGTTTTCTCTCTTTCTTTTTTTTTTTTTTTTTTGGGTTTTCTCTCCTCTTTTCCATCCCCCTGCCCCCGTTTCAGGTCGGACTTTTGCTCTCCCAAGTTTTCTTCCCGAGGTTTGTCTTGGCCCGCGGCTGGCGGAGCAGGGGCGCCCAAGCGCGGCAGATCCTTTGTGTAAACCCGGCGCTGATTGTAATTACGCCGCTCTAATTGCTGCTCAGCAAATAAACAACGAAGGGCAGCAGCATCCGCGGGATTGTGCAACCCCGGCAGAGCCCCCGGGAGCGCATCCCGAGCAAGGGGCAGCCTCGGGAAATGTTGGGTTTTACCCGGGGAGAAGGGAATTGGGATCTCTGGGGGTGTTCTGCACCCCCGGAGAAAAATATAGAAAAAACTAGAGAAAAAATATAGAAAAAAATAGAGAAAAAATATAGAAAAAATATATGTAGGAAAAAAAATAATCTCTGCTCCTTTTTTGGGGTGTTTGGATCTCCTCATCCCATGGTTCACCTCCTGTTCCAATGGAGCTCCTCAGCCCATGGTTCTCCTCCTCCCTGGGGTTCCACCCTGACCTCCTCATTATTTTAATTCATTAATTGCTCCCATGGAGCTCCTCATCCCGTGGTTCTCCTCCTCATCCCATGGAGCTCCTCATCCCGTGGTTCTCCTCCTGATCCCATGGAGCTCCTCATCCCGTGGTTCACCTCCTCATCCCATGGAGCAGCCAAGCCATGGCTCACCTCTTCCCTGGGGTTCTATCATGAGCTCCTCATCCCATGGTTCACCTCTTCCTTGGGGTTCCATCCTGACCTCTTCATTATTTTAATTCATTAATTGCTCACATGGAGCTCCCATGGAGCTCCTGATCCCTGGGGTTCCATCCTGAGCTCCTCATCCCATGGAGCTCCTGATTCCATGGAGCTCCTGATCCCATGGTTCACCTCCTGATCGCATGGAGCTCCTGATCCCATGGTTCACCTCCTGATCTCATGGAGCTCCTGATCCCATGGTTCACCTCCTCCCTGGTGTTCCTGGGGGTGATCCTGCAGCTGGGCAGGGATCCAGGCCAGGTCTGGCCCCTCACCTGTGCCCCACACCAGGGACCTGCCCAGGCAGGAGCAGCCCAGCCTGGAGGCCGCCCAAACCCCACGCAGGAGATCCACAGCTTATGCACTCATTGACTTCATTTTAATTAATCCTCCTCATCCCTGACATTATGTCTGCTTGTGCTCCTCATCCCTGGTTTTATTGATGAGCTTTACATTTGGGCAGCACCCAGCACAGGCAGCTTTTGGGAGTGCCTGGAACTCCCTCTTCCAGAGCCAACCTCCTCCTGGCTGCAATCCCCCAAATCCAGGGGGGGTTTGGGCCTGGCTGTGGGGACAGGACACCTGGAGGGGCAGGGACAGAGCTCTGGCTGGAGCTGTCCCCAGGCTGGGATTTGTGGAGCCAGGGAGGGATGGAAGGGCTCCATCCACCTCCTCCTCGCTCCTTCCTGCTGCCCAGGCTAAAATCCCAGCCCGTTCTCCATTTGATTCCCAGTTTCTCTCCCTCCCTCCATCCCAGGTTTGTTTTTCCCCGACCTCTTCTGCTCCCCTGAGCCTCGCCAGGCTCAGTCCCAGCCCTGCTGATGCTCTTTTCTCCCTGAGCAAGCCCGAGCCTGCCAGAGCCAGCAATCCTTCCTGCTCACCTGTCCCCTCTGGCACGCAGGGCACGGGAGCTGCCAGCCCTGCCCGTGCCATGGCCCCAGCTGGGAACACCTGGGAACGTCTGGAAACACCTGGGAACACCTGGGAACATCTCACTGTCCCCACTGACAGCCCCGTGCTCTCCCCTCCCTGCCTGCTCCCAGCTTTAGGCCATTCCAACCCAGCTGTTTGGTGGGAATTCAGGATATTTTCCCCCCCCAGTCCTGCATTGCTGTGAGGGCAGCACATCCTAATTAAAAGCCATTTTAATTGTCTTGTGGGCAGTGGAATTCGTTGGGGTTTTGTTTTGCTCGCGCCAGGCTCCTGCTCTGCTTTATTTCACGCTCCTCAGCTGCAGTAAAATCGGGTTTGTGGTGCTGGCAAAGCTTCTGCTGCTCCCGCAGGTGCTGTGGGGGCACTGACTCCTCGTCTCACGCCCCCCAAACCCCTGCCAGGACCCCGGAGCTTTTCACCCCGCAGGGGTTGTGTCCTGCAGCTCCAGGAGTTCGTCCTCACCTTTGAAGCTTTGCAGCTCCGGAGCAGATTTGCTGGCAGGAAGGGGGGAAAAGGGGAAAACCATCACCGGGGGAGCAAAGCCCTCCCTGCATCCCTTCCCCAGCGGCTTTTCCTGCTCCTCTCCAGGCTTCCCCCCCTGCTCCTCCCCGCTGCCGAGCCGTCTCCCAGTGACAGCGGTGAGAGGATTAATTAAGCTGCCTGTCAGGCCTTGGCAGGCGGCAGCTCTGCCACGCCAGCGCTAATTAATCCCAACACAACCCACCTTTATCCGCAAAGCCTGCCGCGGGCTGGGGGAAGGCCAGCTGGGTGCCCAAGAGCCTGGCACCCGCTGCTGAGCTCGGAGAGGGGCTGGGAATGGGGGTCCCACCCTGCTCGGGGAAGGGAAAGGGCTTGGGGGGCTCTGGCACCAGTGGTGACACCAGATTGGGGGGGGGCTGGCGGCTCTCAGGCAGGTTTGGTGCTGGGGATCCCCCCCAGTGTGAGGGGATTGGGGAGAAATGGAAATTCCTGCAGTGTGCAAGGATTGGGGGTGAAGAGGAAATTCCCCCAGTGTGGAAGGATTTGGGATGAAGAAGAAATTCGCCCCAGCGTGGAGGGATTGGGGAGAAATGGAAGTTCCTCCCAGTGTGGAAGGATTGGGGGTGAAGAGGAAATTCCTGCAGTGTGGAGTGATTGGGGGTGAAGAGGAAATTCCCCCCTGGCTCTGTTTGATGCCCCAAAGGGGATTTTCCTGATCTCAGGAGCAATCCCTCGCGTGGGCTCTGGCCATCCCATTCATGGGGGGGGCCCTGCATGAAACCTGGTACCTGTTGATGCTCAGACACCTGGAAAGCCACATTTAAACCAGAAAGGGATGTAAAATAACCCCTCAGAGAGGAGAGAGCCCTCCAGGGGGGCGCAGATGTGCTGCTGGGAGCCTGGCACTGCTGAGTGCCCCCCGTGCCCTGCAGTGCCAGGCTCTGAGCTGCAGGGAGCTGCTCCCCTCTCTGCTGCTCCTGGCAGAGCAGCGCTGATCTGCCTGGCCTGAGGAAGGCTGATAAGAGCATTATCAGGAGGTACAGGCAGGATGGAGCTGCTGCTGGTGAGGCAAAATCCTTCTGCTCGTTCCTAAGGAAGGGAAGAGGCCGGGCCAGGCTGGGTGCTGCACAAATCCATCCACACACGGGTTCAGCTGCTGTTTCACCTGGGTACGGATCATTCCCAGCACACACCGGTGGTCCTGTCCTTCCAGAGTTCATTTTCCAGCTGCATAATTTGGAGAACTTTAATTGCCCCATGATTAAGTGACTTTTGATTCCCCTCTCATCAAACGTAATCTCATTTGCTCCTTCTCCTTTCCCTTTCTTTCTTTTTCTTCCCCCCCCAATCCCCTTCTGGAAATTGAATTAACATTCCATCTAATTACTCAGCCACTTCTCTAATTGCTGAAGGGACTGTGGTTGTTGTGCTCATTTAATTAATTGAGACCCGCAATGTGTAATGAGGAAGAGGATTTATTGGCTGGGGAGTTGGTGTGCAGGGCTCTGGCAGGAGAGGGAGGTGGATGCCAGCCCAGCGGGGTAGAAGAGTCTGGATCTTAAATCCCTTTTTTTTTTAGGTATAAATATGGAAAAAAAACCACTTTCCCTGCTGGTTCAGTTGCCATTCTGGGTGGATCCTTTTTAATGCAAATTAAAAGGATTAAAATGCGTCATGTCCAGAGGGTGAATCCCCTCCAAAGGTGACCCTTGGGATGCTCACCTGTCCCTGCCCAGCATTCCCAGTGTGTGCACCCCATTCCCAGTGTGTGCACCCCATTCCCAGTGCTCTGCACCCCATTCCCACTGTGTGCACCCCATTCCCACTGTGTGCACCCCATTCCCATTGTTCTGCACCCCATTCCCAGTGTGTGCACCCCATTCCCATTGTTCTGCACCCCATTCCCAGTGCTCTGCACCCCATTCCCAGTGTGTGCACCCCATTCCCAGTGCTCTGCACCCCATTCCCACTGTGTGTGCTGCACACACAGTGCTCTGCCCCCCATTCCCATTGTTCTGCACCCCATTCCCACTGTGTGCACCCCATTCCCAGTGTGTGCACCCCATTCCCATTGCTCTGCCCCCCATTCCCATTGTTCTGCACCCCATTCCCACTGTGTGCACCCCATTCCCAGTGTGTGCACCCCATTCCCATTGTTTGCACCCCATTCCCAGTGTGTGCACCCCATTCCCGTGTCTCCCATTCCCACTGTGTGTGCGCACCCAGTGCTCTGCCCCCCATTCCCATTGTTCTGCACCCCATTCCCAGTGTGTGCACCCCATTCCCGTGTCCTGCTGACCCTCTCCGATATCCCGGGGGGGGCTCCGGGTGCCATCCCAGGGAATGTTCGGCAGTGCCAGCCCGGGGAATGTTCGGCAGTGCCATCCCAGGGAATGTTTGGCGGTGCCAGCCCAGGGAAGGGTTGACCGTGCCGGCCCCAGGGGAGGCAGCGCCGGGAACAGAGGCGCATTCAGGAGGGAGATAACAGAGATAAAGGCTCCTGCTGCTGCTGCCCTGCGGGCAGGTGGCTTTGGCTGCGCTCCCGTGAGGGATTTGAGGGATTCCGTTGTGTTTTGCCTTTCTCTTGGCGGGGAGCTGCCCGTTCCTGTGCCCCCGAGGGCAGCAGCATCCAAAGGAGGCTCCGCTGGGATTGGATGCGGGGAAGGAGCTGGGCGCAGTCAGGGTGGGGAGGGCCTGGTCCAAGGCCAGGTTGGAAGGGCTTGGAGCACCCTGGGAACGTGGAAGATGTCCCTGATTCCTCTGTCCTGATGCTCCAGCTCCTTCTCTCCAGCTCCTTCCCATCCCTCTGGTGCAGAGCCTGCCCCCGTGCAAGGGCCGACGCTCCCATATGTTCCCACAATTTCCGTGCTTCCCTCGCACCCCCCGTCAGCCAAACGATCCGAATGTTTTATCCGCAGCCCTGCCAGGCATCTGGAAGCTCCAGGCATCCCCATTTCCGGGGCAGAGGCTTTTGTAAAAGCTTTGAAGTGAAGCCCCAGCGGCTGTCCCGGCACTGGCAGCGGTCGGAAGCCGGACCGGGCTGGCAGCTCCAGCTGCAAACCTCCAGCTGGAGCTGGAGCTCCGCGGGATGGCTCCATAACGAGGGGTAGCCCTGCTCAGAGCCCAGCTTTTGGAGGGATTTCACCTGCCTGGAATGTGATGGAGAGGGAGGAGCGAGCAGAGCAGGTGAGTGCTCCCATTGCCTTGCCAGGAGGAATGGCATCAATTCCCAGGAATTCTTGTCCCCCGGATGTGGTGTGTGTCACAGATCCATCCTGTCCCTCTTGCAGCACGGGGATGAGGCTGGAAGAGCAGATCCTGGGGGTGCCTGTGGCTGGGGGAGGTAGAACAAGGATTGTTCCTGTCCCAAAAGGATCCCAGGTGCAGCTGGGACATTCCTGTGGGATCCAGAGAGCTCCGGTGACCCTCTGAGCACCCCTGCTCTGCCAGGATGGGCACTGCGACGAGTTTGGGGGTCTGGGGTTCAGCGCAGTGTCCTGGGGCTCAGGGCTCTTCCCGGAGCCAGCAGTTATTTTGGGAAAGACCTGAGGAAGGCAGGCGCTGCTCTGGATCCCGCGGATCCCACTGCTGGAGCACCAGCGTTCACCAAGGGATGTTGCTCCAGGAACCAGCATCGCTGGCCTCAGAAAATGAAGGCAATTTGGCGGCTGAAATCGGGTGTGAAACGTCCGTGGGTCTGCTGCTGATGGGGAACATCTGGTGCGTGACCTGAGCGCCCGGGGAGGTGTGAAAGGAGCTGTGGAGATGCCCCGGCAGCGGGCAGTGGCTGTGGCAGCTCCGGGCACAGCCCTGGGCAAAATCTCCTGATTTTCATTCTGGGGGCTGGCCGATGGTGAGGGCAGGATGCTGCACAATGGCTGTGACAGCTCCGGGGCACAGCCCTGGGTAAAATCCCCGATTTTTATTTTGGGGGCTGCCCAATGGCCGAGCCCGGGTGCCAGAGGGAGAAATGAGATGTGGCAGCACTTCTGTGCCTGCCTCACCTCTCTCAGCCCCCCCCGTGGCTTTTGTACCCCCAAAATCTCCGTGTCCCCACCCTTCCAAACATCCCATCAGGACAGGGACACGCAGGGAAGGTGCAGGACACCACGATCCTGGAAATCCCATCTGTTCCCCTGCCTGAACTTTGCTTTTGGGGACTCAGTTTATTAGAGCTTGAACTTTTAATCTGTTCACAATCCCGAGTGTGGCTCCAAGGAAAGAGAAGGATCTGGAAAAAGGCAGAGCCACGGCTCTCCTGCATCCCAGAGCGTGCCCAGGGCTGGAGGGAAAGGGAATCATAAAACTGGGATGGAGAGTGCTCATAACTCACAGTGACAGAGGAGGGGTCACCGTGCTCAGACCCCACTGCAGGAACCACTTTCAATTAGGAATTTTTTTTGGCAGGTTCCCAATTTTGTGTCAAACTCTTCTTTTAGCTGGGTCAGCCTCATATGTGTAATTGAGTCCCTGCTGAGTGGCGAGGCGGGAGGGTTGTCTTTGCTGGGAGGAAGGTGGAGGATTGTTCCTCACAGGAGAATTTCCCATCCAGCTCTGAAAGCTGCCTCCGAGCTGAATTTTTCCATTATCAAAGGAAAAAAAAAATAAAAAGAGAGAAGAAGAAGTTTTTTTGGATACCACTGGATTTGGGTGGAAAATAAAATTATTTTTTCAAGATGTACGCCGAACAAAAAAATAGGATTAATCCGAGGTGTCTCTCTCCCACCTATCCAGGCTGGATTCCAAGGTCCAGCTGAGGGGTGAGGCAGCTCAAGGGCAGGGAACGGGACATCCATGGATTTGTGTTGGCCCGGATATCCCTGCCCTGCTCCTGCTCCCGCAGGCCGGGATGTGGCTGGGCTGGAGCAGGGTCTGCCCTTAGCTCCTCTTCAGCATCCACCGAAAAAATGTGAGAGCGTTTTTATGGCCCGGAGCCTCCCCCTTCCCCCGGGGGTTTCATGGACCAAGTCATCATTGAGCTGATTTTTGTTGACGCTCTGTGTAAGAGTTGCCATGGCTCTGGCCCGGCACACCTCTCCTGGCTGGAAAATCGGGGCTGGCAATGGGGAAAGAGCGAGGCAGGGCTGCTGCCGTCACCTGCCAGGCCAGGCGGGGACACGGGGACAGCGCGGGGACACATGGCAGGGCCATGGGGAGGCAGCCATGGGGACACACGGCAGAGCCTCGGGGACACAGGGACAATCTGGGGACACAAGGCACAGCCCTGGGGACACACAGCAATGCCATGGGGACACACAGCAATGCCTTGGGGACACATGGCAGAGCCCTGGGGACACGGGGACAGCGAGGAGACACCCTGGGGACACACGGCAGTGCCCTGGGGACACGGGGACAACCTTGGGGACACACGGCAGAGCTTTGGGGACACACGGCAGAGCCATGGGAACATGGGGACAGCGCAGGGACACATGGCAATGCCTTGGGGACACAAGGCACAGCCCTGGGGACGCACGGCAGAGCCATGGGGACACATGGCAGTGCCATGGGGACACGGGGACAGCGCAGGTACACACGGCAGTGTCCTCTCTCACGCCTCTCTTTGCTTTCTCGCTATTTCGCACCATTTCGCCACGATCCCCACGTTTTTTTTTTTTTTTTTTTTATTCTCCAGCTTTTCCCAGCCAGGACTCCGGGTGTCCCGGGCGTTTCACGGCCCATTAGGATGCGGGAATGAGTCCCCATGGCCGGGTCACGGCTCGGGGCTGCCGAGCAGAGGGCAGTGAGTGAATGATGAGCTGCACTTCCAGCCGGGATGGGATGGCTCGGGATGCAGCGATCCTGGGATGCTGGGATGGATGTTGGGATGCTGGGACCCCATCCCTGCTCGCTGCCTGTCCCTGGGGACCGTCCCTGCCTGGCTGGGCTTGGCCTTTGCTGCTCTCAGGGGATTTTCCTCGTCCTTCACGGGCAGCCCTAAACCCCCCTCAGCCCCTGGCACCGCTCAGCCCCCTCCTTAATTAACTTTGCAGACTCCACAGCCGGATTTGATGAAAAACATCCCACAAAAAGCCAATGAACAAGTCACCGAGCAGCACTGCGGCCTCTTCTAATGATATTTTCTTTGTGGTTTTGGTTTGGAATATCTCCCTCTGAACTGAAGGAAGCCGCCTGCCTCTTGGGCTGCAAGGATTTGACTTTATCCCCTCATTTTCTCTCCTTCCTAAACGCTCAGTTCCGGCACTTGGGACTCAACAGGAGTTTGAAATTGGCCGTGGCACAGGAGATGTTGACCCCATTCCTTTCCCTGCCCATTCTGGCACCAAGATGCATCTGCACCCCGAATTCCTGCGGATTTCACAAAGCCCAGCTCATCCCTCGTGTGGCTCCTTGCAGGGACCTCCAGCTGCTGTCACCGAGGAGGATTTGTCCCACGTCCAGCAGCACTTTCAGCAGGTGTCACCTCTTGGCTGCATCCTTTGGGAAAGGTCTTTTATCCAAAGGGATGTGTGGGAGCCACCCCAGCTCCTTCCCTGGGCCGTTCCAGCTCCCTCCAGTATGGTTGCATTTCATCTGTGGAGCTCTGGAAGGATTTGGTTCCGTCATGCTGGAATTTTTATGACTCCTTTGTGTGTATATAATGCGATTGCCCTGGAACAGAGGGAAATTAATCACAGTTCCTTTGTTAGTTTTCAGGAATTTTTAATGTCTATGTTTTTTGTTCATCTGTCATGTCCAAATGTGGGGTCCGTGGGCTATTTGACATTTCAAATGACTTAATTGCTTAGATTTTCCCCCTCGGTGTTTACAGACACTTGTTCCTCGTGGGTTTTGTGTGTGACACTCTGTACCACGGCTTTTCTGCCTGCTTCCAATTGCTCACTCCATTCCAGCGGTTCACAACATCCCCTCTGGATCCATTCCAGCGGTTCACAACATCCCCTCTGGATCCCGAGTCCAATCCCCTCGCCTTGGGTGCGGCCAGCCTGCAGCACATCCCTCCCTGTGCCAGCACCACAGGATCCAGGGCTCCTCGGGGCTTTTTCAGGATGCTGCACGAGGAACCTGTCCGAGATGTCACTGCACAGTGCCTGAGAGCAGCAAACACGGGCAGAGCCGAGGGGAATCTCCAGGATCAGCCTGGAGACGCTCTCAATCCCAGTGGATCAACTGGTCAAGGAGAGGCAGCCAAGCCAAACAGGAGAGGCTCCCAAACCTCCTCCGCCAGCCAGAGGCTCCCAGTTACGCTCTGGATTTTGTGATTTAGGCGCTGATACCAACCCAGTTAGAGACAGCAGGGTGAGGTGTGGGGATCATGGAATATTCCCCAGATCCCCCAGGGATCACGGAGCCAGGACAATCCCACCGCAGGCAGGCTGACGCTCTGGGCTCTGAGCAAACACCAGGGGATGGATGGAAGCTGCCAATCACCAGCCATGTTACACACGTCATTAGCAAAGCGTTAATTAAAACAAAAGTTGCAAATTGTACCAGGCTGTGCTGCCTTTGCTGCGGCTCCGTAATGGCTCCGACGCTTCCTTGGGCACGTTCGCTCCTTCTCCGCCGAGGCTGCTTTGCATTAAGTTGTTTGTTTAGCAGCTACCGCGGGTTTCGGCAGGACAACTGCTGCCTGCCGAGGGTTGTGGAGCAGGAGGGGGTCCTGCAGTGCTGTCCCGGAGCGGCTGGACACGTCCAGGTGAAGCAGAGAGCACAGCCACAGCACCCAGCGCTGCTGCCCGCCCCACCAGCCGCGCCCTGCAGGCCAGGCCGGGGGTCTGGAGCAGCCGCGGCTCCTCGGAGCGCTCCTGGGAAGGTGTCCTGATGGGCCAAGGTCACGCAGATCCCAGAGCCCTCGTTGAACCCCTCCAGCCCCGACGTGTGCTAAAGGAAACAGTCCCAGCATATTAATACTTGCAAAAACAAACACCGGGGAGATGGGAGAAGGAGGGAGCCAGGCATTTAGGGAGCGTTAAGTCTCTCCTCTGTAAACTCTGATCCCTCTGTGTCCTACAGCCATTGACTCCCTGAGCATCCCCGTGCCAGGAGCAGCCTCTAGAAATGGGCCCGAGCAGGCCTGGCCCTTCATTGCAAGGGGCACCTGCACCCCTCTCAAAGCTGGATTTGCCTTTTTTTGGGGTCTCTTCAGCATCTCCAGCACTCCCATTCCTGATTTCCAGGTGGGAGAGCGAGGAGAGGGGCCAAAGCCACGGGAGATGCTGCAGGATCAGCAGCTCGAGGAACCTCCTGGTCTCCTGCCTCTCGTCAGCACTTCTCATGGAATCCTGGAACGGTTTGGCTTGGGAGGTTGGGTTGGAAGGGGCCTTAAAGGCCATTTCCTCACTGGAAGGCCTGTCCATGGTGGAGTCACCACGGAGGGATGTCAGGGATGTGCAGAAGAGGCCCCTGGGGACGCGGGTGGAGGAACGGCTGAACCTGATGATCTGAGAGGGCTTTTCCAGCTTAGGCAACTCAATGATCTCATGAATCCAGCCAAGCCATCTGGTGCTCACACAGAAAGTACAAAATCACTGCTCATCTCCCAGGCACTCAGCAGCCTGTCCCGGCTGGCATCGACCTCCAGCCTGTCCCGTGCCAAGCGGGGATCCTGCCGCGATCCTGCCGCCCTCGCTCTGTGAAACCCGGGTGGGGAAAGCCCCGATGGAAACCCAGCGGTGACTGTGCCTGAAAGCTGCTGACGGCCCCGCCGTGCCCTGCCCAGACCGGCTTCGAAATGCCCCCAGTTATCAAGGGAGGGATGCGCCCATGGCCGGGGCGTTCGGTACCGCAGCGAGGGGAGATTTGGGCACCGGGCCCGGGCCGGTCCCTGCCCGCGGCGGGCACCGGGTGCAGGGGCAGCGCCGAGGGGTGCGAGGGTGGCGAACGGGGGCAATGCCGTGCGCAGAACCGGGGCTCGGGGCTGGCAGCGCCGGGGTAGTGTCGGCGCGCCTGGCTGAGCCCGGGCGGGGCGGGCCCGGCACCGGGAGGGACCGGGGCGGCACCGGGAGGGACCGGGGCGGGGCGGGGCGGCCCCGTCGGCTCCGCTGCGAGAAGCAGCCGGTGCCTCCTCCGAGGGAGCCGCGGACTCGTCTGGCTGCGGGGCGCGGGCGGCAGCGGCACCGGGAGGCACCGGGGCGAGCCGGGCACCGGCAGCGGCAGCGGAGCGCAGCCCGGCTCGGGACCGGGCGGGGCGGGGAACCGGCCGGCTCCAAACCCGCCCCCCGGCGCGGGAGGAGGCGCTGGCCGAGCCCCCCGCCGCGCTCCAGCCGAGCCAGCCCCGCGCCAGCCCCGCGCCAGCCCCGCGCCGCTCGCCCATGGCGACCCCCGGCCCCACGCGTGCCCCGGGCCCGGCACGGAGCCGCCGCTGAGCGCCGCGCACCGGCACCGGCACCGGTGTCCAGGTAAGCGCCGCGGGCGGCCCCGGCTCGGCAGCGCCGGCCCCGGGCACCTGCCCGGCCCGGGACGCTCCTGCTGCGGCACCGGCGGCAGCTCCGGGCGCCCCGGGGAAGCCTCTTTCCCCCGGTCTCAACCCCGCTGCTTATTCCCCGCCGACCCCCGGCGGGTCGGATGCTGCCGCTGCCGAACGGGGCAGAACCGGAGCCTTGGGGGTCCCCCGGGGATGGGGGGAACGGAGGGACCGAGCCCCGTGCCGGGGTCGGGCGGCCTGTGCGGCCGCCGCGGGACTTCGCTGCGTACTTGGAGCCCGTCCCGCCACGCAGGAACACAAACACGGCGCGGGACGGCTCCGGGAGCGCGGGAGGGAGGAGATGGGTCCTGTCTAAATATTAGTTTAAGGAACGGAAGGATCTCCAGCCGGCATCGCCGGCCCCGTCACCTTGTCCCAGCCCCGGCCGCGCCGCAGCGCTGACCGTGCCCAGAGCCCGGCTGGGGCTGGGGGTGAATTACCCCCCATCCTCCAGGGAGGGAATTTCCCCCTCTCGCCGCGGTCTCTCCGAAGGCTTTAACAAAACAAGGCAGACCTCGGGTGTCTTTATTGCACATATATGGTAGCTTGCAGCCAGCACTGATTTAAATCCCATGCTCGCTCCGGGAGCCGATCCGCGGTCGGGCGCTGGGTGAAGGGCACGGTTTATCCCGGCGGGAGAAGGGGCTGGTGCCTGTTGGAGGCGCCGTGTGCGAGTCCTGGATGTGCTGAGATCCCGGATCTAAAGGCAGGATCCCCGTGGATCCCAAATTCATCCTCTCGTGCTCGTGGCTGCTCCTGGCTTTAGCGGCCGGAGCTTCTGCCTGGCACAGGGCAGAGAAACCGAGCAGGGAAGGGGCGTCCCTGTGCCGGATTTTAGGGTGTGTGAACGCTTGGATTTGCCTTTTCCCCTTCGGTTCCGACCCAAATCTGCCCGCTGCGGCGGCTGCAGATGCAGCGCTCGGCTCTGCGCCGTGCCCCGGTGTGAACGCCCTCGGTGTCACCGCCGGGCTCCGGGCTCGTCCAGCGCCTCCATCCCAGCAGCTCCGGGGCTGGGGGAAGGACCAGACGCTCCTGTTCCTGCAGCCCGGGTTTTCAAGCAGCGCTGGGTGTCGGAGGGCCGGCTCAGGCCCGGAGAAGGGGCACGGGAGCTGTGGCACGTCCCGGCACGATGGGCACCGGGCAGAGCCTCTGCAAGGGCAGAGCCCGGCACCTTCCAGGCCTCGTGGATGGGCTGGAAATAGAAGGAGCTGCTCGGGTTTGCCGTGGCACAGCCCTGGGGACACGCAGGGACAGGGGTGGCACCCCTGGTGACCGTGCCTGGCGCTGGGCCCAGCTCTGGTGGCACTGGGTGCCCTCCCATGGCACTGGGAGTTCTGTGTAGGTTCCTAGCAGGAGGTGAGGTAGGCCAGGGCTGGTGAGGGGTTTTTTACTGCTGTAGGTTTGTTTCACTGGTGTGGGTTTGTTTACTGGTGAAGGTTTGCTTTACTGGTGAGGGTTTGTTCCACTGGCATCACTTGCCATCCCCAGAGCGCAGCCATGGGGTGGCCCAGTCTCCTGGTCAAGGTGAGCCATCTACTCCAGCACCACCATTAATGGCTTGGGCTGGAGAAATCCCACCCAACTCCGATTTTGCTGTGTTTTGGCCAGTCTGGAGTAGCATTTCCCTGTGAAACTTGGAGAAGAGGGAGGGCTGTGCCAGGCGTGCTGCAGCGTTGCTCTCGTGTGCGTCGGAGCGGAGCCGTGGGAAGGGAAACACCACAAACAGCTCCATTCCCATCTCTTCTCCCTCACAAAACCCAAAACTGGCTCACTTTGTAGCCCAGCATCCCAGAGCTAAATTGAAACAATCCCTTTGCCACCGTGGTGTTCTCCGAAAAGCATTTCCTCCTCCTGCTGTCGCTCAGAGGCTCGCAGGCGATGCCACTCACATCAGTGCTGCCTTCTGGGCTGTTTTCATCTGGATGGAACCACATTTAATTTGTTTTCCCTCAGCAGAGGTTCCCTTTGAGCTGGCTCCAGGAGCAGGGTTGGAGGGGAGGGAGGCAGGGCAGCTCTGAGGGTCGGAGATGTCCCAGGAGGGGAAGTTGCTCCTCCAGCATCGCTCCCAAGCTGCAGTAATCCAAAGCAGGAGTTGCATTTTGCTCTGTCTCAGCAGCTTTTGTTGCAGCACAGGGAGCAGTGGTGCTTGGGCAGGGTGAGGAATCCCATCCCAGAGCTCTCCCAGGCTCTGAGGATGGAGCTGATTCAGGAGCAGGGTCCTGCTTTTGTGGCTCCAGGCTCTGGGAAGCCCCTTAATTAAATCCTGGCCTGGTTTAGAGCTGGTTGTAAACCCAGCCTTGGTCCTTCCCAGCGAGAAAACCGACTTTGCTCCATGGTTGCCGTGTCTGGGTCTTGCTGGTGATGGCAGCAATGCAGAACTGGCCAAGCCCATGGCTTGTGGGGGTCTTTTTGCCTTTAAAAATGTTGGTTTTGGCTCAAGGAGCTGCCTGGGAGCCCGGGGTGTATTTATTGCTGCTGTTGTCACTCCCACCAGGGCTGTGGGATTTGCCGATGGCATCTGGTGGCCGATGGCACGGTGACACAGGAGAGACCCCCCCAGTCCTGCTGCCCTGGAGCAGAGCAGGCTGTGCAAACCAAACCCCAAATCCCTGCAGGGTCCATCCCAGTGGTTGTGTTGCCCAAGCTGCGCTGGGAGGAACAGGCAGGGAGCGCTCCCAGCGAGGTGCTGGGGTGGCTTTTTTTGGTTTTCCCTGGGTTTTCCCCTCTCTGCTGCCTTCCCAAGGCCGGGTCCTCGTGCAGCACAGGGGACACCAAGGCCAGCCCAAACATCGGGTGTGAACCACAGCACCTTCAGCGCTGAAGGTCCCAGCTGGGAACACCCATCCCGTCCTCGCCGCAGGAAGGGCTGGCCTCTGGTTTAACAGGGCAGCTGCTCTCTTCGTTAAGTGGTGTTGGCTTATTAAAAGCACATTTTTGAGGCTTAGCAGCTCCTCAGAGCAGCCTGGGAGGGACGTTGCCACAGGCAGTGACAGAGAAATGCCCCAACCCATGTTTTGCTGGAGCTCTTCGGCCGCGCCATCATCTTCCAACAGCACCTTCCTGAATTTCTTGTTGCTCTGAGCAGCCTCTGCTCTGGCAAAGGTGGAAAAGGGGCAGGAAAATGTGCAGGCTGTCCCTGTCTGTGTCACCTGCCCCGCCCCTGGCTGCCGGTGGCAGCTCCTCGGCAGCAGTGTGGGCAGCATTTGGTGGCTGGGTTCCAATTGTAATCGGTGTTTTTATGGCAGCAGGAGCAATCCGGAGCTAATCTGGATCCCAATCTGGAGCCATGGGAGAGGCCAGCGGGGTGGGAAGGGCAGAGGGGTCACAGTTCTGCCCCCACACTGACATCCAGGGTGGGAGCAGAGGGAAAATTCTGCTTTTTAGGAAACCACCTGGCTCTTCCCAGTGGAAAACCTCCCTGAGTGTCACTATAGGACACGAAACAACAGGATGCAAACTCGCTGCTCCTTCTGAGGTAAAAAAGGGACCTTTATTTTTGACTCCAACATTTCTAGATCTCCAAAAGTGACAGTGGGTTGGAGGGTGACAGTGCCACCTCTGCAATGACACTGGGCAAACCAACAGCCCATCAAATTTCTCCTCCTCCATAAAAGAATGCAAAACAACGAGTTATTTACATGAAGTGCGTGAGGAAGTTTGTTACAAGAATGTAAACATCAGAAGGCTTAGAAAAACTTAAAAAAATCAGGGTGACACCTGAGGGATCCCAGCAGGTTTTCCCTGCAGTGACAGGAGAGCTCAGGCACGTGTCCATCTCCACATGCAAAATTCCAGCTGAGCCAACCTGCTGCCCTTTGGGGACCCCCCAGCTCTCCCCATCACCTCCAGCCCCATTTCCCCTGGCAGGAATAGTGGATTTGTCTTCCCAAACAAGCTCTGGGTCTGCTGGTAGATAAAACCAGGGCCGGGAGACAAAAGATACAATGGGAAGGATTCCACTGATTGATGAATGGAAAAAGATATTTGCTTTTACAAGTAAGCTTTAGGTTTGCTGATAAATGAAATTAGACATTGAAAGATGAAAGAAACAATGGGGGGAAACCCCTAAATCCCATAAGAATTAAAAATTAGAAGGGAGGGTTGCACATTAGAGGGAAATCTTTGGTATCAGGTGTTTTGGGAAGTCTGTACCTCTCAAGTACCTCAGAAATGGGGAAAAAAAACCCTAAATTCAGTAAGAATTAAAAATTAAAAGGAAGGGTTATACATTAGAGGGAAACCTTTGGTATCAGGCATACTGAGGAGTCTGTACCTCTCAAGTACCTCAGCCAATGGGGAAAGAGAGAAGGGAAGTGCAGAAATTGGGATAAAAAGGGGGCCGTGTACTCCAAAAATTGGAGAGATCCAGGAGAATGCCCCACGGCCTCTCCCTTGATTTGAGTAAAGTGAAAAGGACTCCTCTGTCTCCTTTTTGGACATAAACCTTTGGTGTTTCTGGGTTAATTTTCCTAACACCCCCAAGCATCTCGCAGCTCTGAAATCCCCCTGGCTGCAATCCCCGTTCCCAGCTCGCTGCCGCTGCCGTCCCGGCCGGAATTCCTCCTCCCCGCTCGCTCTGCAGCAGCTCTAAGTGCTTCAATGTGTTGGCTGGAGTCGGACAGTAAATCCTGATGGGATCCCGCTCCCTGCTCCGCTGCGAGGCTTTAGCGCAAATTGGATTTGCAAACCCCGCTCGGGTCCCGGTGCCCTCAGCAAAGCGCTCTAATCCCCGGCGGGCGCCGGGGGGAATCCGTGCGGCCGGGAATGCGGGAGAAGAGAGGGGAGAACGGGGGGGATTCCCGGCTCGGCAACGGCATCACCCGTGCTGCCCGCTCGGAAGGCTGCTGGGGGATGCGGGTGGGTGCTGATCCCGCGGGGATGGATGCTGATCCCGCGGGGATGGATGCTGATCCCGCGGGGATGGATGCTGATATCCCGCGGGGATGGATGCTGATATCCCGTGGGGATGGATGCTGATATCCCGCGGGGATGGATGCTGATATCCCGCCGGGATGGATGCTGATATCCCGCGGGGATGGATGCTGATATCCCGCGGGGATGGATGCTGATATCCCATGGGGATGGATGCTGATATCCCGCGGGGATGGATGCTGATATCCCGCGGGGATGGATGCTGATATCCCGCGGGGATGGATGCTGATATCCCGTGGGGATGGATGCTGATCCCGCGGGGATGGATGCTGATATCCCATGGGGATGGATGCTGATGATCCCGCGGGGATGGATGCTGATATCCCGTGGGGATGGATGCTGATATCCCGCGGGGATGGATGCTGATATCCCGCGGGGATGGATGCTGATATCCCGCGGGGATGGATGCTGATGATCCCGCGGGGATCCCGCGGCTCCCCCATCCCAGCGCTCCTCCCCTCCCACCCTGCATCCCGCAGGAGGGCTGGGTCTGATTCCCCAGGGATGAGAATGGGAATTGTTCAGGTGGGAGCTGAAGGCATTGGGATGCACCTGAGGAAAAGGCAGAGGTGGAACCCCGGGAAAATCAGGAATTATTGCCTGGATATTTCCCAGGTGGAACCCCGGGAAAATCAGGAATAAGCACCTTCAAGGTGTTTTTCCAAGGGGGAAAATGAGGCACCCTGCAGCACCGTGACTTCCCCAAGGGATTTGGGGAATCCACAACGGAGGAAACCCTACAAAACAGCCAAGCTGTGCTGTGGGAGGTGACCCCTCCTGCCTCTGGCCTATTCCTCCCTCCTTGATCCCGCCAAGGGCTTTTCCTTTCTTGGAAAAAAGGAGATTTTTGCCCCCAGCGCAGCCGTGGCAGCTCTCAGATACCAGCGGTGTCGAAATGAGCCCAGAGCAAAGCACATCTGGGGCCTGGGCTCCGTCTCGCTGCCAAAATTTAAGCTTTTAACCCTCTTTCCCGAGGCACTGGGATTGTTCAAACAAGCCACAGTAATTAGTTTCCTCTGACAAACCGCCCCTTTTTGGCATCGGGAGGTTTCTTAATTCCGGGGAGGGGGGGGCGTCGCTCCGGATCCAAAAATAATTGACATTTAGAGTCCAGGTTTTGGCACGAGAGGGAAAATTCGGGCTGGAAAAGCAGCAGCAGGCGTGCAGGAGGTTGGCACAGCAGCACCCAAAGGCGCCCAGCAGCGGGTGGGGGGTCCTGGGCTGGTGTTATCCCTGATTTCCTCCGGGGCCACATAAACCATGCTGGTTTTGGTGGGATTTCAAGCGATATAATTTGATTTTCTCTGCCCTTCAGCAGAGGGGATCTGTCTGCAGGGAGTTTTCCTGCAGACACCCCCACTGAGTTTCGATGTTTTTCACCTCGAGCCAGGCTCTGCTCCCGCTGCAGCCCTCGGGCAATACCCCGAGGAATTTTATCAGTAATTAATCTCTAATTACTCACCTCTTCCCGTGAAGGGCGGCTCTTGCTGCTGCTTAGACCTGACGGAATCGGCTTAGGGAGGGTTTTGGGTTTTGCTGCAGCCGCGGTGACCTTGGCAGGGCTGTCGCACCTTGAGGTGGGGACACTGGGCTGGGAGCACAAACTGGGAGCACAAACTGGGAGCACAAACTGGGAGCACAAGCTGTGTGCCCACCCCACAACGACTTTTAAACGCTTTGGCTGCTTTTTAGCTGGAAAGGGAATAAATATCCCCGAAAGGTGCAGGGTTTGATGATGCTTGTCAGAGCTGGGCGGTGTCGGGGGGGCAGATCTCGGCCAGGTGTCCCCCCAGGCCCTGCACAGACACCCCCAGGTGTCCCCGAGCCGCGCTGGGTGACACTGCAGGAGCTGTGCTGCATCAAACCCCGCTTTTATTTGCTGCTGATTTATATTGCAGCTGCATTCCCAGCCTCCGGCGGGATGGGGGAGAACCGCGGGAAGCCCAGGCTGGAGGGCGTGCAGCAGCATCATCTGCCCTTGCAGGGATGGGCCGAGCCCAGCCCGGGCTGAACTGGGACTGAACTGGTCCCAGACTGGTCCCAGCAGGGGTGGAAATCCCCGCGCTCGGCTCCGCATCCAGCGGGATCCCTCCCGCTGCGGATCCCGTTAATTAATGACATGAAAGCCCACGCGAGACCTCCGGGGAAGGAATCAGAGGCTCCGCCGCAGCTTCCCGGGGCATGGATTCGCCCGGGCGGGCCGGCAGCTCCCCCGCAGCCCAGCGCCGATGGAGGGAACGGGGACCCCGCGGGACGCGGTGAGAGGGGTCAGCACCGAGGCTTCCGTGCACGAGTCCAGCCCCAAAATGGGTCTGGGGGCAGCTCCTGGGGGTGGGGGGAGCCGGGGGGGTCGTGGCCGCGGGGTCTCTGTTTTGGGGCCATCAGAGCTGCCCTCCTGCCGGGATTTCCATGCCGGGGGATTTGGCTTCTCCCCGTGCAAACCGGCTGGGCTCGGGCACAGGATGCTGTCCCTGCCATGCCGGGATGGCTCAAGGTGCCCCTTGGCCCTGGCACAAATTGGGATTTTCCTCCCCTGTGCTCCTTCCCCTCCTGGAAGAGCTCCCAGATCCCTCTCTGGCGGGATTTGTTCTGCTCCAACAGGAGCATTGGGGATTTGGGAATTTGGGACAGGGGTCTGGCCATGCTGGGGGGCTCTGGGGGTCCCGTGCCTGCTCATTCCCAAAGGTGATGCCCTCTGGTGTCTGGGATGTGGATATGGATGGGGCAGTGTCCCCAGATCCCTGCCTTGTCCTGGTGCCTCCTCCTTTGAGCTGGTTTGGCTTTGCCAAATCCAAAATGAGGGGAAAATGTCAAACCGAGTTGGGTGGGACTTGAGCCTGGGATAGTGGAAGGTGTGGAAGGTGTGGAAGGTGTGGAAGGTGTGGAAGGTGTGGAAGGTGTGGAAGGTGTGGAAGGTGTCCCTGCCCACGGCAGGGGGGCCACTGGATGGGCTTTAAGGTCCCTTACAGCCCAAACCAGTCTGGGATTCCGTGATTCCATGGAATGGTGGGGATTTGGATGTGGCCACGGCAAGAGCTGCTCTGGTGGCTGGAAGCTCCCCAGGCTTCCTTCCCCAACCACGACTTGGCGCGGCCACCACCCCCGGCATCGCTCCCGGCACCGCGGGGTGCCCCGGCCCATCCATCCCCATCCCACCGGCTCAGCAGGGGAGGCTTTTCCTTATTATTTCCACCGTGTTGAGGGTGGGTTTGTTGCTCTCCAGCTGTTTGGAGAGATGTAAACCAAACCCGCCGTAATTCAGCCCAAACGTAAATGTCATGGCAGCGTGGGAACGAAGGGCTTGGCGCGCTCAGCCTGGGGCTCTGGGAGTGCTGGAGCTCCTCCTGCCCCACACCATCCCACCCTCCCACCTTCTCCACCATCCCACCTCCCAGTCCACCATCCCACCACCTTCTCCACCATCCCACCTCCCGTCCACCATCCCACCTCTGTCCCATCTCCCTCTCCTCCACCTCATCTCCTTCTCCTCTGTCCCATCTCCTTCTCCTCTGTCCCATCTCCCTCTCCACCCTTCAATTTTCCTCTCCTCTGTCCCACCTTCCTCTCCTCCATCCTATTTCCCTCTCCTCTGTCCCATCTCCCTCTCCACCCTCCCATTTCCCTCTCCCACCCCATTTCCCTCTCCCCCACCCCATTTCCCTCTCCCCCCTCCCATTTCCCTCTCCCCCATCCCATTTCCCTCTCCCCCACCCCATCTCCCTCTCCGCCCCAGCGGGTCCATGCCCAGCCCCATTCCCCTCCCTGGGGTCACACATCCCCCAGTCCTTCCCCAGAGGAGCAGGGCTGCATCCCAGGGCCGAGGCTGTGCCTGGTTTGTGGTCGGCCCCTTGGGGGGGTCTGGGGGGAGCTGGGGGAGAGCTCTGGAGCTGCTGGGCTGGGTTTCACCGAGGCAAAGCAGAACCATGTGTCCCACACCCCGCTCTGGCTCTGCAGGGGGAGGAGGAGGAGGAGCAGGGATGAGCTGAGAGCAGAGCTGGAGATGGGGACAGGGACATTTCCCCCTCCTTTGTGCACCCACTTGCTGTCAAAAGAGCAGGAAAATCCAACAGGTCCACCCCAGATCAGGGTTTGGGGCTTTTTTCCCCTTTCAGTGCTCCCTGTTTTGGGGCCAGTTTTGGCATTTTGAGACCAGTTTGATCCAGGGCTCCAGTCCTCCCAGTTCAATCCCCAAGAAAGTATTTTGGGAGCTTGTGGTTAAGTTTTGCGGGAGGTCTGGTGCAATTTTGGAATGGTCTGAAGAAGTTTTGGGGAAAATCTGGAGGAATTTTGGGGACAGTGTGAGGAAGTTTTTGGGGAAAATCTGAAGAAATTTTGAGGACAATCTGAGGAAATTTTGGGGTAAAATCTGAAGGAGTTTTGGGGACAATGTGAGGAAGGTTTTGGGGTAAAATCTGAAGAAGTTTTGGGGTAAAATCTGAAGAAGTTTTGGGGACAATGTGAGGAAGTTTTGGGGTAAAATCTGAAGAAGTTTTGTGGAAAATCTGAAGGAGTTTTGGGGACAATCTGAGGAAGTTTTGAGGTAAAATCTGAAGGAGTTTTGGGGAAAACCTGAAGGAGTTTTGGGGACAATCTGAAGAAGTTTTCGGGGAAAATCTGATGGTGTTTTTCTTATGGTCTGAGGGAGTTTTGGGGAAAATTTGAAGGAGTTTTGAGGACAGCCTGAGGAAGTCTTTGGGGAAAATCTGCGGCAGTTTTGGGGAAGATCCGAGGCAGTCTTGGGAACAGTCTGTCTCTCCACCACCCTCATCCTCTCCAGGACAGCCCAGCCCCATCCTGTGAGCAGGACCAGGCGTTGAGCCGGAGCTGCTGCTGGAGGAGCAGCCTCTGGAGCTGCTGCCCATGGAAATTGTTTAATTCCTGCGGGATGAGTCATGAGGAGCCGGGATTTCAAAGCAGCTTGGCTCCCATGTAAGGCGCTCAAATAAACAGCGTGTGGCAGGTGGAAGCTCTCTCTGATGTCCCATCAAGGCCTCTGTCTTTCCAAGCGCTTTGTGCTGCCAAAAATCCTTCAGCCACACCGTGGCTTCATCCATTCTTGAGGCTGGGCTCTGGAAAATAATGAATCAATGCCCGGAAACATGAATCGACGGAAAATTTATGGCACACTTAGAATATAATGTCTTTTGGGTCCTCTGCTTCGAAGCATCAGCGCTGAAAGTTTTGGCATCTCCTTCTTTCAACCTTTCAGCAAGGAGGATTTAGGGAAAAAAAAAAAACGCATAAATTCACTTTCCTCCCTCTGTGAGCTTTAAGGTGTCTGTGGACATCAGGAACAAATCCCAAGGGTCTGCTGGAAAAACTGGGAGCGGGGTTTAAAAATGAGAGGGATGGGGAAAAAGTGAGAGTGCGACAAGTGAGGGGCACCAGAGAACCCCAAACGCTCCACTTTTTGTGGGCAAAAAAAGTCTGCTGGATTTTGATTTATCAGGAAAAACAAGTGGAAACACCGTCATCCCTGGATGTGTCCAAGGCCAGGTTGGACTGGGCTGGTCTGGGGCTTTTTAGAGGAAAAGAAACCAACAGCAAAGCCTGGAATAACTTTGTTGTTATTGTTTTGCACTTTGGAGCTGGGATTTGAGTCTTTTGAAAGGTCACAGGCGAGTGGGTGGGGGCCAGGATTTCTGGCTGCCGGAATGGGAGGCTGTTTTATGGGACGTGCAGCGAGGCTGGAACCGCTCTCCTAAAATTTTATGGGGCAGCAAGAAGCCAGAGGCCCTTTCTCAGGTGGGGGGATCGGGTGTCAGAGCCCTGCTCTGGCCCAGCCTTTTCCTCCCAGAGCAGGACAAAGGGGGCTGAGCCCCCCTGGGTGATGGAGGTTGTGTGATCCCAGTGCTCATGGAATTCGTCTCCCAAAACACCCGACATCAGCTGTTAAAAGCTGTTTGTCCTCCTGGAGAGCTGAACAAAGTGTCCTTTCCCCCCCAAACCCTCCCCTGGGGCTGCTGGTTCTTCACAAATCCTTCATTTCCACCCATTTTGGCAAATTGGGGTTTTCTTGGTCCTGCACCACTGAGCACTGACCCTGCTGGGAAGGGTTGGGATGCCAGGGAGTTTTCAGTGCCTGTTCCCTGCTCCTGCTCTTATTTCCAGGGTGAAATCTGAGCTGAAGGCACCTGATTATCGTGGAATTCCAGAATGGGAACTTAAATATCCAGTCCCACCCCCTGCCATGGGCAGGGACACCTCCCACCATCCCAGGCTGCTCCAAGCCCCATCCAGCCTGGCCTTGGGCACTGCCAGGGATCCAGGGGCAGCCCCAGCTGCTCTGGGAAATTCCCACCCTCCCAGCCAGGAATTCCATCCCAGTATCCCACCCATCCCTGCCCTCTGGCAGTGGGAAGCCATTCCCTGTGTCCCATCACCACTGTGTCCTGTCAGGATGGCGAACGTGGATGTGAACGCACCTGGCACCTCCACCCTCCTCCATCTGCCTTCGCCATCCTCCATTCTCCACCCTCTTCCACCCATCCTAGAGCATTCTCCATCATCTTCCATCTTCCTTCATCATCCTCCATCCTCCTTCATTGTCCTCCATTTTCCTTCATCATCCTCCACCATCCTTCATTGTCCTCCATCCTCCTCCATCCCAGAGCATCCTCCACCCTCCTCCATCACTCTCCTGCAGCTCTCCCTTGGCTCGATGGGATGAGATGGGTCTGGCACCACTCCCCTCCAGTGCTCCCAGTGCTCTCCCAGCTCCCATTCCCTGCTGCTCCAGACCCTCTGGGATTCCATCCTCCTCCCTCCTTATAAGGCCAAACTCTTCTTTTTCTATCTTGGCATTGTTTACAGCCCCGTTGGAAATATTTAGAGTCCGGCTGGGTCCTGCAGCGATCCTGTAACCTCCAGGGGATCTCATTCCTGCTGGTGGGCAGGGAATTATCTGCATCCCATGAAATCAAGGGATGTGGTGGTGAGGGGGCGGCCACAGCCTGTCATGGTGCTTTCTACAATAAAAATAAAAGCAAACCTGTCAAATTCCCATTTAAAATAAACATTTCCCTCCCCTGCCCCAGTAAATTCTGTCAGGTAAATATTATAAAACTGGGATTGGGTTTTTCCTTTTCTCATTTTTTCCCATTGTTGTCCCCTTATCCCCACGGCTGTCACCTCATCCACGGTGGTGTCCCCTTATCCCCATTGCTGCCACCTTGTCCCTATTGCTGTCACCTCATCCCCATTGGTGCCACCTCATCCCCATTGGTGCCACCTTGTCCCTATTGCTGCCACTTCATCCCCATTGCTGCCACCTCGTCCCCACTGCTGTCACCTCATCCCCATTGGTGCCACCTCGTCCCCACTGCTGTCACCTCATCCCCATTGCTGTCACCTTGTCCCCATTGGTGCCATCTCATCCCTATTGCTGTCACCTCATCCCCATTGCTGCCACCTCGTCCCCATTGGTGCCACCTCATCCCCATTGCTGTCACCTCATCCCCATTGCTGCCACCTTGTCCCCATTGGTGCCACCTCATCCTCATTGCTGTCACCTCATCCCCATTGCTGTCACCTTGTCCCCATTGGTGCCATCTCATCCCTATTGCTGTCACTTCATCCCCATTGCTGCCACCTCGTCCCCATTGCCACCACCAGCCCCAAGCCACCTTTTCCACGGCCATTCTCCCAGCCCGGCACATCCCTGGGCTGCCCCTCGTGCCTCAGTTTCCCATCTCAGCACCGTGCTGTTGTTGGGAAGGGAGGAGCTGGAGCCAAGGGGGTCCCAGGGGAAGGATCCCCCATGCCAAGCCTCAGGGAGGGAGGGAGGTGAGGGGCTCTGGGGGCTGGGGCACGCATTAAGGATGTTTGTTTTGCCTGTTTTGCAGAGTTTCAATGTTCTGACTTGCTCTAAGATGAAGGTATGGAAGTTTGCAGCCATTGCATCGATGCTCCTCAGTTCCATGTTATCCATTTTAGTTTGTAGAGACATGTTCAGCGGAAGCCGGGAACTCAGCCCCTTGCCTTCCTCGCCGTCTTCCTCACGGGATTCCTCCTCCTCCTCCTCCTCTTCTTCTTCCTCCTCCTCCTCCTCCTCCTCGCTGCGGAGATCCCCACGGGCGCTGCAACGCCACGGCTCTCTGCTGGCCCAGTGTAAGCTCCTGCTCCTCCAGCCCGGCCTCACTGTCCCCCCCGGCCCCACAGATCCCCCAAATCCCTGCGGGGTCACTCCCTGCCCTCTCCTGCATCCCAACATCCCCTTGAGGAGGGTTTGGGGTGAGCGGGAGGTGCTGGGCACCCAACTTTGGCAGCTCTCCACAGAGGGGAACTCAAACAGCTCAGTTCCTGCAAAGAAGCTGCTTTTATTCCCTTCCAAATGGTTCTTTTTTGTTCCATGCTATTTTTTACAAATGGAAAATGTCAAACAGGAGCTGAAGATGAGGGCACGGCAGCAGCTCCCCCTGCTCACCCCTCAGTGCTCCCTGAGGGCTGGAAATCCCCACGTGTTTGTTTTGATTCCAAACCAGAGGAACTGCTTTTTTTTGGGTGGAAATTTGGAAATCGATGACAAGCTGTCAGATCATGCTTTCCTCTGTCTTTCCTGTGCCTCCTGCAGAACTGAGCTGGAATAACCCTGGATTTAGGGCTGGGACAGGGGGATGGGGGTGCTGCCACACAGTTTGTGTGTTGGCTGCTGGCCCTGGGGTCTCAGGGCAGCCCTTGGGGTCTGGGGGCTCCCAGAGCACAGTGAAACAGTGCAAATAGGAAATTTATTGGGGATTCTCCCCAAATCCACCTGCCCCAAGGGACCTCCATCTTAGGGGACCCACTCCAGGGAATTTCCATCCTGGGGACGTCCTCCCACCTCAGGGAATTTCCATCCTGGGGATCATCCATCCACCTTAAGGCACCTCCATCCTGGAGGATGCTGAGATCCTCAGCCATGGAGGATCTCCCACCTCAGGTGACCTCCAGCCAGGTGGATGCTAACCCACCTTGGGAAGCTCCATCCTGGGAGTCATGCACCCTAAAGAACCTTCTTCCTGGAGGGTGTTTACCAACCCCAGGGAGTCTCCATCCTGGGGGATGTCCACCCACCCCAAGGCACCTCCATCCTGAGGTTATCCACCCACCCCAGGGAATCTCCACCCCCAGGTTATCCACCCACCCCAGGGAGTCTCCATCCTGGGGGAATCTCCATCCTCAGGTTATCCACCCACCCCGAGGCACCTCCATCCTGAGGTTATCCACCCACCACAGGCAATCTCCATCCTGAGGTCATCCACTTACCCCAAGGCGCCTCCACCTTGGGCGATGTCCACCCACCGCAAGGCACCTCCATTTTCGGGGACCCCCAGACCCTCACCCATGGAGGATCTCCCACCTCAGGCCACCCCCACCCACCCCAGCACCCCTCACCCTCCCCGGGGCCTCCCTCTAACCGTGTGCCCTCCTCCTGCAGACAGCGCCTTGCTGGAGAGCTACACGGAGGGCGAGATGCGCCAGCTGCTCTCGGCGCTGGTGGAGCGCTACCGCCAGGCCGTGAACTCGGGCGGGCACGAGCTGCCGCTGTTCCCCCGCGCCGGCGGCCGCCGCAAGCGCGCCCGCGCCCGCCACAAACCCTGCGAGCTGCGCGAGCTCGAGGTCAGCGTCAGCGAGCTGGGCCTGGGCTACGAGTCGGACGAGACCGTCCTGTTCCGCTACTGCAGCGGCACCTGCGAGGCCGCCGTGCGCAGCTACGACCTCTCCCTCAAGAGCATGAGGAGCCGCAGAAAGATCCGGAAGGAGAAGATCCGCGCGCGGCCGTGCTGCAGGCCGCTGGCCTACGACGACGACGTCTCCTTCCTGGACGCCTACAACCGCTACTACACCGTCAACGAGCTGTCGGCCAAGGAGTGCGGCTGCGTGTGACACAGGGGACACCCGGGATGCAGGCCGGGGCGGCCGGAGGAGGAGAGACTGAGCCGCTGGCGCGTCCCTCGGTGCCACCGTCGCCGGACTAGAGACGCGGCCGCCGCCGTGGCGGGGCGGTTGGAGCGGTGACGGCGGCTGGAGGCTGTTGTCCCCTCTGCGGGTGGCCCAGCGGTCCCTGCTGAGGTGACAGTGGGTGTGCGGCGTGCCCTCGGCATGCACGGGCCGTGCTGTGTGTCACAGGTGTCACGCGTGTCACACGTGTCACAGGCTACGTTACCTGCACAGGGGTGGGGCAGTGCAGGTGTCTCTGGCATGGGGGGACACACATGCACACATGTGCCAGGGTTCTGCGTCAGGGTGTGGCACAGGGGTGTGGCACAGGGGTGTGGCACGTGCAGGGGGTGTTGTGAGCAGTGCTGGTGCTGTGCGGTACTGGACAGGGTGTGCTGCACACTCCGGGGGTGTTTTGGGGTGTGCTGCACACTCCAGGTGTGTTTAGGGGCATGCTGCACACCTGGAGTGTATTTTGGGGTGTGCTGCACCCTGGGGTGTGTTTTGGGGTGTGCTGCATGCTCAGGGTGTGTTTAGGGGCATGCTGCACACCTGGGATGTGTTTTGGGGTGTGCTGCACACCTGGGGTGTGTTTTGGGGTGTGTTAGAGGTTCGGGGTGCATCAGGTGCCCTGTGCTGCCCCAGGGTGGGAGCTGAGTCTCTCTCTCTGTAGCTTTGGGGTTTTGTGACCACCCTGAGCTGCTGCGGGAGGTCCATCCACCCCAGATCCCGGTGTCTGGGGACACAGAAACGCCAGGAGTGGTTTGTGTGTGGCTCTGACTCCCTCTGGCTTGTGCCCCTTTTGCCATCGTCTCATTCCTGCAGCCCTGGGGCTTTTCTTCTTTAAACTCGGGATAATCTGAAGTAACTGGATTAACCTCCTGTGCCCCTGCCACAGGCAGCTGGGCCAGAGCCCGGCCACCGCCAGGGAGGTGACAGAACCTCCCCAGCAGAGTGGCATGGGCAGGAGCATCCCCGGTTTGGCGTCTCCCCAAATCCCCCCAGCTCTCCTGGGAGCATCCCCCGTGCTCTGCCCGGGGCTGGGATCCTGCAGGAGAGGGGACTCAGGCCTGGCTTTGGCTCTGCTCACATTTACAGCAGTGTCACTGCTGTTTACTCTGCGGGGAAATAAATGAGCCCGCGGATTTCACATTCCCTGGGCAGGCTCGAGCTGTTGCCTGGGATTGATGGGTTTTCTCCCCTTGGCTCCCTTCCCAGAAAAGGCAAATCATAAACAGAAGGAGAATATTGGTGTCATGTCCTGGGCATTAACCAACGTGAGGGAAAACACTCCGTGTGCCCCCCCGGCCTCCTGGCTCCTCTCTCCGGACAAACGGGGGGGACAATCCCTTGTGCCTTCATCCCGAGGAGGAGGAGGGCTGCTGCTGGTGATCCCAGCTCAGGGATGGTGCTGCAGCATTTGGGGGAGCAGGATGGCACCCCTTGGGATGGGATGGGGAGCAGCATCTTGTGTTGGACCAGCCACATTCCCGACCTCCACACAGGCCCAGCCTGGTGGGGATAATTTTTTTCCCTTCCTTTTTATCCAAAGGCAGCTCTTGGCTGAGCGGAGCCAGGGTGTAGTGGAGGAATATAAACACCATCCTTCAGCAGGGCTGGCAGCCCGGGAAGGCAGCCTGGAGTCTGTAACACGGAGTTTTCCCTGGGTTTTGGGAAAGGTGGGAGGCTGCCACGGGTGTGGGGTGTGAAACCTTCACCCAGGAAATGGGAACTGAGAGTGGATAAACTCCACGCTCCAGGTGCAGCTCCCCAACCAAGGTGTGAGTTTGCAGCCCTGGTTTTGGCTGGAAATGGGAAAAGGGGCCCAAAAGAATCAGCTGGAGGATGGGAATGGCAGATGGGCAGCAGGAGCTGTGCTGGGCTCTCAGTGGATAAGCGGCTCACTCGAGTTTAAGGGAAAAAAAAGCGCCCAAATCTAATAATAATAATGCTAATAATAATAATAACTGTCCTCTCAAGGGCTTGGGTGCTTTCCAGGTCTCGCTGCTATGAAACTAAAATTAGTTTTGTTGCAGTAAGGAAAAAGGAATGGAGGGAAGGCAGGGAAGGTGGTGTGGAAGCAGAGCAGGACCTGGTGCTGCAGAGGAGGATTTGGAGCAGGAGCTGCCTCTGCTCAGTGTTTGCACCCTGGTTTGGGACAGGTTTTGGCAGAACCCAGGGATTTAGGGTGCCTTGATGGTGGGGACCCGGCCCAAGGGACCCTCTTCTCTCCAGGGTGGTGGTGGGAGCAGCAGGAAGACGAGGGGACAAGGGACATCTCCCAAAATCCCCCATTCCCTGCGCAAATCCAGCTTGGAGCCCCCAAAACTAGGAGGAAAACCTGACTCAATGCAATGGTGTGTTAAAATCAGCAGGAATAGCTCCAATCCATCATTTTTTGTATTTTTTTTAATTTTAATTTCCCCCTGCTGGCAGTGCAGCTCCGGCCTGTGTGGAGGGGATGTTCCCCATCTGCCTCCCGCTGCTCCCGCTGGGTTTTTTTGGGGAACAGCTGGGATTTGCAGCCACAAAACTCCCCGATGGGGCGAGCTGGGGCATCGTGGTGTGGCCACAAGGATGGATTCTGCTTCCATGTCTTTTTCAGGGCTCCTCCTCCTCCTCGTGGAGCTCCTCCAGCTGTCCCGGTGCCATCCCGCTGCCAGCCGGCCCTGGAAATGTGGTTCCAATAGAAAGGCTGAGGTTTCCCTAATGCTTTCCATTTCTCCAGCCCCCTCTGCTGTAATAGGAGCTGGAGCTGCCCGGAAGAATGTCTACAATGCAAAAAAAAAAGTGGAAAATTCCCTCCTCAAAGCCACAGCAGAATCTCATCTGGCTCCTTCCTCAGCATCCCATGTGCTGGTTAATATTAATGTTAATAATAATAATAATAACCAGTGTGCAACAGCTGTTGGGGGGATTTTGGGGTTGGGTTTTTGTCTGTCTGGGGCTGCAGCTCCTCCCGGGAGAGGAGGGTTTGAAGAGCAGGAGGTTTGGAGATGTTTGAATTGATCCCGGTGGTTGTGACAGCGCAAAACCCCAGGGTTGTGCTCTCCCAGCCCTGCCACGGCGATTTCTGGGATTTCCAGTGGGTTTTCCATCAGGACACGCTGATCTTGGGATCAGACCCACACATCCCACAAATCCCTTGGGATCCCGTTCACCCCCAGGGTCCAATTTGGGATCCGTGGGGGGGAAATTGGGGGAAATTTCATCGTCGTTTCCACTCCATGGAAGCGCTGGCAGAGGGAATGTTCTGGGGTTAAACAGCTCCAGGATCCTGCTGGGATAAAGGATTTCCTCGATTTATCAAGAGAAATGATGTTTTGGCGGGATTCAGAGCCTCAGATGGTAAATTGGGAACGGGGCTGCCACGTGTTTTCCTTCTGGGCTAAACAAAGCGCGGCCTCAAAGGGGAGGCCTGAGAGAAAGGGGGAGAAAAGGGGAAAAGGAAATAAAAGGAAAAAGAGGAAAAAGGGGGGAGAAAAAAGAAAAAAAAAGGGGAAAAAGGAAAAAAGGGAGAAAGGAAAAAGGCGGGGGGAGAAAAAAAAAAAAAAAGGGGAAAAGGAAAAAAGGGAGAAAGGAAAAAGGGGGAGAGGAGAAAAAAGAAAAAGAGGGAAAAAAGATAAAGGAAAAAAAAAGGGAAAAGGGGAAAAAGGGAAAAAAGGAAAAAAAGGGGGAAAAAAAGGAAAAAAAGGAAGGAAGGGAAAAAAGCAATTAAAATGAAAAGGTGGGAATGGGGGAAAGAAGAGAAGGTAAAAAGGGAAAGAGGTAAAAAGAGAAAAAGGGCAAAAAGGAAAAATAATAAAGGAAAAAAGGGGGAAAGGGCGAAAAGGGAATAAAAAGAAAATAAAGGGAAAGAGGCTGAAGAGAAAGGGGGAAAAGGAAAAAGGAGAAAAAGGAAAAAGGGGAAAAAAGGAAATAGAAGAGGGGGGAAAGGAAAAAAGGGGAAAAATAAAAAAGGGAAAAAATGAAAAAAAAGGAGAAAAAGGAAAAAAGGGGGAAAAGGAAAAAAAAAGGTAGAAAAGGGGGAAGGGGGAGAAGGGATTCCTGTTCCAGCACCGCCGGCACCATCCGGATTTTGCTGTTCCCCTCCGGAATGGCCGGGCCCGTGCCCGGCTGCAGAAGTGGATGCAATGCATCTGTATTTTGGATACTGCTATTTATTGGAAGTAACTTATGTTATTTATTTAGATCCCAAAGCGCCGCCTCCCAAACGCCTCCCACGCTCGCTCCCTTTTTTATGTTATTTATTGACCCCGACGGTGCCAAGTGCAGTTTACATTTATTACATTTGTACCATTTATCCTGAACCTTGGGGGAATAAAATAAGGTAAAATAAAACGAAATAAAAAGCTGTTTGATATTATTTTTTTTAAACAAACCTGAGCTCAGGTGTGATCTGTTTCATCCCCTTGGCAAAGTGGGGATAAAGTGAAGGATTTTTATGGATTTCTCCTCTATCACAATGGTTGGGTGATGGTCAGTCCTCACCATGGGAGTGGGGATGGCCAAGGAAAAGGGGAATTTGGGGTTTTGGGTGGAAAGACCCAGAAATAATCAGCTTTGGCCCTTCTGGAAAAGGAGCTTCCAAGTGGGTTGGTTCAAAAATGTGAAAATTCTGAGGAAATCACGTGAAATGGGAAGGGAAAGGGAAAGGGAAAGGGAAATGGAAAGGGAAAGGGAAAGGGAAAGGGAAAGGGAAAGGGAAAGGGAATAATCTCTGTCCTTTAACACCACCAGTCCTAGCCCAGTCTGTCCAGAAAAAAAGAATTTATTTTGATTTTCACTCCAAAATAGGCTCAAACCTGGCACCGGAAAGCAGAGAACAATGGGAGGGGAGAAAAAAAAAAGGATAAAAGGTTTATAGGATTTTTTTTTGGGAATGGAAAAAAAGGTCTGTTTATATTCCCCCCTCATGCCACCCAGAGGCCTGACAGCCATGGCCGAGTCAAACATTCCCGAGTCAAACTCCACTTTGTAAATATTTTAGGAAGAATCTTTGGAGAGCCATAAATCTCCCCCGTGCTCGTGCACGGCGTGTGCACGCCCCAGAAACACCAAGGAAAACCCAAATCCCACTGCCAGCCCATCCAGAATCAAATAAATAAACATAAAAATGGGAGAGGGCTGATTGGAAGATCTGACTCCCCCAAAAGCACAAAAAAAAAAAAATAAAAAGAAATTTAGGGTGAAAAGAGTGGGGGAAAAAATGTGAAGTTGGGAAGTGTTGGGATCAGGGATGGTTTGGGGTGTGATTCCTGGGAATTGAGGGGTGTGTTGTCAGCTTCCACAGCGTAAGTGACAAATTTTATATCACATGTACTATAATTTTCTATTTTATGTACTATTCCAGCGTGCCGTGGGTGTTTCCTTCTCTTTCCATTGGTGACCTCATTGAATATTTCAAAGCAGCTCCTCTGTACTAATGGAGCAGCCAGGGATTCTCGGGGCCAGGCCCTCCCCACCCTCCCAGGGGAGGATTTTTCCCAATATCCCACCCCAAACTCCTCCAGGACAGGTGAGGAGGCCTCGAGCATCACGGGGGGACAGGGACAGGTTGGTTCTTTGCCATGGCCACAGTGGATGGATCCTGCATTGAGCTTGGCTGCAATGTAAACCCCCCCTTGTGTGTAATTACCAGGCTTAATTAGCTCCAGCTGCAAGCGTGGCTGGTTGGTCTGGAATTAAAGTCACAGAGAGAGCTTTGGGACAGGTTTGAGGTGGTTTGGGTGGGCAAGAGAAGCAAATTCCAACACGGCGTGGAAGATCTTCCATTCCAGGCCTTCTGTGCTTCCTGGGCCTCACCTGTGTCCAGGTGTCTCCTGCAGGCTTGGGAGCACTCAGGGACCACTCATTTGCTTGGGAACACTCATTTGCTTGGGAACACTCATTTTTTGGGAACACTCATTTGCTTGGGAACACTCATTTTTGGGAACAAAAAATACCCCATGGTCTGAGGGATGGGATCGTAACTCCAGGTTTGCTCACCCCGAGCTGACCTGGCCGTCCTGAGGTCTCACCTGGCCATGAGAAGGAACCAGAGGTTCAACATTCTGCCTAAAAAATCCCATCCTTGAGAACCTCCCTGTCCTTCCCCCACTACAAGTGGCCTAAACATTTGAATTCCCAGCCCCAGGGGAAGCCTCAAGCGGCAGGACCCTGGAGCAGCAGAGAAGAAACCTCCGGCAGGCGGAAAATTCCAGACTTTTGCACCCCTAAAGCCAAGACCACGAGTTCAGCGGGGTTAATTAGCACAAATTAAACAAACGAGCGAGCACGGGGAAGTGGTGGAGAGCTGTGTGAGGGCTGTGCAGGGAGGATTGCTGTGGCGTGAGGGGAGGGATGGCTCGGTGCTGAGGGCGAGTCTGGAGCAGGCACAGAACAAAGAGCCCGTTGGGGTGATGGGCGTGGCAGGGCTGGCAGGAGCAGTTATTGTCTTGTGGCGAATGCTCTCGCTAATCCCCAGCGCTCAGGACAAATAACTCTGTGTTTCGGAGCAGCTTCCTGGTTCCTGCCCTTCCTGACCCCGCGGATGCTGAGCTCTCGGCCAGGTGGGCTCGGGGAGGAGCGAGGGCTGAGCTCGCAGAAATCACAGAATTCACAAAATCCACAGAATTCACAGAAATCACAGAATTCACTGAAATCACAGAATCCGCAGAATTCACAAAATCCACAGAATTCACAGAAATCACAGAATTCACTGAAATCACAGAATCCGCAGAATTCACAAAATCCACAGAATTCACAGAAATCACAGAATTCACTGAAATCACAGAAACCACAGAATTCACAGAAATCACAGAATTCACAGAATCCACAGAAAACACAGAATCCACAGAATTCACAGAAATAACAGAAATCACAGAAATCACAGAATTCACAGAATTCACTGAAATCACAGAAATCACAGAAATCACAGAATTCACAGAATCCACAGAAAACACAGAATCCACAGAATTCACAGAAATAACAGAAATCACAGAAATCACAGAATTCACAGAATTCACAGAAATCACAGATATCACAGAATCCACAGAATTCACAGAAATCATAGAATCCACAGAAATCACAGAATCCACAGAAATCACAGAAATCATAGAATTCATAGAAATCACAGAAATCACAGAATTCATAGAAATCACAGAAATCATAGAATTCACAGAAATAACAGAATTCACAGAAATCACAGAATTCACAGAATTCACAGAAATCACAGATATCACAGATATCACAGAATCCACAGAATCCACAGAATTCACAGAAATCACAGAATTCACAGAAATCACAGAATTCACAGAAATAACAGAATTCACAGAAATCACAGAATTCACAGAATACACAGAATACACAGAATTCACAGAATCCACAGAAATAACAGAATTCAAAGAAATCACAGAATTCACAGAATTCACTGAAATAACAGAAATCACAGAATTCACAGAATTCACAGAATTAACAAAATTCACAGAAATCACAGAAATCACAGAAATCACAGAATCCACAGAATTCACAGAATGACCAAGTTGGAAGAGACCTTAAAGATCATCGAGTCCAACCCAGCCCCAACCCCTCAACTGAGCCCTGGCACCCAGTGCCACATCCAGGCTTTATCCAGGGATGGCGACTCCACCACCTCCCGGGTTCCCGGAGGGTCCAGCTGGCTGAAACCCCCCAGCCAGGAGGGATCCACGTTGGTTTGGAAGCTTTTGTTTGCCAGGGAAGGCTCTCGGCTCCTTTTTTCCTCTCTGAACACCTTCAGCACGCGCTTTTCTCACTCCATGGCATGAAGAACGTGCTGGATAACACAGCCGTGAGCGTGGAGGGAAAACTCCAAACAGCTCCACAACCCTCCCATCGCCCCCCAGCTTCCAGCCTGGAGGGAGATAAAATATTCCCAGCTAATGGGTTTGCATTAATGAATATGAGGACCTGCCCTCGCCAGCAGTTCACTCGGTGCCCTGACCCCTGTGTGGGTTCACAGGGAAGCTGTGGGAGGTTTTCCAGAGGAGGGATGGACACCCAGGGGCTGATGGATGGACCCACAAAGGGCTCTTGGAGGGATTACCAGGAGATTTAACAGCTCAGGTGGATTAAGGGTGATTTGTCAGTTGTCTGCCCTGGGTCTTCACCAAAAAACCCCAACCAAAAATTGGCCAAGGGCTGAGAAACTTTCAGGAGGTAAAACCACAGCTGGCCTTGGGGTTTGAGGGCGTGAGTCTCAGCTCAGGTGGCAGTGAGCAGCCCTAAAAACCCACGGTGGCCGCCCGGTTTTTCTGCTCCATGGACCGCCCCGAGCTGCAGAGGACCCCCAAGGAGGCTGGAACCCATCTCCTGTGCCCAGGCTGTGGCTCCATGCGGCAGCAGCCCGGGTGTGAGCCCGGCTCCCAGCCCTGCAGGATCCCAGCTGGATCCCAGCCCCGGCCCTGCCGCAGCTGCCCCCAATGAGCTCCAGATGGGGGGTGGGTGCGCAGGGGCTGCTCTGGGGGGAAGGAGCAGGCAGCCGAGGCTGCTGCTGCTGCTGCTGCTTTCATCTGCCTGGCTCTGTTTGTGGGAGGGGAAGCAGGGGCTGCCTCTGGCCAGGCCACCCCTCCAGGAGCTGCCACGTGGAGCCCCCTCCCAGCAGCACCAGCCGTGGCTGCAGGGTTCAGAGAGTGGCCCCTGATTCCTGGGGAGCTCCCAGAGTGTCCCAGCGCTGGCCAAGCAGCACGGCCTGCCCTGCTCGGACACCTCCCCACAGGCACAGAGGGCTCTGGGGTCCCCTAAAGGCTCTGGGGTCCCTTCCTGACCGGAATCCTGCTGGGGTGAGGGTGGGACAGCCCAGCTGTGGCTGTGCCCAGACCCCTGGCAGTGCCCAAGGCCAGGCTGGAGCAGCCCGGGGCGGTGGGAAGTGTCCCTGCTGTGGCACTGGGTGATCCCTGAGCTCCCTTCCAGCCCAAACCATTCCATGGTTCTCTGCTGGGAGGCTTTTCCCACCCCTCAGGGCTCCTGGGGGCACCAGGGACTCAGGGTTGAGTGCTGCAGAGTAAAACTGCCCTGGCAGCAGAGCCCTGGGGCTGCAGAGGGGCCCTGGGGCTGCAGGGGGCCCTGGGGCTGCAGAGGTGCCCTGGGGCTGCAGGGGTGCCCTGGGGCTGCAGAGGGGCCCTGGGGCTGCAGAGGGGCCCTGGGGCTGCAGAGGGGCCCTTGGGCACCTCTCCTGTGCTGCCCATGGCTCTCCTGCTCCTGGGGAGCTCTGCTGGATTTGGGAGCCCCAAAACTGCCAGAGGCTGAAGCCCCAGGCCCCAGCAAAATGGGGTTGCTGTGTTTTCCCTCACAGCCCTGCTGCTGGATCGCTGGACTGAGAGCAGCCAGCATCTGCTCAGGGTTATTTATCGCCTTTAGGAGGCCAGCTTTATTAGTAGGGAATGATTTTTGTCTTGTGTTTGGTGCCTGTGTTGGGTCTGGGCCATGGAGACATGCGGATGCACCAGCATCCCCTGTGTGAGGCAGCTGGGCAGGGGAAAATCCTGCGCTGCCTGGAGCTCCTGGGATGGAGGGACAGGACAGGGCTGGGCGGGTATTGGGCAGGGATTCCTGGCTGGGACGGTGGGGAGAGAACGGGATGGGATTCCCAGAGCAGCTGGGGCTGCCCCTGGATCGCTGGCAGTGCCCCAGGAGCAGCCTGGCACGGTGGAAGGTGGCAGTGACACGTCCGGGAGTGCACAGGAGCACCCTCTGGGCCCATCCTCCTCTCTGAGCCGTTTTTCCCTTACTTCATCCATCAAACTCCATCAAATTGAGGATTTTTTCCCCCCTCAGCCCTGCCCTGAGCCCTTTTCCACAGGGCTGGGAACGAGCTGGGCCAGGAGCTCCTCCTTTCCCAGGAGACCAAGCCAATTTTTTTTAAAATATATGTATTTTTTTTTTTACTCACTCTTATTTACTGCAGCTCTGCCAAGAAGGTGCTCAGTGTTTTGCAAACCCCACCAGGGCCTGTCTGCCCAGAGATTTGATTCAGGGCAGCTCCTTGCAGGGGCTGGCACAACCCCAACCTCCTGCTCTGAGCCTGGAAAGGGACTCAGAGAAATGAGAGCAGCAGCCAGAGCCTGCTCCTGCTCTGCTGGGAGGTGTCCCAGGGCATGGGGTGGCACTGGATGAGCTTTAAGGTCCTTTCTGTACTATTTTTGGGGTCCCCAGGACGAAGGAAGAATTTGACTTTATGTCCTTAGAAGGCTAATTTATTATTCTACTCATATTATACAAAAGAGCTTATATTGTATTTATTTATATTGTCCCTATATGTACTTATATTATATAAAAGAATGCTGTACTAAAGCTATAGTAAAGAACAGAAAAAAGATACTTACAGGAGGTTTAACAAAATACTAATGAAAAACTCGTGTCTGCTTCCAGCGTCCCGACGCAGCTAGGCAGTAATTAGTCACTAAGTTAAAACAATTCACGTGTTAAATAAACTCTGCAAAACGTGTCATGGCTGAGGAAGTTGTTTCAGCCCTTAAAAATGCCTTCGAGGCCAGGCTGGATGGAGCCTGGAGCAACCTGGGACGGTGGAAGGTGTCCCTGTCCACGGGGTGGAATGAGATGAAATTTAAGATCCCTCCCAAGCCATTCTGGGATCCTGTGGTTGAATGGCCACGTCCACAGCGAGAATAAAACAACATCCCGAGCTCTGCACGGCTCCATGAGTCACCCCAGCGCGGAATTCCTCCCCCAAAAAAACCAAAGGACCCTCAGCCGTATCCCTCTCACCCCGCATCCATCAGCTGGCTTCTCCCTCCCTCCTCCGTGTCATCGGGAAGGAATTTGGGCCCTGTTTGATGCTCAGGAGGGATCAGAGCAGCACTGGAAGCCTCTGACCACAAAGATTTCGGCGGGGCTTTCAAGCCTGGCTCGTGTGGCCGCTGTCCAAGGAGCTGCTCCTGCCCGGGCATCCCCAGCCCCATCATAAATCAAAGCATTCCAGCCCCTGCCTCCTCTCCGTGGCCATGAATGCTCACAGAGGTTTGTTCTTTAAAAAAAAAAAAAAAAAAATTAATCTGGGCAATTGTTCAAAAATGTTAAAATTACCTGCTCCTTTCATTCTCTAATGACAGCCTGTGGAGGAGTAATTCAACCCAGACATGAAAATGTCTGGTTTAAGGTTAAAAAGTCCCCCAAGCTGAGCTCTACCCAGCAGCAGCCATGACAAATCAACTTGCCTGGTGTTAATTTTTGGTTCCTCTCATTAATGAGGCCATTAATGAGGATCCCAGCCTGGGAGGTCCAGCTTTGTGTTATCCCAACTTCACATCTTCAGTGCAAGGTTTAATCTGGTCTCATGTTTAATTTGGTTTTGTGTTTAATTTGGTTTTGGTGCTTAATTTGGTTTCGTGTTTAATTTGGTTTCATTTTTAATTTGGTTTCGTGTTTAATTTGGTTTTGTGTTTAATCTGTTTTCATGTTTAATCTGATTTCATCTTTAATCTGGTTTCTGGAACCAGGGCCTGGTGAGGATTGAAAATCACAGGATTTTGGGATCATTAGGGTTGGGAAAGCCCTGCAAGACCAACCCCAGCCCATGACTGAGTGTCCCCACTCCCACCAAACATGAAGAGCCACCTGGATCCCTTCCAGCCCAGGAGATTCCATCATGGTGATGATGATGATGATGATGATGATGATGGTGATGCTCTCGTCCTTGTCCCCTGCAGTGATATTTCTGGGAATCCTCCAGCCCACGAGGAAAAATCTCCACTTCAGGTGCCGAATTCGTACCCTGAACATTTCAAAGGGAGGACACCAAGGTGCCTCCACCCTGAGCTGATCGATTCCAGCACTTTGCTGGGAATTCCCATGGATTCTCCTCAGCCACTCCCTGCCTGTGACACCTCAGTGGGGAATGGGGCAAACCCCGAGGGAGCTCATCCCAAATCCCTGCTGGCTCCATGTGGGTGCCACAAGGCCCTGAGCGCTCCCAGGTGGGACCATCGCAGCTCCCAGGGATGGGAGCCATCCCATCTGGAGCAGATGTCCCCGAGGGAACGTCAGAGCCTCCAGTTCCCCCATTAAAAACGTGTTGGGAGGGATGTGCTGACTGGGTTTGACGGGGCGGAGAGAAATCCCTGCGGGTCCTGGCAGCACTGAGGATTTACGAGCTCACTTTAGGTTGCTCTGCCTGATCCTGGTATGTAGGAAAGGAGCAAAAAAAAAAAAAACCAACCAAAAAACAAACCCCAAAACAAGGAGGGATGGTGTCTGCATTCCTGCTGCCTGAATCAGAGCAGTTTCCTGGCAGATCCAGGCCTTCCCCAGCTGCAGGGACTCGGGGAAGGTGCAGCAGTGGCTGCTCTGAGCGGATCCATCCCCACCATCCTCAGAGCCACATCCTAAACCAGCTCCACGCTCCCCTTCCTCTTCCTCAGGGCTGGAAATCCTTCCCCGCCACTCCTGGACACTTTTTAGGGATCTGGTGGAAGTTTTGTCCCCATTTGCTAAAGGGCAGATTGTCACCCTGATTTTTTAAGATTTTCTAAGCCTTGTGATGTTTACATTCTTGTGACAAACTTCCTCACGCACTTCATGTAAATAACTCATTGTTTTGCATTCTTTTATGGAGGAGGAGAAATTTGATGGGCTGTTGGTTCGCCCAGTGTCATTGCAGAGGTGGCACTGTCACCCTCCAACCCACCGTCACTTCTGGAAATCTATAAATGTTGGAGTCAGAAATTTAAAAGTCCCTTTTTTACCTTGAAAGGAGCAGTGTGTTATTTCGTGTCCTGTAGTGACAGGCAGATCCCAATCCTTTTCCCTCCCAATCCTTTTCCTTCCCAATCCTTTTCCCTCCCAATCCTTTTCCTTCCCAATCCTTTTCCCTCCCAATCCTTTTCCCTCCCAATCCTTTTCCTTCCCAGTCCTTTTCCCTCCCAATCCTTTTCCCTCCCAATCCTTTTCCCTCTTTCTGATCCGGAGTGAAGGGAGCTGGGATGAGCCCAACCTGCCCCAGGTGTCCCTTTTCCATACCTGAAGAGCATCCCCTGAGGCCGGGAAAGGAGGCAGAGGAACCTCCCAGCCTTCTGCCTTTGTGCAGGGTGTGAACAGCTCCCAGACACGAATCCCTCAGCAGCCATTTGGGACCCCCATTATTTATTCTCTCAATTTATTTATTGTATTTGTTGGTGGGGAATGGGAGCCACGTGGCCACCAAAGGCCCAGGTGGGCTCTGAGCATCTCCCCTGGGCCCCGGAGCTTCCTCTGCTCTCCCTCCTCTCCCTCCTCACCTGCTGCAGCCCACGCTGCCAAAATCCCAGCTCCCACCTGGTCCCTCGCTCCGCGCCTGACACAGCCGGGCCTGGTGTTTCTCTTCCAGGCAATATAAAAATGAAAGGAGAAAAATTAGAAGTTATTTCAAAGCTCTTTGCTTCAAAAAAAAACCAACCAAATTTAGGCAGCGGAGCCATAAACGTTGCTTTTATTGCACACACAAAATTACCCTCTGCAATATGATTCCTCTCAATTTATGGTTCTCCCAAAGCTTGTAATTCAGCCCAGGTCTTTTCTTCTTCTCCTTTTCTTTTTTTCTTTAATTTTTTTTATTCCCCCCCCCTACTTTAAGTCAAATAATTCATAAATGCTTCACTCTGGAGTGTGCTTTATGAGCATTATTATGATCACTTGAATGTGGAAACTCCTGTGAAGTTGTTACGAGGGTTTTAATACAGCACAGACTCCCCAGAGGGGCAGAACAACTCCATCACACTCCAGAGGGAAGAACCCTCTCGTGAGGCTCTTTATTTGCCCAAATAATCAGGATTCTGCAGCCCAGACATCCCTGAATCCAGTCAAGCACAACCCTGGCCTGGGTTTTAGTTCTGCTGCCGCTGGCCAGAGTGAGATGAGGGTCAGGGCTGCAGGTCCCCATGAGATATTCAGACCTAAACACAGAAAAAAAAAGGTTAAAAAATATTTTAAAAATAAAAAATGGTCAGAGGAGCACCAGCAGGGCCATTGGATGATCTTAGAGGTCTTTTCCAGCCTGGTTCTATGAGAAAAGGTGGAGAAGAGCAGGTAACTGAATTCCTTGGATTTCCCAGGTATGAAGGAGGCCTGGAGAACCTGGATTGCCCTGGGCTGAAGGCAAACACAATTTTTCTGTCATCCTGGCGCTCATCACACGCTGCTGAAAGGCAGAAATTCCCTGACGGGGGTGAAAGTCAGAGCTGGAAACCTCTGGAGCATTTCAGGGACAGGGAGAACCTGAGAGCCCTCAAAGCTCACCGGGGCGGGAAGGGGAGCTCCCAGGATGAAATGGATTTTCTGCTTTTCCCACAGCCTGTCCCAGGCAAGGGGCTTTGCACATTCCCTGCGCACATTCTGCATTTCTCCTCCTCACTCTCCCGTGTCCGGGGCAGCCATGGGAGCTGTGAGGCCAAACTTGAGTGCGAGCTTGCTTGGATTCCCCAGGAGGGGCTGTGGGATGACACAACCCCCCCTCCACCCCCCAAAACCCCAGGATCCTCCCCAAGACCACCCAGGCAGGGCTGCACAAGGATTCCAGCGCTGCTCCCCAGCAAATCCATCTTTTCCCCTTCCTATCTCCAAGGTGTCTCCCGGCCTCGGAGGTGCAAATATTTATCCATACTTGGAATTGCAGCCTGCGGCCTGGCTAAGTGCTCCCAGGCTGTGCAGCAGTTGTTGTGTTTAAGACCTGAACCGTGGACACCTGGCTGGAATCAATCAGGGAGCAGGGAGGCAGAGCAGAGCCCTCATTAACCCTTCAATTAACACCAACGCCAAGGTCGCTGCCAAGGGGCAGCCCGTGCCACCGGCCTGGGCATCCCAAAGGCAGGAATGTCCTTCCCTGCTCGATTTATCACCACGGGCAGGCTCCCTGTGCCTCGGGAAGAGCAGCAGGGACAAATGTTTATGAGCAGATAATGAAACACAAAAGCAGCTCCCAGCATCCGGGAGGAGCTGGAGCAGCTTCTCAAGGGACAGGATCCACTTTGCACCGCCTGGTCTTGGGTGGAAAGGTTGGGTAATTCCAGGAGATGGGCTACGGGGGAAAATTGATTCATGGGACTGGATATTGGGAAGATCTTCACCAAAAGGGTGGTGGTGGTGGAGTCCCCATCCCTGGAATGTTCCAAAAACGTGGATGTGGCACTTGGGGACATGGTTCAGTGGTGGCCTTGGCAGTGCTGGGTTGATGGTTGGGCTCCATGACCTCAGAGGGCTTTTCCAGCCTTAACAAGGCCATGATTTCATGGCTCTGAGCATTTCACATCACCCACAGCTCAGAGTGGGGTCTGCTCTGACCCTTGGGCCTGTCTGCAGGCAGAGGGTGTTGTTCCATCCAAAGGGGATCACCTTCAGCCAGCCACACCATTGTTTTCCAGCTGTTCAGTAACTGAGGGATCTCAAAGCTGCTTTCATTTCAATCTCACTTACAGTTTCCATGTTCTCAAACTCTCTTGCCAGGCAATCACATTGATAAGGCTTTCCTGTTCCACCTTCCCCAACACACCAGGAACTCCCAAACTCTGCATCCTGCATGGACAGCCCCACCTGAGCAGGTGTGGCAGCACCAGGATCCTTCAGGACCAGGATTCTTCTCACCTGAACACCAAACCATCCCCACTGAGCCCCACAAGAGCTGAACACATCATCCTAGAGAAACTGAAAACACCAAACTCTGCATCCTGAGCAGGTGTGGCAGCACCAGGATGGTTTCTCACCTGACACCAATCCACCAAACTTCACACAATATCCTAAACTGAACAAAATGATTGGCGGTGTGGCAGCACCAGGATGGATCTTCTCACCTGGACGCCAAAGCATCCCCACCCAGCCAGCTCAGCCAGCAGGGCCCAGAGCAGCTCTGGCCAGCTCTGATTGTGCCTTTCCCGTGTTCTCCTGCCCAGGGGGGCCCAGAGGGCTGGCGGAGGGAGGATTTGGAGCTGATCACCGGGGTTGGGACGAGGTTTGGCTCCCGGTGAGATGTAAACAAGCCCCGGAGCAGGTCAGGCCCTGGTGCCCCCTGGTCACGAGTGCTTTCCCTTGGAATAAACACCAGCCCTGGGGCAGGGCCAGAATCCCTCCCAGATGCTTTTGGGGGCCTGGTTTGAGATTTCAAACCTAAATTGGGGGGGGGGGTCAAGTAACCCCCACCCACTGCTTTGTCTCTCCAGAGGCAATTTTCACCCCAAAACCTCGTCCAAGGGTGGTTCCTATGGGAGGTGGCCGTGGCTCTGCTCCTCCTCAGGCCCCCAAACCCCATCCAAGTGGCCTTGGACACTCCCGGGCATTTCTCAAAGCCTGGACTCTGCAAACAGCTGCTCTGGCCTTTAGAGATTCAATTAAAAAATTAGGAAATGCAAGGTTTTTCCTCCTTAGGTCAAGCCAGAATGAAACCTTCCCATTTGTCCCAGCCAAACAGGTTTGGTTTTGGATTTTTTTTTTTTTCCTTAAGTGGAGTCAGCGAAAACATCTTGTTCTCCCCAAAATAAAACATTTCTGAGTTTGCAAATGCATCTTTGAAGGCGCTTATGGTCCCCTGCTTTTCTTAATTAAAGGCAGGCAGATTTCAACTGGGAAATGCCACAGCTCAATAAAAGGCAAAGCGTTTAATTTCAAGCATATCTCAAACAAAGCTGCAGCTTTTCATCCCCAAAATACTCCTTTTGGTTTTGCTTCAGGTTGTAAATAATTTCAAAGGACCCAAAATAACTTTTATTTTCCCTACAACAAATGTTTCATCTGAATTTGAGCTTGCCAAGCTCCCAGTGATTGGAGCCAGACTCTTCCCAGAGGTGCCCAGTGAGGAGACAAGAGGCCAGGGCATCAGTGGAGACCCAGAAATTCCCTTTAAACACAGGACAAATTTTATATGTTATATTATTTATATTTTAATTTTTAAAATTTTGTATTTTATATATTTTAATTTTTAATATTGTATATTTTAATTTTTAATTTTAGAGTTTATATTTTAACTTTAAAAAAAATCTATATTTTATATTTTAATTTTTAAATCTTTATATTTTATATGTTAAAATTTTCTATTTTTATTTTTAAAAATTTATATTTTATCTTTTAATTTTTAAAAATTTTTATCTTTTAAATTTTATATTTTATATTCACTTAAGGGTGGCCAAATGCTGGAGCAGGGCAGGTGTGGAGTCTCCATCCTTGGGGAGAATCAACTCCTGACCTGGAGAACCTGGAGGAGGGAGCCCATGGGAAGGTCTTGAGGTTCAACAAGAACCTTCCAGGTCCTAAAGGGCTCCAGGAGAGCTGGAGAAGGATTTGGGACAAGGGATGGAGGGACAGGACGCGGGGAATGGCTCCCGCTGCCAGAGGGCAGGGCTGGGTGGGATATCGGGGCGGAATTCCTGGCAGGGAGGGGCTGGGGTGGAATTCCCAGACTTAGGTTTTGGGTAAATTCGCAATTCCTGCTTTTCCCTTGGAGAAATCCCGCGGGAATTGTATTCTTTTTTTTTTTCCCTGCCTCCATCTCCTGGTGCGCGGGGACCTCTGCAGGTCCGAGCTGCGCATCGCCCGCGGCTGGGAGGGATCCGGGGAAGGGATCGAGAGATCCACAGGGAGGGAACCGGGGAAGGGATCGAGGGAAGGGAGAGATCCACAGGGAGGGATCCATGGAAGGGAGGGATCCATGGAAGGGAGGGATCCATGGAAGGAAGGGATCCATGGAAGGGAGGGATCCATGGAAGGGAGGGATCCGTGGAAGGATGGAGCCACAGCAGGGAGGGATCCACGGGAGAGATCCATGGAAGGAAGGGATCCATGGAAGGAAGGGATCCATGGAAGGGAAGGAAGGGATCCACGGCAGGGATGGAGCTACGGCAGGGAACGATGCACCCAAATCCCAACACCCAAACCCCGCATCCCAGGGCACTTTTTTCTCAGGGAATGATGCCCCCAAACCCCACACACATGCCAGGGCACTTTTCACTTTCAGGGAACGATGCCGCCGAGCCCTCGGTGCCCTCCGGCAGGAGCAGCCCTGCCCTCCGGGCACCCCCGGGCAGCGGAGGCTGTGCCCAGCCCTGGCAGCGCCACCCGCCCAGCCGGGCGCGGGTTTGGAGCCTGGCAGCCAATTGGGGCGGCGCTGGCACGGGGAGGGCTCTGTGCTGTCCCTCCCCTCCTGCAGAGCCCCCTCCCGCGCACAAGCAGGGAATTAATTCGCTGATTTAGGGGAGCGCAGGCTCCGCCAGCTGCCGGCGGAAAACCATCACCGAATCCCAAAACCCATCACCGAATCCCGAAAAACATCACCGAATCCCAAAAAACATCACCAAATCGCAAAACCCATCACCGAATCCCAAAAAACATCACCAAATCCCCAAAACCATCAGGAATTCCCGCGGAGGGGAGGGAAGGAGGCGGCCGAGGCAGCAGCAGCAGCAGCCATGGAGGAGCGCAAATAACGCCCTGAGCCCATCCCTCGGCCGAGCCGAACCGTGGAGCAGCGGCAGCTGCGGGCAACGCCGACCTAGATGCATCCCCACGCTGCTCCATCCTCATCCTCCTCATCCCCGTCGCCATCCGGGGGCTGCACCTGCTGAGCCGCGTCCAGCGGGAGGAGGAATGCCGAGCTGGCCGGGAGGAAGGCTCGGGCTCGCCTTTGTTCCCCTCTGAGCAGCGGCAGCGGTGAGTGCGGGCTGGATGCTGCGGCAGCCGCCTCCGGCCGGGGTTTCTCCTTCTCTTCTCCTTCTCTCCTCCTTCCCTTCTCCTTCCTCCCTCTCCCTCCGTCCCTCCATGATGCCCGCGGGGCTGGCACGGAGCAGCTGCCGCCGGCGAGCGGGGGGAGCCGGGATTTTCCAGATCCTGGAGGTGTCTGGGGTAGGGAAAGGCAGGGATGGAGCCAGAGCTGGCCAGGGGCTCGCTGGGATACCCGGGAATGCCAGGCTGGGAATGCCAACCTGGGAGTGCCAATCTGGAATGCCAATCCTGGGAATGCTAATCCTGGGAATGCTAATCCTGGAATGCCAGGCGGAGAATGCCAATGTGGGAATGCCGATCCTGGGAATGCCAATCCTGAAACACCAGTCCTGGGAATGTCAATCTGGGAATGCTGGTCTGGGAATACCAATCCTGGGAATACCAATCCTGGGAATGCCAATCCCAGGAATTTCAATCTGGGAATGCCAATCCCAGGAATGTCAATCTGGGAATGCCAGTCCTGGGAATGCCAATCTGGGAATGCCAGTCTGGGAATGCCAATCCCTGAAATGCCAAACTGGGAATGCCAATCCCTGAAATGCCAATCCTGGAATGCCAATCCTGGAATGCCAGTCTGGGAATGTCAATCGGGGGATGCCAATCCTGGGATGCCAATCCTGGGAATGCCAATCCCAGAAATGCCAATCTGGGAATGCTGATGTGGGAATGCCAATCTGGGAATGCCCCAGAGCAGCCCAGGGCAGCTCACCCTGCCCTGCCCTCCCAGTCTCCCCTTCCTCAGCATCGAGGGATTGAGGAGCAGATCGGCCTTGAGGGGAGGCAAGAAGGGGAAAACCCGTGGGTGTCAGGGAGAGCAGCTGGGGCCCCAACAGATCCACACCCCGACCCTCCCCTCCTCCTCCTCCTGCCCCAAAACGTGTCCGGAGTGCAGGATTTCTGCTTTTTCCAAACAATCCCCCTCTCACCCACCCTGCCTTCCCAAGGGGTGGCGATGCTCCATGCCAACCTCTGCGCCTCCCTCTGCAGCCTGAGCCCTTCCTGGGGGGATCCACTGGCTCCAGCCCCTCCCTGGGAGCCATGGGCACCACGGAGGCCACGCTGAGGATGGAGAACGTGGATGTGAAGGAGGAGTGGCAGGACGAGGACTTCCCCAGGTATGTTCCCAAAAAACCAGGAGAATTTTTTTTTTTTTCCCCTGTGAGAGACCATCAGAGTGGGAGGGTCCATGCCAAGGCCTCAGAGGCAACAGGAGCCTGAACTCCAACAGGGGTTCAGAATTTTTGGAGCTGCTCTGAGTGTATCAAAAATCTGGGGATGTTTCTGGCAGCCCTGTGTGGGCACGGCGAGGAGGGAATGGAGCTGGGTGTGCAGCACAGGGGGATTGGGATGGATAGAGAGATCCACAGAGGGATGGAGGGTGGATGGATACACGTGGGAGCAGATTTATGGATCTGTGGACTCCTTCCCAGGCTCTGAATCCAGCAGAATCCCAAACAGAGCAGTGCTGCTGTGCCAGGAGAGCAGTCAGCCCTGTGGGGCTGACAGGAGGTGCCAAAGTGGCACCTTCCACCTTCAGATCGGCTTCAGCAGCTGCACAGGGTGCCAAAACCCATCCCCAGCACATTCCCACCCCCATTCCCAGCTCATTCCAACTCCCAGGCTGCCCAGGGCAGCGCTGGATTGTCCCTCTCCGAGGACATCCCAGGGACATCCCAGGGGATCCACCGGGTGTGGATTCCCCTGCTCCAGGGACATCCCAAACCCACCGGGTGTGGATTCCCCTGCTCCAGGGACATCCCAAACCCACCAGGTGTGGATTCCCCTGCTCCAGGGACATCCCAAACCCACCGGGTGTGGATTCCCCTGCTCCAGGTGGCCCTGCCTGGCAGCAGGGGTGGCTCTGGGGGGATTTCACAGCTCCCTCCCATCTCTGCCCGTTCTGGGATCTGGCTCTGGATGCTCCCGAGCCCCTGGTGCAGCTGCAGGTGCCCGGGGGCTCTCAGGGCTGGCCCAGCCCCTGCAGCTGCAGGCACAGAGAAAGGGGCTCCTGTTCCCCCGGCATGAGCCTGGCTCTGTTCCTGGCAGCCCCAGCTGCGTCCCCTGTGAGCCCCTCTGTGCTGCATCCCACAGCGCGGGGTTTGTCCTTCCCTCCTTCCCAGCCCTGGCCCTCCCAGCGTGGATAAAGTTCCCTCAGAGCTGCTGGATCCCTGCCAGCCCTGGGTTTTGAATGGAGTGAAAGGAGAGAGAAGTGTGGGAAAGAAAGGGATGGATGATGGATGGATGGATGGATGGATGGATGGATGGATGGATGGATGGATGGATGGATGGATGGATGGATGGATGGATGGATGGATGGATGGATGATGGATGGATGGATGGATGGATGGATGGATGGATGGATGGATGGATGGATGGATGGATGGATGGATGGATGATGGATGGATGGATGGATGGATGATGGATGGATGGATGGATGGATGGATGGATGGATGGATGGATGATGGATGGATGGATGGATGGATGATGGATGGATGGATGGATGGATGGATGGATGGATGGATGGATGGATGGATGGGGGAATCGTGGAATGGTTTGGGTTGCAAGCTGCCTTAAAACTCATCTCCCTCCCAGAGTTGGGGATTCCTCCCAGCAGACCAGGCTGCTCAGAGAATAGCGACGGGAAATGAAGGTGTAGGAAGGAAAAGATCGTCCCAGATCTCCCTAGGAAATCTGGGATAAAGCTGCCCTGGCTCTGGGACACCTCGGCAGCAGCCCAGGCACCGCCCGGGAGCTCCGTCCCACGCTGCCCATGCAGCAGCAAACTCCAGGCCCAGCCTCCCGGGGAAATTCCTCCTGGAAAGCTCCCAAAGCCGGGAAAACGCCCTGGGAATGAAGAGGCAGAGGGGAGGATGAGGCCGGAGCCCTGGGAGGAGCCTCCTCCAGAGGGATTGAGCAGGAACGATGCGAGGCAGAGCCCAAACAGCCCCCAGGCAAAGCAGGGAAAGCCAGCTGGGTTCCACCAGCAATGAAAATAAATAAATTGTCCTTTTCCAGCCGCTTCCCCGCTGGAAGCACTGGAATAATAGGGCAGAAACTGCTGCATGTGGGACAGCCGCTCTCCAGCAGCTGATTTGCTGCAGAGCTATTTTTGCCTGCCTGCCATTAGCCAATCTTGCCCCGAAAAAAAAAAAAAAAAAAGGAAAAGCCACATCCTAGACAGAGATCTGGGCCGGGAAAACAGAAAAACCAGAACCCAGGCGCTGCTTGAGGGCCCGGGGCGACATTCCCAGCATTTCCTGGGCAGCCGAACCGCGGCAGCAGCTCCGAGGAGGAGCCGGGAACGGAGCGGGCGGATCCTGGTGCCGCCGCTGCCCGGGCTCTGATCCCGGCCCGGCTCGGCCGGCCCGGGGCGGGGATGCCGTAACCGAGACGCGGGCGGCGCGGAGCGGGAGCATGCTCACTCCTGCATCCGTCCCTGCATCCGTCCCTGCATCCATCGCTGCATCCATTGCTGCATCCATCGCTGCATCTATTCCTGGATCTATCCTTGCATCAATTCCTGCATTCATTCCTGCATCCATCGCTGCAACTGTCCTGTATCCATTCCTGCATCCATCGCTGCATCCATTCCTGGATCTATCTCTGCATCTATTCCTGCATCTATTCCTGCATCTAATCCTGCATCTATTCCCTGCATCGATCCCTGCATCCATCCCTGCATCCATCCCTGCATCCATCCCCGCATCCCTCCTCTCATCCCTCCCGCATCCCGCCGTCCCGCTCGGTCCCTGCGGGCCGGGGTTGGCCCAGGGCCCGGAGCAGAACCCCGGCTCTCTCGGAATTTGGCCCGGGGGGCGCTGAGGGCTCCGGGGCAGGAGGATCCGCGGGAGGAGGCAGCGATCGCCCCGCCGCAGCCTCGGGGAAGGTGAGCCGGGCTTTTCCTTCCCTCCGCCCGCCGGAGCTGGAGCTCGGTGTGAGCAGCACGTACTCAGCTGCCTCCCCTCCCCTCCCTGCCCAGCTGGATGCTGTGTCACCAAACCGTGCCAGGCGGCAGCTCCCGGGACAGACCGCGCCAGGCCCGGGCGGGCACGGGGCAGGGGGAGCCGGAGGGGGCGCGGGGGTTTTCCCCTGCTCCGGAGGGCCCTGCACGTGCCTTTGATCGGGTGCTGAGCTCTCATGAATATGCAGTGACCGGCAGAGGAGGATTATCCCTTAATCTGCATATTTATAGGGTTTAATTTTGCTGGTGGCCCCGGTGTCATGGCAGCACCGGGGAGAGGAGCGGGGCAGAGCTGGGCTGGATCGTGTCCCTGCTGTCACCTCCCTTCCTTCCTGTGTGGTGGGGCCATCGGGCTGCTGGACAGCGACTCTGCTCAGGCTCATCCTCATCATCATCACCATCCCCATCCTCATCCCCATCCCCATCATCATCCTCATCCCCATCCCCATCCCATCCCCATCATCCTCATCCTCATCATCCTCATTCCCATCCCCATCCTCATCCCCATCCTCATTTTCATCCTCATCCCATCCCCATCATCCTCATCCTCATCATCCTCATCTTCATCGCCATCCTCATCCTCATCCTCATCCTCATCCTCATCCTCATCCTCATCCTCATCCCCATCCCATCCCATCCCATCCCATCCCATCCCATCCCATCCCATCCCATCCCCATCCACATCATCCTCATCCTCATCATCCTCATCCTCATCCGCATCCCCATCCTCCCCATTCCCGGCTCTGTCCCTGTCCCAGGGGTTTCACAGCTCCTCCCTGGCCAGGGGGAAGGATGGGTCTCAAACAGAGATTTGGCAACGTGGAGCTGTGCAGCTGGGGGGGGTTGGTGAAGAAACGTCAAACACAGATAATTCCAGGGGACAGAACAAATCCCAGCTCCAGTTAAGGGGAAAAGCACCCGGGAGTGCCCGGGGTGAGGCTCAGGCACAGCAAATGTTCCTGGCCACAGCCCAGACCCAAATTCCCAATTTCTCACCCCAGTGTGGGGCAGGAGCAGCTCCAGCAGCTGCCCAAGGGTGCCAGGCACGCCCTGGGCATTGATTTTAGCAAGGAAATCTTTTCAATGCATTGATCTCCAGCTGGAGGGGCTGAGATGTGAGCCAGGAGGGTGCAGGGGCTGAGCAGGAGAGGCTGCAAACCCCAGGAAAGGAGAGGTGGCCCCAAAATAGGGGTTGGATGCTGATACCTGGATTTTAGCACGGATTGAACCCAATTCCAGCTTTCAGCAGGGGCTGGGAGTCACCCAGGGGGATATGAGGTGACAATTTGGGGTCGCGGGTCCCAAGCAGAGCCAGCACCAAGGAGCTTCCTGGGGAAGGAAGTTGTGGGTAAAGCTGTGATGGACTGGGATGAAAACATCCCTCCCTGTGGTTGTGGCTGTCATCCCAGAGCCCTGCCAGGGAATGGGGATACAGGGGGTGCCCTAATGAGGAGCCCCAGGGCCTGGCACTGCCCCTCGGAGCTCCTACAGAATAAAAATGAGCATAAAACAGAGAAGGAGAATGTTGCCAAGGCCATGTGGGGGCAGGATCTGTTCCCCGGCTGGATTTTTCATCCCTTGGCGTAGTCTGGAGGTTGGTGGGGATTGCAGAGCAGCCAGGAGGGAAGCCCAGACCCTGCAAATCCCCCTCGGGAATCCCTCAGGGTGAGAAAAGGGAAAGGGCAGAGCGCAGCGGGGTTGGGTTTTTTCCCTGCTGCCTCCTCATTCCCTCAGGATGATTTCCCCCTCGTTTCCCCCTCTTTTGCCCCTCCTGTCCTGCAGGCCTCTCCCAGAAGAGACGGGGATGGAGTCCCTGGGAAGCCCCACGGAGGACGAGACCACATCCTGTAAGTACCAACCTCTGCCAGCCCAGAGGAGCGGCCAGGCAGGGAGAAAACCTTGGATTTTCCATTAAAACAAAAAAAAAATTAAAATAAAATTCTCACGTGGGAGAGGGAACCAGCAGGGATTTGGAGTTGTCCATCACTCCTGGGGGAGGAAACTGGGATCTCAGGGGGGTGGGCACTCCCATCCCAGTGCCTCCCAGTGCGACCCACCACCCTGAGGGCTCCAGGTCCATGTTCCAGCAGGAATTATCCGTGAGGATGCCTTGCTCTGCGCCTCCAGAATGCCCTGGAATGCCAGGCTCTTTCTTGTCCTAAGGTCAGGGTGAATAAAACTCAGGAGACCTTTTTGAAGCCTCACTCTGGAGTTTATTATCTTTATTTATTCCAAAATTACAAGATGTGAGCTCTCTTTAACAAGTCGAGAAAGTGAGCTAAAATGGTGTTTGTCCAAGGCTATTTAAGTCTTAATTCTTTAATGAACAGTTGATATCTCTATTATTTATGCTTCTAACTCTATTATGATTTCTCAAAACTCACAACACGGACACCTTTTACCTAATTAGAGAAAACTGAAGAAGAAGGAAGAAGAAGGTGTAAAACAGACAATTAACCTACCCAAAATCTTCTATCTTGGCTTCTATGTATTACTATACACTAAAACCCCAATTTTTTTTTTACCTTGTGAGATCACACAACGCTGTCCAAACCCCACACACCCTGTCAGTTTTATTTTCCTTTGAACTCCAGCTCCCCCCAACACGCTGAACTTTAACGGGGCCCATCGGAAGAGGAAGACCCTGGTCGCACCTGAAATCAACATTTCCCTGGACCAGAGCGAGGGCTCCATCCTCTCCGACGACTTCCTGGACACCCCGGATGACCTGGACATCAACGTGGATGACATTGAAACTCCTGATGAGACAGATTCCCTCGAGTTCCTGGGCAATGGGAACGAGCTGGAATGGGAGGGTAAAAGGCTGAGCATTTCCAGGGGTTGGGGTGGGTTTTAGCCTCATTTTAAAGATTTTTTTGACACAATTCACCACCAGCAGCTGAGGATTGATAAGCAGAGGGAGATTTTAAAGTTATTTCTGTAATATTTGGGCGGCAGAGCAAGATTAAAACCTGGAGGATTGCACCCTTTTCTGAATGGTTAGGCAAATTCATGCAACATCGTTTTTCAAAGTTATTACAGCTATGTGTTTGTAAAATAAAATTATGAATATATTCCTAATAAAAATTATTAATAAATTGGCCCAAAAAGAAAAATTATTAATAAACTGGCCCAGATCAAGGCTGGAGGTGAAACCCCATCAGAGCATCATCCCTGAGTGTCCCGGGTTGATAAGGAAGAGAATTTTTTGGGAACCCCGTTGGGAACCGGCGTTCCCAAAGCTGTTCCCAACATCTCCTCAAGGCAAGACCTCTTTGTGCCTTCCCCAGATGACACCCCCGTGGCCACGGCCAAGAACATGCCTGGGGACAGTGCAGACCTGTTTGGGGACGGGGGCACCGAGGATGGCAGTGCCACCAACGGGCGCCTCTGGAGAACCGTCATCATCGGCGAGCAGGAGCACAGGATCGACCTCCAGATGATCAAACCCTACATGAGGGTGGTGACACACGGAGGTGAGCCCAAACCCCGGCGGCTCTGTCCCTCTGAGGGGACACCAAGGCTGGCTGGAGCCTGTTTGGGGGGAAAATCTTTGGGGTTTTTGGCAGAGAAGCACGGAAGTGCTGAGATGGTGCTAAAAATGTTTAGTGATTGTGGAATTATCATCTGGAGGGACCATGCCAGCCCCTGGGATGCTCCAGGGTCCACACAGGTGCAGTCAGGTTTGTTTCCAAAATCCTAGCAAAGCCAAGGAACAGCCCAGCTTTAAAACCCCCAAATCCCTTCTCTGAACCCCAAACCCACATTATAACCAAAGCCAGGAGGAAATCTCACCGTGGAAGAGAGAAACGCTCACCTGGAACTGAGCAGAGACACAGAAACCACCCCAGGGCCAAATTTCAGTGCTGTTTTTTCCCTCAGCTGTCCCATTTTTGCCTGGAAAATGTCACTTTTGTGGTTTTTTGGGCAGGGTACTACGGAGAAGGTCTCAACGCCATCATCGTCTTTGCCGCCTGCTACCTCCCTGACAGCAACCTGGCAGATTATCACTACATCATGGAAAACCTCTTCCTGTGAGTGCTCTGGGAGGGACAGCAGGCTGGGGGAAGCTCTGGTTGTGGGTTTTTCTGGGTCTGGATTGAGGGAACCTGAGCCAGTAGTTCATGTTTGGGCTCAGGTGTTTATTGTTTCTTATCAGTACAGCAGTCTCGCTGCTGTGAGTTGGGCAGCTTTTCACCAGAAGGCACAAAATGGCCAACAATCCCTTGTTACCAGGTCTTTTAAGACTAAACTGTCCAATTAAGAGCTGACACCTGGATTATTTTCCCTTTTAACCCAACAACTGATCCCAAAGAGTTCACAATGCAGATTTTTCCACCCAATTGCAAAATGCCACCCAAACCCATGGAGAAGCAGCATGAAGAAGAAGCCCAGGATGACACCCTGTGCCCTCCATCTCCCTTCCATCCACAACACACCAAAAATCCCAAAACCTCAATTTCTCACCCAGTGACACACCTACACTGCTCTCTATAATCCATTTCACACTTTTGTGGATTCTATCTTGAAGTCTGGGAAACTTTCTCCATGGATGAGGGTCAGAGTCAGTGCTGCCCCGGGGGTCAGGGCACCCCAGAGCAGACAGAGGAATATTCCCGGTGCCCTGGGTTTGCACAGGAAAGCACCGAACAGCTTCCCTGGAACCTCAGCGGGGAGCAGGCTGGGGCTGCTGGGACATTGGTGGGACACTGGGGGGACACTGGGGGGACATTGGTGGGACATTGGTGGGACATTGGTGGGACACTGGGGGGACACTGGGGGGACATTGGTGGGACATTGGTGGGACATTGGTGGGACACTGGTGGGACACTGGGGGACACTGGCGGGACATTGGTGGGACATTGGTGGGACACTGGGGGGACATTGGTGGGACATTGGTGGGACACTGGGGGGACACTGCTGGGACACTGGGGGCACATTGGTGGGACATTGGTGGGACATTAGTGGGACATTAGTGGGACATTGGTGCGACATTGATGGGACATTGGTGGGAGACTGGGGGGACATTAGTGGGACATTGGTGGGACATTGGTGGGACACTGGGGGGACACTGGGGAGGACACTGGTGGGACATTGGTGGGACACTGGGGGACACTGGGGGAATTAGTGGGACATTAGTGGGACATTGGTGGGACATTTGTGGGACATTGGTGGGACACTGGGGGGACATTGGTGGGACACTGGGGGGACATTAGTGGGACATTGGTGGGACATTGGTGGGACATTTGTGGGACATTGGTGGGACACTGGGGGACACTGGGGGGACATTGGTGGGACATTGGTGGGACACTGGGGGGACATTGGTGGGACACTGCTGGGACACTGGGGGGACACTGGGCCCAGTTCCGAGTCCAACAAGGCCAAGCATCCAAGTATTGCAGTGGATTATGGCCAGGATGGACTCACTGTACCCAGCCTGGAGTGTGGCTGGGACTCTCCCTGCTGGGCAGGGCACAGAGTGCTGACCCCTGAGGGATCCCCCCGGAGACCAAAGCTCTTCCCAGCCCTGCAGAGGGGGGCTCTGCAGCTGTTTCAGGGTGGCACAGGGGCACTTGAAGAAATCTAGAGGATGTTTTTGGGGTCTCACTTGGGTTCCCTTCGGTGCCCCCTGGCAGGTATGTGATCAGCAGCCTGGAGCTGCTGGTGGCCGAGGATTACATGATCGTGTACCTGAACGGGGCCACGCCGCGCAGGAGGATGCCCGGCCTGGGCTGGCTCAAGAAGTGCTACCAGATGATCGACAGAAGGTGAGAACCCTGCTGCTGGGGCCTCTCCAAAGGAAAACCAGAGGCTGCTCTCCAACGGGAATGAGTCTGAGCCAGTCCCACATTCCCTACACCGGCCAGGTGCTGGAATGGACCTCAAAAATCACCTCATTGCACTCCCCCTGGGCAGGGACACCTCCCACCTGCTCCAAGCCCTGTCCAGGAATATTTTGATTGATAATGATATTTCCAGAGAGCAGAGCGGAGCAGTGCTCCACATCCTGCTGAGCTGGGATGAGCTTCCCGAGGGGTTTTAGCTGGACAGAGCCAGCTGAGGCTGGGCAGCCCCTGGGGGAGCCCAGCACAGCACAGGGCGGTTCAGGAAATGTCCCTGGAATGTGACTCTGTCCCCTGACTCGTCCCCAGGCTGAGGAAGAACCTCAAGGCCCTGATCATCGTGCACCCCTCGTGGTTCATCAGGACTGTCCTGGCCATCTCCAGACCCTTCATCAGGTGAGCACAGGCTCAGCAGGGTTGGGGTGGAGGTTTGGAATCACAGAGTGATGGAGCATCCTCATTTGGAGGGGTCCACAGGGACCATCCAGCCCAGCCCCTGGCCCTGCACAGGCACCCCACAACCCCAGCCTGGCCCAGAGTGGTGCCCAAAGGCTCCTGGAGCTCTGGGAGGGCTGGGATGGGACCATTCCCTGGGGAATTCAGTGCCCAACATCCTCTGGGGGAAGAACCTTTCCCTGATCTCCATCCCAAACCCCAGAACCTTTCCCTGATCTCCACCCCAAACCCCTAAACCTTTCCCTGATCTCCCTCCCAAACCCCAGAACCTTTCCCTGATCTCCATCCCAAATCTCAGAACCTTTCCCTGATCTCCATCCCAAATCTCAGAACCTTTCCCTGACCTCCATCCCAAATCTCAGAACCTCTCCCTGATCTCCATCCCAAATCTCAGAACCTCTCCCTGATCTCCATCCCACCCCCCGGGCACAGCCCCAGCCCTTCCCTGGGTTCTAATCCCACAAATCAGATTTTAAGCTCCCCCTTAGCCAGGGGTGACCAGGGTGAAGCTGTCCCTTGTCCTGCACCCCTCAGTGCCACCTCCAGAGGTGTTTTTGGAGCCCCTGGGGTGGCACGGCCTCTCTCTCTGTCTCTCCCCCTGCCAGTGTGAAGTTCATCAATAAGATCCAGTACGTGCACAGCCTGGAGGAGCTGGAGCAGCTCATCCCCATGGAGCACGTGCAGATCCCAGAGTGTGTCCTGCAGTGAGTGCCAGAGGGACCCTGGGGCTCTGGGGAGGGTCCCGAGCCCAAATCCATGGATTGGGAAGGCAGAGCCTGGGCAAGCCTGGTCCCAGCCGAGGGAGAGCCCCAGGCTGGGGCAGCTCAGAGCTTCTGCCACCCTCAGCAAACACCAAAAAATGGGACTAAAAGGGAGCAGCAGCAGCTAAAGGAGGTTTTGTTTTTGTTGCAGATATGAAGAAGAGAGGATCAAGGCCAGAAAAGAAAGGTAAGATGACTTTGGGGAGGGATGGAGAGTGGCTCCTCTCCAAGGCCCACCCATCACCCCAGAAAGGCACTGGGGTCTCCTCCTTCCCACTGGGGGATGGATTCCCAATGGGATTTGTGTTTACAGGGCAGAGGAGAAACAAGACATGGCTGAGAGGGAAAGGTAAGGACTCTGATTTACCTTTTCCTCTGATTTTCCTTCCCTCTGATTTACCTTTTCATCTGATTTACCCTCTCCTCTGATTTACCCTCTCCTCTGATTTACCTTCCCTCTGATTTACCCTTCCCTTTGGTTTATCCTTCTTTTTACCCTCTCTGTTACCCCCTCTATTTACCTTCCCTGTTTACCTCCCTTGTTTACCCTCTCCTGATTTACCCTTCTCTCTGATTTAGCCACCCCTCTGATTTACCTTCCCTCTGATTTACCTCCCCTCTGATTTACCCTTTTCTCTGATTTACCCTTTTCTCTGATTTACCTTTCCCTTGAAGACTCTTTGGGCATGAGAGCAGCCCCACAGCCTGGGAGCCCCCCTGGGATCCACCAGGACATTCCCAGGGTGTTCAGGATCTGATAAAGGCTGGAACTGTAGGGAAGGGAAATTCTGGAGGAGTTTGGCAGATGAAACCCTTCACCAGGATAACATGGCCTGGCTCTGGCCCTGAGCAGATACAGCCTCTCTTCTTATCCTAATTCCTGAGGGGGAGCAGGGAAAGATCCCCTGGATGAGGCTGAAATATTCCTGCGGCTCAGGGCAGAGCGGGGGGATTGGTTTGTGCTGGAGATTCATTATTTATCATACGCTGGAGATTTATTTATTTTTATTATCTCTTCGCAGCATGCCCGTGCCCCCAGCAGAGGATCAGGAGACCAGGTTTGAGCTCTTGGTGTGGCTGGGTCCCATCCCGTGCCATTTGTGATCCGTGACCAGGACCCCCCATCCTGGTGTCACTTTGTCCCCTCTGCCCATGAAAGCCATGGCTGGCACCATCAGTGTCCCCAACACACTTCTGTGAACCGTTTCACTCAAATTCACTCTTTTTTTTGTTGTTGTTGATGTGGTGGCAATAATCACATTTTTTACCTCAGTTTGCTGCCTGAAAATGCCTCCTGTCTCTTTTTTTCTGCCCAGCATGTCCTGAGTGGGAGCAGCACGGAGGAATGGAGCAGAAGGAGCAGCCTGGAGTCACCCACCTCAACGACCTCTGGGGACAAGAGCTTGCCACCACCTTCTTCCAAGCCCTGTAAATCCTGGAGCCTGCCTCCTCTGCCTCCAAGATGCAAAGTCCTTTGACCTCTTGGGAATCACTTTCCATTTTTTTTTTTAAAGAAGAACAAAAACCAAACAACCCCCCAGAAAACGAAGCAAGAGCAGCACTTTACAGGTTCTGGTGTGTTTAGGGAATGGTCTGTGGAGAGCATTGCACAGTGCAGATACTCACTGTGTATCCTTGGAGTAAGTCAGGAGCAGCCTCCAGCCCATGAATCTCCAGCCCAGAGAGAGAATTTATTTTGGTTTCAATCGTGAACCTCCCCTTCACTCGCTGCTGGCCAGCATGGAGCACCCCCAGGCTCCTCCAGGACACCCCAAAAGCTGAGAATAACCACCACAGGCAACGGGAAGAGCTTTTCCCTCCTTTTCCCAGCCACTGTGAGTTTCTTCCAGAAGATTCCAAGCGCCCAAGGCCTGGGCAGCACTGCCAGCTTCCACCGTTCCTCTGGAACTCATGCCCAGCAGGAAACCCCGCAGTTCTTCCATGGGTTTTCCTGTTTTTTTCCCGATTTATCTCACCCAGGTGCATGAGGCACCCCGGAGGGATCCCACAGAACCTTCTCCTGAGGGCACACACCCCAAAGGGTCGGGGTTTGGAAGGAGCTTTCCAGCACAGGGAAGTTCTCCAGGTCTTGGTCTCCACTGGACAATCACTCGCTGCTGACGCCTCCCAGGAGCTGCTGAAGGGTTGGGAGGCTCCCTGAGGAGGGAAACGCTCATCCAGCACGTTGAATTCTGCCCATAAAATCCCGCATCCCGGCCTGGAACGGCCCCATGGAGGGTGCAGAACGTGGGGCTGGCTGCTGGAGCCCAGAGGCGCAGGTGGGACTTGGACTCCTGGGATTCGGGATTTGGACCCGTGAGGGTTCTGTGAGCAAAGGAAGGGGGGGAAGAAATGAAGGAACAACTGTCTGGCCAAAATTCTTTGGAAATGACTGATTTCAGAGGCAGAGCCAGCTTGCATGGCCTCAGGCTGGGTCCCTGGAGTGTCCAAGGCCAGGCTGGGGCAGTTGGAGGCGTCCCTGCCATGGCAGGGGTGGCACTGATGGGATTTCAGGTGCCTCCAAACCATTCCAGGATCCCCTGATGCCATGATCAGGTAAAACCGCTCTCAAACACCTGCAGATGAAGAATTCCCTGCCCGTTTCTCCACTTCATCACCCCTTGCATTCTCCAGATGAAGAATTCCCTGCCCCTCTCATCGTTTCACAGAGAATTCTGGCAGAGTGGGGATGGCTCCTCTGCACACACAAAGCTGCTTTTCTCCTCCTTTCAGTGAACAAACCCGCTCTGGGTGAGCCCCTTCTTCCCCTGGGTGCTCCAAGGAAGCACCAAAAGCACTTTTGAACCTTGATTCTCGTTTGAGACGTTCTCCTCACACGCCCCAGCCATGGGTGGAAAGCAGAGCACTGCACCCACAGCACCAGCCCGGAGGCTGAAGATGGAAAAAAAAAAAAAAATTCCACATTCCATCTAAACAAGCTCATTAATAAACCAAATTCCAAGTTGGAAGGGGCTGGGATCGTGGCAGGATGGGATTTAAGGTCCTTTCCAACCCAAACCAATGGGATTTTACAAGGAATTCTGTAAAATTGGAGGCAAGAGGAGCCCTGCAGGTGTTGGTGGAGCTCAGGTTTATTCCAGGTGACTCCTGCCTGCTGTGCTGAGCTCCCAGCTCTGTCTGGAGGCAGAAGGAGCAGCCAGGAATTCCCAAATCCCCTCGGGTGGAGGAAGGACTTTGCTGATTAAACCAATTTCAGTTCCCGCCATGAACAATCACAAAGCTCCTCGTGGGCCCAGAGGCTGGGACTTCACTGGAAACACTTCAAGGTGATTTTCCTTTTCTTTTTTTTCTTTTTTTTTAATGGATTTAGAGGGAAATTCGTCAGCTTTCCACCCAGAGTGTGACCCACGCTGGCACCGCAAGGGAAGTTTGCAATTATTCAACAATTAAGTGGATAAAATGTTGAATGGTCAAAATCCAGCTCTAGAAAGAGTTTGTGCATCAAAAACCGTCCAAAAATACTGCTGGGATGGGGAAGATGGATGTGGGAGAGAAGGAATGCCAATCTCCTTTCACGAGGGATCCGCACCAGGATGGAATTTGCTTTTTGGTTCTTTCATTCCTCCCCAAACCCACTCTGTCTGTGTTGTCAGGAAAAAACAAATACAGAATGAGCAGATCCTACAATGAAACTTCACCTTTTTCCAAGTAATTCCTTCAGAGCAAGGGAATTTCAGCTGGGAAAAGGACAGATCCCAAATTTCCCTTCATGAGATGGAGGTGGGCAGTTGTTTCCATACAAAAAAAAATCAATTTTTAACTTCTTGGAAGAGATTTTTGGTTTTGTTTTGTTTCAAAAAGTGCACTTTGTGATGGAGCACTCCAGGTGGTGTGCAGTAGATTTTAATTTTTCACAGTTTTATAAGCATGTAAAGTTTATGTTCATGGATGGATGGATGGATGGATGGACACACGGATAAAGTTTTTATGTCTTTTAACACAGAGAAGAACCTGCAGCCCCATCAAGGAGAAATCAGAAATGTCAAAAGTGCATTTTGTAGCAGAAAAAAAAAAAATTATTATTATTATTAACTTATTTCAACCAGTTGATTGCAAAGCAAAAAGCTACAAATTCTTGGACAAAAACACCAAAAAAAAGAAAATGTCCCCGTCCCAAAGGTGGAGTGACAAATCTCAGCTGGATGGGGAGAAATCTGCGCTGCTGCTGCTGGTGGAAGTGCATTTCCAGCAGAACTTTGACCAGTATATAAATATATAAATATGTTTAAAGGAGAAAATGAAATAAACTCATCCCTTTAGCAATACTGCTGGACTGCTCAGTGCCCCCAGCGTGCACCAGGCCCCGTTCCTGCCTCAGAAAATCATCCCTGGAGGACCAAGATCATCATTTCTCAATTCCCTGGATTACATTGAGCACTTTCTGGCCTGATTTGACTTTTCCTGAGATTTTTCTCCCATGGGAAGTCGCATTTTAGCTGCAGAAAAAGTTCTTTTATGCCCACATTCACCAAATCCTGGTGTTTTCACTCGCTGTGTGTTTAATGGCAGGACCTCAATTCGCTCCACATCAGCCTGAAAAATCCAATTTCTTCCTGTGCAGAGCAGGAATTCCCTTCCCCTCTCCTGGAGGATTTATCCTCAGCTCCAGAAACTCCAATTTTCCGCTTTTTTCCCACCCATTTTTGGGGCTGACCATGAGTTTTTGTTGTGGTTCACAAGGAAGGCACAGGAACCAAGGCTGGATTCCAGGGCAGGAATTCATCCCAATCCTTTTATCCAGGGCTGTGCAAATGTCAGTGGATATTTAGAGATTCCCTCATGGTTATTTTTCCATCTTTATTCCCCACAGAGGTGCAGAAAAAAGGTTTTAAAGGAGACAAATCCTCTTTTTTAGATGATTTCAAAAAGCCAGGAGTCAAGGAAGGGCTGGGATGGGCCTGGAGCAGGAGAAAGGGACAAAAAACCCGCAAAAAGCACATTTTTCTCTTTTCTATTTCCTTCTTTCCTTCCTCCCTGGCAGCCAGAAACTCAGCAGATTTTGGTAAAAAAGCGGAGTTGAGAACTCCCCATGACAATAAACCCACAATCCCAGGGTTTTATATTTTTTTTTTCCTTTTTTTTTTGTTCCTTTCCAGCCCAACCCCACCTGTACAAACGTGTGAAATGTCATTTTCTGCAGTGGTTGTAATTAGGTGGTTTGTGCTAGCAGACTCTTCATCTGTACCCCGAGTTTTGCTTTGTATTATTCCATAAATTCTGTGGATATTCTATTAAAATGAGACTAATCCTTCAGCCAACCCTTCCTTCTGTCAAGTAGATTTTATTTAGGATTTGGCTTCATGTGGAAAATATGAGGGAAATTCGTCGCTTGGATGTTGTTCCCTTGAAGAAAGGCATTCAAAGGAAATTCTGACGCTGCAAAATTCCAAGTGTTTTTGCTAAAATAGCTCCTGTGGAATTAAAAAAAAAAAACAAAAACAAAAACTCGGAATTTAAAAAAAAAAACCAAACCAAACTTGGAATTTAAATTTGTCCCTGTGTAGAATTAAAAAAAAAAAAACAACTAAACAACATGGAATTTACATTTGGCCTTGTGTAGAATTTTTAAAAAACAATACAAAACTTTGGAATTTATATTTGTACCTGTGTAGAATTTAAAAAATAAACCCTAGAAACTTGGAATTTTCACTTGGCCCTGTGTAGAATTAAAAAAAAAAAACAACAAAAAACAAAAACCACTTGGAATTTAAATTTGGCCCTATGTGGAATTAAAAAACAACAAACCACACACCAAAAAAACTTGGAATTTACATTTGGCCCTGTGTGGAATTAAAACAAAACAAAACAAAAACTTAGAATTTAAATTTGACCCTGTGTGGCATTTAAAAAAAAAAAAAACACCTTGGAATTTACATTTGGCCCTGTGTGGAATTTAATAAAAAAAATCTTTTTCAACTTCAACCTGACTTTTTCAGCTGAGTGAAAATCCCATTTTGCCACCTCCTCAGCGCTGGAATCTCCTGTCTCTGAGGGGGAATCTCTCCTCCCACAGGCTCCTGACACTGCCTGGGGCTCATTGCACACGGAATATCACAGAATATTCCCTGGGCTCCCATCCTGGCTGCTCTCCAGACACAAATCCAAACCCCCAGCTGCAGATAATGAGGATTTCTCCCAAAAGGAAGGGGCGAGGCTCATCCTGGCTCGTTCCATCCATCCAAAGAGGAGCTGTGGTTTGTGTCAGCTCCGTTTGACCCCTCGGGATCATTTCTGGGGTGATTGCACCTGCCTGGGGCTGAGTCACTGTGGGGAAGGCTCCTGTCTGCACTGACACAGAATCAAATAATTCAGTGAATATTCACTTTTACACTGCTCCATCTCCCAGGATTCAGTGAATCACAGCCAAGGGGAGGAAAACAAAGTGATGATGCGAGAGGAGAAAGGGCTGGAACATTCCCTCCCTTTCCAGCACACGCTTGGATCTCTCACTTGGCGCCTTGGGTGAACTTCTGGGCATGTTTGTGGCTTTCTGCGGACTCCACCTTTTGTTCAGCAATCCCAGAGGGTTTTCCAAAGGCTCCTGGAGCTCTGGCAGGGCTGGAGTTGTGCCCATGCCCTGGGGAGCCTGGCAGTGCCCACCACCCCTGGGGGAAGAGCCTTTCCTTGATCTCCATCCCAAACCCCTGAACCTTTCCTGATCTCCATCCCAAACCCCTGAACCTTTCCTTGATCTCCATCCCAAATCCCAGAACCTTTCCCTGATCTCCATCCCAAACCCCTGAACCTTTCCCTGATCTCCATCCCAAACCCCTGAACCTTTCCTGATCTCCATCCCAAACCCCTGAACCTTTCCCTGATTCCATCCCAAACCCCCTGAACCTTTCCTGGGATCCATCCCAAATCCCAGAACCTTTCCTGATCTCCATCCCAAACCCCTGAACCTTTCCTGATCTCCATCCCAAATCCCAGAACCTTTCCTGATCTCCATCCCACCCAAACCCCTGAACCTTTCCCTGCTGTCCATCCCAAATCCCAGAACCTTTCCTGATCTCCATCCCAAATCCCAGAACCTTTCCTGATTCCATCCCAAACCCCCTGAACCTTTCCTGGGATCCATCCCAAACCCCTGAACCTTTCCTGATCTCCATCCTAAGTCCTTGAACCTTTCCCCGATCTCCAACCCAAATCCCTGAACCTCTCCTCGCGTCCATCCCAAATCCCTGGCACAGCCCCAGCCCTTCCTGGGCTCTGTCCCTGCCCAGTGAGGTCCCTCCTCCCCTCCAGGACCCTTTTCCAGGCTGATCCCCCTTCCCAAAGCAGCGACACCCCGGTTATTTCCTCCTCCCCAGCCCTGCCTTGCGCAGACTCCCCATGTGACATCTCCCACAGGACCTGCTGGCCCCGGGAATGTCACCCTGCTGCTGGCAGCTCCTGGCTGGCAGCCACCAGGAGGAGATGCCAGCACTTAAACCTCACTCTAATTAACTCTGCTATTCCACTTCCCTCGTTTTCCGCCTCCTGAGCTGCTGCAGTCCCTGGTTCAGGGTGAATTCTCCTCTCTTGCTGGTTCTGCTTCCCTTCGGGGAGCTCCCCAGCCCTGAGCCACCCAACTCCCCCAGAGTTCTGGGAGGAACAAACAACGCCAAATTTCACCAATCCCAAGTGAAAATAATTCCCATTTCTCGCCTCTGACGTCCCCTCCAGGCAGGAGGAACCTTGGTGTAACCTTGCTCATCCCATAAACAATGTCTCATGATTAGTGGAGGATTAAAATCGCGAATTAAAGCTGCAGAAGAAATGAGTCACATTCTGCAGCAGAAAGGGCGCCCAGGAACTCAACAATCCAGGGGAATCATTCCCCCCATGGCTCCAGGATTATTAAACTGCCTGCTGCTAAATTTAGCCAAGTTTGAACAAAGAATATTAACGTGAGCTTTCAGTAAACATTAGTATTCTAAAAATAACGCTGGGAGAGGGAACATTGCCTGTCTTTGATTCAGACTCCCTGGTGAATGGCATTTGTATGAGTAAAGTGTCAGGCAGATAACGTATCTCTGCCACAAACAAACCCCAAAAAAAGGAACTTTCAGATGACCCACGAGCAGCTCGCCAGAAATGGGGGCTAAAAAAAGCCTTTCCGAGCGTTGCCGTTTGCATAACTCTCCTTTTTCTTTTAGATTTTTTATGGTTTGGGTGAAGTTTGCTGCAGCTGGGCAGCGTTGAGGTGGGTTTTGCTGGGAAGGAAGGAAGGAAGGAAGGAAGGAAGGAAGGCAGGAATGGGATCTCCAAATACAGGCAGGCACATCCCTCCCGGGCCAGGCAGGAATTTGGGAATTCGAGCTATGAGGGTGAATTCCAGCTCCCAGCGTAGCTGGGGTGTGAGCAGGAATAGGGGAGAGAGAAAAATCACCCCTAAAAACAAACTGGGGAAAGGGGAGCACTGAGGGGCTGGGGAAAAAAAAGTTTAAAAATGAGATTTTATACTGAGGAAAAGGAGCTTTTACACTGAGAAGTGAGTTTTTTCAGAGAGGAGAAATGAGCTTTTAAATGAGGAGAAATGGGCCTTACACTGAGAAGAAGGGAGCTTTTAAATGAGGAGAAATGAGCCTTTACACTGAGGAAAAATGAGCTTTTACAGTGAGGAAAAGGAGCTTTTAAATGAGCTTTTACACTGAGGAAAAGGAGCTTTTACAGTGAGGAGAAAAGAGCTTTTACACCAAGGAGAAAAGAGCTTTTACAGTGAGGAAAAGGAGCTTTTAAATGAGAAGAAATGAGTTTTACACCGACAGAAATGGGGTTTGAGCTTCAAAAACCCCCAAGAGCAGCCACAGCCGTGTCCTTCGATCCTCCCGTTCCCAGGAGAAACAGAAATGTTGAAATTCCACGTGGAGATAGTGGGACACTGCTCTGATTCCCTGATCCCAAACAATCCAATCCTGCTGCTCCCGTCCCAATTGCTGTCTGCTTCCAGCACTAAAAATTCATTGTTTCTTTTCATACACCAAAAATTCATTGTTTCTTTTCATACACCAAAAATTCATTGTTTCTTTTCATACGCCAAAAATTCATTGTTTCTTCTGATACAACTTTGGGCCAAAAAGTCTCATTTTTTTTTTCCAAGGGTAAAATCCTCACCTGTATTCCCGAGCAGGTAAATCCAGCTGGGACCAAATTTCAAAGCCACAAATTTCAAAACCACAAATTTCACCCACTGGGATGGAATTTCCCAAAACTATTTGGATCAGCAGGTCTGCGGAGCAAAGAGAACTGGAGCAGAGGTGGCCGGGTCCGGTGACCCCTCGGAACTTTGACACAATTTTGGAGCCTCTTGGTTTCTTTTTCCCTTCTCTTGAGGTCAAACGCAGTAAAATCATCCCTGGAGTTGGGTTTCTTGACCCAGACAACTTCCTGCTTCAGGGATGGGTGAGAAGAGCAATAAAAAATTTTGAGTAGGAGCTAATTTGAGGATAATTTATCATTTCTTTACCTTTGTCAGCTGAGGGGGTGATGTGGGGACACCCTGCAAAGGCCATTCAATTTCCCTGGGTTTGCTCAAACTCAGAAATCCAAGCTCCAGACTCCTCTGGAATTATCATTTTACCCTGGAGTTGATGGTGAAAGTACAACGAACAACCAAATTACTTATCAATATTTATTATTTAATAGTATTATTATAATAGTTATAGTATATGTTATATTATAATATCATTTATATTATATTATATTATATTATATTATATTATATTATATTATATTATATTATATTATATTATATTATATTATATTATATTATATTATATTATATTATATTATATTATATTACATTATATTATATTATATTATATTACATTATATTATATTATATTATATTATATCATATCATATCATATCATATTATAAAAGTATACATAATATTATATATTATATATTGTATATCATACATAATATATTTAAAATTACATTTATTTTTATTATATTATTATTTACTATTTATTGTTTAGTAATATTATTTATTAATATTTCCCCTCATAACAAGAACAATGGGAACACTGGAATTAAGACTGGAAAAGCTCATTTGCTGTATTCCCATCCATAAATTCACCAGGTTCTACCTTAAACCTGATTTCTTTTCTTGCCTTCAATATCTTCCCTGTAAAACCTACAGAATCGTGACCTCTGGCAGTTAAAATTTCCCTAATTTGCAGTTCATGTTTATTCATGAGCAGCTCATTTTAGCACTTGGCCTTGGCCTGGTGGCTGAGGAGCAGAAACATCTTTGAAGAGAAAAATAACATTTTTTATTTTTATTTTAGCTCAACAGACACAGCTGGGCTCAGACAAAGGAAGTTTGAGGCCACAAACCTCTTCTTCATGCCTGAAAGAGAAAATTTGAAATTAAACACAGCTCAGGAGCAGGTCTGAATAAAAGTTAATGGTGTCAAAATAATTTGAGGAAAAGTATTGAAAATATATATATGTGTGTATATATATGTGTATATATATATATACCCATATAAATAAATTTTTTTCCTTCAGAAACTTCCCTTGGAATCCTGGATATTTGGATTTTACACTGTAAAAGCTGAAGACCCCCAGGGTAAAATGTCAGACAGGACCCCAAATACTCAAATTTGGTGTCACTGGTTTTTTTACCATCCCTTTACAGTTCGCTGTAGGAACCTTTAATATTTTTAACAGTGACCTTTTAATCCTGCCACACTGTGGTTTTACAAAAAGGAAGAACAAGGCAAGATATTATTTAAAAATGCACATTATAAACTTCAAAAAATATTGTTGGAAAGCCTGACACTGCTCCGAGAACCCCAATTAAGAAACATCTGGAATAATTCAAATTAAAGCACAGGTTCCACAAGGTGCAGAGTTAACTTACCTTAAAAAGCCTTATTTTATGTGAGTTTACTGGGGAGGAGGAGGCTCTCTGGAGAGATAATAGTTTAGGAATTTGTGTCTATTTACAAAAAATAAATTGCTCCAAAAATTCCTCGTAAAGAGACATTCCAGGAAGATTCACTCCACATTCCTTTCTCTGAACAGCTGGACTGAAAAGGAAAAAAAAAAACCTAAAAAATTTAAATGTAATTCCTCCTTTTTTTTTATTTCCCAGGAGTTTAGAGAAAAATTCCTTCCCTGGATGAGTTTGAAATAATCAGATTTTTGGGGAATTGGGGAATAAAGGAAGGGAGAGAGCAAGGGAAAAATCCCGACTTAATTATTTCCTCTGTGGCTCCCCGGGATGGCGGCAGGGTGACATTTCCACCTGCCCCATGACTAATTTAGGAAAAGGAAGAGCTGGCCAAAAAGTTATTTTTGGCCACCACGGCGACGGGGCCAGCGAGGGAGAGGGACAGGTGCAGGGCCAGAGTGTGACATGGGGGTGGCATGAGCCCCCCAAAAAGGGGACATCGCAGGGTGGGGCTGAAATTCCCCCAAAATGGGACTTCGTGGGGTGGAATTCCAACAAAAATGTGATTTTTGGAGGGGGTTGAAGCCTCCCTTCCCCCCCCCCCCCAAAAAAAAAAAAATGTGGAATTAGAGGGTTGGAGCAGCCCAAGGTGTGACTTGAAGGGTTGGCTGAAATCCTCCTAAATTGGGGCACTTGTGGGGTTGAACACCCTAAAAATGGGACACTGAAGGGTGGGCGGAAAAGCCGCTAAAATGTGACATTGGGGGGGTGGGCTGGATCCCCCCAAAATGTGACATTTGGGGGTTAAAACCCCTCTAAGATATGACATTGTCAAGTTGAAATTGCCCATAAAGCGACATTGGGGGGTTAAACCCCATAAAATGTGACACTTTGGGGTTCAAACTGCCCAAAAAACGACACTGGGGGGTTGAACCCCCCTAAAATGTGACATTGGGGTATGAACCCCTCCCCAAAATGTAACATTGAGGGGTTGAAACTCCCCTAAAATGTGACATTGAGGGGTTAAACCCCCCCAAAATGTGACACTGAGGGGTGCAACCCCCAAAAGTGACATTGAGGGGGTGAACCCCCCAAAAAGTGACACTGAGGAGGTTCAACCCCCAAAATGAATGAACCCTAATTGACCGGGGGTTAATCCCCCAAAATGTGACACTGAGGGGGTGAACCCCCCAAAAAGTGACATTGAGGGGGTGAACCCCCCCTAAATGTGACCCTGAGGGGTTAATACCCCCAAAATGTGACATTGAGGGGTTAATCCCCCCAAACTGTGACACTGAGGGGGTGAACCCCCCCAAACTGTGACACTGAGGGATTGAACCCCCCAAAATGTGACACTGAGGTATTCAATCCCCCTAAAATGTGACACTGAGGGGTTGAATGCCCTCAAAATGCGACACTGAGGTATTCAAACCCCCCCAAAATCTGACACTGAGGGGGTGAACCCCTCCAAAATGCGACATTAAGGGGTGAACCCCCCAGAAAGTGACATTGGGGGGTTCGACTCCTCCAAAAAGTGACATTGAGGGGTTGAAGCCCCCCCAAAAAGTGACATTGAGGCTTGGCCGGCCCTGCCCCGAACGTGACATCGCGGCTCATGACGGTCACAGGGCTCCTGCGGGGCGGGGACACGGCCCTATAAATCCGCCCCAAAAGCGCCTTTTCCTCAATGAAAGGCTCGGGGAGGCAGAGCAGAGCCAGGGGAAAGGAAGGAACACGGACAGCGGGGTTTTTGTTCCGCTTTAAGTTCTTTTACCCTCCCCAATTTTATTTTTTTTTCCCCCCTCCCTCGCCACATTCCGGCTCAAGAGGCGACTCGGCAAAATGAAATATATTATAGGCATCGGAGGGTAAGTCCTTGCTAAAAATCTGGCTTGTTTTATGGTTTTTTCTGGTTTAATTTTTGGGGGTTATTTATCTGGGGTATAGGATTTGAGATATTTGAGGATATTCGGGATATAGGATTTGAGAGATGATGCAACTTGATGCGTGTTAATTCGTCGTGCTTAAAGACAGCAGGGTGTATTTAAGACACACTTTGAAGACATCCACTTTTATATATTCTTTAATATATATCTTAATATATACTTTTAGATGTGCTTTTATTTGATATATCCTTTTATATATTTTATAGGATTTAAAGAATGGATGCTGCCTCAACGGAGGGCAGCACATCCTTTCATACAGACTTATCTATATACATTTTATATATATTTTTAATACTTATTTGTCTTATATACATATTTATATATACAAATTTTATACTTACATGTTTATATATTTTTAGAGATACTTTCATCCACAGTTTTATTTATCCTTTTATAGTTTTAACAGGAGGGATGCTGAGATGGCAAAAACACTCTCTCAAGTAAATTTAGAGGCCAGATAGACCAAGAAAATTATTTTTAAAATTTCTCTGAAAGACGAAGAGGGGGAAAATCCCGTTTCTAATAAGATGGGGCGGTGGTGTATAAAGGGCATTGATTTTAATTTTAAAAGCAGGATTTAAGGTGTGCTCGTGTTGGGACGGGGTGAGAGTACGGCGGGAAAGTTCCGGAAATGGAATAGTGAAGGGTAATATGGGTTATTAGAATGATAATATATCAATAATATGCGACTGAGGGATTTATACAGCCTTGGGATTAAAAAAAAAAAGGAGGAGGAGTTAAGTTATTCAGGGCTTTTACATTAAATGGGTTATGGGGCGTATGAGGGCAGCGAGGCCGCTCCATCTTGAGCAGCGGGGCCGCGGTTGTGAGGGACCGGCCATGGCGGCCCTTCAGGGGCTCGGGCTGTGAAGGACCGGCCATGGCGGCCCCGCCCGCGCGCGCCCCTCAGCGCCGCCGCTGCGCGCGCGCGGGAACCGGCGGGGCCGTTACACGCGGCCGAGCGCGCGCGCGCGCGGGGCGCTGGAAGGGGCGGGACCGGGAGGGGCGGTGACAGCCAATCGGCAGCCGGGGAAAAGGCGGGGCTGGGGGGGAGTGGTGGTCGCAGCCAATCGGCGAGCGGCGCGGGGGGGGCGGGAAATTCAAACGGGGGGCGAGCGGGGTTGGGGACCCTGAGGGTCAATTCCTGGGTCCCCTCAGGGGATCGCGCCGCCGGACAGGGTTCGGATCCCTCAGGGTCAATTCCTGGGTCCCCTCAGGGGCTCGGGTTCCCCTCACGGGATCGCGCCGCCGGGCAGGGTTCGGATCCCTCAGGGTCAATTCCTGGGTCCCCTCAGGGGCTCCGGTCCCCTCAGGGCTCCCGCCGCCGGGCGGGGTTCGGATCCCTCACGGCTCGGCTCCTTCAGCGGTGTCTGCCCCGCCGCGGGTCCCCGTGGCTCCCAGACCGGTTCTAATGCGATTCTTCCCGCTCCGTGCAGGGTCACCAATGGTGGCAAAACCACCTTGACCAACAGGCTCGTCAAGGCGCTCCCCAACTGCTGCGTGGTCCATCAGGATGATTTCTTCAAGGTGAGTCTCCTCTTCCTTGCAGCGTTGGTTGTACATGCAGGGCAAGTCAGTTTAGACAGCTTAGGAGCCAGAAGCTTTCAGGTTTTGTGGGGGTTTTTATATATATATATTTGATTTTTAAATGACTGGGCAGGTGGGAAGTTCCTGACCTTTACAAATGCCACAGGAGCCTTTATATGTTAACAACAGATTTAAATTTAGTACTGAATTCAGGCAGAGGTTATTTACTGTGCTCTGCATGAATGATTTTCTCCATATTGGGATTTCCCACGTTATTTTACTAAATTAAGAATGAGACTGCTAAATTATGCTTTAACATTTAAGCACCTCCTATGCTGGTTTAAATATGGAAAGGGGGTTTTATGGGGGAACTTTGATAGTTCTGTATCAGAACCCAATTAAAATATTGAAGAGATTAATGCAGAGATTCACTGCCCTCTGCCTGGAGTGCAGAATGTTCCTAAACCCTGCACGTTTCATGGCAAGGAGGATATCCCTGGACCCCACCACCCGTGGAAGTCCAAGAGATGTGGGAATGGACTTGGAGCAGTTGTGGGTCATCCCCAAAGATGAAGTGCTCCAGCCCCAGCCTCATGTGCTCAGTCTGTGCTGCACAGATTTGATCGCTTAGGAGCCCTTGGGGGAGGCATTCTCTTTGATTTTCCATAAAAATCTGTAACTTCTCTTTTGAATGAATGCCAGCATGAGGAAAGCAGTAACTGAACAACCAAAGTGCTGCTATACCCACCTGCATTTTTATTAGAGGAGTTCAAATACCTACTCTTTGAAAAACCCATACATTCTAGCACTTATTTAACTGTATCATCACTTTAAAACTCCCGTATGATTCACAAACAATGCCCTGTAGTATTTTACCAATTAACAAACAAGCGATTAACGTAAAAATCTTAATCCAGAGTGGTTTGATTGAGCCAAGGGAACTTCCCAGAGCTCTGGGGGTTGGGGCAAGCTGGGAATGTGGATGTCCCTGCAGGCCCAGCTGGGGCTGTGGCTGGCAGTGCCCAGGGGTGGTTGTGTGGCAGTAGTGGCCAGGTGCTGGTGGCATCGGAGGGAACTGATCCCGCTGAGGTTGCAGCAATGTTTTATTGCTCACTATATTTCAGCCACAAGATCAAATAGAAGTCGGGGAAGACGGCTTTAAGCAGTGGGATGGTAAGAGCAGTGTTCCCTATAGGATGCAGTAATGTATATTCTTTTCCTAAGTATTTCTCTTTTTTTCGTTATTAAAAGCTTTAACAGTAAATTTCCGTAATTGTAACTTTACCGAGCTCAATCTATTTTATACTTTGGAGCCCGTGGTGTGTGATGGTGTTTGATGGTGTCCCTTTTTCCCACCCACCCCCTTTCTCCTGACCAGTGTTGGATTCTCTGGATATGGAGGCCCTGGTGAGCACAGTGCGGGCCTGGATTGAGAACCCAGTGAAGTTTGCCCGTTCGCACGGGGTGAATGTCACACCTGGCTCTAGAGAGCCAACCTCCCAAGATATCCATATATTGGTCATTGAAGGCTTCCTGCTTTATAATTACAAGTAAGGTTTGGAGAACTCTTCATGGTTTGCCAGGGAAGATCCTTAAATCCCTCGTGCCAGAGCTAAAAACTCCTTTTTACTAATTTCCCCTTCCTGCCTTGTTCTGTATTCTCACCCTGGAGAGTTCCCTGCTGAAAAATGTAAAATTAACTCCTAAATGTAGAAGTGAGGTGAATTTAAGGTTCTGATTTGGGGCACAGCCTTGAACTCCAGGGGAGTTGCAGAGCAGGATTTTTGCAGGCTTCCCCTCATCCTCCCACCTTGGTGAGAACAAGGCAATAATCCATTCACTGCCTGGAATCTCTGCTGGAATTCAGGAACAGTTCTCTCCCGGGCTTGCTCAGCACTGACTGCACTGAGCTCAGTGAGAGGAGCAAGCTGTGGCAGAGATGAAACCCCTGAGTTTTTGTGGAGGACCATGGAATCCCACAAGGGTTTGGAAGGGACCTTAAAGCCCGCCCAGCCTGGCCTTGGACACTTCTATGAACATGAGCTGAGCTGTCCATGAACAAAAGCTGTCCCAGATTTTGCTGCAAACTGATTTTAGAACGATCTAGGAAGAGCCAGGGTTCCCAGCCCCGTGCCTGATCCTCCACAGGATCCCCTCTGCTCCCCCTCAGGACCAGTGGTTGGTGTTTGGGTGGGAAAGTCCCTGCTTGGGCCATTCTGCCCTTCAGAAACAAGCTTTCCATGGGTTGTCTTCAACAGACACAAATCCCATAGAGGCAGAGAGATTTTTGTGGTGTCTGTGGTGATTTCATGCTTTTTGCTGTTATTAAAAGTGAGATCTCCACGTTCTGTCCTTATCCCCTCCCCAGACCTCTGATCGAGCTGTTTGACCTTCGCTACTACCTGGCAGTGCCCTACGACGAGTGCAAGAGGAGGAGGAGGTGAGAACATTGCTGGGTGTGCATCCTGTCCTGCCCTCCTGTCCTTCACACTGCTCGTGGCCATGGAGTCATGGAGGGGTTGGGGTTGGAAGGACCTTAAAGGTCCTTAAAGGTCATCTCATGCCAGCCCTGCCATGGCAGGGACACCTCCCACCACCCCAGGCTGGCCTTGGGCACTGCCAGGGATGGACATTGACAGTTCTGGGATGTGCTGGTGCCATGAGTTGGATTAGAGTGGGAAATTGGACCAGAAGGGGAGGAAGGGAGTTCGATGTGGTCAGCTTGGAATGACAGGCTGGGGTTGGAGAAGACCTGAGATGGAGTCCAGCCATGAACCCTTCACCACTGACCACGTCCCCAAGTGCCCAAATACAGCCATGGGGACTCCACCACTGCCTGGGCAGCCTGTGCTGATCCCTCACAACCCTTTCCGTGAGAATTTCTTTTCCCAACACCCCAGCTGCAGCCAGGCCCCCCTCGCTGACATCCCTTCTCCATGCTGTTATTCCAGTACACGGAATTACACCGTGCCCGACCCGCCGGGGCTCTTCGACGGCCACGTCTGGCCCATGTACCTCAAACACAGGAAGGAGATGGAGGACTCTGGGGTGGATGTGGGTAAGTGTTCCCCAAACACAAATCCTTCCGTCCTGGCACTGGGATTTAAGGAATTGGGTGATTTCATTCGAGGAAGCTTCCACTGTGATGATGCAGGGTGATATTTTTACTCCCAAGTTGTAATCCTGGCCTATTTTGGATAAATACTGGCAGTTTTAGAGCTAAGAACTTCTCCCCTTTGCTTTGTACCCTTAAGGACTCAGAGGGGACAAAAAAGTCCAAAAGAAAAAGAAGGGATTTATAATGGATAAGGATTTCACAGGCTATTGTATTTTCAGGATGGTTCTGTTTTTCTAGGTTGTCCTTTGGGTCAATAAAATATGAAATATTTAAAAACTAATCTCCCAAAGTCTTATTCTGATGGGAAGCCCAGCCTGATTCCTCCTTTTCTCTCCCAGTTTATTTAGATGGCCTGAAGTCCAGGGATGAACTCTACAACCAAGTGTTTGAAGATATTCACAACAAGCTCCTAAACTGCTCATAGGTAACTAAAATCCAGAGGGTGGAGGATGAGGGATTGTTCTGGGGAATTTCACAGCTTGGAGCTCACCCTTCTTCCCTTCCTCCTTTCCAGGGTTGGGAGGATCCCAAAGATCCGTGTACAGCGATGTAAATAATACTTGGAAGTGGGAATGGGAATTTGTGTGAACTCCTCTCCCACTGCCCTTTGGCAAGTCCCTTCTGTATATAATTGAAAACTGAGGATAACTTATTCCCACCACATGGACAGGATGGCCTCGGTGGGGTTTATTTTTTAATTATTTTATATTCCACTGGCTTACAGAGAAGCTGGAAACAGCATTTTTATAGCAGAGCAAGTAGAGCTGTGCTGGGAAAACGAGAGAGCTCCTGCAGACAGAAAGGCTTTGTGCAAGGCTTGTTTGTAACATCATCAACTCAGTAAAAATCCACTTCAGTCTCCTTTTGGGGTCCTGATATAATTCATCACTCAGCTTTATTGCAATAAAAATGGGTGTGAAGCTCACCCAAAACACAACAACAGCCCCTTTTTCCTGGGTGTTCGGAATTCCAGCCCTGGGTGGCCTCAAAGCTCCTTCCACGTGTCACTGCTTGGGTTTGGGTGCTCACATGGCCCCAGCCAGGTGGGAATGGCTCCGTTTGTGAATTTAAATCCATGAGGTGAAGTGGGGGATTTCTCAGGGAATGAGAAAGGAGAACTGGGCTTCCCTACGAGCCATTTCAGGCATTAAAGCTAAAACAGCATCCAAATTTCAGCCTGAGAGGGGCAGTGCCAGGCAGTGCCATCCCTGAATGTGTGTGGGGCCTGCCCGTACAACACCTGGGGGATGAGCACAGGCAGCTCTCAGCACTGAAATAACTTGGCTTGGGGGTCCCTTCCTAAGATTTTGGGGCCTGAATTAGAAACTGCTCTGGAAAAGCAGCTGCTTTGGATTAATTAATTTCAGTTAATGAGGGGTCACCAAAAACCCACCAAGGGGGGGCTTTCAGCAGCCCGAGGGGAAACAGATCCATCGCCTTGTCCTTATCCCACTCTGATGATTTCCCAGTTGTCCCAGGCAGGGATGGCATAGCCAGAAAGGGATCTGGGCACACCCACCCCACTGTGATGGCAGTGTCCCCGGGCAGGGACAGCCTGCTGTGACCTGTCACCCTGGGGAGCACTGCCCAGAGCTCAGCAGATGCCAGGGGATGCAGCCGTGGGCTTTCCCTGTGCCTGCACCGGTTGGTTTAAGCTGCACAAAAACGTTTGGGGTTTGTGAAGACTTATAAGGGAAAAGCCCTCGCTCCCACCCCCTGCCAAACTCTGGGAAGCAGAAATGGGAGCCTAAAAAAGGCATTTTGGTGTCTGTCCACAGAGGAGGAAACGTCACGGGGGGTGGCAGCTCCAGCTGCTAAGAGGGGGCTGGAGCAGAACATCCTGGTAACGTCACAGCGCTGGAACCCCCTGGGGCAGCACAGCCCGTTCCCGAGCTCCTGCAGGCCTCAGGATTAGGAGACTCGTGAATCACACCCCAAATTCTGCTTTTTTAGAGCTATTTTGGTGTCATTTCATGCATCCACGTGAGTGAGATCCCCCTGCTGCTCCAGGGCCGGGGTGAATGACCGGTGACTTCCAAGAGCCTTTTGGGAGTGTGAAACCCAAAGCCTGGGCAGGAAGAGAATCCAGGAAATGTTTCTCACTATGTGCCCTTTGCCCAGCTCAGGAACAGCCGGGACTATAGGATTTCCATACATCCTTTCACCCACTGCCTCTGCAGGCAGAGCTGGGGCTGCCCCAGATCCACACGGAGTGCCTGGATGGGCACCCTGAGGGCCCCCAGGTGTCCCCTCACTCACGTGGCCAGGGCTGGTGGCCGTGCTGGACACTGGGACAGCCCCGGTCACGCCACCTCCCCTGGGAGCCAAGTGCCTTGGCAGGGAACACCGGGGCAGATTAAATTATCTCAGGTCCACGTGTCCCATGCATGGGGGTGAAACCTACACCTGCTGGAACGTCAGCAGGGACAGGGACATGGGGCACAGCCCCCCTGATCCCCAGGGAGCCATAGGGGACACAGAAGAGTGACAAATAAACCCTAAATGGAGCAAATCCCCTGGGCCTGGAGCTGAGCTGGAGGTGAACCCCTGGTCAGCCAGGGGGACGCCTGCGATCCACTGGCATTTGCCTGGTGATTCCCCCGGATCAAATTCTGCTGCATCTTGGCTCCAGGGGGCCGCAGGCAGTCGGAAAGCCCGCGGTGCTCCCGGGGGAAACGTGCTCCCTGCTCTGGTGTTCTCTGGAATGTGAGAACGCTTTGGGACCTGGCTCCCCCTGTCCCCAGGAGTGAGGGATGTCAGGCAAGAGGAGCTGGGGGCTCCCCCAGCCTGGGAACACCCCAGAAACCACCCCCAGCCCTCCCTCCGTGCCCACAGCGAGCTCACCCACCAGCACTGGGTCTCATAAGGAATAAAATGCATTTTCCCCCCCAAAATTAAGGAAGTCCCTCTGGGATGGGAGCGCAGTGGGGGAGTTGTCACCACAGGGCACATCCTTATCGCCCTCCCAGGCCCTGTCCCACTATGGCAGGAGCTGAGGCAGCCGTCCCACTACACAGAAACCTTTATTGTGGGAAAAGGGGAGCCAGGGCTGGGACAGGGGGACAAGGGGTGCAGCACCCTGGGGGAAAAGTGGGGTGCAGGGGGGCTGTGGAGCGTGAGGCCACGCAGGGATCAGTCCTTGGTCCCAGCCCATGCGTGGCTGCTGCTGCAGTGCAGAGGGGAGCTCTGCCCACCAACCCCTCCACGGGGCACTGGGGCATCTCAGGGACCCGGGTGACAGCGGGGGACAAACGTCCTGGGGAGCGCAGGGACACGAGCCAGGCAGGAGCTGCACGTGGGAAGCCAAGCCCTGGGGTGGCACAGCCCCAGCCCCCGAGGTGGGGGCTCCAGGGAGGCACAACATCCCCCCCTGCACACCGGCAGGGCTGGGGGCACTGCCTGGGGGTGAGCAGGGGCACCGGGGAGCAGCCCCAGCCCCCGGGGTGAGCAGGGTTAGCGGATGCTGCCGTCGCCCTCGCTGCTCTGCAGCTTCTCCCGCTCGATGGACCACACCAGCTCCTGCACAAACTTCATCTCCGAGGCCACCTGCTTGGCCAGGGCCTCGTAGTGGTTCTCCAGCTTGCGGTAGCGCCGCTTGAGCCCGTTGGCCGCCTGCACCACGCTCTTGGTCTCCTCCTGCGCCTGCTTCTTCAGCGCCTCCGTCTTCTGCAGCTCCTGCCGGATCTGCCGCAGGTCCTGGCTGATGCTCTCGTTCTCCTCCTTGTACCACGACTCCTTCTCCTCGTAGATGGACAGCAGCGCCTCGATGTCCTCCTGGAAGGATTTCTTGTTCCTCTCCAGCTCTCGGAGGCTCTCCTCGGCCGCAGCCACCTCTTCCATGACCTTGGAGAAGCGCTCGAAGTTGATGTAGGTGTTGTTGGGGGGCATGCTGGAGTGGGATTTGATGGTGTACTCCTTCAGGCGCGTGGTCTTCAGCCGGCGCCGCTCGGGCTTCTTGCAGCTGTCCTCGTTGCGGACGTTCCTCCTCTTGATCACCTGTGGCAGGGACAGTGGTGGCTGCAGCAGGTGTCACAGGCAGTGACACCAAACTGGTCCCCAAAGGGCTGGGGGAGCAGCAGAGCCCCGGCCTCGGGGGTCAGGCACCCAAAAGGTGCCGATTCTTTGACTTCTCACCTTAATCCAAGGGTGCTCCAGGCTCTGGGCAATGGTCATTCGCTTCCTGCAAACACAGCAAGGCTGGGATCAGGGCAGAGGCTCTGCTCCTCTCTCCCTGTTACAGCCCTGGAAAAGCAGCTTGGATCCTGCGATTGCCTCTGGGATCGGAGCCTGGACAAACTCAGTGCATTCAGGGCCCCCCAGGCAGGAGCTGCATGCAGCCCCCAACCCCTCAAACTGCCTCCCAAGAGAAGCACAGGCGGAGCATCCTGTGGGAACCTCCTGTCCCCACTGCTCCTTCCCAAGCCCCGAGCCCTGGAGGCCCAGCTCAAACCCTCCCAAACCCCAGTGGAGCTGCTGATCCCAGAATTCACCCCACCCCGGCGCAGGCAGGAGAGAGGGAGCTGCCTGTGCACAGCAGGGCGGGCAGGGGGGACTGTCCCCTCTCCCAGAGACACCCCCAGCTGTGCTCCCTGTCCCTCACTTGGGGTCCTTGACGAGCAGGCGGCGGATGAAGTCCTTGGCCAGCTCGCTGGTGTTGCTGAAATATTCCTCATCGAAGTCGTAGTTGACAGCAGAGATATTGGTCAGAGTCTCCTGCTTCGTCTCCCCCAGGAACGGGGAGGCTCCGCTCAGCCTGAGGAGAGAGTGGGTTGGGACACCCCAAAAAGGCTCCAGCCCGAGGTGGGGGGCTCATCCTGCAGCCCTGTGCCCTCCAGAGCTGCCTCATACTCACAGGATGTAGGTGATGACCCCGATGCTCCTGGAAGAGAGAGGGAGAGGAGGATGAAGTCACACAGAGCTTTCGGCACGAAGGGAGATCCACCAGCATGAGGGGATTGGCTGCTGGAGCCTGGGAAGGGGCTCGGGAGGGGAATCACTCACCACATGTCGGCCTCCAGCCCCAGGGGCTCGTAGTTCACAATTTCTGGGGCTTTAGGAGGAAAGGACAGAAAATGGATTTATTGTGGAGGAAGGAAGCCTGGCCCCATGGACACATCCTGGCAGCAGCACCAGAGTGCTGGGTGTCTCTCCAGGATTAATCCAAAGCTTTCAGTACCCCGAGGAGCCCCCAGGAATGCTCACCTACAAACTCTGGGGTCCCAAAGATATTCTTGAACTCGTTCCCAGCCTCGATCTTGTGGGCGATCCCGAAGTCGATGAGTTTGATGCGAGGGTTTGGCACGTTCTTGTCCAGCAGCATGATGTTCTCTGGCTGTGGGGAGAGAGGAGCTGGGTCCGTCCCTACACAGCAGCCTGGGGGAGCTGCCCTGGGCTCCTCATTCCAGAGGAGAGGATGAGTGCCTCAGGCTGGGAGAGATCCCAAGCACCAGAGGAGAGGATGAGTGCCTCAGGCTGGGAGAGATCCCAAGCACCAGAGGAGAGGATGAGTGCCTCAGCTGGGAGAGATCCCAAGCACCAGAGGAGAAATGCCTCAAGCTGGAGAGACCCCACCTGTTTCCCCACTGCTCTGCAGGAAGATTTCCAGAGCCCACCTGGTGGTCTCATCCCTGCTCCCAGTGAGGTGTCTGCAGCTCCCAGAGCCCACCTGGGGGCTCATCCCTGCTCCCAGTGAGGTGTCTGCAGCTCCCAGAGCTCACCTTGAGGTCGAAGTGGGCGATGCGCTTGGAGTGCAGGTAGTGCACCCCGTCCAGGATCTGCTTGAGGAACTGCGTGGCCTCCTCCTCGGTCAGGGACTCCTTCTCGGCCAGGAAGTCGAAGAGCTCCCCGCCGGACACCAGCTCCAGGATGAGCACCACGTCGGTCTTGTTCTCGAAGATGTCGTGCAGGGTGATGATGTTGGGGTGCTGGATCTCGCGCAGGATGTCCACCTCGCGCTCGATCTCCTCGCGGCTCACGCCCCTGCGGCTGGACGACAGCCGCCGCTTCTTGATGAACTTGGCCGCGTACTCCAGCCCCGTCTTCCTCTCCCGGCACTTCCTGACGATGGCGAACTGCCCGCTGCGGGGACAGGGAGCACAGCATGTCCTGCCTGGCCACTGCAGGATGAGGGATTCCCCCCAGGAATGCCAGGAGGTGAGGGAGCACAGCATGTCCTGCCTGCAAGCAGCTCCACGACGGGCACTGCAGGATGAGGTTTCATCCCAGGAGTGCCATGAGCTGGGATCTGGGGATAGCCGCCCACTCCTGGGCTTTGGCAAATTCCTGCCAGGAATGTGGCAGCTGCCAATCCTCCCTGGGCTGTTCAGGTGCTGCTGTGATCACCCAGGGTGGGAGATGCCCCCATCAGCCCTCCCTTCCCAGCCAGGAGCCCCCAGGAACAAACCCCGGAGCCCAGTGGTCCCAGGAGACCCCAAAGCCCTGATGGAGAAGGCAGGTGGAGGGAAAATGCCTGAAATCAGAGCGACTGCACCTGGACCTGAGACTCCTTTACACCTTTATCCATCCCTGGATCATGGCAAGGGACACACACAGCCCTGGGGGGCACAGTGGGGTCCAGCCATGGCCACCTCATCCCTCCCCATGGCTCACAAACAACCCCAGCCACAGAGAGGCAAAAGAACCTGCAGCAACTCCTGGAAGTTCCTCAGCTTTGAAAAAAGCCCACTTAAGTGACCCAAAACGCTTTTGCTGCGCAAGTGCCCGAGGAGGGGCCACGGCGCGGGGCTGGCGCGGCCGAGGCAGCGCTGGAGGATCCCGAGGCGGCTCCCCCAGCCCCGCCTCTGCATCCCGGCTGATTAAATCCCATCTGCGGGCTCTGAGTCACCCTGGATCCCTCCCACAGGCGCCGGGCCAGGAGCAGCCACCGAGGAGGGCCGGAAGCCGCCAGCCCCGGACGGGAGCTCCACCGGGAGCTGCGTTAATTAACGCTTTCTAAAAAAATCTCTATCTGCCAGAGATCCCTGACTGTGCACAGCCCTGGGCCTGCTGCCCACACAGGGGGCACAGGGACACCGCGGGGATCCAGCAGCCGGATCCAGCGAAGCTCCCGGCAGGGGTGCAGCCATGGAAGCCCCCCGAGAAGGCAGCGGGATGTGCCTCACCTGCCCAGCTCCTCCCCCATCTCATAGAAGTCCTCCACGCTCTCCTGGCGGAAGGTGGACATGGCTGCGGAGCCCTCCGGAGCGGGAGCCGCCCCGCCGCTGCCAGCGCTGGATGTCAGGAGCGGGGAGCAGCCGGGGATCAGCACCTGTGGCACCGGGAACAGGGGGCTGTGTCCCGGGAGATCACACCGACACCCAGGGCACCGGGAACAGGGGGGCTGTGTCCCGGGAGATCACACCGACACCCAGGGCACCAGGAACAGGGGGGCTGTGTCCCGGGAGATCACACCGACACCCCGGGATCAGCACCGGGAACAGGGGGCTGTGTCCCGGGAGATCACACCGACACCCAGGGCACCGGGAACAGGGGGCTGTGTCCCGGGAGATCACACCGACACCCAGCACAGGGATCCCGGGGCATGCACAGGCCCGGGCCAGGCGGTGCCGTGCGGCAGAACCACGGGCTCATCCCAGGGATGCCCCCCGGTCTCACCACGCTCAAAACCCAGGGGACAGAGAGGGGAAGGGGGCCACAGCCTCTCCCTGCTCCACAGGCCCCACACCCGCTGTCCATCCAGTCTCCTCATCCCTTTCCTGGCCCACTGACCCTCCCTGCCCCACAGTCCCCTCCAACCCCCACAGTCCCCCACGCACTCAGCTCCCAATCCCTGCACATCCCTTTCCTGCCCCACAGCCCCACCCCAATTCCCCAGAGCCCCTCTCACACCCACGGCCCCCCAATCCCTCCCCATCCCTTCCCTTCTCCACATCCCCCCATCCCAATCCCTACCCCTCCTTTTCCAGCCCCGCGGCCCCTCCCAGTCCGCTCCCACACGGCCCCTCCCTATCCCACAGGCCCCTCAATCCCTCTCCACCCCTTCCCCGACCACAGCACCTCCCAGCCCCGCAGCCCCCACACCCACAGCCCCCCCATTCCTCCCTTTCCTTCCCCACCCCACCCCACAGGCCTCACAACCCCCGCACACCGCTCCCCGCGCCATCCCTCGCTCCCCACGCCACGCAGCCTCCCTCCATCACCCCTCTCCCACCCGCACAGCCCTCCCGTCCCTCCCGGTCCCACACCGCCCCTCACGGACCCCTCATCAGCACCGGCCCCCGCTCCCAACCTGGGCCGCCGCCGCCCGTGTCGCCGCCGCCACATTCCAACACAGCCGGCCCCGCCCCCTCCCACACAAACCACGCCCGCCTCCGCGCGAAGCCCCGCCCACACCGCAGCATCCTCATGCGCCCAAGCCCCGCCCACACCCCCGCCAGAGGCCCCGCCCCGCCGCCCGCGGATGGGCGGGGCCAAGGGTGGCACTACTCCTCCATCCCCACCAGAGGGCGCCATCCTGCCCCTTAAAAACACCCCAAAAATTCACTTTTCGTCACCATTTATCCAATTTTATTAATTCCAGTGGCACTAATACAGGCGGCGATGGGCACGACGGACAGTCACGCTGCAGATAAGGCATCCTCACCCGCTCTCTCTTTCCCCCCGTTTTCCTTGTCCTCTTTAAGCACGCCCCACTCCCTTCCAGGCCCTTCTGCAGCAGTATTTTTTTTTTTTGAGTCAAATAAATACAGAATTGGGCAGATCTAGTGGAAATGTTTTAGTTACAATGGCAAAGATGAGTCATGTGCAACACAGAAACCTATAAGGCTTTTTTTTTTTCTTTTTGTTTGTTTTCCTCATTTGAAGTTCTCAAAATCGCTATGAAACCCATTTAATTAACAAGATGGTGGTCACAGGCGTCTAGCCCCTGGCGGCATGGGTGATAACGCTAATTAATTCAATTTTTCCTGCTCTCCCAGAGTTCCATGAGTGTCGTTAGAGTTTGTCCAGGAAGTTGTCGAGGGCAGGGATTCCTTCCTTGAGCCCTTTGCGCTTGCGGGTCTCGGCCACCACCTGGGCTGGCCGGGTGGCACTGTCAAAGGGGTCCCCGGGCAGGATCTGCCAGTGGTCAAAGACGCACTGGGGGAAGGCCTGGCCACCCGTGTTGGACCTCAGATCTGCTGTGAAACCTGTGAGGGACAAGAGAAAAGGTGAGGAAGGACAGGAGTGGTCGTAGTTCAGTGTTGCTTCCATTGACAGACCTTTCCTCCTTTCCATGGAGGAACCCAGAGCGGCGCTCAAAAGCCTCCTGAGATCCCAACCAATGTGAGGTGGCAATGGAAAGAAGGCTCCAGGAAGAACTTAAGAGATCCTTCCAATGCCTAAAACTGGAGAGGGACTTTGGGCTAACATATGGAAGGACAGGAAAAGGTGAATGGATTCCCACTGCCAGCAGGCAGGGAGAGATGAGATATTGGGAAGGAATTGCTGGCTGGGAAGGGCTGGGATGAATTCCCAAAGCAGCTGTGGCTGCCCCTGGATCCCTGGAAACGTCCAAGGCCAGGGATAGTGGAGGGTGTCCCTGCCATGGCAGGGGTGGCACTGAAGGACC